>NW_024466912.1:0-600000 GCF_017591425.1 Ochotona curzoniae
CGCCTTGTTTGCGGCACTAGGTCTTGGGCCCCTGCACCCATACCGGAAACCTAAAAAATGTTCCAGACTCCTGACTTCACAGATCAATCCAGCTGCAGCCATTGTGGCCATTTAGGAAGTGAACCAGTAGATGGAAGACCTCTCTGTCTCTTTTTCTCTTAAAAAGAGAGAGAGAGAGAAAGACAAGTGCTAAGACATTAAAAAAATAAACAACCCGCCCCCCTCTGGTTCCATAGCCAGCACTGTAGATAATCCTCTGCCTGTGGTGCCAGCAGCTCATACAGGTGCTGGTTCCTAGCTCCAGGTGCTCATCCTGATTCAGCTCTCTGCTTATGGCCTAGAAAATCAGCAGAGGATGGTCCAAGGCCTTAGGCTCCTGGCTCCAGTTGTTGTGCCGGTTTTTGAAACCCCCAGATAATCATCAAGTCTGAAGTCGGTGCTGAGGCAAAAAGGTGGTTTATTCAGGTTAGCCTAGGTAACCCAGCGACCTCCCCCAGCCCAGCATGGCTGGGCGGGGGAGGGGCAGCCACAGCAGAGGCTGCAAGGATCCACAAGGAGGACCAAAGAAACGCGAGCCAGAAGCCAAGGGAAAAAGGCCCAGAGCCCAAGCCCCCCAGTTCTTATACATTTCAGGCTATTAATTATACAGTCATGATTTAGTAGGCTTCTATTGGTGGGTTTGAAACAAGCAATTTTCAAAAAGTACAAATCGATGAGCTATTGGGCTGTGAATCTTATCAAACACCAGGTACCTCCTTCCTGAGGAGTGGTCTGCCTACGTGACCTGCCAGGTGTCCTGCCGGGTGTCACGTAGACTATCAGGTCTGAGGTTCACACAGCCCCCAGCCAAGCCATTAAGGCGGAATCACAAAAGGCAGAAAACGCCTAGGTTCTTCACAGTCACTGCAGCCACGTGTGGAGTGAACCAGTGGGTAGAAGATCTCTCTCGGCAACCCTGATTTTTTATTGTGAGAGACAGAAAGATCTTCCATCCACATGTTAAGTCTTTCACGTAAAATAAATAAATCTTAAAAAAAAATTAGTTTCTATTACTCAAACACATATCCTATGTTCCAGCAACAAATTAAACCAGCAGTCACTATCTGAGAAAGAGCTGATGTCACCTAGCCCCAGCCCCAACGGGAAAACCGTCAGCATTCTAAACAAGGTGGCAGGACAAAGAAAGCAGACTACTTCTTAGTTTTTCTTAGGCTTACTCTTTTTCCTGAAATTTCATTCATTCATGAAAAACATGATATTCCAAGACCACACGTACCAATATTAATCCACAAGACTCAAATGTGTGGCAAAAATTTGAAAAAAAAAAAAAAAAGTTTGGGTATCTCTCACCACTGCTTTTCATGTAGAGGACAACTGACCAGACACTGAGACAAAATCCCAAGCTCTCTTCTCTGCTATAAACACAGCTCGCTCTAAGTCCAGCCCATCCCACTTGAGTCTCAGGCCTATAGTTCCAGAACACTGTGTCCTATGTGGGTAGCTCTGAGGCAACCAACAGAAGGACCAGACACAACCTTGCCCTGTGCAGTGTTCAGTTCTCTCTACAGGGAGAGTATCTCACTCTCCTTTGCTTCCCTCCCTTTCCCCCACATATGGGGGGGTCAGGTTGAACTGCCCACCTTATACTCCTGGGTGGCATCGTCCAGCGGTACAACGGTGTGGGCCCGGTGCGTGTGGGAGATTGCACAAATCAAACATACAGCCTCCTGGTCCTCGTAGCAGAAAAGGCTGAGGGCCTCGTGGTGCTGGGGGCAGAGGCTTTCGTCCCGGATCTTCCGCTTGACCGCCTGGAGCTGCTTGGCAATTTCCACCATGCTTCCGAGCTGCCGGTTGGGCCGGAGGCTGCGGTAGCGAGAGGTTTTCCGACACACAGGACAAGGGAAGTCCCTCTCCAGGTCCTCCCACCAGCGGGTGATGCAAGCCTTGCAGAAGTTGTGTCCACACTCAATGATGACTGGCTCCTTCAGATACTCTAGACACACGGAGCAGCTTGCCTCCACCTGTAAGTTCTCCAGAGCTGCAGCTGTGGAGGCTGCAGAAGTCCCGGCCTCTAACAGACTTGTCTCTGCCATCATTTAACTGGGGGAAGGAAAGTGGACATTCAAAGAAAAGGTTAGCTGAAGGTTTCACTTTTTTTTTTTTTTAAATTCCCGGCCTGGCATTTACTCTCACGCTACACACAGTAACTCCAGTCTTTCATCATCTTCTAAATTCAACCTTCTGTTTCCTCATTTCTAAAACTCCCAGGTGTCAATGTGTTCTTTTCAGAGTCAGATCTTCAGTCACAGCCCAGCCTGCTTCTCCTGATCTAGGTCCATTCTACTTGAACTTTAGTTTTCAGACCAAAGTATCCTACTTGCACACATTTTTTTTTTCCTAACAGACGAGAGAGGAGTGAAAAGTGGCATAAAATTCAAAGTCTTAATTAAGATTTCTGAAATGATGTGTAGAGGTTCATGTCACAGAGAAGTTTTTCATTACAGTATGCTGGAGCCCAAGCCCGATTCTCTGCAACAGTCTCGCTTGGTGATCAATTCAGTCAGTCAGGCGAAGGCAGTGACCGCTCTTCAAGACAATGTGACAAGCCTACAGGACACGGACTCTCTGCTTGACATGTCTTACTCATCCCACTGCTAGCTGTATGGATTTGGAATCTGCGCCTCCTCTGAGACATATGTTACTGAGCCTAGGCCGGTAGTTTCTTGAAAGCTGACAAGTCTGAATTCACCAAAGACTGAAGTCCTTCAAAATAGCTAATGACTGCTAATTCCTTGGACAAACGCTATCTCCAATGATTAGGTTTCTGAAGTGGTTGAGAATTAAGAGGAAACAAATGAGGCAATCAAGCGACACCTGAGAAGACCTGGAAATGCATAGGAGATTTATAAAACAAAAGCTGGCCTTCCACCCCATCCTTACAACATCAACACTTTTCACTTCATAATCCCCTCTACATTTCCCCAGCCCTAGCCCCCGGGAATTTAACAAGACACATCTGGTAGGCCTAGGTGTTAGGAAAGGACAGCCAGGTTAGCAAGGATCTTTCTGGTGTCAGTTTTTGACACAAAGTATCTGATTTGCAGCAAGGGCTGGTAACTTATTTGCATCTGAATTTCTACCCTCCACAGGGGAGAAAAGTAAAATCAGATGGGACTTTCTCTTGCCTGTGGGAATGCAATGATTGACTAGCACCCCTGCTCCCTTCCCCAGTCTTGCAGAAAGGAAGCCTCCTCCTCACCTGTGATGAGTGGCATTGTATGCACAGTGAGGGACCAGTATGATTCCACACGGGCCAAGAAGTGATGGGGAAGAAAGAAGGGCAAAGCGGGTGGGGAGAGATGGAGCGACCTGGAGCTATAGCGGCAGGAAGGCCTGGGTTGCCTCAGAATATCCTTCCTCACCCTCCATTCCACGTGTCTCCGTACAAGGACAAACTTCAGGGACGGCCTCCAGTCACGGCTATCATTTGGCGACCCTCTCCCGAGCGACGTCCCAAACTCGGTGCCCCCCGCGTCTCCATCTTCTCCCGCCAGATCTGGGGCAGGGTTGTTGGAGAGGAGGATGAGGAAACGTGATGGTGGGCGCGGGGTTGGGAGGCACGCGTGTCCAGGTGAGTCAGAGCCGTTACGTGCAGGTGGGATGCCTGCCGCTCTGACGCAGCCGAGACCCGTCGAGATGCGGCCAGGAGTTTCCACCCGGGAAAGCGAGAAGCAGCAAGGATCAGGGGGAACCGCGGGGTAGCCAAGCAACGCCGGACGCGCTGACGTCGCCGGGGCGGCAAAACGTCCGCCCGGGCCCGAGGCGGGCGGAGGCAGCGGTGGTTACGTGCGGGGGGCCGGTGACGCAGTCGCGGGGCGCGGGGACGCGGCGTGCAGAGCTGACCGGCGGGGACAGGCCCCCGGCCCCGGCCCTGGCGCAGCGGCGGAGGGGCGGCACCTACCTTCCCGGCTGCGGGGTCCGGGAGAGCGCGGCTAGGAGCCGCCGGAGCGCTTCCTCCCTCCTTCCTCCTCCCCCAGCCCCCGCCCCGCGGCGCGCGACACACAATACTCGCCGGAAGCGGAAGCCGTTCCGCGCCCAGACCCGTGTCAGTGGAAGCCGGCGCGTCTGCCGGAGGCTGCGGGAGGGCCTGGACGACGGCGGGGGGCCGGCGGTGAGCGCCGGCGGGAGGAGCCCCGGCCGCCGAGGGACCCGCGGTGACAGGTGCCGGAGGCTCCGGCGTCCCGGTGACCCGAGGAATCTTTTGGAACGGGAAGGCTGCGCATGCGCGCGCCCGAGCGCGGAGAGCCCATGGCCGGCCGGGGCGCCCCGTGAGTCCGTGCTGTCGGGGCTGCGGGCCCGGACCCCTGGCGCTGGCCCGGCTCTGCAGGTCCTCCGTGGGGTTGGAGGGATGGAGTGGAGGTTTGCGAGACGCCGCAGCGGGTGGTCGGCGTTCAGCCACACGTGTCCTCTCTCAGAGGGGCAGCGCGGCGAGCCGGTGGCCAAGCTGAGGCTGCGGCCAATTGCGTGGCGGACCTGCAGGTCCCGTCTGCACGTCACTTCCGACTGGTTGAGCTTTAGGCTTTGCGAGGATTAGGTGAGTTCTCCCCGCAGCAGGTTTGTAACGCTCCTTATCCTGCCCCCTGCTTGGGCGGACCTCTTCCGAGCGTTTCCACCCTTGTCGCTAAGGCGGAGGCCGCCGCGAGGCAGCTTGCTTTTGGGTCTGGTCAACGCTAGTCTAATGGGTGAGAACCAGGGATTGCCCTTTGGGAGCTGCGATCTCTGCGTTCTACCATAGTGCTTGCATGGGAGACTTGCCTTATAGCTCCTGCTCTGCAGCGGAAAGCCTTGCAGAATTGCGAGTGTGGAGGAAGGGGTGAGACAAGTCTACTGCTAGAGGAGGAGTCAGTGCTGTCAGGGGTGTGTCCTAACGGGTAGAAAAGGTAGCCCGCTTCCTGGGATGCCGGATGGGCTAATTGAAAGAGCAAATGTTGGTGTCCTTGCAGAGGAAGTAGTCTGGCACCGGGCCGCGTTAGCTGCTCATTCTGGGTTCCAGAGGGCGTTGACCTGCAAGAAACATGATCAAGTGCCTGCGGGTTACGCTGAAGCTTGCAACTCCAGCACTCCACTTCGGAACCGAGGTTCCCCGTTACTGTGCCTAGAAATACAAAGGAAGATGTTCCGTCCTTGGCCCGTAGGGGAGAGACTGGGAAGGGGTTCTCCTGTCCTGACTTTCCACTGGCTCTGACCCAGCTGGCCTTTGGAGTCATTTGGGGTTTGAACCAGCAGGTGGAAAATCTTTTGTCTCTCCATCCCTCTGCTTCAAAATGTTGCAGGAGCCACAGCGGGAGGAGTCTGCTGCTTTAGTTGCGGCAGTCTGTCTCATCTCCAAGAAATGTGGCAGCATATCTGAATTTTTTTTTTTTACAGCTCTTTGTGTTGTCACTGTTGCGCAGTTCCCTGTTAAAGCTGGCCTTCTCTCTCCAATTAGGTCACATTTTTTTTCTGCATGGGTTATCGAGTTACAGTCTGTTGTGTTGCAGCTTCTCTGCAGGAGCGGGGTAGGGTGCTGCCATCTTTATCTCCTGACTTTGGACAACGATGAGGCACTTGGAAAGAAGAGGAAGTGAAGGTTTATTGGAAGAAGCAGAGAAACTTCTGTGGCAGCAGGGAGGGGCTGCCTGCCTGGAGCTGCCTTATTTCTTTCTGACTTTTGATTCTGTATTCTAATCCTTTCATCATTTCTTGACACTGGCATTTTGGGTTTTCTTTATTGACTTTTTCATTGTCTTCTCACAGGAAAAGCCTCTATTGTGATTCTGAGTGGGAGAGCAATAAGTATAGAATTTATTTTGGGTGGGGTTAGCATTTTTCCTGTTTTCTTCCTATCCAAGAATGGTTTGCCTTAATGATTTAATTCGTGTTTTATTCAGTAAGATCTTAAGATTTTATTCGTGCAAACTTTATACTTTTTTTAAAAAAGGGTTTATTTCTTTTCGTTGGGAAAATAGTGAACATTACAGAGAGAAAGATTTTTCTGTCGGTTGGTTTGCTCTCCCAATGATCACAACAGCCAGAACTGAGCTTATCGGAAGGCAGAAGCCAGGAGTATCTTCCAGGTGTCCCAAGACGGTGCAGGGGCAGGCCCAAACACTTGAGCCTTTCTCCGCTGCTTTCCCAAGTCATAAACAGGGAGCTGGATCAGAAGTGGAGCAGCTGAGACAAGAGCCGGCACCATATGGGATGCTGGCGCTACAGTTAGAGGCTTAGCGCACTGTGCTATGTTGCTAGTTCGCCTCTTTATTTCTTTTTTAATCCTTTTGTTGTTGTTTTTTGAGCAAGGCAAGTGGAATGAATTCTCTGCGTTTAGGATCCCTGTTTCTCTCCCATGGTGATGATCAATGAAGTAATGAAAATGAGAAGAGGAGCATTGTGTGTGTGTGTATATATATATATATTTTGTCCAGGAAGAGTACGTAACTACAGATGAAATTTTACTTCATGCTTTCTTGGCTAAACAACTTGGGGGCAAATGGTGGGGCTCACAGCTTCGGGAAGGCAGCCCAGATCCCTGCCAGGACTGTGGCTGTGCTACCCAGCACACACTGCTCTGCTGCCTTGGGTTTTCTGGGGCCTCTGCTGTTGTATTGTGCTCATCTGAGTGTGAGATTTTAGCACTCTGATTTTTTTGAGCTGTTCTCCTGCCTTATGTTTCAGTCTTTAATGAATGCATTTAAGAGTAAAAGCTACTAAAGTTTCAATAGATACTTGTATCACTTGTGATCCTAAATCACAAGACAGATGGATCCTGATCGTGGATTTTGTTGGCTGTTGATTGAAAGTTGAATTTTAACTTATTGGAGGAGGTTATTCCTGTTGTCACTAGTAAGGAGAAGAAAATTCTCTGTGTTAGTCACTTATTTGTTGGGACTTTTAGGGGGCACAATAGGTAATATCTTTCTCCATGCCAGTTGCAGCGCTTGAAGGAGATACAAGAATGAACCAGAGATGGAGGTTCTTTTCTCTGTGTCTCTTCTCTCTGTAAATATGATCAGGCTTTCCAATAAAAATAAATAAATCTTAAAGGGTAAAATATCACCTGTTCATTTTGTGAAGCTGTAATTGGAGGGAATAGCTCTGAAATAGTCAGTGAATTTGTTTATTTCCCCTTAAATTGAACTTGCACCAGACCTCCACTCCAGCCCCCATCTGAACTTGCCTTTTAAGCTAGGCTTGGCTGGGGAGAGGGGAGAAATCATGCAGGCTTGAAGGGAAAAAGGACAAGGAGCCAGGCCAAGCTTGCTCAGCTCTTGCTTCCAAGCTTTCTGGTTAGGTCAAGCCTGGAAAGATGGGGGCTGGGGAAGGAGTTGGATGATAGTCCTAGTTAGGAAGTGAAAAATAATGGATTGTTTCCCTCTAAAACTGTTAGGTGACCAGTGTTGAGACTAGGTTATACTGCGAAGAATGCTGCTGGCAGGTCTTGGAAGCAGTCTTTCTGGCCTTCTCTAGCCCATCTTTGACTTGCTCCCTCTTCCTGCCTGTGACAACAACAACATTTGTCTAGAGTTTCAAGTCTCTAGCCAGGTGTCCTCTGTTACACAAAGGAAAGCAAAAGATGAGGGAAATGCGGAGTGTCCTCTCTGATCTGATTCTTCGGGTACTGCCTCTCCATCTACTTAGGTGCTTCGGGGTAGCACAAGTGTGTTTCCATTTCGCTTTGTGGATGTTTGTGATTTCTGCACTTCCCTGTATATGGTTTGCTTATTTATATATATATATAAAAAGTTCCTTACATGATGTTTTAAAATATTTTTAATTGCATGAAAGAGAGACAGAGACATACAAATCTTTCACATGCTGCCTCATTTCCCGAATGCCTGCACCACTGCAAGGCCAGCCTAGACCTCAGGCCAGGACCTTTTTCTCAGCATGTAACCGCTGTGACATATAGCCAGAAATTGTTAGAAACAGCTACAGATTCACTGTTTTACAAGCTGGTCTTCAGTGCAGCCATAGGTCAGCTCAAGTGACTTAATGGTGTTGAGGAAAATATTAAACACTTTCCTTGGTAACACTGAAGACTTTCAATGTGAATAAATACTAGGAAGCTATTGGTGGTCTTGGCTATAGAGTGCGCTGCTGAAAATGGATTTTGGAATGTTTTACTGAGGAAATAATTCCCAAGTGGATAACAGAAAAAGAACAAGTGTGGGAATGTCAAGAAGAAATGGATGCCCAATTTGAAGTTAGGGGATGCCCAAGTTAATTACTTAAAAATACAGGTTTACTGATGAGAAGTCCTGGGAAGGCCTAAGCTGGGCTGAGCCACAGTGTGCTGTGGCTGGGACTGCGGTACCTGAATGGTCCAGACTGTACGGGAAGGGTGTTGGAAGGCAGTGGTTATCCATGAGTCTTCTCTGCTCTTCCTGTTTTCCCTTCCTCTCAGGAGGTAGTTTGTAGGTAGAGTTGGAGGTCAGCTGCTGGCAAGCATTGTATCTAGTCAGAAGCAGGGTGAGTAGGAGGGTGCAAGTAGAGCATGAGGAGAAAATCATTTAGAACAGAAACCTGTAATCTAGCTAAGTGACAAAGGGAGATAATGGAATACTCCATGGTGTAATGAGAAATATATTTGATGTCACACTGTCAAAACTTCAACTGTTACTTCCTACTGTTACTGATTATGTAACTTCAGCACTTTTCACCTGTAAGTTGCAGAGTCACCTGTAATTTTTTGTAAAGGAGTGGTCTAGTTAATTCCAGATTTGTATTGTGAAAGTTATTTATAAAACAATTTGATATGACTTCCTATATTTTAGGTTAACTGTAATATACACGATGCATCATGATGGAATTACATCTGGATTGTGTCTATTCTGGAAAGTAAGGCTTGGCTACAAAAGCAGCACCAGGTGAATCTAGGAGGAAAACTTCAACAAACAAGTAGTTTAGCACGCTGAGGGATGCCATGCACTCCTACCAGCAATGTATGGGCAGTTGTGGTTCCTTTATCTGTGCCATAGATGCTATTGTCAGGTTTTCTCGTTTTGTCATTTTATTGGTGAGTGAATACATTAGTGTTGTGGAGTGGAGAGAGATCACACTGGACCCACGTGTAGGATGTTAGGAGGAGTCTTTATTGCTAAAGCTGGGTAACAGCAGCTCCCACTACATTCCAGGAACTACTGCCCCAGGTTGGGCGGCCAAAATCAGGGATTTTTAAGCTCTCATCCTTCAATCAGATTGAGAGCCATGCAGTAAAAATAAAGATTCCATGTGCAGCAGGCAGGAAGGGAGTTACCAGAGCCCAAAGTTTTCCTGTAGTTAATTAACCTAACCTAGTACAATAGGAGGCAGGAGCTGAATGTAAGGGCCTCACCAGTCTTGAATGGCACTAGAGGAGGTAAAAAAGGTGGGGTTCAGAAACTCCATTTCCTCCTTTCCTGCTGTCAGTTAACCTGTCAAGTGGATGCTAGCCATCAACCACTGCACCCCATTAAATTAGCAGGGAGCTGGATTGGGAACGGAGAAGCTGGAACTCAAACTTGCACCCATATGGGATGGCAGCATTGCAAAGGAAAGTCACCAAGCTGGTATCCTTTGTTTTCTTGTAGAAACATTTCAGAATATTAGGCTTTCTAGATTGTTAAAAATGTGAGGGAAAGGAAACTATTGACAGTCTTTTTTTTTTTTTAATGTATCTATACTTGTACCAATATTATGATTTCAAACTATCTTTTTTCCATTGTTTTTGCCTATTCTAGTTCTTTCACCATTCCTTATAAATTTTAGAATCAAATTATGGATGTCTACAAAAAGTATTCTGTAAATCTATGGGTGACTTCAGAGAGAACTGACAGAAAAAGCAAAATTAAGCCTAATTTTTGAATATATTTATTTAGTATTTAGTATTGCATCTGATTCCTGAAAGAGATTGCATACAATTGGTAGTCTTTCTTCCTTCGGTGTTAGAATTCACAGGGAAACCTTTGTGCCTTTTGTTCCTTAGGTGAGAAGTGTGCATGTGGGAATTGTCTGTAATGCTGCCATTTTCCCTCCTTTACGTCTGTGTCATGAGGGAGCTGTTCTGTTTGTCTCCTGAGTAACTGTGGAGGTCTCTGGACAAAAGTGTGCAAGTGGCTAATAACTCCTGTGTCTGTGGCTGCCGGGCGTTCTCTCGTTTCATGCCGTCCTCCAGCAGTTCACAGATAACACCAGGCAAGTGCTTCGTGTCCGTCTACATCATGGCGCCATGTTCTACAGTGCTCTGCCTCTGGTGACTTGGGTAGCTCTCTAAAGAGATTGAGGAGAGTTATGATTTTGTTGATATTTTGACTTTTTTTTTTTTAAGGTTGATTTATGTTATTGGAAAGTCAAATATACAGAGAGGAGGAGAGAGAGAGATCTTCTGTCCATTGATTCACCTCTTCAAGCAGCCACAGCAGCTGGAGCTGAGCCGATCTGAAGCCAGGAGCCAGGAGCTTCTTTCAGGTCTCCCATGTGGGTGTAGGGTCCCAACACTTTGGGCCGTCCTCAACTATTTCCCAGGCCACAAGCAGGGTGCTGGATGGGAAGTGGAGCTGCCAGGATTAGAACTGGTACCCATATGGGATCCTGGCTGGTGTGTTCAAGGTGAGGACTTTAGCTGCTAGGCTACTGTGCTGGGCCCAGATCTTTTGACTTTTTCTTAACAGCACCTTAACAATGATCTTTGCAGCACTTTCTTTCTTTCTATTTTTTTTTTTAAGATTTATTTTCTTTTTATTGGAAAGGCGGATAGACAGAGAAGAAGATCTTCCGTCTGATGATTCACTCCCCAAGTGAGCGCAACAGCCAATGCTATGCCGATCTGAAGCCAGGAGCCTCTTCCGGGTCTCCCACGTGGGTGCAGGGTCCCAAAGCTTTGGGCTGTCCTCGACTGCTTTCCCGGGCCACAGGCAGGGAGCTGGATGGGAAGCGGGGCCGCCGGGATTAGAACTGGCGCCCATATGGGATCCCGGGGTGTGCAAGGCGAGGACTTTAACCACTGTGCCACCGCGTCGGGCCCTGCAGCACTTTCTATATCAAAAGTGGAAGCCTGAAGTCAAAACTGTTGTGTTCTACCTTGATAGTTGCATGTTTATCGATAAAGGGCTTGGTTACATAGAAACAGATAAATCCTGAGTTGGAGTGCTGAGACAGGGTGACTGTGGAATTAATTAACATTGCTGCCAGCCTTGTAGAGTGATGTTTGTGTTTCCTGAAACTTGTCATGAGTCAGATAGTGCCTCAGGCAGTTACTTCAAGGTTTCTTGGCAAGGTCGGTGCCTCATTTTAAATCCTCTAGTCTCTGGCTAGACAAATTTCCTTACTCCTGGGCTGATTATGTTGCTGAATTTGTGTCACAATCTGCCAAGGAAGGTGTTTTCACATGCCGCCTTCTGCTGGCTTTTCCTAAACCTTGAATAGGGATGTAGCCCTTGTATTAGCCATTGTAATGGCAAGCTTATCTTTGTTTCTGCCTAGTCTTTTATTTATTTTATTTATTTTTTTAAAGATTTATTTATTTATTTGGAAGTCAGATATACAGAGAGGATGAGAGACAGAGAGGAAGATCTTCCATCTGATGATTCACTCGCCAAGTGAGCACAACAGCCAGTGCTATGCCGATCCGAAGCCAGGAGCCAGGAACTTCTTCCAGGTCTCCCACACAGGTGCAGGGTCCCAAAGCCTTGGGCCATCCTTGACTGCTTTCCCAGGCCACAAGCAGGGAGCTGGATGGGAAATGGAGCTGCCAGGATTAGAATCAGTGCCCATATGGGATCCCGGCGCGTTCAAGGCGAGGACTTTAGCTGCTAGGCCACGCTGCCGGGCCCTATTTATTTATTTTTTAAAGATTTACTCTTCGGGCCCGGCGCGGTGGCGCAAGTGGTTAAAGGTCCTCGCCTTGCACGCCCGGGATCCCATATGGGCGCCGGTTCTAATCCCGGCAGCCCCGCTTCCCTTCCAGCTCCCTGCCTGTGGCCCAGGAAAGCAGTCGAGGACAGCCCAAAGCTTTGGGAACCTGCACCCGCGTGGGAGACCTGGAGGAGGCTCCTGGCTTCGGATTGGCATAGTATCGGCCCGTTGCGCTCACTTGGGGAGTGAACCATCAGACGGAAGATCTTCCTCTCTGTCTCTCCTCTCTGTATATCCGCCTTTCCAATGAAAAAATAATAAAAATAAATCTTTAAAAAAAAAAAAGATTTACTCTTCTATTAAAGTCAGGTAGAGAGGACGAGACACAGAGAGGAAGATCTTCCATCTGCTGATTCACTCCCCAAGAGGCCTGCAGCGGCCGTAGCTGAGCTGATCCGAAGCAGGAGGCTGGAGCCTTTACTGGGTCTTCCATGTGAATGCAGTGTCCCAAGGCTTTCAGTTGTCCTTCACTCCTTTCCCAGGTGGCAAGCAGGGAGCTGGATGGGAAGTGGGGCCTCTGGAATTAGAACTGGCCCGTGCAAGGCAAGGACTTCAGCTGTTAGGCTACTGTGCTGGCCACCCCTCCCTCCCCCAGTCTTGAGAGCTTTGCTGCAACACATTCTCAAGCCAGTGTCTACCACTGTCTCATGGTGTGACATCTCAATTGCTAAAGAGTTGTCAGGTTTAGTTTCAGCGGTAGCATAGGTCCAAATATATCAGTACTTTCTACTGTTCTGAAAAGAACATGCAAGACCAGTGAGAGATCTGAGACAGGGGGCAGTGAAATGATTAGAGGAGGAGCTGTTGCTGATACCATTCGTTGGCAGTTTTCAAAATTAGTCCCTTGACCTGCCTTGGTTTCCATTCTTTGCTGAGGAGGTTGGAGGTGCTCCCAGGACTGTGGTCCTTTGTGCAGCAGAGCCTTGGCAAATCTTAGTTTGCATTCCCTTTGGTTTGGTTCAGGAACTACTCTCAAGTTATGGAGACTCATCCAGGTTGATGTCCTTTTTTACTAGTTGCTAGCTTCTAAATTGATCAAACGTATTTACAATGGAAATATCACCTTGTAAATGCCGTTACATTTGCCTCTCGCAAAAATGTTAGATTCGCTGATCACTAGAGAAAGAATAACTCAGCCGAATATATGAAAAGAATTTAGGTGGCCTTTATTTCAGGGAACCATGGTTACGGGCTTCCCTTCCCCATGCAGCAGAAAGCTAGATGTGAAGGAGTTGCAGAGAAAGAAGAGTGTGGAAGAGACGGGGAAGGGGCTTTTTAAACTCTCCTCAACACAGAAGCCGAAATGAGGTCACCTCGGCCCTTATTGGTGTGGGGAGATATTGGTCTGTGCCATTCATTGGTGCAACGTTGGTCTCACAGCCTGAGGGGCCCGCCAGAATTCTGCCATCCATTCTGGGTTTGGTTGGAGGCAAACTCTACCCTTCTCCGGTTACTGTGGTAGCCATCAGCTGCTGCTTATCATCCTTAACAGCTGCTTTTTGTCTGGCAAATCCAAATACAGTCTTTCATCATTCAGATTAAAGAACCACCACTTGAGTCCGGCACGGTGGCCTAGCGGCTAAAACCCTTGTTTTGAACACACCAGGATCCCATATGGGTGCCGGTTCTAATCCCAGAGGCCCCACTTCCCATCCAGCTCCCTGCTTGTGGCCTGGGAAAGCAGTTGAGGACAGCCCAAAGCCTTGGGACCCTGCACCTGTGTGGGAGACCTGGAAGAGCTCCTGGCTCCTGGCTTCGGATCGGCACAGCACTGGCTGTTGTGGTCATGTGTTCAATTGAGAAGTGAATTGTTGGACGGAAGATATTCCTCCCTATCTCTCCTCTCTGTATATCTGACTTTGCAGTAAAAATAAATAAATCTTTAAGGAAAAAAAACCACTCCCTTTGCTATGGTGATGGCCAACATTACTATTATTATATCCATTCTTGTTGAATCCAAGTTTAAATGTATTTATTATACTGTGTTCCAAATAGCCACAAATAATTAAGAGTTGGCTTGTAAGATGAAACCTGCATTGGCTTGGCTTCCAGAAGAGGCAATCTGAGACATATGAGAACAGGGGGAAGTTATTCTAGAAAGCATCGTAGTTGCCACTGTAGGTGCCTGCATTTCAAGCCCACTAGATTACTCAGAATTATAGCAACTAACAGATGAAGAAGCTGGAGTGTTTTTGTACCACTGTTAGTTGAGGTCTGATTGTAGGGTACAAGCATTTCCTGTCTTGTCTTGGTTCAAGCCAAGGTCACCCCATTTGCTAGTAAGAAAGTTACAGGAAGAGCAGTTAGTAACTCGTGCAGAGGTGTATGCCAGAGGCAGGCTAGCTCCAGGAGCAGATCCCTTATGCAGTTTACCTGGTTTTATTACTCTGTTACTACCTTTATGAAACTTTATGTAATTTTGAACAAGGAACTGCAGTTTTTGCTTTTCACTGGATTCCATAAATTCTGTAGGTAAACTGCTGTATCAGGGGCTGGGGAATGTCTGGCCCACTAACCATTTAAGACTTGTAAAATCACTTGTCTGGCCCTGCCAAGGATATCACAGGTGGAACTTGCAATTCAGTAACTATATAGCAGGCTGATTTTTAAGTTGATAATTTTGTATGGCCTTGAATATTATTAATATCCAGTGGTCTTTTGCAGAAAAAGGGTCCCCCTCCCATCTGCTTAGTAAGGGAATATGAGTAGGGCACTAGGTGATAGATGCGAAACAAATTGGCTGGTGGCCAGTAAATCTTTTGACAATGGTTAAGTATGGATTCCGCTAGAGACTTGTATCTTCCATTTTTGGAGCCACAAATCCAGTTATAAAACAAAATCCACAGTTTGAAGTTATCTTGACTAAAATTATAAGGCCAATTTTGGCAGCAAATCTGCATAATTATTCAGTAGTGGTTGAAAAGTCTCAAATAAAATAGTTTGCCTTTTCTTTTTTCTTCCTAATTCAAAGTAACTTTCCTAAACACAATCTTGTTTGGAGTGAGAAACATTCCTTTTGTGACTCCGAACACCTTCCCCAGGCCTTATAGGGTGCGGACTCTTCCATGATCTCCCTGTAGGGGCTGTCCGAGGCTCATACCCGTGAGCCTGAGAAAACCAAAGCTAAGGTGGCTCCGGATTAGGCAGAGGACTGCAGGATAAAAGCAACAATTCTTCCCAGAATCCTGCCTCATTTATGTTTGGCTTAAAGGGTTATTCTCTTTTTAATTTTTTATTTTTAAAGATTTATTTTTATTTTTTTTTATTGGAAAGGCGGATATACAGAGAGGAGAGACAGAGAGGAAGATCTTCCATCCGATGATTCACTCCCCAAGTGAGAGCAATGGTTGATGCTATGCCAATCCAAAGCCAGGAGCCTCTTCCAGGTCTCCCGCGTGGGTGCAGGGTCCCAAAGCCTTGGGCCGTCCTCGACTGCTTTCCCAGGCCACAAGCAGGGAGCTGGATGGGAAGCGGGGCCCCTGGGATTAGAACCGGCGCCCATATGGGATCCCGGGCGTGCAAGGCGAGGACTTTAACCACTTGCGCCACTGCGCCGGGCCCCAAACTGATGAACAATCTTACAAGAAAGACTCTGTAAGGAAAGATTCGTGGACACCTCTAAGGAAGGGTCGGGAAGAGCCCCTGGACTGGCCATGCAGTCAGCTGCTGAGAGGGGCTGCAGCCCAACTCCACTGGGACACAGAGGCCCTGACACCAGGATCCTGCAGTCAGAAGAGCAGGTAACCAAGGTGGGAGTTGAGGGCAGCTGGCCTGGGAGGTGAGGGCAGTGTCAGGGATGGGCCTGGAACCTGCGGGTTGGACACTAACTGCAGGTGTCCCTGCCAGGATTCAGGGCAGGACTGCTAGTTGGTGTCAGAGAAGCAGAGACCTGCTTGGACGAGATAAAAGCCACTCCCTCACTGACCCATAGAAAGAAGAATTCTGAGGGAGAGTCAGGAAGTGAACCTTGTCTCCTCTGGAGCAAACAAAAACATTTCCATCACACCACAGAGCTGCTAAATGTAGGACGCCCAAGATGTCAGCATGAACAGAAGTCCTAGTGCAGGCCCAAGGCCAGGGTCAGGGATGTGAGCTGTGCCCTCTGTGCCCAGCAGCAGGGCTGTGGTTCCCAGCTGGGACCAGCCAGGGTGAGGCCATGGATTCTGCTCCTGGCTGTGCAGCCTCAACCAGGTTCTCTGCATTTCCTCTGCCTTCATCAGCTACAGTGTGACACAGCCAAGGGAAGGGTAACTTAGCAACTTCTGGATTTCACTGTGGGCTTCAAGGCATGAGAATCTGTGTGGGGCACCATGTGAGGCAGCAGGATCCTGGGATGTTTCATATTCTCAGCTGTGTGCTCTTCCTGAACCTTCCTCCTGCTCTGCCTCACCAGGAGAGAGGGTACTGTGTATCTCCAATGTCCTGTGTCATCAGTAACCAGCTGTGCCCTTTATTTAACCCTTACTGAGAACCATGGCACTTGGCACAGGGGTGGAGATGCAACTTGGGATGCCCAATCCCATCTCAGTGCTCATTTGGAGTCCTGGCTCTACTTTCTGCCAAGCGTCCACCCAGTGCACGCCTGGGAGGCAGCACATGATGCACCAGGACCACTGGACTGAGTTTGTGTTCTGGGCTTTGGCTTGCCACTCCTCGAGCTGTGTGGACATTTGTGGATGTCCGGGTACGGGAGAACACTCTCCTTTTCAAAAAGACAAAAAACAACTTCAAATAAATAAAAATAATTTTTGTGCCTCCACTATCTTATTCACAGGCCCAGGGGTTCCCAGTGTGGGTGACAGCTGTGTTGATCATGGGGCTCTCAGAGAACACAGGTGCCTTTGACCTTGGCTGTGCCCTGTCTGGATGTGAACACTGGGAGCTGAAACATCACAAGGTAAGAATGTAGTGACTGCCCCTCCCCCTGAAATCCCAGCTAACCAGGAAGGTGCCTGGTGAGGGTGGGGCCTGGGCTTGGGACTCCCTTTCCCTGTCTGGCACCATTGCCCAGCACAACAACTTGGAGTTTGTCAAAGCTCAGAGGGGAAGTGTGGCTCAGAACCAGGTATATGTGTTTCCCACTTAGTAAACCTGGATCATAAGTGACACTGCTGTAAACTAGGCTGCCTGCCCCCAGGTCTCTGGCAGAGCCGTCCCTCACTGTGTGGTGTCCAGGGCCCAGGTGTGCTCATTTGACCATCTTTCAGGGGAGGCTGAGGTCCAGGTGGGAATCCTGTCTTCCCTCCTGCTGCCAGAGTGTGTTCTGGAGGCAGTGCCATCAGCACCCATCTGAGCCACTTGCAGACCCCTGACTGCTCCAGACTGTCCCAGCCCTCCCAGTGCTCACGGGATCCCCTCAACATGTCTGTGGACCCTCGTTCTCCCAGTGACCCTAGCCCTGCAGGTAGTGGGGCTGTGGTTTTACCACCTTCCTTCTCCCCCTCGACTTAGCCCTGCAGGCCCAGTGCTCCTTCTTGCACCCTCTCTCATCACTCTTCACTCACTCCCTGGGTGCTCCATCTCTGCTCCTGAATGCAAATGTGGTTCATGTGGAGCCGACTCCTCAGTGAGTCTCCCACACAGACATTTCCCCTCGTCAACCGACTCGTGGTCACCCCCAGCCCTGCAGTGTCACTCATTTCTCACCAACATCCTGGTTTCTGCACTGAATGCCTGGGTGGTGCCTTATGGAATGCACCCTCCCAGTTGCCCTTCTCCTACGGTGATGCCATCCCCACACTGGCTCGGCCTGAAGCCCTGGGTGTCCTCCTCACCTCCTCCTCTTCCCCTGGATGCAGCCCACAGAAAGTGCTGTGCATCTAGCTGCAGAAGGATCCAGAACCTCATCTCCCACTCTGCCCATGCCCACACCCACCACAGTGACCGGCATCCCTGTCTGGGCTTCACAGGATCCCCTAGATCTATGTATCCAGCCTCGCAGTCTCTCAGCCCCATCATCACGCAGCAGCCAGGGTGGTCCCTGGACAGAAGGTGCACATGTCCTTCCTATGCTCCGAGCTGCCTCATGGCTCCCATCTCACTCAGAGCCAGGGCCCAGTCTCAGTGTGCATGAAGCCTGCTGGATGGTGTTGTCCCGACCAGCCTTCCTGATGGCTCCCTGCTCTGTGTGCAGACTTGCTCCTGCCCAGGGCATTTGCACTGGCCGTCCTCCTCCCCCACAGCAGCTTTGCAGATGACTAACTGTGTCCTTCCAACCTTACTCAGGGTCACCACCTCGGGACAGTGCTTGCTGACCATGATGGTGAGACAGCCAGCTGCTCTGGCCCTCACACTCAACCTGGACCACCTTGCCCAGCACTGAGTCTGACCCACAGCAAAGTCGACTGAATGATAAGGATGTTGCACCTGCCCCTTCCAGACCCCATGATTCATTAGTGGATCATGCGACAGACGCCACTTGTGGCTGCTGCAGAGCAGGTCTCCTCCTGCTGGAGTCCCCACGGCCTGAGCTTTCTCACAAATGTCCTCTGCCCTCTTGCTTCCCTCCTACACTGCCTCCTGCACACACAGAAGTGAAGGCCACCAGAGCTCACACACAGGAAGAGCAGGTGCAATCAGCCAGTGACACTAAGGAACAAAATGAACATAGGATGATGGAGCTGAGGGATGAACTTAAGCTCTAGATTTGGTGGCCATGGCCCCATGCAGCCTCCATAGCCTTGGGTCCATGAGATAGGGCAGCCTGGCCATAGGTGAGTCCTATGTTGGCATGTGTTGGTGAGCACATGCTGCCAATAAAACCAGGACGCTGGGACAGCTGAGCCGGGTCAGCAATGACCACGGGAAAGTGTGATGGATGGAGCACTGCCTGGGTACAGCCTCATCCTCACCCAGAGCCTCCCAGCCTCTCCCATCCCCACCTGCTATGACTCAACACAGGAAACAGATTCTGGAAGGTTCCTGGTGCTTCTGTTTATTTTCTCTGTCCAATTTTTGGAATTTTCCTCTTAATTTTCTCACCAACATCTCGTGATTGGAATTGGAAAAAATGAATTGCACAGGGAAGAATGAAGCTGCAGCAGATGCACCAGACAGCAGGTCTGTCCCCACAAGGGGGTTGTCTCACACTACAGAAACAAGGTGAAATTTGAGGTCATTGCATATGAGGACAGGAACAGCACAGCACACTGTGAAAATGTCCAGATACAAGGAATCCACAGCCTCTCTGTGTCCCCTCACTCAGGACCCTCCACCGTTGAGGCCCTCCAGGTCTCACCTTTCAAGGTGTGAGAGAGGAGTCGGAGCCCTGGTCACTGTCCCCACCTGGGAGAACCAATCGGGACTTGGTGAGAGCCTAGGGGGTGTGGCTGAGGGAGGAGCTATGGAGTGGGTGGGCAGCACCTCCAGGGGCAGCTGACTAGAGCAAGGGCTTTGGGGACTCCTCCACCCCCAAACACACCCCAGTGCTTACCTGCAGCCTTAGTGTAGTTCCCTTGAAGAACCTAGGCATTTTCTGCCTTTTGTGATTCTGCCTTAATGGCTTGGCTGGAGGCTGTGTGAACTCCAGGCCTGATAGTCTAGGTGACACCCAGCAGGACACCTGGCAGGTCACTAGGCAGACCACTCCTCAGGAAGGAGGTACCTGGTGTTTGATAAGATTCAGAACAACATTCGTCAAAGATTGCATCTTTTGGTTGGTAAAGATAATTGTGCAGAAAAATTTTGGTTACAGAAACGACTTTGGAAAGCCTTGCCAGTGAGGAGCCAGGATTAGTTGCAATCCTGCCACCAGGAAGGCTCCAGGTGGTTGATGTGAAAATTTACATGAGAGGAACTCCTTGGTCCTCAGTTTAGATAACAGGTCAAAAAGAGGTGCTTTTTCCCCAAGTAGGGGAACAGGAAACTAACACTAAGAAAAGGCATCTGCTAGAGAAAGAAATTGTTTACTAGTATACTCCCTCTTGTTGTTATGTAAATTCCTCAAACCTTCCTTCCTGATATCTAAGTGACCATCTGGTTGTGGTAAGAGTGTGCAAAATCCTACAGGTGGTTTCGCAGTGCTATCTGAATGTGGCAAGCTATGTAGTCTATTTTAAGTGGCTTATGGATGAAAATGCTCATGAATGAGAACTGCTAAGCTAAATTCTTTTTGAAAATAATGTATGGATACACAATTAAGCTCTTAGAGAGTCATGTCTGTGTCTCTTTTCTCAGCACCTACAAAGTCTGTTCAGCTGAATAGTTCTGAATGTATTCAAATGGACTTACTGCTAAGGGCACAGTTTTAAAACGCCATAGGACGCCAAATCCCCACGAACTAGGTGGTAAAATGTATGGCTATATATATGAAAGTGTTCAATGAAGAGTCAGATGTCGGGTAATGTTAAAATGCTGCTACATGGGAAACGGTTCTTAAAGCAGACTCAGACTGACAATCTTGAGTAGCACTCAGTGGCCTCAGAATCAGCCCAAAGGCATTCTGGTCTGACAGGAGAGCCAGCAAGAAAGCAAGCATATCAGGTGTGGAAATTCCAGGACACTGCTGCAAAGAGTGTCCTCCTCTGTGAAGGACCTCAGCGGTCCATGCCCCAGTGCAAAGAAGTAGCCATCAAAGATGGTTGTGCTCTTCTCTCAATGGAGGAGAGAACTTCCACTTTGTGTATGGCCTTGTCTAAGGAATTCTGGGGGTGTTGTGGATTCAAGAGGCTTCCATGGCCTAAGCATCATGTGTCAAGAGCCGCAGGTGATCACTGACGTCACACCTAAGTGCTAATTTGTTAAATTCACTGGAGTCACTGTGTACTGACTTCCCATGCAGGACCTGTATCTTCAGAGTTATACTAGAAAGATATGTTATTAATATCCATAGATGTTTCCAAGTAGTGACTTGTGGATCTTTTTTTTTTTTTTTTTAGGGTACATGGCCTTTGTTAGGAAGGCTGGTATGGAGCTTTTATTTTTTTTTTGTTTGTTTGTTTTGTTTTGTTTTGACAATCTTTACATAGTTAATTTGGGCAAAAAGGGTCAAGGGCTACAGGAAAGTGGGAAAGACTATTATTTCCATATTGTTTCCTTCACATATCTGAGGTAGAGGGGGATATTGAGGGAGAAGCCCCACCCGGTTTCCCACCCACCCCAAGTCCCGCATGTGGGGCATGCTCTGAGATACTCGCTCAAGTGGTTTCAATAGTTCACCAGTTTTGAAATTGCTGCCAATCTCGCCTCTCCAAACACGATGAGGTTGTTGAAAAATCCATTAATTGACATTGTCCATTGTCGCTGTTCCGCAGCGACGGACTTGGTGCACGGAGCCTATAATAACACGGGTGGACCCTGACTGATGGTCAAAGCTGAAGTTTATTAGGGGCATCAGACTTTTATACACTGAGAGTCCGTACTGTTTCCCCCTCTTGATTGCTGGTAGTTGCAATTGCTGGGTTGGTTCTGTTTTCAGTCCCGCCTTCTACTGGAACCAATGGGTGTTGCATTCCAGCCTGGTTCTGCACAGCACATACTCGATCCTCACCTAAACCAGTGGGAGCTGCATCTTGGTGAGAGAGACCCACAATAACCCCCACCAGGCCAACCTCCTACCCTGGTTTGCCAGTATGTGTGGCAGACCAGTTCAATCTGTTCCTCATCCCCCCTGGCTATCGTACATGGCAAATGGCATTGAAGCTTAGATTCATCTAACCAGCTCAACAGTCAAGCCTTCACGGGTGTGGTTGAGTGCCTCTCTGTCTAGCTACCACAGCCTCCGTCCTAGTTCTCGTGCCCTCTCATGGGAGTGGTAACCCAAGAGGGGGGAACCCACTATTTCCCTCCCAGGTCTCTCACTCCCAGATTGTGCACTTTCCAGGTGGTTCTGCAGTTTCCCCCAGTGCCAGTTTTTGCCAGCTGATGCTGCGGCTATGCCCAAACAGCCCTCTCCTATTCTAATTGTAGGTTGCACCCATAGGAACAATCAGACCATCCTGGCTTTTCCCTGATATAGTCCACATGAGGCGCACAGGTGTTGTAGCCCTGCTTAGACTGGTCTGCCCCCCTCCCAGTTAGTGCTCTCCAGTGGGAGTAGCTGTCCAGCAGGGGAACCACCCCTTATTTCCCTGCTGGCTCTGTCCCCTCCCTTCCTGGTTCTCACGTGTGCTGCCTGGGCACTGCAGTCACATCTGGCACAGACAACCTCATCCTGGCATTCTGTAGTGGACTGGTTTTTATCGCAACCAAACCTGGCTCGACCCTTACTCTGTTGTGGTGCTCGGGATTTGCCAGTGATGACGTTAACTGATTAGCCTGGTCTGCCCCCAATCCATGCCTAATGTATGCCAGTGGGAAACTTCTTGTGGCCTGCTCTGGGCTGTTTCCATTCATGCTTCTTGCACTTACCCGTGGGGTCTGTGTCCTGCCAGAGGAGTTGCCCAGGCTCCTCCATCAGAACCTCTCCCAGTGCCAGATTTTGCGCATGCCAGTGGGTCCATTCGACCCAAGCTGGTTCTTGTTGTTGGATGTTTCAGCCCAGCCATGGCTCGTCCAGTCCATTCCCACATACGGCTCACACATGGTTCAGTAGGGGTTGCAACCTAGCCTAGTCCATCCCACGTCTATCCTGGTCCTCCAGGAGCACCAGACAGTGCTGGGGTCTGGTCCAGCCTGGTGCGTCCAGTCCCAGTCCACACTTGTGCCAAGGGGGATTTCACTGTTACCTGATCAGAACGCAGCCCCCATTCCAGCCCACGTGCTCCTTGGTGGTAGCCGTAATCCAGTCAGTGCGTCTACTGGACAAGCCCCGTGCCATAGCTTTAGCATGAACTGGTATTTGGTGGTCAGTATTGCTAAGTGGTAACATATTCTTTAAAGGAAGAGTAACTGTCATTGGGAACGTTTAGGATGTATTCACCTCGTAGAAACACATTAGGTTTAACGTGGAGCCCCATAAGCAGCAATTCAAACCACCAAAATCCCAGAGCTCCCCTGCCGGGTGGCCAGCAAACAAAGCCTGGCACCAAATGGCACACTGGCCGCCCAAGCCCAGCTCACCATGTGCCCATGATGGCGGGCTTATGGGATCCGGGCATGAGACACCCTGTCCCGGGACCCACCTGCTGCCGAGAGGCGATGGGAAGTGTAACCTCCCAGGCCCAAGGTTGCGCCCTACGCCGCTCCCGTCCGCCGCCCAATGAGAGCGGTGGGTGGGCCTGCCTAGCCCGGCTCCAGCGACCTCCCCCCTCGGTCAGTGTACTCACCCCGAAGGGAGCAGCCCTGGAGCCCAGGCAGGCCCAAGCCCAGCTCACCATGTGCCCATGATGGCGGGCTTATGGGATCCGGGCATGAGATGCCCTGTCCTGGGACCCACCCACTGCCAAGAGGCGATGGGAAGTGTAACCTCCTGATCTAAAAAGCCTTATTAGTAAGAAGAGCTTGGAATACAATGGCTACCAGCGGCCTGTAAGTTAGTTGGCCTATGACTGCTCAACCAGTACCACAACTAAGCTTTAATGGGGTAGAACACCCTGAATGCTCTGTGGCAGAGCTCATGCCTTCCTCACTTGCCAAATTGTTTGGGATCTCTTTGCTCACCTACTTAAGATTCTTGTGTTCTTCAATTGCAAGTACATGGCTTGTTAGGCTATAACTAATAGACTGCTTGCCTCTGTCTTAACTACAAACTACTGGGTTATTGTAAATGAGAACCAATTTAAATCTTTTGCCATCTACAGTGTGACTAGTAGGTCTTGCAACAGAATGTTTTCAGTGCTGTGCTTTATGTTCTAGGCTATGTGTTTCATCCTGAAACTCTTAGGGCTTACAACGATTGGTAAAGTATAATTGATTCGAAAAATCTAACACTTGCCAGTTCCTTACTGTTAGATTCACCAGTTTCAAGGGAAAGAATAACTGTAAAATGGATGTAAAAAGAATTTAGATGGGCCTCCACTCCCCAGGCAGCAAACAGACCTGAAGTGGAAGACTGCGGAGGAAGAAGGGCATGGAGCAGATGAGGAAAGGATCTTTTAGGCTCTCCTTGACACGGAAGCTGAAATGAGGGTCGCCTAGGCCCTTACTTGGTGGAATGATATGAGTTTGTCCCCCTCATTGGTGCAATGGTGGTTTCACAACCTGAGGGGCCCCGCCAGAGTTCTGCCATCCATTCCAGGTTTGGTTGGAGGCAAACTCCGCCCTCCTCTGATTACTGTGGTAGACATCACCTACCTAGATGTAAAACTGCAGTATTTTCAAATGTCAAATGCAATAATTGCCAAAGAGTCAGCTTGCATTTACCTGTCCTGTAATGAATGGGCTTATATCCTGATGCTATATGCTAATCCTTGCATTATTACTATGCCTTCTGATTGATCTAGACCAGCAATTTATGCAGCTCAAAAGGAGTTTTGCCTGTTCCATTGAGTTCATGAGTATCTTGAGCTCAAGTATTCAAACTAAAGTTTCTAACTGAGCACACGACCTACTAGGTTGGGAAGGATTATAACCATGTTATGTTTTGTCATCTAGACTTCAACAAAGAGAAGCCTTACAAGTGCCAGGCTGTACATCGAACACCTGATGATGTCTACCTTCTATCAGGAACCGTTAGATGGACCCCCCCCCCACTGCTGCTGTTACTCAACTGCGTCCCCTCTCAGCAGGAAGCAGCCAAGAGCAGACAACTACGTCCCCTTTCCTTAAAAGCAGCTGGGTCCAGTCCTCTGTTTGGACATATAGGAGCCAGATGGGATGATAGGCAGTTAGGGTCTCCGGTTCCTGGTGAAACTGTCTTGTATACATGTAACCCCTTAGCACTGAGAGATTCTTGAATGTTAATATTTTCAATGATGCTTGTACATTGTTACTTATATTACTTGTATAACTAAGAATATTACTAAATCAAAGATTTGATTAGTTACTAGAAAGAGGGGGGAATGAAGAACCTAGGCATTTTCTGCCTTTTGTGATTCTGCCTTAATTGCTTGGCTGGGGGCTGTGTGAACTCCAGGCCTGATAGTCTAGGTGACACCCAGCAGGACACCTGGCAGGTCACGTAGGCAGACCACTCCTCAGGAAGGAGGTACCTGGTGTTTGATAAGATTCACTGCCCAATAGCTCATTGATTTGTACTTTTTGAAAGTTGCTTGTTTCAAACCCACCAATAGAAGCCTGCTAAATCATGACTGTATAATTAATAGCCTGAAATGTATAAGAACTGGGGGGCTTGGGCTCTCTCTCTTCCTCTTCGGCTTGCGCTTCTTTTTGTCCTCCCTGCGGATCCTAGCAGCCTCGGCTGCGGCTGCCCCTCCCCTGCCCAGCCATGCTGGGCTGGGGGAGGTGGCTGGGATACCTAGGCTAACCTGAATAAACCACCTTTATGCCTTAGCACCAACTTCAGACTTGATGATTATCTGGGGATTTAAAATTCTCGGCACCACACCCTCCTTTCCCACCTGTGAGAGAAAATATCCAGTGAGAGGCAGGGAGAAGGCAGGGCCAGAAGCCTAGTTCATGTTAGAAAAGTTCTAGAACTGTGGCTACAGACCCAGGAAAGAGTCAGGAGGTGCCTCTCCTGGAGGTGTGTCCTTAACTGGGATCTCCCCCTGACCTGGGGCTGCTGGAACTCAGGTTCCCATGAGCAGAGTCATTCCCGTGGAGTGTTTGTTGTTCACCTTCACTCAGGCTTCACACCAGAGCCAGTGTGAGCACCTGGGGTTCAGCTAGGGGTGCAGGTGTGTGTGCACAGTGCTTCCCAGGAACGGGGTAGGGAGATCCTCTCTCTGGGGACAGGAGACTCAGATCCAGCCCTCACCCTGCCCTACCTGATCTTTTTCTCCTCATCATCACAACAGTGACCACAGCTGCCAGGAGGACCAGGCCAGCGATGACTCCCCACATGGGCACAGTTTGCTGAGGAGGCTCTGAGAGGGGAAGGGACAATAAAGGGCTCTAACCACAGGGCTCATTCCAACCCTTGATCGGGGCTCTGCCCCTTCCTGCCCTCCTTACCCCATCTCAGGGTGAGGGGCTCAGGCAGCCCCTCATGCTCCACATGGCACGTGTATCTCTGCTCCTCTCCAGAAGGCACCAGCACAGCTGCCCACTTCTGGAAGGTTCCATCCCCTGCAGGCCTGGTCTCCACCAGCTCCATGTCCTGGGTCAGGTCCTCCCCATCTCGCTGCCAGGTAAGTGTGATGTCCTTGGGGTAGAAGCCGAGGGCCCAGCACCTCAGGGTGGCCTTCTGGTCAGAGACTGGGTGGTGAGTCACCTGTGCTGTGGGTGGGTCTGAGGGAAGATTTGGACAATTCAGGCCTTTCATGTTCTTCCCCTGACACTAAAGTTACACTCAATAACCTTCCTAAGAGTGGACAGGGAAAATGGGGTGGTGGAGGAGGTCAAAACCCTGACCCTGCCTGGATAAAGACAATGCGATAAATGTAGTGTTTGGAAAGTTCTAGAATCAGGTATCTGGCTATGGTAGGAGTGCCCAGGTCTCTGAGGGGAAGATAGCCTGGAATGAAACCTCCCAGTTCACTGGCTTGAGGCTGAGGACAGGCCTGGGAGGGATGAGGATCATAAAATCTTGGTGGAGTGCAGGGTACTGAGAGGGTCCTTTCCAGAATCTTCTGTGCCTGCCCCTTGTCCTTCTCCAAGTCCCTCCTCTCCTGAGGGAACAGTGGGTCTCTGGCTCTGAACCCCAAACCCAGGTGGACATCCCTGCTGTGGCTTGCAGGAGAGGGGGACGCTGGCCTGGCTCCCGCTTTCCTCCCCTCCTTGCTGCCCCAGCCCCGGGGGAGGTGGGTGAGGGCGGCCCTTCCCAGCCCCGCGCACCTGCTCTCTGCAGAGTGTCCTTTCCCATCTCCAGGTATCTGTGCAGGGACTCCACGCACGTGACCTCCACGTAGGCCCTGCTGTACTCAGCATCACCAGCAGCCTCGAACTTGCGCTTGGTGTTCTGAGCTGCCATGTCAGCCGCGGTCCAGGTGCGCAGGTCCTCATTCAGGGCGATGTAGTCCTTGCCATCATAGGCGGACTGAGAGTACCCGCGGAGGAGACGCCCGTCCTCCCCGACCTCGCAGCCGTACATCACCTGGTAGGTGTGAGAGCCTGTCCCGCCCGCGGTCAGCCCTGGCCACGCAGCTCCGCCCCGCCCTCACCGACCCGTGGGGATTTCGGCCAAAACCGAAAAGGAAACCCGGTTGCGCCCCGCGGGCTCCTCCCGCCGAGGGTCTCCGCGGGGCGCGCAGTCTCGGGGTGGGGGACCTCGGCCAGGGGACCCGGAGCGTCCTGGGCGCATGTGGGGAGGGTCGGGTCACTCACCGGCCTCGCTCTGGTTGTAGTAGCCGCGCAGGGTGTTCAGGTCCACGCGGATATCCTGTGCGTGTTTCTTTAAGATCTTTGTCTCAAGGTCCCAGTACTCCTGCTCTTCCTGCCGAATCCATTCCGTCTTCGGTTCTGCCCTCGCTGTCGAAGCGCATGAACTGCGTGTCGTCCACGTAGCCCACATCGATGAAGCGGGAATCCCCGAGTTCGGGCCGGGACACTCCGGTGAGGAAATACATCAGGGAGTGGGAGCCTGGGGGAGAGAGGGGCTGAGACCAGGGCCGACCCCGCCCGGAGCGGGACCCTTGGGACCGAGGAGTGCGGAGCTGGGTTGGGGCGGAGACTAAGGGAGTGTGGGGACCGCGAGATGAGGCGGTGAGGAGAGGGGAGGGTCTTGAATAAGCCGGGGTCGGTGAGATGGCGAGGTGTAGGGGGTGTGAGGTCTGGGAGAGGCGGCTCCCCGGGGTCCTGTGTCCCCTCCGCGCTCCCCTCGCTCCTGCCCCGCAGAGCCTGTCTCCCTCCCGACCCGTACTCACGCTCCCGGGTCTCGGTCAGGGCCAGGGCCCTGGCCCTCGCGAGCAGCAGGAGGAGGGTCCGGGGCGCCATGGACCCCATCCTGGACGGCTGAGGAGATTTGATCCGAGTTGGGCGGAGCTGTTTGGTTCCGCTGGAAGCGCTCGCCCAAATGGAGTGCAAGGTGTACCCGAGTCACGAGTGTCCGGGCAGAAGGAGCTCACTCAGGCTGTGAGAGGGGAAGTGATCCTGGAGGAGGTGGGGATTCCCCTGCACTTGCTTCCCTGGCCCAGACCCGCCCTGGGACTGAGACCCTGAGGGCCAGGTGGGTACCAGGGACTGTGCCCTGACCCTGTGCCCGGCTGCCCAGGCCTGTGTGATGTCCCCTCCTGAGGATAGGCCCGGGGCCGGCTGAGGGATCCTGAGAGACCTGATCAGGACGTGCCCATTTTTTATGATTAGTTATACCTAGACCCATGCGTGTCAACCTGATTCACATCAGCAGTATACTAGATTTAAGGCAGCCCCACAGAATGCATTAAATACAGAATGCTGAGATCCCACCTGGGCTCTGTGAACATTCCTGTTAATATTCAGGACACAGCATGTTGAGACCTGAGCACCTGCTGCTTTAGAATCCTGATCTCTGGGCATTGTCCAGGCCTATAGGCTAAAGTTTCATCTTGCATGTGCCTGGATCTCGTATGGATGGCATTTCTAACCCCACTCCCTGTGTGGGAAAGCAGTCGAGGAAGACCCAAAGACTTGTGTCCCTTTACCCCCATTATAGACCCAGATGAAGCTCTGGACTCCTAACTATGGATTGACTCAGCTCCAGCCATTTGTGACCACTTGGGGAGTGAACTTTTCTCCATCTCTCCTCCTCTCTGTGTATCTGACTTTCTAATAAAAATAAATCTTAAAACAAAAGATTCCTGTCCCGTGTCCTCACCTCCTCTTAGCTCTTCCTTTATCATTTCCTCCTCTCCCTGTGGTCCCTCCCACCCCACCTCAGTCATGAACTGGGGCCCTAGCAGGGTCCCTCTCCTGCCACCCAGGGACAGTCATTCCCGCTGTGGTCAGCTGCCTTGCTGATGTGAGTCAGAAGGATCATTGCTTCATGAAAACAGCCCAGCAGCAGCGTTTGCTGTGGGTCAGTGAGTTCTTTCATTTGCAAGGCCAGCACCACACATCCTGGGGCTTCTTGAAGTCCAGGCTGTTCTGCTTCCATCCACCTTCCTATTGATGTGCCTGGGAAGGCAACAGAAAATCCCCAGGGGATTTCTCACCCGATGATTCACTCTCCAAAGCCTGCTGTGTCCTCTGCTGGAGCCAGAGCCCACAGCTCCATCTAGGCCTCCATGTGGATGCAGGGACCCAAGCACCAGGTCTATGTTTCCCTGCTTTCCAGGTGGGCGAGCAGCGAGCAGGGCAGTCAGGAGTCACACAGGTGCTCTCATCTGGGGTGCTTGGGTTGCAGGTGGCAGCTTACCCTGCCCAGTGCCACAGTGCCTTCCCTGACACTGCCCTTCATATAAACAAGTAGACTGTTAGGTAACTCACTGTAATGGCTCCATCTCACTTTTACTAGAATGTAGGGCCCATAAGCACAGACTTAGGGCTGTTGGTCAAAGCTGTAACTCCAACACATGGTGATACATGCTGACAAAAGGCATTCAATTAATCCAAAGAGCCAAATAAGATTGTATTAGTGTTTAATTGCATCATATGACAAACATACAAAACAAACATTAGAGAAAGTTTTGTCTCATGGGAGGAGTGTTCACCAGAGTTCACGAATCCCTCCAGCAAGGATGACACTTCCTGGGGTGTCAGGTGCACACTGGGACCCAGGTATTGCTAGCTTTCCATTCCTGCATCACAGGTACCACACCTGGTCGCTCAGAACCACACTCCTTCCTTGTTCATTTCATGTCAGACTCCAGGCCTGGTGTGGCCGTGTTCCCTGGGCAGGCTCTCACAGAGCTGAGCTGTCCTCTTGAGGTTGGAGTCCTCCTCCAGTCTCCTTGGAGCTTGGGGCAGAGTTGAGCACCTTGCAGGTGAAGGCCTGGAGTCCTGTGTGTGGGACAGCTGTCAGGGTTCAGTGGGGAGCAGCTCTCACAGCCAGGGCACCCACCTACCTGTCCCAGGGTCCTCAGAGTCAGGGACTGGGGGGATGTCATGCCTGACGCTGAACCCCTCCCTCCCACTCTCAGTCCCTCTCTTTATCTTGGTCACAACTCCTTTAACTCCCCTACTTCTCTGGCCTCCAATCATAACATTCTATGTTTAGATACATTGTTTCCATTTTTAGCTCCTACATCAGACAGCGTGCTGTATTTGTTTTAGTGTCTGGCTCATTTCACTCAGCATGATGTCCTCCACCTCCAACCATTTGGATGCAAATGAGAAGACAGGACTCTTTGCAAAGCTGAATAGTATTCCATCATGTTTGTATACTGTATTTTCTCTATCCATTCATCTGATGATGGACATCTTAGTTGATGTCAAATCTGGGCCATTGTGAGCAGTGCTGCTGTAAGCAGTGCAGCAGGTTCCATGACACAATGAGTTCAGATCTTCTGTTGTGTGCTCAGGAATGGGAGTGCTGGATCATATGGAAGCTGCAGTTCAAAGATTAACACAGTGTTTTCTACCATAGTTGTACTAATTTATATTTCTGATAGCTTTGTATGTGATTTTCCCTTTCCACACATTTTTGCCAGTATTTGTTAAAACCAGAATAAACCAAAGCAAACCAATCCAGTCAGTCCAATACAGACATGGGTAAAGGAACTAATTTGGAGTTCTTGGAAGAACTAGAAATGGCCAATATTTGGAAAATGCTCAACAGTAGCAGCTGACAGGCAAATGTAAATCAATACTCCGAGGTGCTGTCCCCTGGCCCCGTCAGAATGATTGTTACACACAGTGACGGACACTTCAATCTGTGCAGAGAGAGCCCGGTCCTTTGGAGGGCTCCCCAGACTGGCCAGTCCAACCCAGAGTAACTCCTGTCTCAGGGCCACTGATGGGGCCCTTAGTTTCATTTTAAAAATCAGTTTCCACGGCCAGGTGCGATGGCGCAGTGGTTGAGGTCCTCGTGTTGCATGCTCGGGATCCCATATGGGCGCTGGTTCTAATCCTGGCAGCCCCGCTTCCCATCCAGCTCCCTGCTTGTGGCCTGGGAAAGCAGTCGAGGATGGCCCAAAGCTTTGGGAACCTGCACCCGCGTGGGAGACCCGGAAGAGGCTCCTGGCTTCGGACCGGCATAGCGCTGGCTGTTGCGTTCACTTGGGGAGTGAATCATCGGACGGAAGATCTTTCTCTCTGTCTCTCCTCTCTGTATATCCGCCTTTCCAATAAAAAATAAAAAATAAAAACTTAAAAAAAATCAGTTTCCAGGGACATCCACATCAACAGTTGGTTGAACAGAGATGTGTGCAATTGCCCATGGGGTGTGTATAGGAGCCACTATAGGACCAGGCTGCCTGGTTTGGCCTTTCTTTTAATGTTTAACTGAATCCAGGTTGAAAATGGAAAGTCAAATAGATGATTGTGAACAGTAATTAACTGCATCCTGACTAACCATGGTCATTCTTGTGTCTTGAAGCCAAAGGACACATTTATCATCTTCCAGTTACTGTCAGTTAAATTGCAATCATTCATCCTCTTTGGAAGCTCTTTTATATATTATGGCACATACCAAATTTCTCATAATTTAGCAACTGGAAACAATGACCAAAAGTTTATAGTATCCCATTGTTTTACATAGAAATGTACATCTGTTTGTTTTCATTTGTTTGGAATGAAGGCTTCTGCTGAGACTGTCCCAGGGAGCAGTGAAGCTGAGAGCCAGGGCTGCCCCATGTGATGCTGGGCTGTGGCGCCCTCTGGTGGTCAGTGTTAGAGGCCTCAGGTCCTTTCCTCAGGGCTGTGTGTGCCAAGGCAGATGGCTTTTCCAGAGCTGGTGGGTTTCCAGAAGACAGAGAACAATGGAAGCTCCAAAATGCTTAACGTCTTGAACTAGAATCCATGCTAGGCCAGTCTAATGCTTGAAACTGGGACTTTAAGTCCTAAGTATCCTGATCTTCACATACATGATTACTGTACGTGTTTCTATAAACTGTGGCATTTTACTGCATGTGTGGAGTGTGTACTGATCCATATGGTCAATTATGATTTCCATGTCCTTTTCAGTACATTATCTTCTCTTTATGTTTTGAAGATTTATTTCTGTATTGGAAAGGCAGAGTTGCACAGGAAGAGTGAGAGCTGCACAGGCTGACACTGACCAGGCCAGAGTCAGGAGCCTGAGCCTTCATCCAGCTCTCCCCCGTGGGTGACAGGGATCCAAGCCCTTGGGCATCTTCCATTACTTTCCGTGACACAGCAGGAAGCTGGATGAGAGATGGAGCAGCTGGGATTTGAAGTGGTGTCCATATAAGAAGGGTGTTTGCCTCTCAACCTGTTACCCTCCACAGTGCCGATCCCTGTTTGCTGTTTAGCGTGCACATATGAGAGAGAACAGGACACATCTGTCTCTTCATGTCTGACTTGTCGTTTAGCATAAACATTTTTCAGTCTATCCATTATGCTGTAAATGATATTATTCATTTTGAAAAAATATTATTTATTTGAAAGAACTACAGAAAGAGAGGTGAAAATGAAGAGAGGAAGAAAGGAGGAGAGAAGTGGAAGGATTAGAGTAGGAGAGACAAGTTGTACATCTGCCGCTCACCTCCCAAAAAGCTGCAGTGGCGAAGCAGGGTGGGTCTCACACTAGGAGCCAGCAGCTTCTTCCAGGTCTCCCACATTAGTGCAGCACCCCAATCACATCGGGCATCTCCCACTGCCTTCCCAGGTGCATTAGCAGGGAGCTGCATCAGAAGCAGAGGTTCCGGGACACAAAGCAGCACCTGAATAGGATACCAGCATCACAGGCAGAGGCTTTACCCACTATGCAACATTGATCCTTATCTCTCATCTTTTGATATTCACCCATCAAACTGCATGACAGCCAACACAGACACTACTGGAGGGAGGTGATTGTGAGTGATGATCTAGTCCTGGAGGCTCAGTGTGACCAGGAAAGCTTCCTCCAGCACCTGTGTACCTGTCAGGTGACCCTCAGAGCCGGCAGCATGGCCTTCACGTGCTTGGAGGCTTTGTTTTTATTTGCATCAAACTTACAAGTTGAAGGAGTTAATTGTTTCTGAAGCTTTCTTATGAGAGGCTGGCATTGTGGTGTAACATGGAAAGCTGCTGCCAGCAATGCCAGTGTCCCATGTGGCTGTTGAACAGAGTCCTGTGTGCTCCACGTCTCAGTCAGCTCCCTGCCCTTGTGCCTGGAAGAGCAGCAGAAGCTGGCCTGAGTGCTGGGACCCTGCAGCCATCAGGGAGAAGGAGGAAGCTGGTGGATCCTGCTTCGGCCTGGCCCAGCCCTGGCTCAGTGACCATCCGGGGAGTGAACCAGTGAGTGTGGGATTTCTGACATTAGCTGCTAGGGTACAGCACCAGGCTCTTCTGGTTTTCTTTGTTTCAAGATTTGTTTTTGGGCCTGGAGCAGTGGCCTAGCGGCCAAAGTTCTACCTTATATGAGCCAGATCCCATATCGGCACCGGTTCTAACCCTGGCAGCTCCACTTCCCATCCAGCTCCCTGACTGTGGCCTGGGAAGGCAGTAGAAGATGGCCCAAGGTCTTGGGACCCTGCTTTGGAGGAGGGTAATATAATAATAATATTTAATTATTTTTTATGACAAAGTCAGATATACAGTGAGGAGGAGAGACAGAGAGAAAGATCCTCTGTCCCATGATTTGCTCTCCAAGTGACCGCAATGGCTGGTGCTGTGCCGATTTGGAGCCAGGAACCAGGAACCTCCTCAGGGTCTCCCATGTGGGTTCAGGGTCCCAAGGCTTTGGGTCGTCCTCGACTGCTTTCCCAGGCCACATGCAGGGAGCTGGATGGGAAGCAGGCTGCTGGGAGTAGAACCGTCACCCATATGGGATCCCAGCACGTTCAAGGCGAGGACTTTAGCTGCTAGGCCACAGCGCTAGGCCCAAATTTGTAATTTTACTTATCAGAGTTTTTCTAACACTGTTTGTTAGCCTGGCTAAATATTTGACTATTTTATTTTTTTCAAGCCATAGTTTGAGCCAGTGTGAGCAGCCAGGGCTCAGCTAGGGGTGCAGGTATGTGTGCATGGTGCTTCCCAGGAACGGGGTAGGGGGACCTTCTCACTGGGGGACAGGAGACTCAGACCCAGCCCTCACCCTGCCCTACCTGAGTGCTTCCTCTTCGTCACAACAGTGACCACAGCTCCAATGAGCACAGCTGCCAGGAGGACCAGACCAGCGATGACTCCCCACATGGGCACAGTGGGCTGAGGAGGCTCTGAGAGGGGAAGGGACAATAAGGGGCTCTGACTCCTGGTCTCATTCCCACCCTTGCTGGAGACTCCATCCCTCCCGTCCTCCTTACCCCATCTCAGGGTGAGGGGCTCAGGCAGCCCCTCATGCACCACATGGCATGTGTATCTGTGCTCCTCTCCAGAAGGCACCAGCACAGCTGCCCACTTCTGGAAGGTTCCATCCCCTGCAGGTCTGGTCTCCACCAGCTCCATGTCCTGGGTCAGGTCCTCCCCATCTCGCTGCCAGGTAAGTGTGATGTCCTTGGGGTAGAAGCCGAGGGCCCAGCACCTCAGGGTGGCCTTCTGGTCAGAGACTGGGTGGTGGGTCACATGTGCTGTGGGTGGTTCTGAGGGAAGATTTGGATAATTCAGGCCTTTCATGTTCTTCCCCTGACACTAAAGTTACACTCAATAACCTTCCTAAGAGTGGACAGGGAAAATGGGGTGGTGGAGGAGGTCAAAACCCTGACCCTGCCTGGATAAAGACAATGCGGTAAATTTAGTGTTTGGAAAGTTCTAGAATCAGGTATCTGGCTATGGTAGGAGTGCCCAGGTCTCTGAGGGGAAGATAGGCTGGAATGAAACCTCCCAGTTCACTGGCTTGAGGCTGAGGACAGGTCTGGGAGGGGCCAGGATCAACAAAATCTTGGTGGAGTGCAGGGTACTGAGAGGGTCCTTTCCAGAATCTTCTGTGCCTCCCCCCGTCCCTCCCCAGGTCCTCCTCTCCTGAGGGAACAGTGGGTCTCTGGCTCTGAACCCCAAACCAAGGTGGACGTCCCTGCTGTGGCCGGCAGGAGAGGGGGACACTGGCCTGGCTCCCACTTTCCTCCCCTCCTTGCTGCCCCAGCCCGGGGGAGGTGGGTGAGGGCGGCCCCTCCCAGCCCCGCGCACCTGCTCTCTGCAGAGTGTCCTTTCCCATCTCCAGGTATTTGTGCAGCCACTCAGCTTCACCCGCAGCCTCCCACTTGGGCTTGCTGTTCTGAGCCGCCATGTCGGCCGCGGTCCAGGTGCGCAGGTCCTCATTCAGGACGATGTAGTCCTTGCCATCATAGGCCTCCTGCCTGTACCCGCGGAGGAGGCGCCCGTCCTCCCCGACCTCGCAGCCGTGCATCCACTGGAAGGTGTGAGAGCCTGTCCCGCCCGCGGTCAGCCCTGGCCACGCAGCTCCGCCCCGCCCTCACCGACCCGCGGGGATTTCAGCTGAAACCGAAAGCGAAACCCGGGCGTGTCCCGCGGCTCCTCCCGCCGAGGGTCTCCGCGGGGCGCGCAGTCTCGGGGTGGGGGACCTCGGCCAGGGGACCCGGAGCGCCCTGGGCGCACGTGGGGAGGGTCGGGTCACTCACCGGCCTCGCTCTGGTTGTAGTAGCCGGGCAGGGTGTTCAGGTACACAATGTTAATCTGTGCCTGCTCTTTACTGCGCTGTATGTGGCTGTCCAAGTACTCCTGCTCCACCTGCTGCATCCATGGCACCAGCGGTTCTGCCCTCGGGTTTCTCGGCGTCGCTGTCGAAGCGCACGAGCTGCGTGTCGTCCACGTAGCCCACGGCCATGAAATGGGGCCGGGACACGGCGGTGAGGAAGTACATCAGGGAGTGGGAGCCTGGAGGAGAGAGGGGCTGAGACCTGGGCCGACCCCGCCTGGAGACATACCGAGGGGGGGTCTACGTTCCAAGGAACCGCAGGGAAGGAAGGGTCCTTGGTGATGCTAAACAGTAAATGGGGCGTCTGGGAAGGAGCTGGATGAAGGGAATGCGGAAGGAATGAGGTGGGAACTTCTGCTTCAGGGATTGCAGGGGAGGCGGCTCCCCGGGGTCCTGTGTCCCCGCCGCGCTCCCCTCGCTCCTGCCCCGCAGAGCCCGTCTCCCTCCCGACCCGCACTCACCCGCCCGGGTCTCGGTCAGGGCCAGGGCCTCCGCCAGGGCCAGGGCCCCGCGAGCAGCACAGGAGGAGGGTAATGAGTTCCATGGAACCAGTCTATCTGTGGAGACTGAACCTGAGGCTCAGGGGTGACTTTCTAATTGGGCGGCGCTGATTGGCTCTTTCCGAAATCGCTCGTCCAATGGGACTGCGACCTGAGCGTTAGTCCTGAGTGTCTTTGTAAGCAGAGCCCGAGACACAGTCTGTGAGAAGGAAAAGTGGAGACCAGGACTCCCTTTCGCTCTATCTTCTCCTGTCCAGACCCCACACTCGCTGAGATCCTGAGAGCCACCCTGGGGTCCGAGCCTTTGATCGCAGGGTTGCCTTGGCACCCAGCACTGAGGCTCCTTTTGCATTGTCTTCCTGAAGCCAACTTGGGGCTAAGTCGGTGGTTCCCAGGTACTTTGATTTCCAAATCCTTTTGTGCTCTTCTGAATTGGTGATGACCCCAAAGAGAAACAGAATTTGGTTTATATGTACCCATACATTCAAGTACAGAAATGGAAACCATTTAAATATTGGTATATTCCATGAGTTTTGAATGAATACTGGTTTTACAAGAAATAACTTTCTAAAATAAACAGGATAAAGAGAAGAGTGAATCTTCACCCTTTGTCTCTTTGCAGCTCCTTTTGTCTGTTTAGGTAGAAGATTACTGGATTTTCACTTTTGCTCTACATTTAGCCTTTTTTCTGGTTGTACTAAATGAAGAAAGAAAATCAGTGTTAGATATACATGTAGGAGGAATACCTTAATAATGTATTCAAATAACTATGAATAGTTACTTTGATCATACACTAATGTCATCTAAATGCCAGCTTTTAAGGTTATTTTTAGGAGAGAAGCTGAAGCCCTACTGTGGGATATTTGGTTTTCTGGTGTGTTAAAACTCACGGGTTCATCCTGCACACTGAATGGATTTTGCTAATGCATGACTTCAGAAAGTACTGTAACACACTGTGTGATCATATTACTTAGGTTTTCTCCTGTTGTCACTTAATTTGAAAATTAGTTATCTTTTGTAATATCACAAATTCTAAGAGAAAAGGTTGCAGGTATTTGGAAATTGTAAAATTTATGGTGATGGATACAAGTTTTCAAAACTTCTGTTTTCCTTTTTTAGAGCACACATGCTAATTTTGGCAACAACAACAAATAAAAAAAAAGCTGAGTTACAAATGAGAACCAACACTTCTATTAGCCAATATGGGGATGTATTCAATACTGTATACATTTCAAAGTGCCTTGTTTCTGCACTTGCTCAGACAAAACGATATTCTATTCTAGTATTTTCTCACTTCATTTGCTTTCTCTCTCTCTCTCTCTCTCTTTTTTTTTTTTTTTGGTTTCTTTACAGACAAGACCTGGGGAGGCGTGCCACCCAGACAGGCTGGGGATGACAGTGAGCCATACTTCATGGCTTGGGGTCCAAGGTTGCTGCTTTGGCTATGCTGTGTGACCTGGACCAGCGGTGAACCATGGACACGGGATGAAGCTGGCGTGTTGCTCCCTGTATCCTCTCCCTGATCAAGAAGTGGTCACATTACAAGTGATCTCACTGATGGTCTTTGGCCTTGGAAACCAAACAGTGATTTCATGTCCTGCTGGCTCTTAAGATGCAGCAGGGTCTCTGATGTCAGGTACCAGATCCATGGACGTGTGTCCTGGCTTCTGCCCACATGTACCCTGTTAGGCTGTTGTCTTTCCTGACTCTTGTAGAAAGAAAAGGAACATACCCAGATAAGTTCCATATGAGGCAGCTGTCACACTAAAGAAAACAGTCATGAAAAAATTCAAATCATCTCTCTAAAGTGGTGAGCTGAGCATCCCACCACTCAGAATGTCCAAATCCAAAGACTCACCGTAACCCAGTCATGTTCCCTCTGTCCCACCCCCTCTCCCACTGAGACCCTCCAGGTCCCACCTGTATTAACTGTGAGAGATGCATCAGAGCCCTGGGCACTGTCACTGCTCTGCGCTGGGACACAGTAAACAGCAGAGAGAGGTCACAAATAGTGAGGTAGGTGGGCTCCTCCATGAACTGTGTACACAGGGTCTCAGAGTGTCAGGGATCACCCCGTTCACCCTCACCTGCAGCCTGAGAGTAAATGCCCCCTTCTCTACCTGTGAGAAGGAAATACCCTTTGAGGGGCCAGTGAGTTTTAAGTGCTGTGAAACCCTAAGGAACTCTCAATCCCTGGATCCTTGTAGAAAGAAATCCCTGGATCCAGTGAGGTTATAAGGCCTGAGGCTTCAGACGTGGGCCATGATGAGGACATTCAAGAAAAGCAGGTATGTGGGAAGCATGCCAGCTTCCCTACCAGTGGCATGTCCTCAGTGGAGACCTTCAGCTGATATATATAGATTCAGGTTTCTGTTCCCATGGTCAGCAAAGTGATAGCTCCACATGTGGGACACAGTAGCATAAATGCTGGCATACACATGACCTGGGTGGGGAGCAGGTGTATAGATTGTGCTTTCTGTAAGTGAGGTAGGGAACACTGCTGTCAGGGCCTTAAATCCCACAATGAGACCAATGAGACACGAGAGCTAAGACTAATCTCTCACCCCTTCTCTACCTGAGCACCTCTTTCTCTTTATCACAGCAATGACCATTGCTGCCATGACTATAGCTTCCATGAAAAGGCTAGTGAGGACTCTCACAAAGATGGTGGACTGTCCTATGTCAACCAGTGGATTCTTCAGCGACCTCATTGTGCTTGAAGTGGTGAGACTGAGAGCAAATCAGAATTGTTGAACTATCAAAACCACTTGAACAAGACCCTTGGAGCATGCCCCACATCAGGGACCTGGGGTGGGTGGGAGACTGGGTGGGGCTTCTCCCTTAAAATCCCCCTTTACCTCAGATACATGAAGGAAACAATATGGAACTAATAGTCTTACCCATTTTCCTGTAGCCCTTGAACCTTTTTACCCTAATTAACTATGTAAAGATTGTCAAAAATAAAAAAATAATAATAATAAAAAAAAGAGTGATGGTGGACTGGGAAGAGCACTCCAGGAAAGAGAGGGAAGATGAGGGGCCTGCTCTAGTTGGATGTGCTGTGTTGTACAGAGTGTCTATGTTGTAAGCTTGTTCTCCAGTCTGGCGGTGTGGGGCCCAAGAAGAGGTCTGTCACTGGGGTGCTGTCATTGGAATGAATCAAGGTCAGACCCTGAGTTCTAAAGTTAGAAAAGAGTTGCTCCCTGCCTCGTGATGTGGGCTCTACTCTGCTTACCCCTGTCTTGAAACCCTGCTGCATGGTGTCTCCTTTTCTCCTTCCTGAGCCCTCACTTACCTGCCCAGGTCTCTCTCAGCGCCATGGCCCCTGAGAGCAGCAGACGGAAAGATGGGGGCCCCAGATCCACAGAGCCCATGAGTCCCCATCCTCAGGATCTGTGGAAAGTCCAATCCAGACATTATAAGGGGGAACAGGCAACATTGACCTAGAAACCATTGCGAGTATGACCTGGACCCACGTCACAAGAGTCCAAGCAGAAGAACCTGACCCAAATGGTCCCCTAGGTGGTAATTCTCAAGAGAAGGTTGGTTATTGAAACCTAATTCAGCCTAGGTTTTCTCCATGTGTCCCAACTCCCCACATGATCATTCCTCTGCACCCCCTAGCTATGTCCAGCCTTTGCCAGACATTGGATTAATAGGACTGCCTGATTCTGAACTGTGTCCAAACTAGGTTGGAATAAAATATTTCTTTTCCAAGACACTGCTGTCCCATATTTTAGTTAAGGTAAGGAATATGTGATTGATAACATTTAGATTTCTCAGTGCCCCAGATGGGATCTAATGCAGCCTTGCCCGTTTCCCTGGCTCCATTCTGAGCAAATGCACAGAGGGTTGAAGGACCATCTGAAACTTTCTTGTCTCCTCACAGGTCCATGGTGTGTCCGGAAATCTCTCCAATGCAGAGATCCTGTGCTCCTGTTTGTGGTTCTGAGAGTCAGGCGGGAACTCCTTCACTGAGGTAACCACACTCAGTTCACACAGAGTGGCGGGAGGCTCCCATACTTGTATCCAGTTGCCCAGGAAGGGACACTATTAGGTGCATGCTAAATGAACAATGTTCCTCACCTTGTTTTCTGTTGGCCGGTTATCTCCTTGCACTAATGGTTAAAATGTGGGGCCAGATAGCTGTGATTGGCTGGATCTCTGGACTGAAGCAACTGGACCTAAAACTGTGAAGATCCCAGGCTCAAAAAGAAGCATCATTTAAGGAATATTTCAAGAATCCAAGGAACTCAAAAATCTGGTTTTATGTTTGTCAAAGAAAACAATTCCAGGGGCTGACGTGGTGGAGTTACAGGCTAACCCTCCATCTGTAGCACAGGCATCCCATACAGGCACAGTTTTGTGTCCTAGCAGCTCACTTCCAATCCAGCTCCCTGCTTATGGCCTGGGAAAGTAGCAAAGGATGGCCAAAGACCTTGGGCCCCTGTATCCCCATGACCTGAAAGAAGCCCAGGCTTCTGGTTTCAGATGCTCAGCTTTGGCCTTTGCGGCTGTTTGGGTAGTGAACCAGCAAAAGGAAGATCTTTCTCTCTGTCTCTCCTCTGTGTAAATTAGCCTTTCAAATAAAAACATGTACCTTTAAAAGAAAAGAAAAATATGAATGCTTTTATTAAAAAGTGAAAAGAAATAAAAGATAAAATGGCAGTTCAGTCATTTCTGCAATGATGCATTTCTTAATATCACTTTGATTGTTCAAGTATTTAAAAATCAAAATGTTTTTCTTTCATATCAATCTTTTGTCCTCCAACTTTGCTGGTTTCTTCTTGCGAACTTTTCACTTGTGTTTTCCAGTGTTTTACCTGTAGTAAGCAATTTTTCTGTGCTCATTAACATGCTTTGTTGAGATAATCTGCTATTTTTGGATAGGTTCTACTTCATTATGATGTCTAATTTTAAATAAGATTTATTTATTTTTCACTGGGAAGTCAGATATACAGAGAGAAGGAGAGAGAGAGGAAGATCTTCCATTTGCTCGTTTACTCCCTCAGTGGCTGAAACAGCCAGAGCTGAGTCAATTCAAAGCCAGGAGCCAGGAGCTTCTTCTAGGTCTCCCATGCGGGTGTGGGGTTCCAAAGCTTTGGCTTCTTTCTCAGGCCACAAGCTGGGAGCTGGATGAGAAGCAGGGCTGCCCGGGATTAGAACTGGTGCCCACATGGGATTCAGACACTTGCAATGCAAACACTTTAGCCACTAGGCTATTGCGCTGGACCTTATGCTTTGTGTTGCTGATTTTGGTCAGCTCAGATTTTTTAGTATTTTTGAATCTGTAGTCATAAGAGATACTGATCTGTGTCTTTCCTCATGCACTGTCATTGCTTGTGCACTTACAGAATAAACTAAATAGCACTTGAGCTTTTTTGGAAGAGTTTGTGAATGGAATTTATTCCTTTAAAATTATTAAGACTTAGAAAGTGTTTTCCTGCTTATCAAACATTTCTGTGGGGCTTATTATGTGTCTGGGCACTGTTCTAAATATTTTGCAAATGTTCAGTATTCTAATATCCTCTGATCCTGTAAGGTAAAAGCTACTATTGTCAGCCCGGTTTACATATGAAGCAGAGGTGCAGAAGATTGAGGAAGCACCTGCATGTCCAACAACACAATAACTGACAGAGCTGAGATTCAAATGCAGGCAGTCAAATCTCACACTTGCTGCAGCAGTGTAGTTGGCTGGGCTGCCATATGACTTTTTATTTTTATTGAATCATAACAATAAGGCCATTTGGACCTGCACTTTGTTCTGTGGGAGTTTTGAAAAAGTAGTAAAGATTGAGTCACCTCACTTATTATAGGCATGTTCAGAATGTTTGTTCCTTGTGTTGGATTTAGTAGTTTGTATTCACTTAGGAATTTGTCCACTTTATCTCAGTTATCTGCTTTTGGACAAACAGTGGTTCACAGTGTGCTTTAAAATTCTTTTTAATATTGTAGGGTTGGTAATGATGTTCCTTTTTTTGATCCTGGTTATTTGAGTTCATATATATGCATATATATATATATAAATACAAGTATTTTAATATATATACATATTTATTTATACATTTCATAATAATCTACTTCATTCATCTTTACAAAGAGTCAGATTTGGTTTATTTGATTTTCTGTATTGCTCAACCTTTTCTGTCACAATGTCAGCCCCATAGTCTGTTTTAACAAGTTCAAGATCTTGTACTTAAGTCAGCACTAAGATTATCAGGACTCAAAGCAGGAGAGAGAGTGAGAAGAAATCAGAGAACCTAACAAGAATTTATCTGGAATGAGAAAGCATGCAATCCTTCTTCTTTGCTAATGTCAGAATCCTGTTCCTTTACTTTACTGTTTGATTGGAGAAGGGGACACAGGTGAGCACCAGGGAGGCATCCGTGGGCGTGCCAGGGCAGCCTCCCTGTATCCTTACAACATGACAGAAATGCGACAGGAGCACAGGTACCCAGGTGCATTCAGATGCAATTGCAGAAAAAGTCAGCAGTGAGGGGGAGAATGGGACTTGAACAAATCTTGCATCACTCAATTCCATAAAAGGCAGGTTTCATGCTGTGGAAGCGAACCCAGAACAAACTCTGACCCACCACTCTATGTGATGACAGTTGGAGCAGTACTCCACACACTCAGATTTCGAATTCAAATAATTCACCTAGGCCCCACTCCTTCTCCCATCCCTGTCCCTCCAAGTCTTGCCTGTAGAATCCATGATTGAAGAATCAGGATCCTGGGCACGTTCATTGCCTGGGACAGAATAAAACGGAATTTGGTCAGACTCACAGGAGACATGGCTGAAGGAGAATCATGGGGTGGGTGAGCTCCTGCATGGCCTTTCTGACAACACCATTCCAAGGGTGTTCTGGGATCTCCCCCTTCATATTCAACCTTAGTGTAGTTCCTTCCTTTTTCACCTGCAGGAAGAAACCAACCACTGTGAGGCCAAGGTAGATGCAGGCCATTGGCCCTTGAGAAATCTGTGAAGCCATGGATATTACTAAAGCTGTGAATGAGACCCAGGCAAGATCAGGCAACATGAGGAGAGGAGATGGGAAAGAACAGAACAACACCTCCCAGAGGTCTGTTCTGAGAGGGACTTTGCCCAGTGACCTCTACTGCCGGGAAGCAGGTGCCCATGACTACAATCACCACCTTTACCTCAATCATATTTCACCTTCATTCTTATAAAGTTGTTTTATAAGATTGTATAAAATTCTCAGTCAATATGGTTTCAAGCCAGGTATAAGCATGTGTCTGTGTGTGTGATTGGTGCTTTCTCTCTGGTACAACAAAAACTCAGACCCACCCTTACCCTGCCGTACCTGAGCTCTTCCTCTTCCGCCTCCTCATCACAGCAGTGACCACAGAGCCAGTGAGCACAGCTGCCAGAATAACCATGCCAGTGACGACTTCCCCACGTAGGCCTGATGGTCTGAAGAAGTTCTGAGAAGGGAAAGGAGGGTGAGGGGCTCTGAGCCCAGGTCTCAGCTCTGCCCCTGCATAAGACCCCCTCCCTTCTGCCCTCCTTAACCCATCGCAGGGTGAGGGGGCTCAGGCAGCCCCTCATGCTCCACATGCCATGTGTATCTGTTCTCATCTCCAGAAGGCCCTAACACAGCTGCCCATTTCTGGAAGGTTCCATCCCCTGCAGGCCTGGTTTCTATCAGGTCTGTGTCCTGGGTTAGATCCTCTCTGTCCCACTGCCAGGTGAGTGTGATGTCCTTGGGGTAGAAGCCGAGGACCCATCACCTCAGGGTGACCTTCTGGTCAGAGACTTGGTGATAGCTCAATTGTGCTGTGGGTGGGTCTGGGAAGTTTCAGAAAATTCAGCCTTTTTTTTCCATTTCCCTTGGATGCTGAGGTAGCCCTCATGAGCATCCTGAGAATGGTCAGGAGAGTAGGAATGAGCCAGTGAGTGCAAAACTCAGACAGCAGCCTGGACTCAGATAGCTAGGAAAATCTTCCATTCCTTGGAAAGTTCTAGAGTCAGAATCAGACAGCATAAATTATGGAGCTTTAGTTTCTGAGAGGGAGTTTAAGTCCTACATTTGGTGCAAGTTGAGAGACTGGAAAGCTGGAGTCGATCTCCAGAGACCTTGTGTGTTGGCCCAGCACATCCAAGGTCAAAGGGGTCTACTGATTGATTATTTGAGGGAGTTCTTGCTTTCCATCAGTGGAGCCACTGAACCCTTAAGGATGTTGCAGAGATCTAGAAAGCTAGAGGGATTCTTGCCCCTCTCTAGTCGGGGGAGAGCAATGATCTAACCTGGGTACTGCTTAATCTCACTTTTGTGAAGAGGCTGGGAGACGTGCAGGTGACAGAGAGGAGCCCTGGGTCCCAGGCACCTGTGCGCTGCAGCTCCTCCTTCCCCATCTCCAGGAATCTGCGCAGCCACTCCACACATTCGTTGTTCAGGTAGAAGGTGCACTGCTGTGCATCCCACTTGGGCCGTGAGATGTGAGTCATGGTGTCCACCATGGTCCACGTGAGTGTATTCTCGTTCAGGGTGAAGCAGTCGGTCCCATTGTAGGAATGCTGACTATATATGCGGAGGAGGTGCCTGTCTGCCCTGACCTCGCAGCCGAACATCGCCTGAAAATGTAAGAGCCTGAACCCACAGGGCAATGTGGTCAGCCCCACCCTTCTCCGTGGAAAAATACACCCAGTCCTGATCCCATAAGGGTATGATAAATGATGAAGGTCAGAGCTGTTTATTTTCCAAACTGAAAAACAAACCCAAGCAAATGCCCGGACTCTTGATATGTTTCTGGGGCACATTTGTCGGGTCTCAGGGTAGAGCTCTGAGGCGACTGACAACCTTTGATGGGGGAGCAATTGTGCTTGCAATATGATCACTCATCCGCCTTGCTCTGGTTGTAGTGGCCACTCCGGGTGTCCAGGTTGCCAAAATACAGCTGTGCTCTGTTCTTGGCGTTCTGTATAGGGGTCCCAGTACTCTTGCTCCACCTCCTGCATCCAGGTTGCCTGCGGCTCCATCCTCAGGTCTTCGGCATCGGCTGTGGAAACTGGTGAACCGCGTGTCGTCCACGTAGTCCACGGAGATGAAGCAGGGCTCCGCCTGGCCGAGGGACACAGCAGTGTTGAAATACGCGAGCCTCGGGGGAGAGAGGCTGAAATCCACCAGGTGCGAAGCCCCCAGGCCCGAGTTGCCTTAGGCCTGTTTGGGAGGAATGGATGAGGGAAAGGTCGCGAGATGATTGGCCCTCCCAGAAGAAGGCTGCCCAATGGGAGTGTGACCTGAGTATGTGTCTCTAGTATCATGACAGAAGGACCTGACCCCAGTTCTTAGAGGGAATCTCACTAGTATCGGCAGACTGAGACTCCTTTCAAACCCCACCCGCCCATTGCTTGGCTTCCCCAGCACAGACCAGCCCTGGGACTGAGATCCTGAGGACCATTCTGGGATCTGAGCCTTCGATTCCAGGGTTGCCCTGGCTCTTTCCACGCAATCTTTCTGAAGTCGACTTGGGACTACATCGGAGGTTCTTAGACGCTTTGTTTTCCGAATCTTTTTATGTTCCTTGGAATTAGTGATGAGTCCAAGAGAAAAAGAACTTGGGTTATATGTACCAATAACCTCAAGTTCAGAAATTGAAGCCATTTAATATGATTAACTCATTTAAAATATCCCATTGATCTTTTAAACAAATACTGTTTTTAAGAGAAATAACTATTGGGCCTGGCGCAGTGGCGCAGTGGTTAAGGTCCTCACCTTGCACGCCCTGGGATCCCATATGGGCACTGGTTCTAATCCTGGCAGCCCCGCTTCCCTTCCAGCTCCCTGCCTGTGGCCTGGGAAAGCAGTTGAGGACGGCCCAAAGCTTTGGGATCCTGCACCCGTGTGGGAGACCTGGAAGAGGCTCCTGGCTTCGGATCGGCATAGCATTGGCTGTTGCGCTCACTGGGGGAGTGAATCATCGGACGGAAGATCTTCCTTTCTGTCTCGCCTCTCTATATATCCGCCTTTCCAATAAAAAAATAATAAAAATAAATCTTTAAAAAAATAGTTTTTTTTTTAAAAAGAGAGAAATAACTATTTCCAAAGCAAACAGGATAGTGAGAAGAGTGAATCTTTACATTTTGCCTCTTTGCAGCTCATTTTGTCTGTTTAAGTAGAAGATTACTGGATTTTCACTTTTGCTCTACATTTAACTTCTCCTTTCCCTGTTGTAATATATAAAAAAAGAAACTCAACACCAAACATGTAGGAGGAATACCTTAATAATGTATTCAAATAATTGTGACTATTCACCTTTGATCATACACTAAAGTGATCAAGTGCCAGCTTTTAAGGTTATTTGAAAGGGAGAAGCTGAAGCCCTACTGTGGGATATTTGGTTTTCTGGTGTGTTAAAACTCACGGGTTCATCCTGCACACTGAATGGATTTTGCTAATGCATGACTTCAGAAAGTACTGTAACACACTGTGTGATCATATTACTTAGGTTTTCTCCTGTTGACACTTAATTTGAAAATTAGTTATGTTTTGTAATATCGCAAATTCTAAGAGAAAAGGTTGCAAGTATTTGGAAACTGTAAAATTTATGATGGTGGATACAAATTTTCAAAACTTCTGTTTTCCTTTTTTAGAGCACACATGCTAATTTTGGCAAAAAAAAAAAAAGCAAAGGAAACAGTGAGTTACACATGTGGAGAGATACTCAGTGTTGTGTACATTTCAAAGTGCCTTGTTTCTGCACTTGCTCAGACACAGTTAGATACTACTCTGGTATTTTCTCACTTCACTTTCTTTTTTCTTCCCTCCTTTGTTTCTTTGGAGACAGGGCAGGGGGAGGCATGCCAGCCAGCTGGGCTGGGGGTGGCAGTGAGCCATACTCCATGGACTGGGGTCTGAGGCTGCTGCCTGGCTCTGCTGTGTGGCCTGGATCAGCTGTGAGCCATGGCTGTGGGATGAAGCTGGGGTGTTGCTGCCTGTGTCCTCTCCATGATCGAGAGGCTGTTCACATGATCAAGAGGCCTGTTTAGCATTGTACCTGATCTCACTAATGACATTTGGCATTGACAAGCAAACAGTGATTTCACATTCTGGTGGTTCAAAAATACATCAGGGCCTCAGATGTCAGGGACCAGAGTTGGAGAGTGCTTGTCCTGGTCTTGACCCACATGTACCCTGTTAGGCTGCTCCCCTTTCTGACTTAGGCAAATAAAAGGACCATACCCAGGTACACTCGAAAGTTAGATCTGTCTACCCCAGTCAACCAACCAAAGAACTCAAACACCTCTTTTTTCTTTTTTAAAACTTTATTTCAATGTACCTGTGCTTACAGAAATGTACTCTTTTTGTCTAATAGAACACAATTTAACTTATGCTACAATTTTGACAAAAATCCTGGTGCATGGTTTAAATTTTTTTTTTTTCCAAAAAGGAGTTAAGGCCTGGTTTATTTTTGTCTATCACAAATGTAGAAAAGGTTTCATGGCTACTGGACAAAGAAGCAGCAAAAGCCTTAAGAAATTTACCTTTGATTTGCCTTAGAAGAATAATATATATTGCACTTTGAACATTTTATAACATCAGTGCAATAGAACATCGCAGTGCAAAGTGCAATTCTGTGAAATGTTTCTATGCCAGTTCACAAAGTAGAAGTCTGTGTGCACCTGTGGAACTGGAGAGTTCCAGGAGATGGGTCAGATTAGGTCACATTACATGTAGACCGTGAATCTGCACAAACCCAGATTGAGATGATCTCTTCAGTCTGAATCAATACTACCAGCTTGCTTCATCTGCTGAGTCTAACAAGGAAACCCAGCATGTTAAGTTGTTCTACTACATTGAAAAGAAGAAAATGAAGTTTCTTCCTAGCTTTTCAGTCCAGAGGTGATGGTAACCTACCAGAACCCCTTCTATCCATCAGCACTCCTACTCCTGAGTGTGATTGCTGTTGATTGCCCAGCAGACCAGCCGGGAAACATGACAAAGGCCAGCACTGACGTCCCCATGTCCCAGGCTGTAAACTTTATTGCCTCTAAAGCCACTTTCCTGTCCACCTGTGTGCTTGCTTACCTTCGGGTATGAGGATGAAGCCTGAAAGCCGATGGGTCCTATTTTTGAACTGGTTTGTGGCTGCTTAAATGACACAGCCCTTAATGCAGACAGAAGCTGGGAACAGAGGGATGCAGCCCTATCTCTCTGAGCAATGCCAGGAGCCATCAGAGCTGGTGGGAGAAGGGTGGTACTCTGCCTGGAGTTCTTTTTAACAGCTTCCCTTCGGCATATGGATGACCTGAAAGCCGAAGACATGGAACTTCCAGAATATTGAGGTTTTCAACAACTACACATTATTCAGACAAATGTCTGCCTTTATTCAACAGTCACTAACATTGCCGCGTAAGAATCAGGCTTAGAAGGCACATAAAAGCCTAAGAAGGCAGACAGTATCCCAGTCCAGCATGTAATGCATGACTGGAAGGCCAGGCCTGGGACCTGCATCCACCAAGTGGCAGACATGGCAGCTATGAAATGTCCTGGGAGGGGGTTTTGCAGATGTGTGGGTGAGGGTACATTACAGGTAAGGAATGACTTGCTGGGGACATCCGGATACACTAGTGTTGCAATTTCAGGTAAACAAGGGGAGTAAGATTGGGTAGTTTGGAAGCAGGGGGAAGCTAGAGAACAAGCGTGGGTCAGACCAGGATACCTGCCCAAGTGGGAGGGATACACACCCTGCCCATCCTGGGATGGGCTTAGGCCATTTAGTCTGGGCCATGACACTAACTGGCATGCAAGAGAACTAGATCTGGACACAGATGCAAAGAGGAGTTTATGGGCCAAAACTAGTGGGACTGCAATACCTACTTGCCTGTGCTAGAGCTGGGGGTGATGACAGTCAAGCTAGGCATGACCACAGAACTCAACAACACCTTGAGAACTGGGGTTCAGAGCAGGTTGGGTTGGTCTAAGCTGCAGCACCTGCAGGTGCACCAAGAATTGCATGTGGGGATGAATGGAATGCAGGATCTACCAGCACTCACAAAGGCCAAGACTAGGGAGTAGACTATGTGGGGCTGGGCCTTAGCACCCATTGATATGTGTGATATCTGGGTCTGGGAGCAGGACTGGTGGGGAAATTTGGGGGTTTCTCCTACTAGGCTATAGCTCCTGCAGGTAAACAGAAGAGTTGGGGCTGGCTGTGGGCTAGAGAAGGCAGGGCTACTCTACTGTTTGCAGGAGTGTGGGCTAAATGGGGGGTTGGAAGGAAGTGGAGTGGGCAAGGCCAAGACAAGTCATAGCATACACTGGCATGTGTGGGAGCCAGGATGTGGTGTGGGTCATGCTGGGCTAGGCTTCTGTACCTGCCTGTTTGCATGAGAGCCAGGGATGAGGACAGATTGGGCAGGGCTAGGCAGCAATACACACCAGACAGTTTTGGGGCTGAGGCCAGGCTGCAATATCTGATGGCAAACACCAAGCTGGGTGATGGGCCATGCCAGGCTGGGTCAGAGCAACCACTGGCACACACAATATATGTAGCTGAGAAGGGGCGTGATAGGGGAGAAAAAGGGATTCCTTTGCTGGGCTGTGGGTCCAATTGTTGAGTGCAAGAGCTGGAATGGGGTGGCAAACTGTGCTGGGAATGGCTAAAGTATCCTTCGGTGTGGATGTGGACTGGGCCTGGGAATGTGGTACATTGAACTTGGTTCCAGCACCTGTCAGTGCTGCTTGTGAAAGCCAGAGTGGGTGTAGACTGGGCTGGGCTGGGTCTCAGCACCTATTGAACTACATGAGAGTTGGGTCTGAGGGTGGGTCAAGCAGGGCTAGGCTGGGCTGTGGTACCGAAAGGTAAGAGCCAGAATGTGTGTGGGGCAGTTGGGTAAGGCCACTGTACCTGGCAGTGAATGCCAGGGCAAGAGGTAAACCAAGTCAGGCTGGGCCAAGCACCCACATGAGATCTACCACTAGGACGTGGCTTGATAGAGCAGCTTGGGGAACTCCTCTGTCAGGATGCAGTCCATGATGCTGAGCACAAGAACTGAGGCAGGGAGCAGCCCAGCCCAGGTCAGGTTACAGTACCCACCAGCATACTTGTGAGTCAGGTCTTGGGAGGGGTCAGGTTGGGTTAGTCCCTAACACCCACTGGCAGATCTGAGAATCAGAACTGAGTGTGGGACAGGCTGGGTTGGGCCACAACACCAGCCAGTCCACATTAGAGCTGGGACTGGGGACTGACTATGCTGGGCTAGGTTGCAACATCCCCTCGCATTGCTGGGGATGAGTTAGCCAGCCTATAGCACCCACTGGTGAATGCCGAGCTGAGGCAGGCCGTACCAGACTGTGCAGCACCCACCAGCACGTGTAAGACTCCACGGGGGCAAACCTGGCAGGGGGACATTGGTGGCTTCCCTGCTAGGTCACTGCTCCTACTGGTCAGTGTAAAAACTGAATCTGGGAGCAGATTAGGCTGGGCAGGGCAACAACATCCATAGGCCTGAAAGTGACCTGGGTTAGGAGGAGAGTCTGGCTGGGCTAAGTAACCATATGCCTTGATACATGTATGAGGCAGAGTAAGTGCAGGCTGATTGGGCTTTAAGGCAGCATCAGCTTGCAGGTACTGGGACTCAGAGTAAGTCCATCAGGCTATACTGCAGCACACCTGGAAAGTGCAAGATCCAAGGCTGAGAGTGGACCTAGCAGCGAAACAGTGGGCACCCTTCTGTTAGATTGTAGCTCCCACCAGTGAGTGTGAGAACCAGGGCTGGGGGTGGGTCTGACTGGACAAGCAGTAGCACCTGACAGTGTTAGCATGGGCTGGTAGTAAGGTTGATGTGGCTGAGTAGATGCAACACCCATGGTTGAGTATATGGGAACTGAATAGTATGTGGGTGGAATGGACTGGACCAGTCTGCTACACATGCCAACAAGCACAGGGCTGGGGATGGGCCTGGTGTGGGTTATAGGGGTTGCTCTTACTAGGCTGCAGTTCCTGATGATATGTATGAGGGCTGAGTGTGTGGTGGGCAGGTTTAGTTGAGACCGCAGCATCCACTGGTTTCTATATGAGATAAGGCTTGGGACAGAATTGACTGGGTGACTGCAACCACCAGTGTATGTGTGTATAGGCTGGTGTGGGTGACCAACTGAGCCAGATCCCTACAACTAAGGCCTCAGAATCTTTCAAATACTAGCCTGCAGAAGCTGAAGAATCTGTTCTTTTCTAAATTCAGCTTTGCAATGTTCAAATACCACTTTTCTGTTCTTGTTCATTTGAGCAGCCATAAATACAACATTCATCTATAAGAAAGTGTTATTCTCTAGAACCAATATGGCAGAATAAGGTAAGGACACATTTAAACAGATGGAGAAATGTTGGCCAATGTGAAACAGAGAGGGCACATTCTAGGAAATGGGAGAGGACAGAACGATAGCAGAGGTGTACATGGAGACTGACAGACACAAGAAAGCAGGGGACACAAAAGTGGGGTGCTGCAGTGACCAAAACTGTAGGACTTTCAGCAGGCAGCAATCTGAAGTGAGTCAGCTGCCAGAACTCCATCATAACAAGGTGGAAAGGGACTTTCACCGGGAGCTCAGGAGGTGAACCCAGACAAAGAATGGCCCATCCTACCTTTCTGTTTGATTGCACCAGGGGCAGAGACAGAGCGGCAGGTCCCAGATGGGTGGTGTGGGAACCAGCCCAGTCTGCACACTAAAACCGAATTGGGCACCATTTTGTCTAGATAGACAAAGGCTATGGGAAAGGACTGAGCATGCATTGAGCTGGGAGTGAACTCATTTCTGCCTCAGCAAAGGGCAACAGCATCCTACAGGTTCCACTCAAGAGAGGACCTGGTAGCACTCAGACCTGACGGCCAGCAGATCAAGAACTCCAATACTGACACATCAGTTGCCATGTTGTACATTCTGGGAAAAGCTTCACTTCAGGGACAACAGTGAACTGTGCATGTGCTGAGCTGGGAGTGAACTCACTGAGCTCAGTGCATTGCACTGGTCCCACAGAGAAAATACTGATTTTGTCATTTACAGGTCAAAATGGGTCCATGTGAACCCAGACCTAATGGCCAACAGGTTCCAGCAAGGTCAGTACCATCAACAATCGAGCTAGTAGCGTGGCCTTGTGGAGCCCAGGCTCCGTGTGCTGGGTGCAGAGACCATGTGTGTGCTCTCTGATTTCTCTTAGTCACTGCTTCTGGGAAAGCCCAACAGGCCTCAGCTTCCTGTATCCCTGGGGTGTGCCATGGGTCAGGGGTGTGGGGCAGGAGGGATTCAGACTCTTATCCACTGTCCTTTGCTTTGGGATGGGCACTCTGGGCATGTGTGGGTCTTTGGGAAGTTGGGGGTAGACACCAGAAGTTTTCACTCTGTTTTTTTTTTTTTTAAATATTTATTTATTTATTGGAAAGTCAGATATAGAGAGCAGGAGAGAGAAAGATCTTCCATCCGATGATTCACTCCCCAAGTGAGCGCAACGGCCAATGCTATGCTGATCTGAAGCCAGGATCCAGGAACTTCTTCCGAGTTTCCCACACGGGTACAGGGTCCCAAAGCTTTAGGCCGTCCTCGACTGCTTTCCCAGGCCACAAGCAGGGAGCTGGATGGGAAGTGGAGCTGCCGGGATTAGAACTGGTGCCCATATGGGATCCAGCATGTTCAAGGCGAGGACTTTAGTTGCTAGGCCACGCCGCTGGGCCCAGTTTTGCCTTTAAAACATCAAATAAATGTTTTAAAAAATGGTAGCAGCCTTGTAATGCAGTGGTTTAAGAATCCTCTTGCAACGTGGGTATCCCTTATAATGCCAAAATAGAGAAAACAAGGCAACGAATTGCATTTCTTCATGTATTAGTATGGATTCAAGAATTCACATTCGTGAGTGAGAGCAGGCATGTCATGTGGGTTATCCATGATGTGCGTGTAGCTGTGTGTATGGTGGGGAAATGTACATGTTGGCAGGCATCTCACTGTTGAGTCTGGGAAGGGCAGGGGTGAGGGTGTGGCAGAAGCAGGGCTGTCCCACCATGGTGACCAGGGGAGTCTGTGCAGGGACAGGGTCTATAGGGTCTTGCAGAGCAGGAGGGGCTGGTCCAGCTGCAGGATCTTCTGTCTGGCGTGGCAGGAACGCCTGCCTTGAGAGGGGCCCTAAGGGGTACAGAACTAGGGTGAGCTGTGGTGTCAGGGGCCTGGGATCCTGGTGCTGAAGAGCAGGGTCAGTGCTCCTGGGCGGGGCGCTGGTGGAGAGGCAGGACTGAGTGAGTGAGGAATGAATGAGATGGACACGCAGGGATCAGCCCAGCAGCTGCCTCCCCTGGTTCATTCTGTGTGGCTGGGAGGGGTCTCTGTCCTTGCTGCCTCCTGGTCCTTGCTGCTCCTTGGGACAGGCTCCTCCCAGGCCAGGCAGCAGTGGCAGAGAGCTCCAGGGTTCCCTGTGATGCAGCCTGAGCTGGGCTGGGAGCTCTGCCTGCAGCAGGAGTGGATGAGGGCCTGCCTGTGACCAAGAGGGAACAAGGGGCCCTTGGAGGTCTATCTGGGGTCCTGGACTCCAGGAAGAAGGTAGGAGAGAGTTTGTTCAGGCTTTGTGCAAGGTCCACCTGCTGCAGCATGCTGTTGTGTTTTGCTCAGCGCTGCTGTCTCTCTCACATTGCTGCAGGCATGTTGGATGCTTTGAGACCCTGAGTTTGATTGACCCTCAACTATCATCTGTAGTGCTCAGTTGTCTTCAGCCATAAACCTTTGCATGCTTGGAGGTTTTCCTTTTATTTGATTCAAACTTACAAATGCTGATAGTTGAAAGAGTTAATTATTTTTCAAGATTTCTTCTGAGAGGCTGGCATTGTGGTGTAACATGGAAAGCTGCTGCCAGCAATGCCAGTGTCCCATGTGGCTGTTGAACAGAGTCCTGTGTGCTCCACTTCTCAGTCAGCTCCCTGCCCTTGTGCCTGGAAGTGCAGCAGAAGCTGGCCTGAGTGCTGGGACCCTGCAGCCATCGGGGAGAAGGAGGAAGCTGGTGGATCCTACTTAAGTCTGGCCCTTCCCTGGTTTTGTGAGTGAACCAGTAGGTGTGAGATCTCTATGTGACTCTTCCTTCTCTATATTCCAATAAAAAAAAATTGGAGCTTCTCATGGCAAGCATTATCCTTGTGTCTTCTCAATTTCTGTCTTCCTAGCGGCCCCCGCTCCCAGCATCTGAGCTGACCTTAGCCTTGGCTCCCTGTCTCACACTCAGTGTCTTTCTGAGAGCCCCTGAGTGTCCACCTGCAGCCATAGTGGGCCACATCGTGTAAGAGCTCCCGGTGTCTGTCATCAGCAGGAAGTCCACTCAGTCTGCAGTCCACATGTGCTGCACCTTTACCTTCTAGGTTAGGATTCCCTGCTTTGGTCATAGTGACTGTGCAGGTGGGGACTATGTAACGTCAGCCACTCTCTCAAGCTGTCTGAACTCCCAGTGAGTGTGGGTGATCTGTGTGAGCAGACACTCTGGTTAGTTACAGGCTCAGGTGTCACCACGGGAGGAAGCGAAAAGAAAGATGCACATGATTCTGCTACAGTTCTGCTTCTCATTGTAATTTATTTGAGAGAAGAGTGACAGAGAGACAAGGAAAGTCAGATAGAGACAGGGGAGATGTGTGTGGGGGGGTGGTTTTGTGTGTGTGTATGTGAGAGAGAGAGAGAAAGCTTTTCCATCCACTGGTCACTCTGAAAATGGATATAAAAGCTGGGGTTGGTCCAAACTGAATCCAGGAACTCAGAACTCCAACCAGGTCTCCCACGGAGCTGTCAGGAGCCCAAGCACTTGGGCCGTCTTCTGCTGCTTTCCCAGGCACTGCAGGAAGGAGCTGGATCAGAAGCAGAGCAGTCAGAATGTGAACCAGCTCTCTGCTCTGGGATGTCGGCTTCACATGCAGGAGCTTAAGCAGCTGCACCAAACCTACTTCTCCTGGGACAGGTTCCCATCTCTTATACAACCTTTGCTGCTTTCAGATCAGCCAGTCAACCTTTGTTGCTCCTTAGCTGTGTCCCACATCCTACTATGTCCTCATTATCAGGAGCTGTGCTGATATCTGGGAACCTTTCTCTTTCCTTTGTCCTCAGACTTGTCCTCATTATGCTGACCTGGCACTGTTGACCTGGCTCAGTTTCTTGTAACAGACAGAGCCTCAAGCTCAGCCAGTGGTTGCAGCCCCAGGTCCCGAGGTTAAGAGTGTCCATTTATTCCTGGGGATCCTGTGGGCTCCTAGGTTCCTCAGTGAGGTGGGACCTCACCAAGCCTTATCTCTCTGTTCACTCCATCCCAGTCTGGGCAGTCTGTCTGCAGCTTACCCATCTGTTGTTCTTTGTCCCAGCCATCTGTGAGGAGTACAGGTGTTTAGATGCTGTGACCAGCATTGTCATGGAGATGAGTGCAGCACTGACCAAGAATGAAGGGAGTGAAGCAAAGAGCAGCTGCTGGTGAACCTGTCCAAGGCTCTCACATGTCAGCTCAGTCACAACTCTGGGGGGGAAAGTGCATTCAGCCTCTGGCATCAAGAAGTGGTGCCTATGATGTCAACCACTGACCCTGTGGCTGCCTGAGAGCTGGGGGCGTGGGTGGGGTTGATAGGTGGGTCAGTAAATAACCCTCATGCTCTCAGCAAATGTAGAAACTCATTTGTTTTATCAAGTATTTCTCCACTGTGCAGTTTTATTGGATTAAAATATCTGAAAAATCTGATTCTGAGAGTTTTTCCCCCTTGATTAATAATTGCTTGATTTTAAAGTTTTTTTTTTTTTTTAATCCTAAACAAAGTAACCTATCACTGAAAAGTCATAGAGAGAGACAAAGGCTGGCAGGAAGTGGTGGGGGGAAGACAGAGGTAGGCAAATGGGGAGAGATCCTCTATCTGCTGGTTCACTCCCCACATTCAGTAGCCAGCGCTGGACCTCTCTGAATTCTGAGTCCAACTCTCCATCTTGGTCTCCCCTGTGGGTGGCCCAGTGCTTGAAGGACCATGTGCTGCTCCAGGGTGTGTGTTAGCAGGACACTGGACTGGATGCTGAGCACTGCAATGTGGGATGCAGCTTTAACAGTGCTGACTTAACTGTTGGTGCCCAATAGTTGTCCCTCATTTTATTTTTGATTAACACATAGAATTTGTTAGTATATATTTCTTTTCATGGTAATATCTTTTTCTTTCTCTCTCTCTCTTCCTTCCTTCCTTCCTTTATCAGAAGGGCAGAGTTACAGAGAGAGCAGGACACAAAGATCTTCCATCCACTGTTTCACTCCATAAATGGCTGCAACAACCAGGGCTGGGCCAGGCTAAAGCCAGGAGCCTAAGATATGTCCTGAGTGAATGACACAAGTACTTGAGCCATCTTCTGGTGCTTCCCCAGGCCATCAGCAGGGAGCTTGATTGAAGTGGAGCTGTCAGACTTTAGGATTTGAATCAGTGCCCAAAAGGGAGGCCCCTACAGCAGTTTCTTCAGACCCTTTTTGTTTGTATAGAATTAGTAGTAAAGTCTCCCTTTTCCTTTTCATTTAAAAATTAGTTTATTTTTATTGTAAAGTGAGATTTACAGAGAGTCTGAGAGGAAATATCTTCCATCAGCTGTTTCACTCCTCAAGTGGCAGCAACGGCTGAAACTGAGCTGAACCAAAGCCAGGAGCCAAAATTTTCTTCTGTGTCACCATGTTGCCCCAGGTTTTGGGACATTCTCTATTGCTTTCCCAGGTCACAGGCAGGAAACTGGATGGGAAGTGGAGCAGCTGAAACGTGCAATGGTGCCCATGTGGTATCCTGGCTTTTGCAAGGCAAGGAATTTAGCTCCCAGGCTATAGCACCAGACCCTCCTTCCATTTTGTTAAGGCTTATTTTTTTTTTTTATTAGAAAGCCAGAATGTGCAACAACAACAAAATACCAGAATCGCAGATCTGTATCTTCCATCATCTTGTTCACTCACCAAATGGTGTACTGGCCATAGCTGAGCTGATGTGGAGCCAGGAACCAGAGCTTCCTCCTAGTCTCCCACTCAGGTGCAGGTTTGCAGGCTTTTGGGCTGTTCCTGTCTGCTCTCCCAGGCACAAGCAGGGACTGAGGGGGAGGTGGAGTAGCAGGAGCATGAACTAGTGTCCATGTGGGATGAGGTGCTTGGGGGTGGAGGATCAGCCAGTTGAGCCAATGTGCTGGACCAGTAATGTCTCCATTTTAATTTCTGATTCTACTTATCTTACTTATCTGGGTTTTTTTTTTTTCAAAGCTTTTTTTTTTTTTTTTGTTAGAGGGGCTCAATATTTGCCTATTTTGTTTTTGTAAAAACCAATCTATATTTTTGTTTACCTTTCACATTTCCCTTCATTTTACTTTCATTTATATTTGCTCTGATTCTGATCTCTCTCCTCCTGTTAACCTGGGATTTGGTTTGTTCTTGTTTCCCTGTGAACAATGACCTTGGTACTTTTTTGTGGGAGGATCACCGTGAATCTGTAAATTGCTTGGGGCACCATGGATATTTGGATCATATTAATTCTTCTCATTCAGAATCCTGGAAGATTTTCCCCATTGTTTGTGTCTCATGTTCTTTCATTGAAGTTGTGTGACTTTCACTGTCGAGATCTTTCACATCCTTGGCTAAACTCACCCCAAGGCATTTCACTTGTTATAGCTGTTGTGAATGGGAAGACCTGGTTCACACAGGGGCTGAAGCACATGTTCTCATGTGTCTGCCTCTCAGAGATGTGAAGTTCATGTTCCCCAGTTTCTGAGGGAGCAGGAGCGTCTCCTATCAGATCCCCCAGGAAGGATTCTGGGCTCCTGTCTGATCTGCTGCAGCCAAAAGCCTGAGGGAATCAGAGCTGGGATTGTCTGAATTTGTCTAGTGCCCCAAAATAAAAACAACTTTTCCATGTTAATGTCTGTACCCCTTTATGTCTTGTCTTAAATGCTTATTCTCTTGTTTATTCAGTGTTGTAAATTCTTTCAGATTTCCCCTATTATTTTTAGTTTTCAGTGGATGAGGCCGTCCTCAGGGCACATGAGGGAGACAAAACTGCCCTCACTTGTTCCTGGGAAGTGAGCCAGTGGAGGGGAGCCTCTCATGGGTCTGTCAGTCTTCACCTCTCAAACAGATAAATAATCTTACGAGAAAGACTCTGCAAGGAAAGCTCCATGGACACCTCTAAGGAAGGGTCGGGAAGAGCCCCTGGACTGGCCATGCAGTCGGCTGGTGGGAGGGGCTGCAGCCCAGCTCCACGGACACAGAGACCCTGACACCAGGACCCTTGTAGACCTTGTGCTCATCTGGCTGCCCCTCTGTGACCTTGGTGTAGACTGCAACAGGAAGTACAATTTCTGCCTGGGGTCTGGGAGTTTTTACAGGACATGATCCAACCTGGGAGGAACACTGTGCAAAACCTCAACGTTGTAGCCACAGTGGTCAGAAGAGCAGGCAACCAAGGTGGGAGTTGAGGGCAGCTGGCCTGGGAGGTGAGGGCAGTGTCAGGGATGGGCCTGGAACCTGCGGGTTGGACACTAACTGCAGGTGTCCCTGCCAGGATTCAGGGCAGGACTGCTAGTTGGTGTCAGAGAAGCAGACACCTCCTCGGAGAGAGGAAAAGCCCCTCCCTCACTGACCCATAGAAAGAAGAATTCTGAGGGAGAGTCAGGAAGTGAACCTTGTCTCCTCTGGAGCAAACAGAAGCATTTCTGTCACACCTCAGAGCTGCTAAATGCAGGACGCCCAGGATGTCAGCATGGACTGCAGTCCTAGTGCAGGCCCAAGGCCAGGGTCAGGGTCAAGGGTGCGAGCTGTGCCCTCTGTGCCCAGCAGCAGGGCTGTGGTTCCCAGCTGGGACCTCCCAGGGTGAGGCCATGAATTCTGCTCCTGGCTGTGCAGCCTCAACCAGGTTCTCTGCATTTCCTCTGCCTTCAGTCAGCTACAGTGTCACACAGCCAAGGGAAGGGTAACTTAGCAACTTCTGGATTTCACTGTGGGCTTCAAGACATGAGAATCTGTGTGGGGCACCATGTGAGGCAGCAGGATCCTGGGAGGTTTCATGTTCTCAGCTGTGTGCTCTTCCTGAACCTTCCTCCTGCTCTGCCTCACCAGGAGAGAGGGTACTGTGTATCTCCAATGTCCTGTGTCACACTGACCAGCTGTGCCCTTTATTTAACCCTTACTGAGAACCATGGACATAGGTGTGAGCACTTGGCACAGGAGTGGAGATGCAACTTGGGATGCCAAATCCCATCTCAGTGCTCAGTTGGAGTCCTGGCTCTACTTTCTGCCAAGCGTCCACCCAGTGCACGCCCTGGGAGGCAGCAGATGATGCACGAGGACCCCTGGACTGAGTTTGTGTTCTGGGCTTTGGCTTACCCCACCCCCAGCTTGTGGACATTTGTGGATGTCAGGGTATGGGAGAACACTCTCCTTTTCAAAAAGACAAAAAACAACTTCAAATAGATAAAAATAATTTTTTATGCCTCCACTATCTTTTTCACAGGCCCAGGGGTTCCCAGTGTGGGTGACAGCAATGTTGATCTTGGGGCTCTCAGAGAACACAGGCAACTTAGACCTTGTCTGTGCCTTTTCCGGATGTGAACACTGGGAGCTGAAACATCACAAGGTAAGAATGTAGTGACTGCCCCTCCCTCCAAAATCCCAGCTAACCAGGAAGGTGTCTGGTGAAGGTTGAGGCCTGGACTTGGGACTCCCTTCTCTGTCTGGCACCATTGCCCAGCACTATAGCCTGGAGAAGGTCAGAGGTCAGGGGGAGGTGTGGCTCAGAACCAGGTGTATGTGTTTCCCACTTTGTAACCCTGATCATAAGCGACACTGCTGTAAACTAGGCTACCTGCACCCAGGTCTCTGCCAGAGCAGACCCTCACTGTGTGGTGTCCAGGGCCCAGGTGTGCTCATTTGACCATCTTTCAGGGGATGCTGAGGTCCAAGTGGGAGTCCTGTCTCCCTCCTGCTGCCAGAGTGTGCTCTGGAGGCAGTGCCATCAGCACCCACCTGAGCCACTTGCAGACCCCCTGGTCGCTCCAGACTGTCCCAGCTCTCCTAGAACTCACGAGATCCCCTCAACATGTCTGTGGACCCTGGTTCTTACAGTGACCCTAGCCCTGCAGGTAGTGGGGCTGTGGTTTTACCCCCTCTCTCTCCTCCTCGACTTAGCCCTGCAGGCCCAGTGCTCCTTCTTGCACCCTCTTTCATCACTCTCACTCATTCCCTGGGTGCTCCATCTCTGCTCCTGAATGTAAATGTGGTTCATATGGAGCCGACTCCTCAGTGAGTCTCCCACACAGACATTTCCCTTCGTCATCTGACTTGTGGTCACTGCCAGCCCTGCAGTGTCACTCACTTCTTACCAACATCCTGGTTTCTGCACTGAATGCCTGGGTGGAACCTTATGGAATGCACCCTCCCAGGCTGCTCTTCTCCCACTATGATGCCATCCCCCCACTGGCACGACCTGCAGTCCTGGGTGTCCTCTTAACTCCTCCTCTTTCCCTGGATTCAGTCCACTGGAAGTGCTGTGCATCCATCTGCAGAAGGATCCAGAACCTCATCTCTCCCACCTCTGCCCATGCCCATACTCACACAGTAACTGGCATCCCTGCCTGGACACAGCAGGAGCCCTTAGAGCTTTGAATAAGGGCTGCGTCCTTCCATCCTTACTCAGGGTCACCTTCCTTGGGACAGTGCACACTGACCATGATGGTGAGACAGCCAGCTGCTCTGGCCCTCACACCTGGACCACCTTGCCCAGCACTGAGTCTGACCCACAGCAAAGTCAGCTGAGTGATGAGTATGTAGCACCTGCCCTTCCAGACCCCATGGTTCATCAGTGGAGCCTGAGACAGAGGCTGCTTGTGGCCGCTGCAAAGCAGGTCTTCTCCTGCTGGTGTCCCTATGGCCTGTGCTTTCTCACAAGTGCCCTCTGCCTTCCTGCTTCCCTCCTACACTGTGTCCTGCACACACAGAAGTGAAGGCCACCAGAGCTCACACACAGGAAGAGCAGATACAATCAGCCAATGACACTAAGGAACAAAGTGAACACAGGAAGATGGAGCTGAGGGATGAACTTAAGCTCTAGATTTGACGCCATGGCCCCATGCAGCCTCCATAGCCTTGGGTCCATGTGACAGGGCAGACTGGCCATGGCTGAGTGCTGTGATGGCAGGTATTGGTGAGCATGTCCTACCAGAGAGACCAGGACGCAGGGGCAGCTGGGCCGGGTCAGCAATCTCCAAGGCAAAGCCTGATGGGCTGAGCACTGCCTGGGTACAGCACCGTCCTTCCAGAGCCTCCCAACCTCTCCTGTCCCCTTCTGCAACACAGTCAACAAAGGAAACGCAGGTTCTGGAAGGTTCCTGGTGCTTCTGTTTATTTTCTCTGTCCAATTTTTTGGAATTTTCGTGTTAATTTTCTCACCAACACCTCATGACTGGAATTGGAAAAAATAATTGCACAGGGAAGGATGAAGCTGCAGCAGATGATCCACTTGAGACAGGGACAGAGGTGCCCGTGCTGGGCTGGGAGGGCCAGGCTCCCTCCTCACACTGTGCCCACAGGAACACACTCAGCTGCCTTGGCAGGAAGGGATGGCAGAGCTTTTTGAAGAAAACCAAGATGAAGACTTCAGCAAGTCTGTCCCAACAAGGCGGTTGTCTCACACTACAGACACAAGGTGAAAATTTGAGGTCATTGTTTATTGTAGGCCCTGGTCTCCCAAGGGTTAACTCCACAACTTAGCTTGTTTTTCAAGGTGTAACAGGATGGGCAATCTTGGTCTGATACATTTAGCCCCTGACTTGACTGCAAGTTCCCTCCTTCCTGCTTTCCCTTTTTATGTGCCCTCAGGGGAGCTTAGGTGTTGCTTGAGCATTGGGAAAGTGCTGGGAGGGGCCATGCAGACTATAAAGATGCAGCTTGACTTTGAATAAACGGGCATTCTCTTCACAAGAATGAGCCACTGTGTGTTGTCTGTTTTGTCTGTCTCATAACCCTAGTCCCTCCACTCGGCTCGGGGTACACGGCGATGCGGGCGCGTTGCCAACAGTGTATGGGGACAGGAACAGCAAAGCACACTGTGAAAATGTCCAGATTCAAGGAATCCCCCAGCCTCTCTGAGTCCCCTCACCCGGGTCCCCTCTCCCCTCCAGGCCCTCCAGGTCTCACCTTTCAAACTTTCAGAAGGGGTCGGAGCCCTGGGCACTGTCCCCACCTGGGAGAACCAATCAGGACTTGGTGAGAGTCCCGGGGGTGTGACTGAGGGAGGAGCTACAGGGTGGGTGGGCAGCACCTCCAGGGGCACCTGACTAGGGCAAGGGCTTTGGGGACTCCCCCACCCCAAACACACCCCAGTGCTTACCTGCAGCCCTAGTGTAGCTCCCTGCTTCCCCACCTGTGAGAGAAAACATCCAGTGAGAGGCAGGGAGAAGGCAGGGCCACAGGACTGGTTCATATCAGAGAAGTTTCTAGAACTATGATTCAAGACCCAGGACAGGGTCAGGAGGTGCCTCTCCTGGAGGTGTGTCCTCAGCTGGGACCTCCCCCTGACCTGGGGCTGCTGGAACTTGGGTCCCCATGAGCAGTGTCATCCCCGTGGAGTGTCTGTCCTCCACCTTCATTCAAGATTTACACTAGAGCCAGTGTGAGCACCCAGGGTCTCAGCTAGGGGTGCAGGTGTGTGTGCACAGTCCTTCCCAGAAACGGGGTAGGGAGACCTTCTCTCTGGGGACAGGAGACTCAGACCCAGCCCTCACCCTGCCCTACCTGAGCGAATCCTCCTCATCATCACAGCAGTGACCACAGCTCCAATGAGCACAGCTGCCAGGAGAACCAGGCCAGCGATGACTCCCCACATGGGCACAGTGGGCCGAGGAGGCTCTGAGAGGGGAAGGGACAATAAGGAGCTCTGACCCCAGGGCTCATTCCCACCCTTGCTGGAGACTCCATCCTTCCGTCCTCCTTACCCCAACTCACGGAGAGGGGCTCAGGCAACCCCTTATGCTCCACGTGGCATGTGTATCTCTGCTCCTCTCCAGAAGGCACCAGCACAGCTGCCCACTTCTGGAAGGTTCCATCCCCTGCAGGCCTGGTCTCCACCAGCTCTGTGTCCTGGGTCAGGTCCTCCCCATTTCGGCGCCAGGTGAGTGTGATGTGCTTGGGGTAGAAGCCGAGGGCCCAGCACCTCAGGGTGGCCTTCTGGTCAGAGACTGGGTGGTGGGTCACATGTGCTCTGGGTGGGTCTGAGGGAAGATGTGGACAATTCAGGCCTTTTTTGTTCTTCCCCTGACACTAAAGTTACACTCAGTGACCTTCCTGAGAGTGGACAGGGGAAATGGGGTGGTGGAGGAGGTCAAAACCCTGACCCTGCCTGGATAAAGACAATGCGACAATGTGGTAATCTAGTGTTTGGAAAGTTCTAGAATCAGGTATCTGACTAGGGTAGGAGTGCCCAGGTCTCTGAGTGGAAGATAGCCTGGAATGAAACCTCCCAGTTCACTGGCTCCAGGGTGAAGACTGGCCTGGGAAGGGTCATGGTTCACAAAATCTTGGTGGAGTCCAGGGCACAAAGAGAGTTCTTTCCAGAATTTTCTGTGCCTTCCCCCCATCTTTCCCTAGGTCCCTCCTTTCCTAAGGGAACAGTGGGTGTCTGGCTCTGAACCACAAACCCCAAACCGAGGTGGAGACGGGGACGCTGGCCTGGCTCCCACTTTCCTCCCCTCCTTGCTGCCCCAGCCCCGGGGGAGGTGGGTGAGGGCGGCCCCTCCCAGCCCCGCGCACCTGCTCTCTGCAGAGTGTCCTTTCCCATCTCCAGGTATCTGCGCAGCCAGCCCACGCACGTGACCTCCAGGTAGGCCCTGTAGTGCTCAGCATCACCAGCAGCCTCCCACTTGCGCTTGGTGATCTGAGCTGCCATGTCGGCCGCGGTCCAGGAGCGCAGGTCCTCATTCATGGGGAGGTAGTCCTTGCCATCATAGGCGTCGAGGCTGTACCCGCGGAGGAGGCGCCCATCCGCCCCGACCTCGCAGCCGTACATCCTCTGGATGGTGTGAGAGCCTGTCCCGCCCGCGGTCAGCCCTGGCCACGCAGCTCCGCCCCGCCCTCACCGACCCGCGGGGATTTCGGCCAAAACCGAAAAGGAAACCAGGTTGCGCCCCGCGGGCTCCTCCCGCCGAGGGTCTCCGCGGGGCGCGCAGTCTCGGGGTGGGGGACCTCGGCCCCGGGGACCCGGAGCACCCTGGGCGCACGTGGGGAGGGTCGGGTCACTCACCGCCCTCGCTCTGGTTGTAGTAGCTGCGCAGGGTGTTCAGGCCATCGCGGTAAAACTGTGCGTTTTTCTTGGAAATCTGTGTCTCCCGCTCCCAGTATTCGGGCTCCAACTGCTGCATCCACGGCACACTGGGTTCCTTTCTCGGGTTCCCGGCGTCGCTGTCGAAGCGCACGAACTGCGTGTCGTCCACGTAGCCCACGGTGATGAAGCGGGGCTCCCCGAGTTCGGGCCGGGACACGGCGGTGTGGAAATACGTCAGGGAGTGCGAGCCTGGGGGAGAGAGGGGCTGAGACCAGGGCCGACCCCGCCCGGAGCGGGACACTTGGGACCGAGGAGTGCGGAGCTGGGTTGGGGCGGAGACTAAGGAAGTGTGGGGACCGCGAGATGAGGCGGCGAGGAGAAGGGAGGGTCTTGAATAAGCCGGGGTCGGTGAGATGGCGAGGTGTAGGGGGTGTGAGGTCTGGGAGAGGCGGCCCCCGGGGTCCTGTGTCCCCTCCGCGCTCCCCTCGCTCCTGCCCCGCAGAGCCCGTCTCCCTCCCGACCCGCACTCACACGCCCGGGTCTCGGTCAGGGCCAGGGCCCCCGCGAGCAGCAGGAGGAGGGTCCGGGGCGACATGGACCCCATCCTGGGGGGCTGAGAGGAGTCTGATCCTGAAGCCTCGCTCGCAGCCGACTTTATAACCGGGACCGGACGGCGCTGATTGGCTCCTCTGGAAACCGCCCGCTCAATGGGAGTGTGAGGTGTGCCCGCGTCACGGGAGGAGCTTATTCAGGCTGTGAGAGGCAGTTTCCCTGGAGGAGGTGGGGACTCCCCTGCACTTGCTTCCCTGGCCCAGACCCGCCCTGGGACTGAGACCCTGAGGGCCAGTCCTGTGCCCAGGACTGTGCCCTGACCCTGTGCCCGGCTGCCCAGGCCTAAGTGATGTCTCCTCCCTGAGAGTAGGTCCGGAGCTGGCTGAGGGATCCTGAGAGACCTGATCCGGATTGTCCATTTTTATTTGTCTATTTTTATGATTATATCTAGGCCTGTGCATGTTTTATTCTTCAACTTGATTCACATCAGGAGTACGTTAGATTTCAGGCAGCCCCACAGGATGCATTAAATACAGAATGTTGGGATCCCAGCTGGGCTCTGTGAAGGTTCATGTTAATATTCAGGACACAGCATGTTGATACCTGAGCACCTGCTGCTTTAGAATCCTGAGCTCTGGGCCCTGTGTGGTGGTCTAGAGGCTAAAGTTCTGTCTTCCACGTGCCTGTATCTCGTATGGAAGCCTGTTCTAATCCTGGCAACTCTGCTTCCCATCTCATTCCCTTCCTGTGGCCTGGGAAAGCAGTTAGGAAGGCCCAAAGCCTTGTGACCCTAGATCCCATGGGAGACCCAGAAGAAGCTCTGGACTTCTGGCTTCGGATTGGCTCAGCTCCAGCCGTTTGTGACCACTTGGGGAGTGAACCCTTCTTCTCTGTCTCTCCTTCTCTTTGTATATCTGACTTTCTATTAAAAAGAAATAAATCTTAAAAAAAAAAAAACCACCCAGACTTCTGCCCCTGTCCTCACCTCCTCTTAGCTCTTCCTTTATAATTGCCTTTTCTCCCACCCCCCTCTCAGTCCTGAACTAGGGCCCTAGCATGGTCGCTCTTTTGCCACCCAGGGACCGTCATTTCTGCTGTGGTCAGCTGACTCGCTGATGTGAGTCAGGGGGATCATTGCTTCATGAAAACAGCCCAGCAGCAGCGTTTGCTGTGGTGCTGTGAGTTAAATGTCATTTGCAAGGCCAGCACCACATATCCCGGGGCTTCTTGAAGTCCAGGCTGTTCTGCTTCCATCCACCTTCTTCTTGATGTACCTGGGAAGGCATCGGAAATTAAGGGATTTCAAACCGCTGAATCACTCTCCAAGTGTTGCTGTGTCCTCTGCTGGAGCCAGAGCCCACAGCTCCATCTAGGTCTCCTTGTGGTTGCAGGGACCCAAGCACATGGGCCATCTTGCCCTGCTTTCCCAGGTGAGCTAGCAGCGAGCAGGGCAGTCAGGAGTCACACAGGTGCTCTCATCTGGGGTGGTTAACCTACCCAGCGCCACAGTGCCTTCCCTGACACTGCCTTTCATATAAACAAGTAGACTGTTAGGTAACTCACTGAAATGGCTCCATCTCGCTTTAGAGAAACCTCTAGAATGTAGGCCCATAAGCACAGACTTAGGGCTGTTGGTCAAAGCTGTAACCCCAGCACACAGAGATGCTGACAAAAGGCACTCAATTAATCCAAAGAGCCAAATAAGATTGTATTAGTGTTTAATTGCATCATGTGACAAGCATAAAAACCAGTGCAACAAACATTAGGGAAGGTTTTGTCTCATGGGAGGAGTGTTCACCAGAGTTCACGAATCCCTCCAACAAGGATGACACTTCCTGGGATGTCAGGTGCACACTGGGACCCAGGTATGGCTAGCTTTCCATTCCTGCATCACAGGTTACCACACCTGGGTGCTCAGAACCACACTCCTCCCTGTTCCCATCCCCTGGTCAGAGTCCAAGCCTGGTGTGGCCGTGCTCCTGGGCAGGCTCTCACAGAGCTGAGCTGTCCTCTTGAGGTTGGAGTCCTCCTCCAGCCTCCTTGGAGCTTGGGGCAGAGTCCAGCTCCTTTCAGGTGGAGGCCTAGAGTCCTGTTTGTGGGACAGAGGTCAGGGTTCAGTGGGGTGCAGCTCCCACAGCCAGGGCACCCACCTACCTGTCCCAGGGTCCTCAGAGTCAGGAACTGAGGGGATGTCATGCCTGACACTGAACCCCTCCCACTCTCAGTCCCTCTCTTTATCTTGGTAACAACTCCTTTAACTCCTCTTCTTCTCTGGCCTCCAGTCATAACATTCTGTGTTCAGAGGGAAGGTTTACTGTTTAAATTTTTAGCTCCCACATGAGACAGCGTGCGGTATTTGTTTTAATGTCTGGCTCATTTCACTCAGCATGATGTCCTCCAGTTTCAACCATTTGGGTGCACATGAGAGAACTTGACTCTTTTGGTAGTTGAATAATATTCTATTGTGTGTTTATGCCATATTTTCTTTATCCATTCATCTGATGATGGACATCTTGGTTGATTTCAAATCTTGGCCATTGTGAGCAGTGCTGCTGTAAGCTGTGGAGCAGGTTCCATTGTGACAATGAGTTCAGGTCTTTTGTTGTGTGTCCAGTAGTGAGATTTCTGGATCATATGGAAGCTGCAATTTTAAGATAAATAAAAAAATCTCTACATTGTTTTGCACCATGGTTGCATTAATTTACATTCCTGATAACATTGTATACAATTTTCCCTTTCTCTACATCTGCTGGGGTCCGTGTGATGGATGTGGAAGACAGGAAGGTGTGAAGAGTATCGTTCCTTTGCAGGCAGGGCCGCAAGGAACTTCCTGCTGTGTGGCAAGGCCCGGCGGATGTCTCTACAACACCTGAATGCAGCTCCACCTCCCTTTGCATGGACACCGGACAACCCCACTGAGATTTCTGTAATCTGTTTAGGCATTGTCTGCTTCTGCAGAGTTACTGTTAAATATCAATAGGAGCTTAGAAGCTGATGTTGCTGTTGCCGTTTTTTTAGCCAAAAAGCTGTTATTGCTGTTATGGCTGCATCCTGTGGCAATATGCTAATCAAGGGTGCTAACTCCCCTTTTGATCCTATGCTAATCAAGGGTGTTCTGTCTTCAGGTGTAGTGGAATCTATTCTTTCCTTCTTTCTTTGATCTTTTAGTGCCGCCTGTGAAGTTCTTCCTTCCTTGACTGTCTCAAGACAAAGCTGTAGAGTAATCGTGGTAGGAATGTGTTACTGACTGATATGCACCATCTATTGAAAACCTTTTCCTAGCCAGGCGCCAGGTGCCAGGTGCCAAGTGCCAGGTGAATAACAACCTAGCCTTAGGTGAAACAAACGGCAGAGTTATCTTTGGAAACACCCACTTGACTGTGACGTAAAAAGCCCGAGACAGAGTTTGACTGATTGTGTATAAATAAAGCAGACAGCTTTCCCGCATAGTCCATTATGATGATGAAGTCCTAGTGGTCCGTCTCTTTCTTTGCGCCTCATCCACGCATCCTTCGCGAGTTCCAAACTCAGCTGGAGCTGGACTCCGGCATACATCTGTGCCAGCATTTGTTAAAACCAAAATAAACCAAAACAACCAAACCAGTCAGTCCAGTTAGGACATGGGCATAGTGCCTAATAAGCAGTTCTTGAAAGAACTAGAAATGATCACTATATGGAAAATGCTCGACAGCACCAGCTCTCAGGGAAATGCAAGTCAAGACCCCAAGGAGATGACCCCTGGCCCTGTCAGAATGGCTGTCACAGACAGAGAGGGACAAACATGTGAATCTGCGCACAGCGAGGACCCGGTCCTTTAAAGGGCTCCCCAGACGGGCCAGTCCAACCCAGAGTAACCCCGTCTCAGGGCCAACTGATGGAGACCTTCATTGCATTTGAAAAAATCAATTCCCAGTGGCATCTACATCAGCAGTTGATTGAATACAGGGATGTGTGCAACGGCCCAGGGGTGCAGGGGCCACTAGAAGATCAGACAGCCTGGCCTCGGGTCCTTTCCTTAGGGCTGTGTGTGCCAAGGCAGATGGCTTTTCCAGAGCTGGTGGGTGTCAGACAGAGGGAACAATGGAACTGCAACATGCTTAACGTCCTGATCCAGAATCCATGGTAGGCCAGCCTCACACTCAGAATTGGGATGTTAAGTCCCATGTATCCTGATCTACACATGCATGATTACTGTATGTGTTTCTATAAACTGTGGCATTTTAATGCATGTGTGCAGTGTGTACTGATCAATATGGTCGATTATGATTTCCATGTCCTTTTCAGTACACTATCTTCTCTTTATGTTTTGAAGATTTATTTCTGTATTGGAAAGGCAGAGTTACACAGGGAGAGTGAGAGCTGCACAGGCTGACACTGACCAGGCCAGAGTCAGGAGCCTGAGCCTTCATCCAGCTCTCCCCCGTGGGTGACAGGGATCCAAGCACTTGGGCATCTTCCATTACTTTCCATGACACAGCAGGAAGCTGGATGAGAGACGGAGCAGCCGGGACTCGAAGTGGTGCCCATGTGAGATTAGCAGCTCAGCTTGTTATCCCAAGTGTGGGCCCTTGTTTGTTTAGCATTCACATAAGGGAGCACAGGAGACATCTGTTTCTCCACGTCTGACTTCTCTCATTTAGCATAGATGTTTTTCAGCTCTATGCATTATGCTGCAAATGATGTTATTCATTTTGAAAAGGAAAACTTATTTATTTAAAAGACAGATTTACAGAGAGAGAGAGAGAAGAGGGAGAGAGGAGAGGAGGGTAAGAGAGACATATTGTTTCATCTTTTGCTCACCTCCTAAAGAGCTGCAGTGGCTGGAGCCAGCAGCTAGCTGCCAGCAGTCAGCAGCTTCTTCTAGGTCTCCCGCATTAGTGCAGCAGCCCAATCACATCGGTCATCTCCCACTGCCTTCCCAGGAGCATTAGCAGGGAGCTGATCAGAAGCAGAGGATCCGGGACACGAAGTAGCATCTGAATAGGATACCAGCATCACAGGCAGAGGCTTTACCCACTATGCAACCCTGGCCCTTATCTCTCATCTTTTGATAATCATCCATCAAGCTGCATGAACTGATATCTTATTGCTGTTCTCCCCTCCCCCAGATGAGTAGGTCATTTTGTCATTTGAATATTACAAATAAATCTTATAATCTGGATCCTGGATCTATCACTGGATCCTGGATCTATCACTGGACATCTCTGAGGTCTGATTTATTGATTTGACAATTGTTACTTTTCCCCACACATTAACCCCATTCAGATAGTTCTGACAACCCCATTTCTAAATGCGGTGGCCTGTGGAGTCAAAGCAGCAGAATTATAGCAAGTTCAATGTCATTTTTAACCCATCTAGATCTGTTATGGTTTGAAAGAATTCATTGACGATGGAGTTCCTCTTGGAGGTCAGGTGGGTCCAGAAGGCCTGTGTCAGGAATACAGGGTGCGCCTTCCACACTGGCACCTTCAGTGGTGCTTGTTTCACTATTCTTGTTTGAGCTCCTTGTATGAAAGACAGTTGCTGAAAAGCATGTAGCCCATTAGCACCATGTTCACATGGGCGATGCTTCCCTTCTTCATGTTGATGTACTTGTAACACCTGCAGTAGCCTTTTTGAAACTCTCCAGTGATGCCTTTACGGGTGAAATCCTGCATCAGGATCCAGCTTGGCAGCTCTGTGAGTTTGACATCCATGACTGATGCTATCTTGGAGTACTAGTGTACCCTCAATGTCATTTCTTTTCAGCATTTTTTTTTTTTTATTGCAAAGGCGGATATACAGAGAGAAGAGACAGAGAGGAAGATCTTCCGTCCGATGATTCACTCCCCAAGTGAGCGCAATGGCCGATACTATGCCGGTCCGAAGCCAGGAGCCTCTTCCGGGTCTCCCACATGGGTGCAGGGTCCCAAAGCTTTGGGCCATCCTCGACTGCTTTCCCGGGCCACAAGCAGGGAGCTGGAAGCAGGGCTGCCGGGATTAGAACCAGCGCCCATATGGGATCCTGGGCGTGCAAGGCGAGGACCTTAACCACTTGCGCCACCGCGCCGGGCCTTCTTTTCAGCATTTTATTTTTAACATTTTATCATAAAAGGTAGAGAGAGATTCATATTATATATGTACACATACACACGGAGGAGAGAAATCCTTCATCTTCTGGTTACTGCCCCACAATGCCTGTAACAGCTACACTTGGGCTTGGCCAAAGTCAGAAGTCATGAACTTCATCCAGATCTCCCTGTGGATGACACAGACACAAGGTTTGAGCCATCACCTGCCACCCTCCAGGAGTACATTAGTAGGAACCCAGGTCACTGCTGAGGTGGGATCAATCCCAGGCGCTAGGACCCAGGGTGACCCAGAGTGTCCCAGCGCCACCCCTTGAGCAATGTGCATGTGTCTGGTGGCCTTCTGCAGTTACTTTGGAACAAACAGAGAATGAAGTAAGCACAGCAGAAAGCAGCAGCCCGCATTAGTCTCCCGCAGGAGGTTGCTGTTTGGGGCTGGTCCCGGATGTGCTGCCTGGGAGTGAGCAGCAGATGCAGGTGCTGCTTCCTGTAGCCCTGGCTGCTCTATTCTGGGTGCTGCAGGGGTTGGGTTGGCTCCCAAGCTGAAGCTTCTGTTCTGGAGAAATCCCAAGGTGTTCCACACAGGCTCTACTGATTGAAGGAGACACGATCCCCAGGCAAACACAATGAGTGGGTCAGGGAAAGAGAGAACTGCCCTGGCCTATACGAAGGAGAATCTGAAATTTTCCTGGAGTTGTCCTGCAGCGCTGAGGACAACAGAGAGGAGAGAAGCTAAAGGAGAAAGAGTGTGGCAGGGCGGGGAGCTGCGTCCAACGGGAGAATGTCCCTGAGCCCAAGAATGCAGGCTGCTTTTTTATTATTGAGCTTTTACAATTCATATCTAGTATTACATAATCAACTCATATTTGTAATTGGTTAAAACCCCCTCAAATGTCAATAGCAGCCTGTGTATGCTCTGTGGGAATTCACTCATTCGCCAGACTCTCACTGGGTGTCCTCTACATACAGGTCCACTTCTGAATGCTTGGCAAACAACAGGTGTGCCTGTTCTTTGACCTTGCACTTGAATTGGAAAAGAGTAATAAAGGGAAGAGAGGAGCAGGTGCATTTCACACTGCTGTGGGCAGTGATCAGTCTACAGAAAAGAGAAGTGCAACAGGAGTCTGAGGGGGAATAGGGACTGAAGGCAGAGCTTCAATTTTCCTTAGACTGAGGGGTGAGCAGAGACTCCCAGGTGGGAACTGTCCCTGGGGCATCAGGGGCAGCACAGTCCCAGCAGAGGGAGCAGCCTGTGCAGCGGCCCCTCCAGCAAAACGTGGCTTTCCCACAGAGACCAGGAGGGACCAGATGCTTCATCCCTCAGGACAGGAGGAGGAGGAGAGAGGCTGCATTGTTCAGTGGAGGGTGCCGGGTAAATGCACCTGGGTCAGAAGAACCTGCTGGGATGTAGGGATCAAAGCCAGACACTGCTGGAAGGAGGCAATTGTGAGCAATAGGCTAGTCATGAAGGCTCAGTGGGGGCCAGGAAAGCTTCCTCCCGCACCTGTATACCTGTCAGGTGACCCTCAGAGCAGGCAGGGTGGCCTTTTGGAGCCCAAGCCCTGTGTGCTGTGTGCAGAGGCCGTGAGTGTGCTCTCTGATTTCTCCCTTAGTTGCTGCTTCTGGGGAAAGCCCAACAGGCCTCAGCTTCCTGTCCCCCTGGGGTGGGCCATGGGTCAGGATGGAGCAGGAGGTATTCAGGCTATTGGCCACTGTCCTTGGCTGTGGGATGAGTACAGTGGGCATGTGTGGGTCTTTGTGAAGTTGGATGTGGACACCAGGAGGCTTTCTTCTGTTCTTACGGATACCAGCTACCCTGAGGCCTGGGCAGGTGTGTGTGTGATTGACAGAGTCAGCATCCAGGGGAGTCTGGGTCTTTTCCTCATGTTCCTTCTACTCTTGCAAACCCCAAGCTTGCTGCCAGTGTTTTTCTGCTGTCTGGCTCACAGGAGTTTTATTTTCTCCATTCCATGGGTTACCATCACTCACTGTGGATGTGCTCTGTGCACATACTTTTTTATTTTTAAAAATAATTTTCTTCCTCAAGTTTAATATTTGAAAGACAGGAGACAGGGAAAAATAAAAAATGAAAAACAGATGCAGAGCTTCCATCTGTAGGTGCAGTCTTCAGACACCAACAGCACTTGAAGCTGCCATGTCAGGTGAATGCCAGGCAATGGCATCTCCATCTCCCACAAGGTGGCAGGGACTCAGAGACGTGAACCATCACTGTACCTCCCATGGTGCAGAGCAGAGCCTGAGCCTGGCCCAGTCATTCTGTTGTGAGTGAATCAAACGAATTTTTAAAAAGGTTTATTTATTTTTATTTGAAAGGCAGATCTGATTTGTAGAGGAGAGACAGAGAGAAAAATCTTCCATCGGCTGGTTCACTCTCCAAATGGATGTAACAGCCAGAGCTGATCAGAAGCCAGGGTCCAGGAGCTTCTTTTGGGTCTCCCATAAGGATACAGGATCTTAAGGCTTTGGGTCATCCTCTATTGCTTTCCCAGGCTATAAGCAGGGAGCAGGGAAGAAAGTGGAGCAGCTGAGACATGAACTGGCACCAATATGGGATCCCAGTGTTTGGAACGTGAGAATTTAACCATTGAGCCATTGTGCTGGGTCACAAATGAATTCTTAAAATCTGCACACAACATTTGGCCTGAATGTTTTCTTTTAAATAGTTATATATTTATTTGAGATTCAGAGGGGGAGAAAGGTGGAGGGAAGAGAGAGAGGAATCATCTATCAACTGGTTCACTCTCCAAGTGGCTGCAAGGGCCAGGGTGGAATCCAGCTGAAACCAGGAGCCAGGAGCTTCTTCCAGGGCCTTTTGATTGGTTTTTGTCTATGCTTTAAGTTAAGGGTTCCACTTCATTTCCTCTATTTACTCCTGGCCTGTGTGTATCCAGGTTCCCCACAATCATTGGTCTACAAATATATTGACCCTTTGAGGGCTTTGCCCCCTCTTTATCCCCTTGCATCGTTCTCATTCTAAATTCCTCTGGGGCTACACCCTCCCTTCCCCCACTGGATCCAGGGTGATCCTTCCCCAGGGGAGCAACCCTCACCTCTTCACCTCCTCTCTCCTTCCTGCCCGAATTCCCCAGGCTCTCTGGCTGTGGATGCCCTGGCCTCTGCAGCCCCTGCCTTCCACCTTGGGGTCCTGCTCTACCTGCACCCTTGCCTTCCTTCCTGTCACTAGGGCCACTGGAGCTGCCAGCCCTGTGGAGCTGCCTATTCTGGCAGAGCGCTGAATTTTTCTCTTGGGTTTGTCTGGGCTGGGGTGAGGATGGGGTCCTGGGGAGTGGACAGGTGAAACTTCTCAGAGGGAATAGGTAAAGGGAGGAGTCACCATGGGCGGGGCAGGCGGGCGCTCCCTGCAGGAAACGTTGTCTGAGAGACCAGGGCCTTCAGGGATTCCCACCGCAACTCCAGCGATTCCTCTCCTATCAATGTGGGCAGTGCGGGCAGAATTGGCTCGCAGCGCTGCTATGCAAATCCCACAGTGTTGAGTCGCCACTTGTGCAGGGTGTGCCATGATCAGGCAGTCCCTATGGCCTGAGTACCACAGGAGGACATGGTCCTGTGTCACAGCCAGGAGACCCTGTCAAGTTGACACCCTGAGGAGGTCAGGGCAGCTGTGAGGTGGCTCCTGTCCTCTCCTTGGACTCTCCCATGGAGGACGTGTCATTTCTGGTTCCCTGTGAAGAAGTGTGCAGTGAGGGAGGGATTGCTCAGGATTCTTCCTCTAGTGCTGGTGGCCTTTACAAGGCCCTCTCTTAAAGGAGAGGTCCTCTAGGGTGTCCTCCATCTCCAGGGCTGGGAGCAGAAGAAATGGATCAGGAACTCAGTGTGGAGATCCCTGACCGGGAGGGTGTCTGTGCTGAGGGTGGCCATGGCAGAAACCAGCTGAGAGCATGGAAGGCAGGCAGAATCCCCCAGTCTCCATGGGAAAGAGGATCCACTGAAGGTTGTGGGCTGGGTGGGTCTGTGCTAGGACAGGGAAAGATGACCGTGTACCCCCAGGCTTGCAGCAGCCTGTGGGTGCACCTGTCTGCAGGGGCAGGTGGACACAGCACAGCTTGAAAGCTGGCAGGGTGGAGCTTGGCAGCCTCCTTGGCCTGGGGTGTCCCGGGCAGGGCAGGGCCAGCTCAGGCAGCCCAGGGTTGCTGCTCTGGGCCTGTGGTACCCCAGCCTCCTGCTGGGCTCTGTGGGTGAGAGGGGCTGACTCAGGACTGCAGAGGGAGAGGAGGCTGAGTGCAGCTTGGACAGGGCAGCAGGGAGAGGGCGTGGCCTATTGGAGGAGCCCCAGCAGAAGGAGTGAGTGTGACCCTCTGTGGGCTGGGATTACATGTTCAAGGCCCTGTGGACATGTGGGGGTTGCTATTGGGTCTTGTCCTCCACCCTGCAGCCCTCAGCTCCTTTGCTCTGTGGTGACAATAATGGCAGGGTTCCATGTGGACAGTGTTGCATGAGAGTACCCAGGGCTGACAAAGTGGGTGATACAAGTGCTTGTAGGGGGTCAGCGTCCTCCCCTCAGGGGCTGGATGTGAGTTTTGAGTGACTGAGGAATGGGGAGGTCCTGAGGGGAGAAATGCCTCCCTGGAACATTGGTGCTCTGTCCTGCAGTCTGTGAGCCACTGTCCCAGATGACCAGCAGGTGGCGCCACGAGACCATGCCAAGAGAAATCCAAGCTGGCAGGCCATGCTGTCTACTGTGTCCCCTGGTTCCACTTGAGGCAGCCTATGATCTGCACAGAGGGACCTGATGCCCCCCATGCTGTGGTCTCATCAACAATATCCCGAGCCCTTCCATTTCCTTATCTCCTAACTGGAAAAACAGTGGGAACAGCATTGTGGCACATTGAGTAAAGTTGTTGCTGCAATGATAGGATCCCATATGGGTGCCAGTTTGTATTCTGACTACTCCACTTCCAACCAAGCTCCCTGCTTGTGGCCTGGGAAAGCAGCAGATGATGCCCCAAGTCCTTGAGCCCAGCATCCACATGGGAGACCCTGATGAAGCTCCTGGCACCTGGCTTCCGACCAGCTCAGCTCTGGTCATTGTGTCCATTTGTTGAGTGAATGAGCGAGTTGAAGAATCTCTCTATCTGTCCTTTTCTGACCGCAAGTCTGCCTTTCAAAATAAAATAAATGTTTATAAAAAAATCTTAAAAAACAAACAAACAAAAAAGATGCCAGCCTTGTGATACAGTGTGTTAGAATTCCTCTTATTATGAGGGCATCATTTATACAACCAAAATATAGAAATCAAGGCAACAAAATGGAAGGAATTGCATTTCTCCATGTACAGTGTAGAATAAAGAATTCGCAATCGTGAGTGAGTACAGCTGTGCCATGTGGATTATCCGTGATGTGTGTATCCCTGTGTATGGTGGGGAAATGTTTGTGTTGGTAGGCATCTCACTGTTGAGTCTGGGAGGGCAGGTGTGAAGGCGGGGCAGAGGCCGGGCTCCATTTCCATGGTGACACAGAAGTCTGTGCAGGCCCCAGGGACAAGGGTTACAGGGTCCTCCTACAGAGCAGGAGGGGCTAGTCCTTTTGTCTGAGACATCTGGTTGTGGCTCAGGGCAGGGGCTGCAGGAATGCCTACTCTGAGAGGGGTCCAGTGTAGGGACAGAGATAAGGTGAGCTATGGAATGGGGAGGGGCCTGGGATTCTGGTGCTGAAGAGCAGGGTCAGTGCTCCTGGGAGGGGCCCTGACAGGGAGGTGGGAATGAGTGAGTGAGGAATGAATGACATAGACAGGCAGGCTGCAACCCAGCAGCTGCCACCTCTGGGTTAGCCTGTGTGGGTGTGAGGGGTTTCTGTACTTTCCTGCTGGTCCTGCTTTCTCCTGGCTGCTCCTTCGCAACAGACCCCCCCCCGCCCCTCTCTGCAGGCCAGGCAAAGGAGGCAAAGAGCTCCAGAACTCCTGTGATGATACACCCTGAGCTGGGCTAGGAGCTGAGCCTGCAAGAGGAGTGGACCAGGGCCTGCCTGTGAGCAGGAGAGGATGAGAGGCCCTTTGGGGTCCCCCCTGGGTCCTTGCAAATCAGGAAGGAGGTGGGAAGAGAGTTTGTTCAGACACCGTGCAAGGTGCACCTGCTGGTGTGTGTTGTCCTATATTACTCAGTGTTGTTGCCTCTCTCACATTGCTGCAGGAGTGTTAGATGCTTTGAGACCCCAAGTTTGACTGACCTTCAAATATCACTCACAGTACTCAGCTGTCATCAGCCATAAGTCTTCATGTGCTTGGAGGCTTTGTTTTTATTTGCATCAAACTTAAAAGTATTGAAGTTAAAGGAGTTAATTATTTCTGAAGCTTTCTTATGAGAGGCTGGCATTGTGGTGTAACATGGAAAGCTGCTGCCAGCAATGCCAGTGTCCCATGTGGCTGTTGAACAGAGTCCTGTGTGCTCCACTTCTCAGTCAGCTCCCTGCCCTTGTGCCTGGAAGAGCAGCAGAAGCTGGCCTGACTGCTGGGACCCTGCAGCCATCGGGGAGAAGGAGGAAGCTGGTGGATCCTGCTTTGGCCTGGCCCAGCCCTGGCTCAGTGACCATCTGGGGAGTGAACCAGTGGGTGTGGGATTTCTGACATTAGCCGCTAGGGTACAGCACCAGGCTCTTCTGGTTTTCTTTGTTTCAAGATTTGTTTTTGGGCCTGGAGCAGTGGCCTAGCGGCCAAAATTCTCACCTTGTATGAGCCGGATCCCATATCGGCACCGGTTCTAAACCTGGCAGCTCCACTTCCCATCCAGCTCCCTGATTGTGGCCTGGGAAGGCAGTAGAGGATGGCCCAAGGTCTTGGGACCCTGCTTTGGAGGAGGGTAATAATAATAATAATATTTAATTATGTTTTATTACAAAGTCAGATATATAGCGAGGAGGAGAGACAGAGAGAAAGATCCTGTGTCCGATGATTTGTTCTCCAAGTGACCGCAACAGCTGGTGCTGTGCCGATTCGAAGCCAGGAACCAGGAACCTCCTCCGGGTCTCCCATGTGGGTTCAGGGTCCCAAGGCTTTGGGCTGTTCTTGACTGCTTTTCCAGGCCACAAGCAAGGAGCTGAATGGGAAGCCGGCCCCTGAGAGTAGAACCGGTACCCATATGGGATCCCAGCACGTTCAAGGCGAGGACTTTAGCCGCTAGGCCACCTCGCTCCTGGGCCCTAATTTGTAATTTTGCTCATCAGAGTTCTGATAACACTGTTTGTTAGTTAGCCTGACTAAATATTTGACTATCTTATTTTTCTCAAGCCAGTTTGTGTTTTGTTAATATTTCACACTCCTCTTGGTTTCGCTTTCACTTACGTGGCTCTGCCTCTTATTTCTCATCTGCTAATCTGGAGTTTTGTTTGAGCTTGTTTCTTTGTGGACAAAGTCGTCGATAAATTTATTGGGATCAAATTGAATATGTAAGTTGCTTGGAGCACCATGGATGATTTAATCATATTAACCCTTCTAAGCCTGGATATGGAATACTTTTTTCCATTGTTTTGTCTCTTCTTATTCATTCATTGATGTAGTCATTTAAAAAATTTTTTTTATTGGAAAGGCAGATTTGCAGAGAGAAGGAGATACAGAGAGAAAGATCTTCCATCTGCTGGCTCACTCCCCAAGTGGCTGTAACGGCCAGAGCTGAGACAATCCAAAGCCAGGAGGCAGGTTCTTTCAGGTCTACCAGATGGGTGCAGGGTTCCAATTCTTTGGGCCATCCTCTCGTGCCATTCCAGGACACAAGCAGGAAATTGGATGGAAAGTGGAGCAGCCAGACATGAACCAGAGCTCCTATGGGATCCCAGCAGATGCAAGGTGAGGATTACAGAAGCATTTCTATCTCACCTCAGTGCTGCAACATCAGGACCCCCCAGGCTGTCAGGGACATCTCTAATGTAAAAATCAGGGTCCCAGGGATAGCAGTCCTGGTGCAGGCCCGGGTCCAGCATCAGAATCAGGGGTGTGAGCTGTGCCCTCTGTGCCCAGCAGCAGGGCTGTGGTTCCCAGCTGGGACCACCCAGGGTGAGGCCATGGATTCTGCTCCTGCCTGTGCAGCCTCAACCAGGGTCTCTGTATTTTCTCTTCATTGAATCAAAGCCCGGTGAAGGGCAAATGAGAAACTACTAGATTTCATTGTGGGCTCCAAGGAGGGAGAATCTGTGTGGGGCACCATGTGAAGCAGCAGGATCCAGGGAGGTTCCATGTGCTCAGCTGTGGCCTCTTCCTGAACCTTCCTCCTGGGCTGCCCCACCAGGAGAGAGTGCACAGTGTGTCTCCAACATCCTGTCTCTTCTGTTGTCACTGACCACCTGGACACAGAGTTGGAGACGCAGCTTGGGACACCTGGTCCCATCTCAGTGCTCTGTTGGAGTCCTGGCTCCACTTCTGGCCCAGTGTCCACCAGGTGCATGCCCTGGGAGGCAGCAGATGATGCATGAGGACACTTGGACTGAGTTCTGGCCTCTGGGCTTTGGCTTGCCCCGCCCCCAGCTGTGTGGACATTTGGGGAGAGAGCCAGAGGATGGGAGAACACTCTCCTTTTCAAAAAGATGAAAAGAAAATCTTCAAATAAATAAAAACAATTTTTTATGCCTCCCCTATCTTGTAGTGCTCTTTGTTCACAGGCCCAGGGGTTCCCAATGTGGGTGACAGCAATGTTGATCTTGGGGCTCTCAGAGAACACAGACGCTTTGACCTTGGCTGTGCCCTGTCTGGCATGTGAACACTGGGAGCTGAAACATCACAAGCTGAGGTTGCAGTGACTGCCCCTCCTCCCTGAAATCCCAGCTAAACAGGAAGGTGTCTGGTGAAGGGTGAGGCCTGGACTTGGGACTCCCTTCCCTGCCAGGCATCATTGCCCAGCACAGCAGCATAGAGAAGATCAGAGGTCAGGGGAAGGTGTTGCTCAGAACCAGGTATATGTGTTTCCCACTTTGTAAGCCTGGAACATCATAAGTGACACTGCTGTAAACTAGGCTGCCTGCACCCAGGTCTCTGCCAGAGCAGACCCTCACTGTGTGGTGTCCAGGGTCCAGGTGTGCTCATGTGACCATCCTTCAGGGGAGGCTGAGGTTCAGGTGGGAGTCCTTGTCTTCCCTCCTGCTGCCTGAGTGTGCTCTGGAGGTGGAGCCATCAGCACCCACTTGAGCCACTTGCAGACCCCCTGGTCGCTCCAGACTGTCCCAGCTCTCCTAGAACTCACGAGATCCCCTCAACATGTCTGTGGACCCTGGTTCTTACAGTGACCCTAGCCCTGCAGGTAGTGGGGCTGTGGTTTTACCCCCTCTCTCACACCCTCGACTTAGCCCTGCAGACCCAGTGCTCCTTCTTGCACCCTCTCTCATCATTCTCACTCACTCCCTGGGTGCTCCATCTCTGCTCCTGAATGCAAATGTGGTTCATGTGGAGCAGAGTCCTCAGTGAGTCTCCCACACAGACATTTCCCTTCGTCATCTGACTTGTGGTCACTGCCAGCCCTGCAGTGTCACTCACTTCTCACCAACATCCTGGTTTCTGCACTGAATGCCTGGGTGGTCCCTATGGAATCCACCCTCCCAGGTTGCCCTTCTCCTACAGTGATGCCATCCGCCCACCGGCACGGCCCGAAGCCCTGGGTGTCCTCCTCACTTCCTCCTCTTCCCCTGGATGCAGCCCACAGGAAGTGCTGTGCATCCAGCTGCAGAAGGATCCAGAACTTCATCTTCCACTCTGCCCATGCCCACACCCACCACAGTGACTGGCATCCCTGTCTGGGCTTCACAAGATCCCCTAGATCTATGTATCCAGTCTCGCAGTCTCTCAGCCCTGTCCTCACGCAGCAGCCAGGGTGGTCCCTGGACAGAATGTGCACATGTCCTTCCTCTGCTCAGAGCTGCCTCATGGCTAACATCTCACTCAGCGCCAGGGCCCAGTCTCAGTGTGCATGAAGCCTGCTGGATGGCGGTGTCCCGACCCAGCCTTCCTGATGGCTCCCTGCTCTGTGTGCAGACTTGCTCCTGCCCAGGGCATTTGCACTGGCCGTCTTCTGCCCCACAACTTCTTTGCAGATGACTCATTGTGTCCTTCCAACCTTACTCAGGGTCACCACCTCGGGACAGTGCACACTGACCATGATGATGAGACAGCCAGCTGCTCTGGCCCTGACACCCACCCTGGACCACCTTGCCCAGCACTGGGTCTGACCCACAGCAAAGTCAGCTGAGTGATGAGCATGTAGCACCTGCCCCTTCTAGACCCCGTGGTTCATCAGTGGAGCCTGAGACAGAGGCTGCTTGTGGCTGCTGCAGAGCAAGTCCCCTCCTGTGGTGTCCCCATGGCCTGTGCTTTCTCACAAGTGTCCCCTGCCCTCCTGCCTCCCTCCTACACTGCCTCCTGCACACACAGAAGTGAAGGCCACCAGAGCTCACACACAGGAAGAGCAGATACAATCAGCCAATGACACTAAGGAACAACGTGAACACAGGAAGATGGAGCTGAGGGATGAACTTAAGCCCTAGATTTGGCAGCCATGGCCCCATGCAGCCTCCATTGCCTTGGGCCATGAGACAGGGCAGCCTAGCCACGGCTGAGTCCTGTGATGGCAGGTGTTGGTGGGCATGCCCTACCAGAGAGACCAGGACACTGGGGCAGCTGAACTGGGTCAGCAGTGACCAAGAGAAAGCATGATGGATGGAGCACTCATCCTCACCCAGGACTTCCCACCCTCTCCCGTCCCCACCTGCAACAGACTCAACAGAGGAAACACAAGTTCTGGAAGGTTCTTGGTGCTTTTGTTTATTTCTCTCTGTCAAATTTTATTATTTTTTTTTTTATTGATTACATTGCATTGTGTGACACAGTTTTATAGGCACTGGAATTCTGCACACCTCTCCCTAAACTACCTCCTCCCCCGTCAAATTTTTGTAATTTCCTCTTTTAATTTTCTCACCAACACCCCGTGATTGGAATTGGAATAAATGAATTGCACAGGGAAGGATGAAGTTGCAGCAGATGATCCACTTGAGACAGGGACAGAGGTGCCCGTGCTGGGCTGGGAGGGCCAGGATCCCTCCTCATACTGTGCCCACAGGAACACACTCAGATGCCTTGGCAGGAAGAGAGGGCAGGGCTTTTTGAAGAAAACCAAGATGGGGACTTCAGCAGGTCTGTTCCAACAAGGTGGTTGTCTCACACTACAGACACAAGGTGAAAATTTGAGGTCATTGCTTTTGGGGACAGGAACAGCACAGCACACTGTGAAAATGTCCAGATTCAAGGAATCCCCCAGCCCCTCTGTGACCCCTCACCCAGGTCCCTCTCCCCTCCAGGCCCTCCAGGTCTCACCTTTCAAACTTTCAGAAGGAGTTGGAGCCCTGGGCACTGTCCCCACCTGGGAGAACCAATCAGGACTTGGTGAGAGCCCCGGGGGTGTGGCTGAGGGAGGAGCTATGGAGTGGGTGTGGCAGCACCTCCAGGGGCACCTGACTAGGGCAAGGGCTTTGGGGACTCCCACACACCCAAACACACCCCAGTGCTTACCTGCAGCCTTAGTGTAGCTCCCTCCTTTCCCACCTGTGAGAGAAAACATCCAGTGAGAGGCTGGGCCAGAGTACTGGCTCATCTCAGACAAGTTTCTAGAACTGTGGCTGCAGATCCAGGAAAGGGTCAGGAGGTGCCTCTCCTGGAGGTGTGTCCTTCTGGGACCTCCCCCTGACCTGGGGCTGCTGGAGCTCAGGTTCTCATGAGCAGTGTCATCCCTGTGGAGTGTTCATGGTGCACCTTCACTTGGGCATCACACCAGAACCAGTGTGAGCACTTGGGGCCCAGCTGGGGATGTAGGTGTGTGTGCATGTTGCTTTCCAGGAACGGGGTAGGGGAATCTTCCTCTTAGGGGACAGGAGGATCAGACCCAGCCCTCACCCTGCCCTACCTGAGCGCTTCCTCTTTATCATCACAGCAGTGACCACAGCTCCAATGAGCACAGCTGCCACGAGGACCAGGCCAGTGATGACTCCCCACATGGGCACAGTGGGCTGAGGAGGCTCTGAGAGAGGAAGGGACAATAAGGGGCTCTGACCCCTGGTCTCATTCCCACCCTTGCTGGAGACTCCATCCCTCACTTCCCTCCTTACCCCATCTCAGGGTGAGGGGCTCAGGCAGCCCCTTATGCTTCACATAGCACGTGTATCTCTGCTCCTCTCCAGAAGGCACCAGCACAGCTGCCCACTTCTGGAAGGTTCCATCCCCTGCAGGCCTGGTCTCCACCAGCTCTGTGTCCTGGGTCAGGTCCTCCCCATCTCGCTGCCAGGTGAGTGTGATGTCCTTGGGGTAGAAGCCGAGGGCCCAGCACCTCAGGGTGGCCTTCTGGTCAGAGACTGGGTGGTGGGTCACATGTGCTCTGGGTGGGTCTGAGGGAAGATGTGGACAATTCAGGCCTTTTTTGTTCTTCCCCTGACACTAAAGTTACACTCAGTGACCTTCCTGAGAGTGGACAGGGGAAATGGGGTGGTGGAGGAGGTCAAAACCCTGACCCTGCCTGGATAACGACAATGCGACAAATGTAGTGTTTGGAAAGTTCTAGAATCAGGTATCTGGCTAGGGTAGGAGTGCCCAGGTCTCTGAGTGGAAGATAGCCTGGAATGAAACTGCCCAGTTCACTGGCTTGAGACTGAAGACTGGCCTGGGAGGGGTGAGGATCACAAAATCTTGGTGGAGTGCAGGGTACTGAGAGGGTCCTTTCCAGAATCTTCTGTGCCTCTCCCCCTCCCCCACCCGGGCCCCTCCCGGGGTCCCTCCTCTCCTGAGGGAACAGTGGATCTCTGGCTCTGAACTCCAAACCCAGGTGGACGTCCCTGCTGTGGCCGGCAGGAGAGGGGGACGCTGGCCTGGCTCCCACTTTCCTCCCCTCCTTGCTGCCCCAGCCCCGGGGGAGGTGGGTGAGGGCGGCCCCTCCCAGCCCCGCGCACCTGCTCTCTGCAGAGTGTCCTTTCCCATCTTCAGGTATTTGTGCAGCCACTCAGCTTCACCCCCTGCCTCTAATTTGCTATTGCTGTTCTGAGCCGCCATGTCGGCCGCGGTCCAGGTGCGCAGGTCCTCATTCAGGGCGATGTAGTCCTTGCCATCATAGGCGTCGAGGCTGTACCCGCGGACGAGGCGCCCGTCCGCCCCGACCTCACAGCCGTACATCTCCTGGATGGTGTGAGAGCCTGTCCCGCCCGCGGTCAGCCCTGGCCACGCAGCTCCGCCCCCGCCCTCACCGACCCGCGGGGATTTCGGCCAAAACCGAAAAGGAAACCAGGTTGCGCCCCGCGGGCTCCTCCCGCCGAGGGTCTCCGCGGGGCGCGCAGTCTCGGGGTGGGGGACCTCGGCCCCGGGGACCCGGAGCGCCCTGGGCGCACGTGGGGAGGGTCGGGTCACTCACCGCCCTCGCTCTGGTTGTAGTAGCTGCGCAGGGTGTTCAGGCCATCGCGGTAAAACTGTGCGTTTTTCTTGGAAATCTGTGTCTCCCGCTCCCAGTATTCGGGCTCCAACTGCTGCATCCACGGCACACTGGGTTCCTCTCTCGGGTTCTCGGCGTCGCTGTCGAAGCGCACGAACTGCGTGTCGTCCACGTAGCCCACGGAGATGAAGCGGGGCTCCCCGAGTTCGGGCCGGGACACGGCGGTGTGGAAATAGTTCATGGAGTAGGAGCCTGGGGGAGAGAGGGGCTGAGACCAGGGCCGACCCCGCCCGGAGCGGGACCCTTGGGACCGAGGAGTGCGGAGCTGGGTTGGGGAGGAGACTAAGGGAGTGTGGGGACCGCGAGATGAGGCGGTGAGGAGAGGGGAGGGTCTTGAATAAGCCGGGGTCGGTGAGATGGCGAGGTGTAGGGGGTGTGAGGTCTGGGAGAGGCGGCTCCCCGGGGTCCTGTGTCCCCTCCGCGCTCCCCTCGCTCCTGCCCCGCAGAGCCCGTCTCCCTCCCGACCCGCACTCACCCGCCCGGGTCTCGGTCAGGGCCAGGGCCCCCGCGAGCAGCAGGAGGAGGGTCCGGGGCGCCGTGGACCCCATCCTGGGGGGCTGAGAGGAGTCTGATCCTGAAGCCTCGCAGCCGACTTTATAACCGGGACCGGACGGCTCTGATTGGTTCCGCTGGAAGCGGTGCCCAATGGGAGTGCGAGATGTGCCCACGTCAGGAGTGATCGGGCAGAAGGTGCTTCCTTGGGCTGTGAGAGGGGAAGTGACCCTGGAGGAGGTGGGGACTCCCCTGCACTTGCTTCCCTGGCCCAGACCCGCCCTGGGACTGAGACCCTGAGGGCCAGGCGGGTAGCAGGGACTGTGCCCTGACCCTGTGCCCTGACCCAGGCCTGTGTGATGTCCCCTCCTGAGGATAGGCCCGGGGCTGGCTGAGGGATCCCGAGAGACCTGATCAGGACGTGCCCATTTTTATGATTAGTTATACCTAGACCCATGCGTGTTTTATTGTTCAACTTGATTCACATCAGGAGTATATTAGATTTCAGGCAGCCCCACAGGATGCATTAAATACAGAATGCTGGGACCCAGCTGGGCTCTGTGAAGGTTCATGTTAATATTCAGGGCACAGCATGTTGAGACCTGAGCACCTGCTGCTTTAGAATCCTATCCTATGGCCCTTGTGTGGTGGCCTAGCAGCTAAACTTCTTGCCTTGAACGTGCCACTGTCCCATATGGTTGCTAGTTCTAATCCCGGCAGCCTCAATTTCCATCAGGCTCATTGCTTGTGGCCTGGGAAAGCAGTCAAGGACTGCCCAAAGCCTGAGGACCCTGCACCTGTGTGGGAGACCTGGGAGAGGCTCCTTGCTCTTGGCTTTGGATCAGCCCAGCTGCAGCGATTTGTGGCCACTTGGTAAGTGAATCATCAGGTGGAATATGATCCTTTCTGTCTTTCCTCCTCTGTGCATATTCGACTTTCTAATCAAAAAAATTCTTAAAAAAAAAAAAAAGGAATCCTGGAGTCTGGGCCCCTCTGCCCTCCTCTCAGCTCACCCCCTATCATTTCCTCCTCTCCTTTGGTTCTCCCCTCTTCCTCCCAGTCCTGAACTGGGCACTAGCAGGGTCCCTCTCCTGCCACCCAGGGACACTTATTCCCACTGTGGTCAGCTGCCTCGCTGATGTGTCAGGGTGATCATTGCTTCACGAAAACAGCCCAGCAACAGCATTTGCTGTGGTGCATTGGGTTAAATGTCATTTGCAAGGTCAGCATCACATATCCCGGGGCTTCTTGAGTCCAGTTTGTTCTGCTTCCACCCACCTTCTTGTTGATGTGCCTGGGGAGGCAGCAGAAAATCCCCAAGGGATTTCTCACTCACTGGTTCACTCTCCAAAGGGTCAGTATGTCCTGGGTTGGAGCCAGGAGCCCACAGCTCCATCTAGGCCTCCATGTGGATGCAGGGACCCAAGCACCAGGTCCATGTTCCCCTGCTTTCCAGGTGGGCGAGCAGCGAGCAGGGCAGTCAGGAGTCACACAGGTGTTCTCATCTGGGGTGCTTGGATTGCAGGTGGCAGCTTACCCTGCTCAGCGCCACAGTGCCTTCCCTGACCCTGCCTTTCATGTAAATAAACAAAAAGCAAAAAATACACCTTTCCATGACCCACTCTGCTGGCTTCATTTCACTTTAGGGAAACCTCTAGAATGTAGGGCCCATAAGCATAGAGACTTAAGGCTGTTGGTCAAAGTTGCAACTCCAGCACACAGAGTCATCTTTGCTGACAGTAGGCACTCAATTAATTCAAAGACCTGAACAAGATTATATTGGGGTCTAATTGTCTCATGTGACAATCATAAAATAAATAGTGCAGCAAACATTGGAGAAGGTTTTGTCTCATGGGAGGAGTGTTCACTAGAGTTCACAAATCCCTCCAGCAAGGATGACACTTCCTGGGGTGTCAGGTGCACACTGGAGTATGAGTATTGCTAGCTTTCCATTCCTGCATCACAGGTTACCACACCTGGTGACTCAGAACCACACTCCTTCCTTGTTCATTTCATGTCAGACTCCAGGCCTGGTGTGGCCTTGCTCTCTGGGCAGGCTCTCACAGAGCTGAGTTGGTGTCTTGGTGTTGGAGTCCTCCTCCAGCCTCCTTGGAGCTTGGGGCAGAGTCCAGCTCCGTGCAGGTGGAGGCCTGGAGTCCTGTTTGTGGGACAGCTGTCAGGGTGCAGGGGGAAGCTTCTCCCAGCCCCAGGGCGCCACCTTCTCTGCCCCAGGGTCCTCCAGAGTCAGGGGCTTGCCGTGAGAGGGGCATGTGTTACACTGAGCCCCTCCCAAGCTGAGTCCCTCTCTTTAAATTGGTCACAATTCCTCTAACTCCCCTACTCCTGTGTACAGATTCAAGGCTTATTTCTTAAATTTCCAGCTCCCACATGAAGGTGAACATGAGGTATTTGTCTCATTTTGTGGCTCATTTTACTCAGCATGATGTCCTTCAGTTCCAACCATGTTGATGCAAATGAAAGAACATCACTCTATCACTGCTTTTTTTATAAAATCATTTTTTATTACAAAGTCAGATATACAGAGAGGAGGAGAGACAGAGAGGAACACCTTCTATCTGATGGTTCACTCCCCAAGTGACCACAACAGTGGAGCTGTGTCACCCCGAAGCCAGGAGCCAGGAATTTCTTCCAAGTCTCCCATGTGGGTGCAGAATCCCAAGACTTAGGGCTGTCCTTGAATGCTTTCCCAGGCCATAAGCAGGGAGCTGGATGGGAAGCTTGGCTGCTGGGATGGAACAGGCATTCAACAAGCTGAGGGCTTATCTGCTAGGCCACTGCTCCCTGGCCAAGGCATCACTCTTTGTATAGCTGAACAGTATTCCATTGTGGTGCATACTGTATTTTCTCTATCCATTTTTCTGACGATGGATATCTTAGTTGCTTTCACATCTTGACCATTGTGAGCAGTGCTGCTGTACGCTGTGGAGCAATTCCACTGTGACACAATGAGTCATGTCTTTTGTTGTGTGCCCAGGAGTACAATTGCTGGTTCATGTGGAAACTGCTGTTAAAAGATTTTGAAAAATCCCCAAACTGTTTTCCATCATGGTTGTCCTAATATATGATCCCAACAGCATTGTATTCGATTTTCCCTTTTCTCATACCCTTGCCTGCATTTGTTAAAAACCAGACTAAACCCAACCCAACCCAACCAAACAAAACCATACCAGCCAATCAAGGAAACATATGAGGAAAAGATCTAATAGTCAGGTCTGATAATAACTGTAATGAACAATGTATGGAAAATGTTCAACAGGACCAGATGTCAGGGGAATGCAAACCAAACCCCCAAGGAGATGTCGCCTGGCCCTGTCAGAATGGCCCTTACTGAGTGAGAGTGACAGCCATGTGTATCTGCACGCAGGGAGAACGCAGTCCTTTGAAAGGCTCCCCAGAAAGGACAGACCAACCCAGAGTAACCTCAGGGCCAGCTGATGGAGACCTTCAATTCATTTTTAAAATCCTTTCCCAGTGGCATCTACATCAGCAGTTGATTGAATACTGGGCTGTGTGCAACTGCCCAGGCCACTATAGGATCAGGCTGCCTGGCCTTCCCTTCCTTAGACATTCGAGTGAGTTCAGGTTGAAAATGCAAGGTCAGATAGATTCTTTTGAACAGTAATGACTGCTTTTTTTTACCCTTTGGCTAAATTCAAGTGTCGAACAGTGATGAAATGCACCCTGATGAAGCATGACCATTCTTATATCTTGAAGCCAACGGACATGTTTATCATATTTATTCCTATTAGAGTCACTAAATTGCAATAACTCAGGCTCTTTGGAAGCTATTTTATTTATTATGGCACATAACAAATTTTCCATAATTTAGTACCTGGAAGCAAGAAATAAACAAATGTTTATTGTCTTCCACTCTTTTATGTAGAACTGTTCATGTGTTTATTTTCATCTACTTGGTACAGCTTCTGCTGCTCCTCTCCCGGATGCCACAGCAGCTGGAGCTGGGCCAGGCAGGAGTCAGGTGCCCAGGATAAGGCCCAGGCCTCCCTGGTGGGTGCAGGGTTCCCGGTCTCCAAGCAGGAAGCTGGGTCCCAAGTGGAGCAGCCAGGAGGCAAATGGGGCTCTGAGGTGAGATTGGGAGTCCCAAAGGGAGTGGATCACACTTCTGCCCTCTGCCTGCCAGGCCCCTGGTTTCTGGCAGGGAGTTTGACTGAGGCTTCTGCTCAGACTGTCCCAGTGGAGCTAAGAGCCAGGGCTGCCCCATCTGGACTGGGCAGGCAGGGCTGCCCTGTGGCGCCCTCTTGTGGCTGGTGGGTGGAAGAGGCCTCGGGTCCTTTCTTCAGGGCTGTGTGTGCCAAGGCAGAATTTGTTTCTAGATCTGGTGCAGGAATGAAAAAGAAGGGGGGATATCTATCTATCTATCTATCTATCTATCTATCTATCTATCTATCTATCTATCTATCTATCGAGAAAGAGAGAGAGAAACGTCCTGAACCAGAATCCATGCTAGGCTAGCCTCACACTCAGAATTTGTACTTGAAGTCCCAAGTATTCTGATCTACACACACACATAATTATTGCATGTGTTTCTGGACTCTGTAGCATTATAATGTATGTGTGGAGTGTGTACTGATCCATATGGTCAATTATGATTTCCATGTCCTTTTCATTACATTATCTTCTCTTTATGTTTTGAAGATTTATTTCTGTATTGGAAAGGCAGAGTTACACAGGGAGAGTGAGAGCTGCACAGGCTGACACTGACCAGGCCAGAGTCAGGAGCCTGAGCCTTCATCCAGCTCTCCCCCGTGGGTGACAGGGATCCAAGCACTTGGGCATCTTCCATTACTTTCCATGACACAGCAGGAAGCTGGAGGAGAGATGGAGCAGCCGGGACTCGTAGTGGTGCCCATGTGAGATGAGTCCTGGGAGCTCTGCCTGTTGCCCTGCAGTGCTAGCTCCTGTTTGCTTGTTTAGCGTCCACATAAAAGGGTGAACAGAGACATCTGTGTTCCACGTCTGACTTCATTTAGCATAAATGTCTTTCAGCTCTATCCATTATGTCGCAAATGATATTATTCATTTTGACAAAGACTTCTTTGTTTGAAAGAGTTACAGAGAGAGAGAGAGAGAGAGAGAAGAGGGAGAGAGGAGAGGAGGGTAAGAGAGACATATTGTTTCATCTTTTGCTCACTTCCCAAAGAGCTGCAGTGGCGAAGCAGGGTGGGTCTCACACTAGGAGCCAGCAGCTTCTTCTGGGTCTCCCACATTAGTGCAGCACCCCAATCACATCGGTCATCTCCCACTGCCTTCCCAGGAGTATTAGCAGGGAGCTGGATCAAAAGCAGAGGATCCGGGACACAAAGCAGCACCTGAATAGGATACCAGCATCACAGGCAGAGGCTTTACCCACTGCACAAACTGGGCGCTTATCTCTCATCTTTTGATAATCATCCATCAAACTGCATGAATTGATATCTTATTGCTATTCTCCTCTTCCTCAGATTAGTAGGTCATTTTGTCATTTGAATATTAGAAATAAATCTTATAATGTGGATCCTGGATTTGTCACTGGACATCTCTGAGACCTGATTTTTTTTTTAAAGATTTATTTTTATTATTTTTCATTGGAAAGGCAGATATACAGAGAGGAGAGACAGAGAGGAAGATCTTCCGTCCAATGATTCACTCCCCAAGTGAGCGCAACGGCCGATGCTATGCCGATCTGAAGCCAGGAGCCTCTTCCGGGTCTTCCACGCAGGTGCAGGGTCCCAAAGCTTTGGGCTGTCCTCGACTGCTTTCCCGGGCCACAGGCAGGGAGCTGGATGGGAAGCGGGGCAGCCAGGATAGAACCGGCGCCCATATGGGATCCTGGGTGTGCAAGGCGAGGACCTTAACCACTGCTCCCCCACAGTGATTTTGTTTTAAAACCTGGGGAGCAGTTGCTTCTTTCCCCACATCAACTGCATCAAATCAGTTCTTACATCCTTGTTTCTGAAAGTGGTGGTCTGTGGAGCCACAGCAGCGTGAGTATAACAAGTTCAATGTCGTGATTGTTGTCCCATCATCTTTAATTGGGTGTTAGATCTGCTACAGTATGAAAGGATTCAGTGACGATGGAGAGCTGGTGGGCCTGAAGGCCTGGGTCAGGAACACAGGGTGTGCCCTCCACATTGGCCTCTCCAGTGGTACTCGTGTTGCCATTCATGCTTGAGTTCCTTGTATGAAAGGCACTGGCTGGAAAGCACACAGTCTGCCAGCACCATGTTCATGCTGGCAATGTTTGTCCTCTTTACGTTGATGTACTTATTTAAGTGAAGTTCTGGTTGCTGAGTCCTGTGGATGTTTGGCCATGAGCCGCTGGCCCGATGTGGGATGTGCAGACACTTTCCCCATGGGGAGGCCCGTCCCTCTTTCCTCTGCCGTAGGAGCTGCTGTGTGGACACAGCCCCGGGGTCTATTTCCTCCATTGCCTCTGGGTTTGGGGTCCTGTGGGAGAAGTCTGTGCCCCAGTCCCCACCAGACTGTGTCCCTCTCCACGTCCTTCTGCCAGGTTCCAGCTGCAGGTGTGACACTGAGGTCTTCAGCTCACATGGAGATGCTCAGGAGCGGGTGATGCTGCTCCACACTGTGTCCCCTGTGGGGTCTGGTTCTCCCAGTGCTGCTCACTGACGACAGTGTCCTTTCCTCCTGGGGCTGTGGCTTTGTACAAAATGAATTTCACAAGGATGTGGTTACCTTGGCACAAATAGAAAATCAAGTAAGCAGCAGCAGAAAACAGCAGCCAGTCTCCTGCAGGTGCTGTGTCCTTGATGTTCTGCCTGGGAGTGAGCAGCAGAGGCAGGTGCTGCTTCCTGCAACACTTACTGGTCAACCACGGGTTTGGGAGTGGCCAGGTCAGCTCCCAGCCTGGAGCTTCTGTTCTGGAGAAATCCCAAGGTGTCTGCATCAGGGACAATCCTTGTGATTGCTTCCATAGGGGGCTGCCTGAGGGAGAGGGATGGGGAATTCTTGGGGTGTGTGTGCCAGTGCAGACCCAGCCTGGGGCACAGCCTGGGTGCAGGTCAGGGTCAGCGGGCTGGAGCTCTGTGTGGGGCATTTCCTGCAGCTTGGTCTGCCCCCTACACTCTCTCATGTGTGACCCAGCTTCATGGTCAGGCAGCTCCTGTGGCCTCGGCACTATGGGAGGGCATGACTTGTGTGTCACAGCCAGATAGCCATGTCCAGCTGATACATATGGGAGCGTAGGACAGGTATGTCCTCTAAAATGGCGTCTCCCATGGAGGACGAGTCCCTTCTGGTCCCCTGTGGCAGTGTGTGCAGTGTGGGAAGAATTGCTCATGATTCCTGTTCTAGTGCTGGTGACCTTTACAAGTCCCTCTCTCCGGGGACAGGCCCCTAGGATGTGCTCCCTCCCCAGGGCTGGGAGGAGAACAAATGGATCAGGAACTCAGCATGGAGATCCTCGTCCAGGAGGGTGCCTGTGGTGAGGGTGGTCATGGCAGAGACCAGCTAATGGCATGGAGAGCAGGCAGAGGCAGTCATGGTCTGACCCAGGGTCTCAGAATGCAGAATTTCCTCTTGAAAGAGGATGCACTGAGGGCTGCGCCCTGGCTGTGTCTGTGCTATATAGGGCCTGGCAGACATAGAGTTTCAGCTTGTGGCAGCCTGTGGGAGCAGCTGTCTGCAGGGGCAGGAGGACGCAGTTCAGCCTGGGAGCTGGGCAAGGCAGTGCCTGGGACCTCCTTGGCTTGGGGCTTTCCAGGCAGGGCAGGGCCAGCTCAGGCTGTCCAGGGTTGCTGCTCTGGGCCATCTGTGCCCCTGGCCTCCTGGTGTGCTGTGCAGGTAGGAGGGGCTGGTTCAAGATTTTGGAGCGAGAGGAAGCTGAGTGCAGTGCAGGGCGGGGCTGGGCAGGATAGGCATGGCCTGTGAGTGGCAAGTTGAGTCCCAGCAGAAGGAGGGAGTGTGACTCTGTGTGGGCCTAGAGGACAGGGCTGAGCCCTGAGGACATGTGGGGGCTGCTCTTTGATCTCGTCCTCCACCCTGAGGCCCTCTGCTCCCTTGCTCTGTTGGTGACAGCAATGGCAGGGTTCCATGTGGATTGAGGTGTGGTGAAGGAGCCAGGGGTGATAAAGGGGGTAATAGGAGTGCTCATGGGGCATTAGCATCCTCCTGGCAAGGGCTGAATCTGAGTTTAGAGATACTAAGAGAGGGGGAGGTCCTGAGGTGATAAAAAGCTCCCTGTAACATTGGTTCTGTCCCCTGCAGCCTGTCTGTCCCAGATGACCAGCAGGTAGCGCCATCCGGCCATGCCAAGTGAAATCCTAGCAGTCCACGGTGTCTACTCCTGTGTCCCTTGGTTCCACTGAGGCCGACTACCATCTGCAGAGAGGGGTCTGAGTTCACCCATGCTGTAATCTCACCAAAAACATCCTGGACACTTCAATTTCTTAATTTCCTTATTGGAAAAAAAAAATGGGGAACGTATTGTTGCAGTTTGGGTAAAGCTGTTGCCAGGTTCCCATATAGACAACAATTTTTATTCCTTCTACTCCATTTCCAGTCCAGCTCCCTGTTATGGTCTGGGGGAGCAACAGAGGATGGCCCAAGTCCTTCAGCCCTGCACCTATTTGGAGACGGTGAAGAACTTCCTGGCTCCTGGTTTCAGGTTGACTCAGCTCTGTTCATTGTGGCCCCTTGGTGAGTAAACACTGAATTCCATCTGTCATTTTCTGGTTGCGAATTTACCTCTTAAAAATAAAATAGAGCCTGGCGTCGTGGGCTAGCATAGTGGCTAAAGTCTTCACTTTGAATGTGCCGGGTTCCCATTTGGGCGCTGGTTCTAATCCTTGCAGCTCAGCTCTCCATCCAGTTTCTTGTTTGTGGCCCGGGAAAGCAGTCAAGGACGGTCCAAGGCCTTGGGACCCAGCACCCATGTGGGAGACCTAGAAGGAAGTTCCTGGCTCTTGGCTTTGGATCTGTGCAGCACCAGCCATTGTGCTCACTCGGGTAGGGAATCATCGGACAGATTTTCCTCTCTTTGTCTCTGCTCCTCTCTGTATATCTGACTTTGTAATAAAAATAAATACATCTTTAAAAAATAAATGTTTATAAATAATCTTAAGAAGAAAAAAAATAAAGTCCTGCCAGGCTTGTGATGCAGTGGGTTAAGATTCCTCTTGCAATGTGGGCATTCCATGTAAAGACAAAATAAAGAAAACCAAGCAATGACGTGGAATAAATTGCATTTCTCCATGTATCAGTGTGGATTCAGGAATTCACATTCGTGAGTGATTGCAACTATACCCTGTGGGTTATCCATGAAGTGTGTGTACTGTGTGTATGCTGGGAAATGTACATGATGACAGGCATCTCACTGTTGAGTCTGGAGGGGCAGGTGTGAGGGTGGGGCAGAGGCAAGGCTCTGCTGCCATGGTGACCAGGTGAAGGAGTCTGTGCAGGGACAGGGACCAGAGGGTCCAGCAGAGCAGGAGGGGCTGGTCTTGTGGCAGGAGTTTCTGGGGCGGCAGGGATGCCTACCCTGAGAGGGGCCCTGTGGGGTATAGGATTAGGGTGAGCTGTGGTGTCAGGGGCCTGGGATCCTGGTGCTGAAGAGCAGGGTCAGTGCTCCTGGGCGGGGCGCTGTGGGGAGGCAGGACTGAGTGAGTGAGGAATGAATGAGGTGGACACGCAGGGATCAGCCCAGCAGCTGCCACTCCTGGTTCATTCTGTGTGTCGGGGAGAGGTCTCTGTCCTTGCTGCCTCCTGGTCCTTGCTGCTCCTTGGGACAGGCTCCTCCCAGGCCAGGCAGCAGTGGCAGAGAGCTCCAGGGTTCCCTGTGATGCAGCTTGAGCTGGGCTGGGAGCTCTGCCTGCAGCAGGAGTGGATGAGGGCCTGCCTGTGAGTGGGAGAGGACGAGGGTCCCTTGGAGGTCTATCTGGGGTCCTGGAGTCCAGGAAGGAGGAGGGAGAGAGTTTGTTCAGGCATCCTGCAAGATCCACCTGCTGCTGCATGCTGTTGTGTTTTTGCTCAGCGCTGCTGTCTCTCTCACCTTGCTGCAGGCATGTTGGATGTTTGAGACCCTGAGTTTGATTGACCCTCAACTCTCATCTGTAGTGCTCAGTTGTCTTCAGCCATAAACCTTTGCATGCTTGGAGGTTTTCCTTTTATTTGAATCAAACTTACAAGTGCTGATAGTTGAAAGAGCTAATTATTTTTCTTTTTTTTAAGGATTTATTTATTTATTGGAAAGTCAGATATACAGAGAGGAGGAGAGACAGAGAGGAAGATCTTCCGTCCAATGATTCATTCCCCAAGTGAGTGCAATGGCCGATGCTAGGCCCGAGTTAATTATTTTTCAAGATTTCTTCTGAGAGGCTGGCATTGTGGTGTAACATGAAAAGCTGCTGCCAGCAATGCCAGTGTCCCATGTGGCTGTTGAACAGAGTCCTGTGTGCTCCACTTCTCAGTCAGCTCCCTGCCCTTGTGCCTGGAAGAGCAGCAGAAGCTGGCCTGAGTGCTGGGACCCTGCAGCCATCGGGGAGAAGGAGGAAGCTGGTGGATCCTGCTTAAGCCTCTCCCTTCCCTGGTTTTGTGAGTGAACCAGTAGGTGTGAGATCTCTAACTGCCTCTTCCTTCTCTATATTCCAATAAAAAATAAATAAATAAAAGGAGCTTATCATGGCATGTAGTATCCTTGTGTCTTCTCAGTTTCTGCCTGCCCAGTGGCCACCACTCCCAGCACCTGAGCTGACCTTAGCCTTGGCTCCCTGACTCACACTCAGTGTCTTTCTGAGAGCCCCTGAGTGTCCACCTGCAGCCATAGTGGGCTTCACCGTGTAAGAGCTCCCGGTGTCTGTCATCAGCAGGAAGCCACTCAGCCTGCAGTCCACACTGTGCTGCACCTTCACCTTCTGGGTCAGGATTCCCTGCTTTGGTCATGTTGACTTGCAGACTGGGGACAGTACAACCTCAACCACTCTCCCAGGCTGTCTGAACTGCCAGTGAGTGTGGGTGATCTGTGTGAGCAGACACTGGTTAGTCACAGGCTCAGGTGTAGCCACGGGAGGAAGGGAAAAGAAAGATGCACGTGATTCTGCTACAACTCTGCTTCTCATTGTAAGTTATTTGAGAGAAGAGTGACAGAAAGACAAAGAAAGTCAGATAGCAACAGGGTGAGATGTGTGTGTGGGGGGGGTGGTTTTGTGTGTGTGTGTGTGTATGTTAGAATGAGAGAGAGTGAGAGAGAGAGAGAATGCTCTTCCATCTACTGTTCACTCCCCAAATGGATATAAAACCTGGGGTTGGTCCAAACTGAATCCAGGAACTCAGAACTCCAACCAGGTCTCCCACAGAGCTGTCAGGAGCATGAGCACTTGGGTCGTCTTCTGCTGCTTTCCCAGGCACTGCAGCAAGGAGCTGGATCAGAAGCAGAGCAGCCAGAATGTGAGCCAGCTCTCTGCTCTGGGATGTTGGCTTCACATGCAGGAGCTTAACCAGCTGCACCAAACCTCCTTCTCCTGGGACAGGTTCCCATCTCTTACAAAACCTTTGCTGCTTTCAGATCACAATTAGCTGTGCCTCACATCCTGCTATGTCCTAATTTTCAAGGAGCTGTGCTGATGTCTGAAAACCTTTTTCTCTCCTTTGTCCTCAGACTTGTCCTCATTATGCTGACTTGGTACTGTTGACCAGGATCAACAGTGAAGGGAGTGAAGCAAAGAGCAGCTGCTGAGTGAATCTTAGCATGGCCCTCACGTGTCAGCTCAGTCACAATTCCAGGGGAGTAAATCCCTTTGGACTCTTCTGGCATCAGGAAGTGGTGCCTGTGATGACAACTCCTGACCCTGTGGCTGCCTGAGAGCTGGCGGCGTGGGTGGGGTTGATAGGTGGGTCAGTAAATAACCCTCATGCTCTCAGCCAATGTAGAAACTCATTTGTTTTATCAAGTATTTCTCCGTTGTGTAGGTTTATTGGATTAAAATATCTGAAAAATCTGATTCTGAGAGTTTTTCCCCCTTAATAGTTGCTTCATTTTAAAGTTTCATTTTTATCCTAAACAAATTAATCTTCTATCACTGAAAAGTCACAGAGAGAGAGAGAGAGAGAGAGGTGGGGGGGGGGTTTGGGGAGAAAGGAGAAAGACAGAGATAGGCAAATGGGGAGAGATCCTCTATCTGCTGGTTCACTCCCCACATGCAGTAGCCAGCGCTGGACCTCTCTGAATTCTGAGTCCAACCCTCCATCTTGGTCTCCCCTGTGGGTGGCCCAGTGCTTGAAGGACCATGTGCTGCTCCAGGGTGTGCGTTAACAGGACACTGGACTGGATGCTGAGCACTGCACTGCAATGTGGGATGCAGCTTTAACAGTGCTGACTTAATTGTTGTGTTTTTGTGCAATAGCTGTTCCTTCTTTTATTTTGGATTAACACATCGAATTTTTCAGTATATGTTATTTTCATGATAATTTTCTTTGTTTCTTTTACTGTCTCTCTCTCTCTTCCTTCTCCCCCCCCCCACCCCCATCTTCCTTCTTTCTTGCTTTATTTCAGAAAGGCAGAGTTACAGAGAGAACAGGACACAAAGATCTCCCATCCACTGTTTCACTCCATAAATGGCTGCAACAACCAGGGCTGGGCCAGGCTAGGCCAGGAGCCTAAGATATGTCCTGAGTGAATGACACAAGTACTTGAGCCATCTTCTGGTGCTTCCCCAGGCCATGAGCAGGGAGCTTGATTGAAGTGGAGCTGTCAGACTTTAGGATTTGAATCAGTGCCCAAAAGGGAGGCCCCTACAGCAGTTTCTTCAGACCCTTTTGGTTTGTATAGAGTTAGTAGTAAAATCTCCCTTTTTCTTTTTTTAAGGATTTGTTTATTTTTATTGTAAAGTGAGATTTACAGAGAGTCTGAGAGGAAATATCTTCCATCAGCTGGTTCACTCCCCAAGTGGCAGCAACGGCTGAAACTGAGTTGAACCAAAGCCAGGAGCCAAAAGTTTCTTCTGTGTCTCCATGTTTGTTCAGGGGCCCAATGATTTCAGCCTGAATTACCAGGCCACAGGAAAAGAGGTGGATGGGAAGCTGAGCAGCTGGAACATAAACCAGCGTCCATAAAGTACCCTGGTGTTTGCAATGTCAGGACTTTAGCCATTAGTTGCGCCATGTTCTCTTTCCTGTTTGTTAAAGCTTATTTATTTTTTATTAGAAAGCCAGATTGTACAAGAAAAAAAGAGATCTGTATCTTCCCTCACTAAATGGTGCACTGGCCATAGCTGAGCTAATGTGGAGCCAGGAACCAGAGCTTCCTCCTAGTCTCCCACTCAGGTGCAGGTTTGCAGGCTTTTGGGCTGTTCCTGTCTGCTCTCCCAGGCACAAGCAGGGACTGAGGGGGAGGTGGAGTAGCAGGAGCATGAACCAGTGTCCATGTGGGATGAGGTGCTTGAGGGTGGAGGATCAGCCAGTTGAGCCAATGTGCTGGACCAGTAATGTCTCCATTTTCATTTCTGATTCTACTTATCTTACTTATCTGAGCTTTTCTCAAAGCTTTTGCTTTTGGTTTGGTTTTGGTTAGTCTGGTTAAATATTTGTCTATTTTATTTAAAACCAACCTATATTTTTGTTTACTTTCACATTTCCTTCATTTCACTTTCATTTATTCTGATCTGTCTCCTCCTGCTAATCTGGGATTTGGTTTGTTCTTGTTGCTCTGTGAACAATGACCTTGGTACTTTTATTGGAATCACATTGAATCTGTAAATTGCTTGGGGCACCATGGACATTTGGATCATATTAATTCTTCTCATTCAGAATCCTGAAAGATTTTCCCCATTGTTTGTGTCTCATGTTCTTTCATTGAAGTTGTGTGACTTTCACTGTCAAGATCTTTCACATCCTTGGCTAAACTCACCCCAAGGCATTTCACTTGTTATAGCTGTTGTGAATGGGAAGACCTGGTTCACACAGGGGCTGAAGCACATGTTCTCATGTGTCTGCCTCTCAGAGATGTGAAGTTCAGCTTCCCCAGTTTCTGAGGGAGCAGGAGCGTCTCCTATCAGATCCCCCAGGAAGGATTCTGGGCTCCTGTCTGATCTGCTGCAGCCAAAAGCCTGAGGAAACCAGAGCTGGGATTGAATTATGGCAAATGTCCTCCAAATAAAAACAACTTTTCCCTGTGAATGTCTGTACCCTTTATTTATTGTCGTAAATGTTTATTCTCTTGCTTATTCAGTATTATAAATTCTTTAATAGTTCCCTATTATTTTTAGTTTTCAGTGGATGAGGCCATCCTAAGGGCACATGAGGGAGACAAAACTGCCCTCACTTGTTCCTGGGAAGTGAGCCAGTGGAAGGGAGCCTATCGTGGGTCTGTCAGTCTCCATCTGCCAAACAGACGAACATAAACTTTGACAAGAAAGACTCTGCAAGGAAAGCTCCATGGACACCTCTAAGGAAGGGTCGGGAAGAGCCCCTGGACTGGCCATCTGCTGAGAGGGGCTGCAGCCCAACTCCACTGGGACACAGAGGCCCTGACATCAGGATCCTTGTAGACCTTGTGCTCATCTGGCTGCCCCTCTGTGACCTTGGTGTACACTGCAACAAGAAGTACAATTTCTGCCTGGGGTCTGGGAGTTTTTACAGAACATGATCCAACCTGGGAGGAACACTGTGGAAAACCTCAACGTTGTAGCCACTGCAGTCAGAAGAGCAGGTGACCAAGGTGGGAGTTGAGGGCAGCTGGTTTGGGAGGTGAGGGCAGTGTCAGGGATGGGCCTGGAACCTGCGGGTTGGACACTAACTGCAGGTGTTCCTGCCAGGATTCAGGGCAGGACTGCTAGTTGGTGTCAGAGAAGCAGACACCTCCTCGGAGAGAGGAAAAGCCCCTCCCTCACTGACCCATAGAAAGAAGAATTCTGAGGGAGAGTCAGGAAGTGAACCTTGTCTCCTCTGGAGCAAACAGAAGCATTTCCGTCACACCTCAGAGCTGCTAAATGCAGGACACCCAGGCTGTCAGCATGAACAGAAGTCCTGGAGCAGGCCCAAGGTCAGGGTCAAGGGTGTGAGCTGTGCCCTCTGTGCCCAGCAGCAGGGCTGTGGTTCCCAGCTGGGACCAGCCAGGGTGAGGCCATGGATTCTGCTCCTGGCTGTGCAGCCTCAACCAGGTTCTCTGCATTTCCTCTGCCTTCATCAGCTACAGTGTGACACAGCCAAGGGAAGGGTAACTTAGCAACTCCTGGATTTCACTGTGGGTTTCAAGGCGTGAGAATCTGTGTGGGGCACCATGTGAGGCAGCAGGCTCCTGGGAAGTTTTGTGTTCTCAGCTGTGTGCTCTTCCTGAACCTTCCTCCTGCTCTGCCCCACCAGGAGAGAGGGTACTGTGTATCTCCAATGTCCTGTGTCATCAGTAACCAGCTGTGCCCTTTATTTAACCCTTACTGAGAACCATGGACATAGGTGTGAGCACTTGGCACAGGGGTGGAGATGCAACTTGGGATGCCCAATCCCATCTCAGTGCTCAGTTGGAGTCCTGGCTCTACTTTCTGCCAAATGTCCACCCAGTGCACGTTCTGGGAGGCAGCAGATGATGCATGAGGACCCCTGGACTGAGTTTGTGTTCTGGGCTTTGGCTTGCCCCACTCCCAGCTGCTTGGACTTTTGTGGAGTGAGCCAGGGGATAGCGAGTACTCTTCATTTCACAAAGATGAAAAAAAATCTTTAAATAAATAAAAATAATTTTTGACTCCTACCACATCTTGTGGTGCTCTCTGCTCAAGGGCCTTGGGCTTCCCAATTGTGGGTGACAGTGGGGTTCATCGCTAGGCTTTCAGAGAACTCAATGCACCTTTGACCTTGGCTGTGCCATGTCTGGATGTGAACACTAGGAGCTGAAACATCACAAGCTGAGACTGTCATGATTGCCCCTTCCCCCAGCTAAACAGGAAGGTGCCCAGTGTGGGTGGGTTCTCCTTGGGGATTATATAGGTGACTTGGACTTGGGACTCCCTGCCCTGCCCAGCACGTTGTTAACAGTCCTGCCCATCACAGCAGCCCCAGGACAGTCAGAGGTCAGGATGGAGGTGTGGCTCAGAAATGGGTGCATGTGTTTGCCATCTCATAAGCCGGAATACCCTGAGTGAAACCACTCTAAGCTATGCCGCATGTACCCAAGTTTCTGCCAGAGTGGCCTCTCACTGTGTAGGTCCCGGGGCCCAGGTGTGCTCATGTGACCACCCATCAGGGGAGGCTGAGGTCCAGGTGAGAATCCTGTCTCCCCTCCTGCTGCCAGATGTGACCTGGGGTGGCACTGTCAGCACTCACCTGAGCCACGCACAGATGCCCTGCACAGTCTAGACTGTCCCAGCCCTCCCTGCTCCCACGGGAACCCCTAGCACATCTGTGTCTCACATTGACCACAGCACTGCAGCTTGTCAAGCAGTGGGCTTGGTTCCCCACTGAGCTCTCCATGTCCAAGGCTTGGTGCTGTGCACACTCTCATCACAGCCACTCACTTCCTGCGTGCCCCATCTCCATTTCTGACTACAGATGTGGTCCATGTGGAGCTACCTCCCCGGGGTGTCTTCAGTACAGAGACTTACCCTCATCCCCGACTCATGGTCACTACCAACCCCACAGTGTCACTTCTCACCGATGTCCTGGCTCCTGCACTGAATGCCGGGGCAATTCCGTTGGGATCTACCCTCCCATGTCAACCCTCTCTCACAGTCATGCCATCCCCACTGACACAGCCTGAAGCCCTGGGTGTCCTCCTTGCCTCCTCCTTCTCATTCCCTTGATGCCGTCCAGAGGAAGTGCTGTGTATCCATCTGCAGAAGGATCCAGAATCTCTTTCTCTCCCACTCTGCCCATGCCCACACCCACACAGTGACTGGTATCCCTGCCTGGACACTGCAGGAGCCCCGAGGGCTTTTTCTCCAGCCTCACAGTCTCTCAGCCACATCCTCACGCAGCAGCCAGGGTGGTCCCTGGATAGGAGAAGGTGCACACATGTCCGTCCTCTGCTCAGAGCTGTCCCGTGGCTCCCACCTCACTCAGAGTCAGGGCTGAGCCTTCCAAGTGTGTTTTCTCCTGCTGGATGGTGGTGCTCTGATCCAGCATTCCTGATGGCTCCCTGCTCTGTGTGCAGACTAGTTCTTGCCAAGGGCATTTGCACTGGCCATCCCCTGCCTGCGCAGTACCTGCCTACATACTTTTGCTGGTAAGCTATTGTGTCCTTCCAACCTTCCTCAGGACAGTGCACACTGATCATGGTGGTGAGACAGCCACTGCCCCAGCCCTCACACTCACTCTGGACCAACTTGCCCTGCACTGGGTCTGGCTCACAGTAGGGTGATCTTAGTACTGAGTGTGTTGTACCTGCCCTTCCAGACCCCGTGGTTCATTAGTGGAGTTTGAGACAGAGGCCGCCTGTGGCTGCTGCAGAGCGGCATCCTGTCTTGCTGATGTCCATGCAGCCTGTGCTTTCTCACAAGTGTCCTCTGCCCTCCTGCCTCCCTCCCTCTCTGACTCCTACACACACAGGCCTGAAGGCCACCAGAGCTCACACACAGGAAGAGCAGGTGCAATCAACTAACAACACTAAGGAACAAAATGGACAGGAGAAGACGGGAGCCCAGGGCTGACCCCAAGCCTTAGCTTTGACTGTCCTGGCCTCATGCAGCCACCACTGTTTGGGTCCATGAGATAGGACAGGCTGGCCACAGCTGAGTCGTGTGATGGCAGGCATTGGTGGGCACTTCTTATTAGAGAGATCAGGACACTGGGGCAGCTGAGCCGGGTCTGCAGTGACAATGGCAAAGCCTGATGGGCTGAGCACAGCCTGGGGACAGCCCCGTCCTCATGCAGGCCTCCCAGCTTCTCCTATCCCCTCCTTTAACAGACTGAACACAGCAAACGCATGCCTTCTGGAAGGTTTATGGTGCTTCTGTTTATTTTCTCTGTCCATTTTTTGGAATTTTCTTTAAATTTTCTCACTAACACCTCTGACAAGAATGAGAAAAATGATATGTTGTTCAGATTTGCACAGGGAAGGGAAAAGCTGCAGCATGTGCACCTGACTTGAGACAGGGATGGAGGTGCCCATGCTGGGCTGGGAGGGCCAGGCTCCCACCTCACACTGTGCCCACAGGAACACACTCAGATGCCTGTGCAGGAAGGGAGGGCAGGGCTTTTTGAAGACACAGGATGAGGACTTGAGCATGGTTCTATCCCTCTGTTCCAAACAAGACAATTGTCTCACACTACAGAAAAAAAAGGTGACAAATTCAGGTCATTACACATGGGTCAGGAATAGCCAAGCACATATGAAAATGTGCAAATGCAAGGAATTCCCCAGCCCCTTTGTTTCCCTTCAAACCCACCATCTCTCCCTGCTCCAGGCCCTCCAAGTCTCACCTTTCAAGCTGTGAGAGAGCAGTCAGAGCCATGGACACTGTCCCCACCTGGGAGAACCAATCAGGACTTGGTGAGAGTCCTTGGGGTGTGACTGAGACAGGAGCTACTGGGTGGGCAGGGCAGCTTCTCCATGGCCATCAGACCATGGCAAGGACCTTGGAGACTCTTCTACCCCAAAACACACCCCAGTGCTTACCTATAGTCCTAGTGTAGCTCCCTGCTTTCCCACCTGTGAGAGAAAACAAGTAGTGAGAGGCAGGGAGAAGGCAGGGCCTGAGGACCTGCCTAGCGGAAGCCCAGAGGACTGGCTCATCTCAGAGAAGATTCCAGAACTGTATCTGGCAGACCTAGGAAAGGGTCAGGAGGTGCCTCTCTTGGAGGTGTGTCCTCACCTGGGACCTTCCCCTGACCTGGGGCTGCGGGAACTCAGGTCCCCATGAGCAGTGTCATCCCTGTGGAGTGTTCCTCCCCACCTTTACTTGTGCTTCACACCAGAGCCAGTGTGAGCACCCAGGGCCCAGCTGGGGGTGCAGGTGTGTGTGCACTGTGTTTGCTGGGAACAGGGCAGTGGTACCTTTCCCCTGGGAGACAGCAGACTCAGACCCAGCCCTCACCCTGCCCTACCTGAGAGCTTCCTCCTAATCATCACAGCAGTGACCACAGCTCCAATGAGCACAGCTGCCACGAGGACCAGGCCAGCGATGACTCCCCACATGGGCACAGTGGGCTGAGGAGGCTCTGAGAGGGGAAGGGACAATAAGGGGCTTTGACACCCTGGTCTCAGCTCCGCCCTTGCTGAAGGCTCTGCCAGTTTCTGTCCTTCTTACCCCATCTCACGGTGAGGGGCTCAGGCAGCCCCTCATGGTATACGTAGCATGTGTATCTCTGCTCCTCTCCAGAAGGCACCAGCACAGCTGCCCACTTCTGGAAGGTTCCATCCCCTGCAGGCCTGGTCTCCACCAGCTCTGTGTCCTGGGTCAGGTCCTCCCCATCTCGCTGCCAGGTGAGTGTGATGTCCTTGGGGTAGAAGCCGAGGGCCCAGCACCTCAGGGTGGCCTTCTGGTCAGAGACTGGGTGGTGGGTCACATGTGCTGTGGGTGGGTCTGAGGGAAGATTTGGAAAATTCAGACCTTTCATGTTCTTCACCTGACACTAAATTTACACTCAGTGACCATCCTGAGAGTGGACAGGAGGACAGGGGTGGGGAAGCAGTGCTAACTCAGACCTGGCCTGGATAAAGACAATGGGATCATCTGTTGTCTGCAAAGATGTAGACAAAGAACCAGGTATGGTTCAGGCTGGGAGGACCCGGGTCTCTAAAGGGTTGAAATGGATTCGGTCTTGTCCTGAGTGGAGGCAGAGACTGAGAACCCTGAATCTTCCCAGTGCATTGGCTTGAGGTTGGGGACAGGCCTGGGAGGGGTCACAGCTCACAGGATCCAGAGGGAGTCCAGGGTACCAAGAGGATTCCTTTCAGAATTTTCTATGCCTGCATAATTCAGATTGCTCTTCCACCTGTGGAAAGTGTGGGTCTCTTTCTCTGGACCCAAAACCCTGGAGGACATCCCTGCTGCAGCCACGAGGAGAGCTGGACACAGGCCTGGGTCTCACTTTCTTCCCCTCCTCCACAGTCCAGAGGCAGCCCTGGGGTTGTTGGTGAGGGCAATCCCTACCTGCCCTGCGCACCTGTGCGCTGTAGTGTCTCCTGCCCCAACTCCAGGAATCTGCGCAGCCACTTTACACACTCCCCCTCCAGGTAGGCCCTGTGCTGCTCAGCCACATCCGCAGCCTCCCACTTGGACTTGGTGAGCTGAGCTTGCTTGTCCGCAGCGGTCCAGGTGCGCAGGTCGTCATTGAGGACAATGTAGTCGGTGCCATCATAGGCGGATTGCATGTACCCGCGGAGGAAGCGCCCATCTGCCCCGACCTTGCAGCCGTACACGTTCTGGATTGTGTGAGAGCCTGTCCCCGCCCATGGTCAGCCCTGGCCAGGCAGCTCCTCCCCCACCCTGACTGACCCGCGGGGATTTCCACTGAAACCGAAAATGCAACCTGTGCGTGTCCCGCGGCTCCTCCCGCCGAGGGTCTCCGCGGGCCGCGCAGTCTCAGGGTGGGGGGACCTCGGCCCCGGGCCCCTGAGCGCCCTGGGCGCACGTGGGGAGGGGTAGGGTCACTCACCGGCCTTGCTCTGATTGTAGCGGCCAGGCAGGGTGTTTAGGTCCATGCAGAAAATCTGTGTGGTGCTCTTAGCGAGCCGTGTGTGCCTGGCCAAGTACTCTGGCTCCACCTGCTGCATCCAAGGCGCCCGCGTTTCCACACTGGGGTTCTGGGCGTCGCTGTCGAAGCGCACGACCTGCGTGTCGTCCACGTAGCCCACGGAGATGAAGCGGGGCTCCCCGAGGCCGGGTCGGGACACGCCGGTGCTGAAATATCTCATGGAGTGGGAGCCTGAGGGAGAGAGGGGCTGAGACCCGGATTGACGCCCAACAGGAGTGGGATGCTGGGATCTTAAGTTCGCTGGGGGTGGCAGGGCAGTGTCCTTGGGGTTGCTAAACAGTAAAGGGTTAGTGGGGAAGGGTCTGGCGAGGGAGAGGGAGGGACAGCAGGCCCAACGTGGAGACAGCTTTCCTGGAGGCGTCTCCCTGGTGTCCTGTGTCACCTCCATGGGTTCTTTCCTTCTGGCCCCACAGAGTCCATCTCCCTCATGAGCTTTACTCACCTGTTTCAATCAGGGCCAGGGCTCCTGGGAACAGCAGGAGGAGGGTGCGGGGCACCATGGACCCCATCCTGGACTTCGGAGGAGACTCTGACTCAGGATCCTCCGTGCCAATTTTATAACCAGTTTGAGGCGGGGCTGATTGGCTCCTCTGGAAGTCGCTCGCCCAATGGGAGTGAGAAGCGTGCTCACCTCAGGAGTGTCCAGGAAGAAGGAGCTCAGGATGTGAGATGGGAAGTGACACTGTGAGCACTGGGCACCTGCTGCTTTAGAATCCTGACCTCTGCCTCTGTCCATACCTCCTTTCAGCCTCCCCCCTGTCATTTTTTCTTCTCCCTGTGGTCCCCCTACCCCATCTCAGACCTGAACCAGAGCACTAGCAGGGCCCCTCTCCTGCTACCCAAGGAAGCTGTTCCCACTGTGGTCAGCTGCCTTGCTGATGTGCGTCAGGGGGCTCATTGCTTCATGAAAACAGCTCAGCGGCAGCCTTTGCTGTGGTGCTGCGAGATAAGTACCACTTGTAAGGTCAACATCACACATCCTAGGTTATTTGGAGTCTAGGCTGTTCTGCTTGCACCCACCTTCTTGTTGATGTACCTGGGAAGGCAGCAGAAAATCCCCAAGGGATTTCTCACTCACTGGTTCTGTCCCCAAAGTCCACTATGTCCTGGGCTGAAGACAGAAGCCCACAGCTCCATCTAGGCCTCCATGTGGATGCAGGGACCCAAGCACCAGGTCCATGTTCCCCTGCTTTCCAGGTGGGCGAGCAGTGAGCAGGGCAGTCAGGAGTCACACAGGTGCTCTCATCTGGGGTGCTTGGATTGCAGGTGGCAGCTTACCCTGCCCAGTGCCACAGTGCCTTCCCTGACACTGCCTTTCATGTAAATAAACAAAAAGCAAAAAATGCACCTTTCCATGACCCACTCTGCTGGCTGCATCTCACTTTAGGGAAACCTCTAGAATGTAGGGCCCATAAGCATAGAGACTTAGGCTGTTGGTCAAAGCTGCAACTCCAGCACATAGAGTCATCTTTGCTGACGTAGGTACTCAATTAATTCAAAGACCTGAACAAGATTATATTGGGGTCTAATTGTCTCATGTGACAATCATAAAATAAATAGTGCAGCAAACATTGGAGAAGGTTTTGTCTCATGGGAGGAGTGTTCACGAGAGTTCACGAATCCCTCCAGCAAGGATGACACTTCCTGGGGTGTCAGGTGCACACTGGGACCCAGGTATTGCTAGCTTTCCATTCCTGCATCACAGGTTACCACACCTGGGTGCTCAGAACCACACTCCTTCCTTGTTCATTTCATGTCAGACTCCAGGCCTGGTGTGGCCTTGCTCTCTGGGCAGGCTCTCACAGAGCTGAGTTGGTGTCTTGGTGTTGGAGTCCTCCTCCAGCCTCCTTGGAGCTTGGGGCAGAGTCCAGCTCCGTGCAGGTGGAGGCCTGGAGTCCTGTTTGTGGGACAGCTGTCAGGGTGCAGGGGGAAGCTTCTCCCAGCCCCAGGGCGCCACCTTCTCTGCCCCAGGGTCCTCCAGAGTCAGGGGCTTGCTGGAGAGAGGGGCATGTGTTACACTGAACCCCTCCCAAGCTGAGTCCCTCTCTTTAACTTGGTCACAATTCCTCTAACTCCCCTACTCCTGTGTACAGATTCAAGGTTTATTTTTTTTTAAATTTCCAGCTCCCACATGAAGGTGAACATGAGGTATTTGTTTTATTTTTTGGCTCATTTTACTCAGCATGATGTCCTTCAGTTCCAGCCATGTTGATGCAAATGACAAGACATCACTCTATCACTCCTTTTTTAATAAAATCATTTTTTATTACAAAGTCAGATATACAGAGAGGAGGAGAGACAGAGAGGAACACCTTCTATCTGATGGTTCACTCCCCAAGTGACCACAACAGTGGAGCTGTGTCATCCCGAAGCCAGGAGCCAGGAATTTCTTCCAAGTCTCCCATGTGGGTGCAGAATCCTAAGACTTAGGGCTGTCCTCGAATGCTTTCCCAGGCCATAAGCAGGGAGCTGGATGGAAAGCTGGGCTGCTGGGATAGAACCGGCACACATATGGCATCCTGGTGTGTTCAAGGTGAAGACTTATCCACTAGGCCACTGCTCCCTGACCAAGGCATCACTCTTTGTATAGGTGAACAGTATTCCATTGTGGTGCATACTGTATTTTCTCCATCCTTTCATCTGACGATGGATATCTTAGTTGATTTCACATCTTGACCATTGTGAGCAGTGCTGCTGTACGCTGTGGAGCTTTCCACTGTGACACAATCAGTCATGTCTTTTGTTGTGTGCCCAGGAGTACGATTGCTGGTTCATGTGGAAACTGCTGTTAAAAGATTTTGAAAAATCCCCAAACTGTTTTCCATCATGGTTGTCCTAATTTATGATCCCAACAGCATTGTATACGATTTCCCCTTTCTTCATATCTTGCTTGCGTTTGTTAAAAACCAGACTAAGCCCAATCCGATCAAACAAAACCATACCAGCCAGTCAAGGTAAGATATTGGCAAAAGACCTAATAGGCAGTTCTTGAAAGAACTAGAAATGACCCCTACATGGAAAATGTTTAACAGGATCAGCTGTCAGGGGAATGCAAACCAAACCCCCAAGGAGATGTCCCCTGGCCCTGTCAGAATGGCCCTTACTGAGTGAGAGTGACAGCCATGTGTATCTGCACGCAGGGAGAACGCAGTCCTTTGAAAGGCTCCCAGAAAGGACAGACCAACCCAGAGTAACCCCTGTCTCAGGGCCAGCTGATGGAGACCTTCAATTCATTTTTAAAATCATTTCCCAGTGGCATCTACATCAGCAGTTGATTGAATACAGGGCTGTGTGCAACTACCCAGGCCACTATAGGATCAGGCTGCCTGGCTTTCCATTCCTTGGACATTCGAGTGAATTCAGGTTGAAAATGCAAGGTCAGATAGATTCTTTTGAACAGTAATGACTGCTTTTTTTTACCCTTTGGCTAAATTCAAGTGTCGAACAGTGATGAAATGCACCCTGATGAAGCATGACCATTCTTATATCTTGAAGCCAACGGACATGTTTATCATATTTATTCCTATTAGAGTCACTAAATTGCAATAACTCAGGCTCTTTGGAAGCTATTTTATTTATTATGGCACATAACAAATTTTCCATAATTTAGTACCTGGAAGCAAGAAATAAACAAATGTTTATTGTCTTCCACTCTCATGTAGAACTGTTCATGTGTTTATTTTCATCTACTTGGTACTGCTTCTGCTGCTCCTCTCCCAGATGCCACAGCAGCTGGAGCTGGGCCAGGCAGGAGTCAGGGGCTCAGGATACGGCCCAGGCTCCCTGGTGGGTGCAGGGTTCCCGGTCTCCAAGCAGGAAGCTGGGTCCCAAGTGGAGCAGCCAGGAGGCAAATGGGGCTCTGAGGTGAGATTGGGAGTCCCAAAGGGAGCGGATCACACTTCTACCCTCTGCCTGCCAGGCCCCTGGTTTCTGGCAGGGAGTTTGACTGAGGCTTCTGCTCAGACTGTCCCAGTGGAGCTAAGAGCCAGGGCTGCCCCATCTGAGGCTGGGCAGGCAGGGCTCCCCTGTGGCGCCCTCTGGTGGCTGGTGGGTGGAAGAGGCCTCGGGTCCTTTCTTCAGGGCTGTGTGTGCCAAGGCAGAATTTGTTTCTAGATCTGGTGCAGGAATGAAAAAGAAGGGGGGATATCTATCTGTCTATCTATCTATCTATCTATCTATCTATCTATCTATCTATCTATCTAAGAAAGAGAGAGAGAAACGTCCTGAACCAGAATCCATGCTAGGCTAGCCTCACACTCAGAATTTGTACTTGAAGTCCCAAGTATTCTGATCTACACACACACATAATTATTGCATGTGTTTCTGGACTCTGTAGCATTATAATGTATGTGTGGAGTGTGTACTGATCCATATGGTCAATTATGATTTCCATGTCCTTTTCATTACATTATCTTCTCTTTATGTTTTGTAGATTTATTTCTGTATTGGAAAGGCAGAGTTACACAGGGAGAGTGAGAGCTGCACAGGCTGACACTGACTAGGCCAGAGTCAGGAGCCTGAGCCTTCATCCAGCTCTCCCCCGTGGGTGACAGGAATCTAAGCACTTGGGCATCTTCCATTACTTTCTGTGACACAGCAGGAAGCTGGATGAGAAATGGAGCAGCCGGGACTCGTAGTGGTGCCCATATGAGATGAGTCCTGGGAGCTCTGCCTGCTGCCCCACAGTGCTAGCCCTGTTTGCTTGTTTAGTATCCACATAAAAGGGTGAACAGAGACATCTGTGTTCCACGTCTGACTTCATTTAGCATAAATGTCTTTCAGCTCTATCCATTATGTTGCAAATGATATTATTCATTTTGACTAAGACTTCTTTGTTTGAAAGAGTTACAGAGAGAGAGAGAGAGAGAGAGAGAGAGAAGAGGAAGAGAGGAGAGGAGGGTAAGAGAGATACATTGTTTCATCTTTTGCTCACTTCCCAAAGAGCTGCATGGCAGGAGCAGGGCCGGTCTGACGCTAGGAGCCAGCAGCTTCTTCCAGGTCTCCCACATTAGTGCAGCACCCCAATCACATCGGTCATCTCCCACTGCCTTCCCAGGAGTATTAGCAGGGAGCTGGATCAAAAGCAGAGGATCCGGGACACAAAGTAGCACCTGAATAGGATACCAGCATCATAGGCAGAGGCTTTACCCACTGCACAAACTGGGCGCTTATCTCTCATCTTTTGATAATAATCCATCAAGCTGCATGAATTGATATCTTATTGCTATTCTCCTCTTCCTCAGATTAGTAGGTTATTTTGTCATTTGAATATTAGAAATAAATCTTATAATGTGGATCCTGGATTTGTCACTGGACATCTCTGAGACCTGATTTTTTTTAAAGATTTATTTTTATTATTATTTTTTTTATTGGAAAGGCAGATATACAGAGAGGAGAGACAGAGAGGAAGATCTTCCGTCCAATGATTCACTCCCCAAGTGAGCGCAACGGCCGATGCTATGCCGATCTGAAGCCAGGAGCCTCTTCCGGGTCTCCCACGCGGGTGCAGGGTCCCAAAGCTTTGGGCTGTCCTCGACTGCTTTCCCGGGCCACAGGCAGGGAGCTGGAAGGGAAGCGGGGCAGCCAGGATAGAACCGGCGCCCATATGGGATCCTTGGTGTGCAAGGCAAGGACCTTAACCACTGCTCCACCGCACAGTGATTTTTTTTTAAACCTGGGGAACAGTTGCTTCTTTCCCCACATCAACTGCATCAAATCAGTTCTTACATCCTTGTTTCTGAAAGTGGTGGTCTGTGGAGCCACAGCAGTGGGATTATAACAAGCTCAATGTCGTGATTGTTCTCCCATCATCTTTAATTGGGTGTTAGATCTGCTATAGCATGAAAGGATTCAGTGACGATGGAGTTCCTCACAGAGGGCTGGTGGGCCTGGAAGGCCTGGGTCGGGAACACAGGGTGTGCCCTCCACATTGGCCTCTCCAGTGGTACTTGTGCTGCCATTCATGCTTGAGTTCCTTGTATGAAAGGCACTGGCTGGAAAGCACATAGTCTTCAGCATCATGTTCATGCTGGCAATGCTCCCCTTCTTTACGTTGATGTACTTATTTAAGTGAAGTTCTGGTTGCTGAGTCCTGTGGATGTTTGGCCATGAGCCGCTGGCCCGATGTGGGATGTACAGACACTTTCCCCATGGGGAGGCCCGTCCCTCTTTCCTCTGCCGTAGGAGCTGCTGTGTGGACACAGCCCCGGGGTCTATTACCTCCATCGCCTCTGGGTTTGGGGTCCTGTGGGAGAAGTCTGTGCCCCAGTCCCCGCCAGACTGTGTCCCTCTCCACGTCCTTCTGCCAGGTTCCAGCTGCAGGTGTGACACTGAGGTCTTCAGTCCACATGGAGATGCTCAGGAGCAGGTGATGCTGCTCCACACTGTGTCCCCTGTGGGGTCTGGTTCTCCCAGCGCTGCTCACTGACGACAGTGTCCTTTCCTCCTGGGGCTGTGGCTTTGTACAAAATGAATTTCACAAGGATGTGGTTGCCTTGGCACAAATAGAAAATCAAATAAGCAGCAGCAGAAAACAGCAGCCAGTCTCCTGCAGGTGCTGGGTCCTTGATGTTCTGCCTGGGAGTGAGCAGCAGAGGCAAGTGCTGCTTCCTGCAACACTTACTGGTCAACCGCGGGTTTGGGAGTGGCCAGGTCAGCTCCTAGCCTGCAGCTTCTGTTCTGGAGAAATCCCAAGGTGTTCTGCACAGGCTCTTTTGATTGATGAAGACATGTCCCGAGGCAGATGTTTTAAACAGGTCAGGGAAAGAGGACAGACTCACCCTGTCCAGCAGGAAGGAGAATCTGCAGTTTCCCTGAGTTGTCCTGCAGTGCTGAGGGCAACAGAGAGGAGAGAAGCTAGAGGAGAGAGCATGGCAGGGCGGGGAGCTGTGTTAAAGGGGAGAAGGTGCCTGTGGCCAGGAGTGCAGGCTGCTTTTGTACTAGTGACCATTTGCTACTTCTATGTAATGTTAAATTATCAACTGGTATTTGCAGTGAGCTGAAAGACGCCTGTTCTTCCCAGTTTGATTAGACACCAGCATTGTTCCCAGTGAAGGCCCCTGCTAGGTCCTGAAGCCCGGGCTGTGCTGGTCTCATGTGTGCTACTGTGACTGTCGTGCTGGCGCATTGTGCTCAGGGACTCAGCTGCCCAAGGTCACAACTAGGGTCTGAGCCTGTGCAAGCAGTTGGCCAGAGTCTTGATTTCCCCAGGAGGTAGGAAGAGCACTCTCCTACCCAGTCCTGCTTTCCAGGAACACATGGCGTGTCCTATATCACACCAGGCCCTGCCCTGGTCTTGGCAGCAGCACCAGCCAAGAACTTGACCTGATGTGTTGGGCCAGTCATTGCTAACTGGGAATATTGCCCTGGACGCCCCCTACTCTGGTCCTGTGTCTGCTGGCCTGGAATGCCCTGCTCGATGGGAGAGGGATTTCCATGCACGGGCTTCCACCAGGGATCTCCTGGCAGGGAGCAGACGTCCAGCTGCTCAGAGGGTGCTGTGGCAGGCAGCAGGTGCTCACTCTATGTGCCATGTGCTGTGGAGCATCAGGGTGGCTCTGGACGGGGCGGGCCTGGGCAGGTCCCATGTGCACAGGGAGGCTTTGTTTTCCCACAGGCTGAGTGCCTGGCTGCCTGGGTCCCTTGCTGCTGGTGCTCCTGTGGCCGTCATTCCTCCTTGTGTCATCTGCCACAGGAAGTCACCTCTGGAGGCCCAAGGGGAGCTCTGTGGGATTGGGCCGCGAGTAGGCGGGGAGATGGGGAGGTGAGGAGGGTCTGATTGGCAGGAGGGTCTCCTGGTGCTCCCTCCTGCACAGGGAGGAGGGTCCCACATGGGACTGGGGATGGAAGTTGGAGTCTCTGTTAAGGGAACAGGAGCCTGTCTTTTCTCACTGGCTCAGTGCAGGCAAAATGAGGGTGGTGCCAGGGCCCCTGGGGTTCAGATTGAGGGAGAGGAGTGACAGCAGTGTCCTTGTGGCCATGCCTTGCCCCCATCCTGTATGTCAGGCCATCTGTGTGTCCTCCCCACCATCCTTGGCCTGGCTGAGCCTGTTCCTGGCCTCTAGGTGGTCAGGGCTGGCATCAGGGACAATCTTTGTGATTGCTTCCATAGGGGGCTGCCTGAGGGAGAGGGATGGGGAATTCTTGGGGTGTGTGTGCCCTTGCAGACCCAGCCTGGGGCACAGCCTGGGTGCAGGTCAGGGCCAGGGGACTGGAGCTCTGTGTGGGGCATTTCCTGCAGCTTGGTCTGCCCCCTACACTCTCTCATGTGTGACCCAGCTTCATGGTCAGGCAGCTCCTGTGGCCTCGGCACTATGGGAGGGCATGACTTGTGTGTCACAGCCAGATAGCCATGTCCAGCTGATACATATGGGAGCGTAGGACAGGTATGTCCTCTAAAATGGCGTCTCCCATGGAGGATGTGTCCCTTCTGGTCCCCTGTGGCAGTGTGTGCAGTGTGGGAAGAATTGCTCATGATTCCTGTTCTAGTGCTGGTGACCTTTACAAGTCCCTCTCTCAGGGGACAGGCCCCTAGGATGTGTTCCCTCCCCAGGGCTTGGAGGAGAACAAATGGATCAGGAAGTGAGCATGGAGATCCTCGTCCAGGAGGGTGCCTGTGGTGAGGGTGGTCATGGCAGAGACCAGCTGATGGCATGGAGGGCAGGCAGAGGCAGGCATGGTCTGACCCAGGGTCTCAGAATGCAGAATTTCCTCTTGAAAGAGGATGCACTGAGGGCTGCGCCCTGGCTGTGTCTGTGCTATATAGGGCCTGGCAGACATAGAGTTTCAGCTTGTGGCAGCCTGTGGGAGCAGCTGTCTGCAGGGGCAGGAGGACGCAGTTCAGCCTGGGAGCTGGGCAAGGCAGTGCCTGGGACCTCCTTGGCTTGGGACTTTCCAGGCAGGGCAGGGCCAGCTCAGGCTGTCCAGGGTTGCTGCTCTGGGCCATCTGTGCCCCTGGCCTCCTGGTGTGCTGTGCAGGTGGGAGGGGCTGGTTCAAGATTTTGGAGGGAGAGGAAGCTGAGTGCAGTGCAGGGCGGGGCTGGGCAGGATAGGCATGGCCTGTGAGTGGCAAGTTGAGTCCCAGCAGAAGGAGGGAGTGTGACTCTGTGTGGGCCTAGAGGACAGGGCTGAGCCCTGTGGACATGTGGGGGCTGCTCTTGGATCTCGTCCTCCACCCTGAGGCCCTCTGCTCCCTTGCTCTGTTGGTGACAGCAATGGCAGGGTTCCATGTGGATTGAGGTGTGGTGAAGGTGCCAGGGGTGATAAAGGGGGTAATAGGAGTGCTCATGGGGCATTAGCATCCTCCTGGCAAGAGCTGAATCTGAGTTTAGAGATACTAAGAGAGGGGGAGGTCCTGAGGTGATAAAAAGCTCCCTGTAACATTGGTTCTGTCCCCTGCAGCCTGTCTGTCCCAGATGACCAGCAGGTGGCGCCATCCGGCCATGCCAAGTGAAATCCTAGCAGTCCACGGTGTCTACTCCTGTGTCCCTTGGTTCCACTGAGGCCGACTACCATCTGCAGAGAGGGGTCTGAGTTCCCCCATGCTGCAATCTCACCAAAAACATCCTGGACACTTCAATTTCTTAATTTCCTTATTGGAAAAAAAAATGGGGAACGTATTGTTGCAGTTTGGGTAAAGCTGTTGCCAGGTTCCCATATAGACAACAATTTTTATTCCTTCTACTCCATTTCCAGTCCAGCTCCCTGTTATGGTCTGGGGGAGCAACAGAGGATGGCCCAAGTCCTTCAGCCCTGCACCTACTTTGGAGACGGTGAAGAACTTCCTGGCTCCTGGTTTCAGGTTGACTCAGCTCTGTTCATTGTGGCCCCTTGGTGAGTAAACACTGAATTCCATCTGTCATTTTCTGGTTGCGAATTTACCTCTTAAAAATAAAATAGAGCCTGGCGTCGTGGGCTAGCATAGTGGCTAAAGTCTTCACTTTGAATGTGCCGGGATCCCATTTGGGCGCTGGTTCTAATCCTTGCAGCTCAGCTCTCCATCCAGTTTCTTGTTTATGGCCCGGGAAAGCAATTGAGGACGGTCCAAGGCCTTGGGACCCAGCACCCGTGTGGGAGACCCAGAAGGAAGTTCCTGGCTCTTGGCTTTGGATCTGTGCAGCACCAGCCGTTGTGCTCACTCGGGTAGGGAATCATCGGACAGATTTTCCTCTCTTTGTCTCTGCTCCTCTCTGTATATCTGACTTTGTAATAAAAATAAATACATCTTTAAAAAATAAATGTTTATAAATAATCTTAAGAAGAAAAAAAATAAAGTCATGCCAGGCTTGTGATGCAGTGGGTTAAGATTCCTCTTGCAATGTGGGCATTCCATGTAAAGACAAAATAAAGAAAACCAAGCAATGACGTGGAATAAATTGCATTTCTCCATGTATCAGTGTGGATTCAGGAATTCACATTCGTGAGTGATTGCAACTATACCCTGTGGGTTATCCATGAAGTGTGTGTACTGTGTGTATGCTGGGAAATGTACATGGTGACAGGCATCTCACTGTTGAGTCTGGAGGGGCAGGTGTGAGGGTGGGGCAGAGGCAAGGCTCTGCTGCCATGGTGACCAGGTGAAGGAGTCTGTGCAGGGACAGGGACCAGAGGGCCCAGCAGAGCAGGAGGGGCTGGTCTTGTGGCAGGAGTTTCTGGGGCGGCAGGGATGCCTACCCTGAGAGGGGCCCTGTGGGGTATAGGATTAGGGTGAGCTGTGGTGTCAGGGGCCTGGGGTCCTGGTGCTGAAGAGCAGAGTCAGTGCTCCTGGGCGGGACGCTGTGGGGAGGCAGGACTGAGTGAGTGAGGAATGAATGAGCTGGACACGCAGGGATCAGCCCAGCAGCTGCCACTCCTGGTTCATTCTGTGTGTCGGGGAGAGGTCTCTGTCCTTGCTGCCTCCTGGTCCTGGCTGCTCCTTGGGACAGGCTCCTCCCAGGCCAGGCAGCAGTGGCAGAGAGTTCCAGGGTTCCCTATGATGCAGCCTGAGCTGGGCTGGGAGCTCTGCCTGCAGCAGGAGTGGATGAGGGCCTGCCTGTGAGTGGGAGAGGACGAGGGGGCCTTGGAGGTCTATCTGGGGTCCTGGAGTCCAGGAAGGAGGAGGGAGAGAGTTTGTTCAGGCATCCTGCAAGATCCACCTGCTGCTGCATGCTGTTGTGTTTTTGCTCAGCGCTGTTTTCTCTCTCACATTGCTGCAGGCATGTTGGATGTTTGAGACCCTGAGTTTGATTGACCCTCAACTCTCATCTGTAGTGCTCAGTTGTCTTCAGCCATAAACCTTTGCATGCTTGGAGGTTTTCCTTTTATTTGAATCAAACTTACAAGTGCTGATAGTTGAAAGAGCTAATTATTTTTCTTTTTTTTAAGGATTTATTTATTTATTGGAAAGTCAGATATACAGAGAGGAGGAGAGACAGAGAGGAAGATCTTCTGTCCAATGATTCATTCCCCAAGTGAGTGCAATGGCCGATGCTAGGCCCGAGTTAATTATTTTTCAAGATTTCTTCTGAGAGGCTGGCATTGTGGTGTAACATGAAAAGCTGCTGCCCGCAATGCCAGTGTCCCATGTGGCTGTTGAACAGAGTCCTGTGTGCTCCACTTCTCAGTCAGCTCCCTGCCCTTGTGCCTGGAAGAGCAGCAGAAGCTGGCCTGACTGCTGGGACCCTGTACCCATCGGGGAGAAGGAGGAAGCTGGTGGATCCTGCTTAAGCCTCTCCCTTCCCTGGTTTTGTGAGTGAACCAGTAGGCGTGAGATCTCTAACTGCCTCTTCCTTCTCTATATTCCAATAAAAAATAAATAAATAAAAGGAGCTTCTCATGGCATGCAGTATCCTTGTGTCTTCTCAATTTCTGTCTTCCTAGCGGCCCCCGCTCCCAGCACCTGAGCTGACCTTAGCCTTGGCTCCCTGACTCACACTCAGTGTCTTTTTGAGAGCCCCTGAGTGTCCACCTGCAGCCATAGTGGGCTGCATCATGTAAGAGCTCCTGGTGTCTGTCATCAGCAGGAATCGACTCAGCCTGCAGTCCACACTGTGCTGCACCTTCACCTTCTGGATCAGGATCCCCTGCTTTGGTCATGTTGACTTGCAGACTGGGGACTGCGTTGTCTCAGCCACTCTCCCAGGCTGTCTGAACTGCCAGTGAGTGTGGGTGATCTGGGTGAGCAGATACTCTGGTTAGTCACAGGCTCAGGTGTCGCCACGGGAGGAAGGAAAAGAAAGATGCACGTGATTCTGCAACAGCTCTGCTTCTCATTGTAAGTTATTTGAGAGAAGAGTGACAGAAAGACAAAGAAAGTCAGATAGAGACAGGGTGAGATGTGTGTGTGTGGGGGGGTGGTTTTGTGTGTGTGTGTGTATGTTAGAATGAGAGAGAGAGAGTGAGAGAGAGAGAGAATGCTCTTCCATCTACTGTTCACTCCCCAAATGGATATAAAACCTGGGGTTGATCCAAACTGAATCCAGGAACTCAGAACTCCAACCAGGTCTCCCACAGAGCTGTCAGGAGCACGAGCACTTGGGTCGTCTTCTGCTGCTTTCCCAGGCACTGCAGCAAGGAGCTGGATCAGAAGCAGAGCAGCCAGAATGTGAGCCAGCTCTCTGCTCTCGGATGTTGGCTTCACATGCAGGAGCTTAAGCAGCTGCACCAAACCTCCTTCTCCTGGGACAGGTTCCCATCTCTTACACAACCTTTGCTGCTTTCAGATCACAATTAGCTCTGCCTCACATCCTGCTATGGCCTCATTTTTGAGGAGCTGTGCTGATGTCTGAAAACCGTTTTCTCTCCTTTGTCCTCAGACTTGTCCTCATTATGCTGACTTGGTACTGTTGACCAGGATCAACAGTGAAGGGAGTGAAGCAAAGAGCAGCTGCTGAGTGAATCTTAGCATGGTCCTCATGTGTCAGCTCAGTCACAATTCCAGGGGAGTAAATCCCTTTGGACTCTTCTGGCATCAGGAAGTGGTGCCTGTGATGACAACTCCTGACCCTGTGGCTGCCTGAGAGCTGGGGGCGTGGGTGGGGTTGATAGGTGGGTCAGTAAATAACCCTCATGCTCTCAGCCAATGTACAAACTCATTTGTTTTATCAAGTATTTCTCCGTTGTGTAGGTTTATTGGATTAAAATATCTGAAAAATCTGATTCTGAGAGTTTTTCCCCCTTGATTAACAGTTGCTTCATTTTAAAGTTTCATTTTTATCCTAAACAAATTAATGTTCTATCACTGAAAAGTCACAGAGAGAGAGAGAGAGAGAGAGAGAGAGGTGGGGGGGGGAGTTGAGGGAGAAAGGAGAAAGACAGAGATAGGCAAATGGGGAGAGATCCTCTATCTGCTGGTTCACTCCCCACATGCAGTAGCCAGCGCTGGACCTCTCTGAATTCTGAGTCCAACCCTCCATCTTGGTCTCCCCTGTGCGTGGCCCAGTGCTTGAAGGACCATGTGCTGCTCCAGGGTGTGCGTTAACAGGACACTGGACTGGATGCTGAGCACTGCACTGCAATGTGGGATGCAGCTTTAACAGTGCGGACTTAATTGTTGTGTTTTTGTGCAATAGCTGTTCCTTCTTTTATTTTGGATTAACACATCGAATTTTTCAGTATATGTTATTTTCATGATAATTTTCTTTGTTTCTTTTACTGTCTCTCTCTCTCTTCCTTCTCCCCCCCCCCACCCCCATCTTCCTTCTTTCTTGCTTTATTTCAGAAAGGCAGAGTTACAGAGAGAACAGGACACAAAGATCTCCCATCCACTGTTTCACTCCATAAATGGCTGCAACAACCAGGGCTGGGCCAGGCTAGGCCAGGAGCCTAAGATATGTCCTGAGTGAATGACACAAGTACTTGAGCCATCTTCTGGTGCTTCCCCAGGCCATCAGCAGGGAGCTTGATTGAAGTGGAGCTGTCAGACTTTAGGATTTGAATCAGTGCCCAAAAGGGAGGCCCCTACAGCAGTTTCTTCAGACCCTTTTGGTTTGTATAGAGTTAGTAGTAAAATCTCCCTTTTTCTTTTTTTAAGGATTTGTTTATTTTTATTGTAAAGTGAGATTTACAGAGAGTCTGAGAGGAAATATCTTCCATCAGCTGGTTCACTCCCCAAGTGGCAGCAACGGCTGAAACTGAGTTGAACCAAAGCCAGGAGCCAAAAGTTTCTTCTGTGTCTCCATGTTTGTTCAGGGGCCCAATGATTTCAGCCTGAATTACCAGGCCACAGGAAAAGAGGTGGATGGGAAGCTGAGCAGCTGGAACATAAACCAGTGTCCATAAAGTACCCTGGTGTTTGCAATGTCAGGACTTTAGCCATTAGTTGCGCCATGTTCTCTTTCCTGTTTGTTAAAGCTTATTTATTTTTTATTAGAAAGCCAGATTGTACAAGAAAAAAAGAGATCTGTATCTTCCCTCACTAAATGGTGCACTGGCCATAGCTGAGCTAATGTGGAGCCAGGAACCAGAGCTTCCTCCTAGTCTCCCACTCAGGTGCAGGTTTGCAGGCTTTTGGGCTATTCCTGTCTGCTCTCCCAGGCACAAGCAGGGACTGAGGGGGAGGTGGAGTAGCAGGAACAGGAACCAGTGTCCATGTGGGATGAGGTGCTTGGGGGTGGAGGATCAGCCAGTTGAGCCAATGTGCTGGACCAGTAATGTCTCCATTTTCATTTCTGATTCTACTTATCTTACTTATCTGAGCTTTTCTCAAAGCTTTTGCTTTTGGTTTGGTTTTGGCCTGTCTGGTTAAATATTTGTCTATTTTATTTAAAACCAACCTATATTTTTGTTTACTTTCACATTTCCTTCATTTCACTTTCATTTATTCTGATCTGTCTCCTCCTGCTAATCTGGGATTTGGTTTGTTCTTGTTGCTCTGTGAACAATGACCTTGGTACTTTTATTGGGATCACATTGAATCTGTAAATTGCTTGGGGCACCATGGACATTTGGATCATATTAATTCTTCTCATTCAGAATCCTGAAAGATTTTCCCCATTGTTTGTGTGTCCTGTTCTTTCATTGAAGTTGTGTGACTTTCACTGTCGAGATCTTTCACATCCTTGGCTAAACTCACCCCAAGGCATTTCACTTGTTATAGCTGTTGTGAATGGGAAGACCTGGTTCACACAGGGGCTGAAGCACATGTTCTCATGTGTCTGCCTCTCAGAGATGTGAAGTTCAGGTTCCCCAGTTTCTGAGGGAGCAGGAGCATCTCCTATCAGATCCCCCCGGGAAGGATTCTGGGCTCCTGTCTGATCTGCTGCAGCCAAAAGCCTAAGGAAACCAGAGCTGGGATTGAATTATGGCAAATGTCCTCCAAATAAAAACAACTTTTCCCTGTGAATGTCTGTACCCTTTATTTATTGTCGTAAATGTTTATTCTCTTGCTTATTCAGTATTATAAATTCTTTAATAGTTCCCTATTATTTTTAGTTTTCAGTGGATGAGGCCATCCTAAGGGCACATGAGGGAGACAAAACTGCCCTCACTTGTTCCTGGGAAGTGAGCCAGTGGAGGGGAGCCTATCGTGGGTCTGTCAGTCTCCATCTGCCAAACAGACGAACATAAACTTTGACAAGAAAGACTCTGCAAGGAAAGCTCCATGGACACCTCTAAGGAAGGGTCGGGAAGAGCCCCTGGACTGGCCATCTGCTGAGAGGGGCTGCAGCCCAACTCCACTGGGACACAGAGGCCCTGACATCAGGATCCTTGTAGACCTTGTGCTCATCTGGCTGCCCCTCTGTGACCTTGGTGTACACTGCAACAAGAAGTACAATTTCTGCCTGGGGTCTGTGAGTTTTTACAGAACATGATCCAACCTGGGAGGAACACTGTGGAAAACCTCAACGTTGTAGCCACAGTGGTCAGAGAGCAGGTGACCAAGGTGGGAGTTGAGGGCAGCTGGTTTGGGAGGTGAGGGCAGTGTCAGGGATGGGCCTGGAACCTGCAGGTTGGACACTAACTGCAGGTGTTCCTGCCAGGATTCAGGGCAGGACTGCTAGTTGGTGTCAGAGAAGCAGACACCTCCTCGGAGAGAGGAAAAGCCCCTCCCTCACTGACCCATAGAAAGAAGAATTCTGAGGGAGAGTCAGGAAGTGAACCTTGTCTCCTCTGGAGCAAACAGAAGCATTTCCGTCACACCTCAGAGCTGCTAAATGCAGGACGCCCAGGCTGTCAGCATGAACAGAAGTCCTGGAGCAGGCCCAAGGTCAGGGTCATGGGTGTGAGCTGTGCCCTCTGTGCCCAGCAGCAGGGCTGTGGTTCCCAGCTGGGACCAGCCAGGGTGAGGCCATGGATTCTGCTCCTGGCTGTGCAGCCTCAACCAGGTTCTCTGCATTTCCTCTGCCTTCATCAGCTACAGTGTCACACAGCCAAGGGAAGGGTAACTTAGCAACTCCTGGATTTCACTGTGGGCTTCAAGGCGTGAGAATCTGTGTGGGGCACCATGTGAGGCAGCAGGCTCCTGGGAAGTTTTGTGTTCTCAGCTGTGTGCTCTTCCTGAACCTTCCTCCTGCTCTGCCCCACCAGGAGAGAGGGTACTGTGTATCCTCAATGTCCTGTGTCACACTGACCAGCTGTGCCCTTTATTTAACCCTTACTGAGAACCATGGACATAGGTGTGAGCACTTGGCACAGGGGTGGAGATGCAACTTGGGATGCCCAATCCCATCTCAGTGCTCAGTTGGAGTCCTGGCTCTACTTTCTGCCAAGTGTCCACCCAGTGCACGTTCTGGGACGCAGCAGATGATGCATGAGGACCCCTGGACTGAGTTTGTGTTCTGGGCTTTGGCTTGCCCCACTCCCAGCTGCTTGGACTTTTGTGGAGTGAGCCAGGGGATAGCGAGTACTCTTCATTTCACAAAGATGAAAAAAAATCTTTAAATAAATAAAAATAATTTTTGACTCCTACCACATCTTGTGGTGCTCTCTGCTCAAGGGCCTTGGGCTTCCCAATTGTGGGTGACAGTGGGGTTCATCGCTAGGCTTTCAGAGAACTCAATGCACCTTTGACCTTGGCTGTGCCATGTCTGGATGTGAACACTAGGAGCTGAAACATCACAAGCTGAGACTGTCATGATTGCCCCTTCCCCCAGCTAAACAGGAAGGTGCCCAGTGTGGGTGGGTTCTCCTTGGGGATTATATAGGTGACTTGGACTTGGGACTCCCTGCCCTGCCCAGCACGTTGTTAACAGTCCTGCCCATCACAGCAGCCCCAGGACAGTCAGAGGTCAGGATGGAGGTGTGGCTCAGAAATGGGTGCATGTGTTTGCCATCTCATAAGCCGGAATACCCTGAGTGAAACCACTCTAAGCTATGCCGCATGTACCCAAGTTTCTGCCAGAGTGGCCTCTCACTGTGTAGGTCCCGGGGCCCAGGTGTGCTCATGTGACCACCCATCAGGGGAGGCTGAGGTCCAGGTGAGAATCCTGTCTCCCCTCCTGCTGCCAGATGTGACCTGGGGTGGCACTGTCAGCACTCACCTGAGCCACGCACAGATGCCCTGCACAGTCTAGACTGTCCCAGCCCTCCCTGCTCCCACGGGAACCCCTAGCACATCTGTGTCTCACATTGACCACAGCACTGCAGCTTGTCAAGCAGTGGGCTTGGTTCCCCACTGAGCTCTCCATGTCCAAGGCTTGGTGCTGTGCACACTCTCATCACAGCCACTCACTTCCTGCGTGCCCCATCTCCATTTCTGACTACAGATGTGGTCCATGTGGAGCTACCTCCCCGGGGTGTCTTCAGTACAGAGACTTACCCTCATCCCCGACTCATGGTCACTACCAACCCCACAGTGTCACTTCTCACCGATGTCCTGGCTCCTGCACTGAATGCCGGGGCAATTCCGTTGGGATCTACCCTCCCATGTCAACCCTCTCTCACAGTCATGCCATCCCCACTGACACAGCCTGAAGCCCTGGGTGTCCTCCTTGCCTCCTCCTTCTCATTCCCTTGATGCCGTCCAGAGGAAGTGCTGTGTATCCATCTGCAGAAGGATCCAGAATCTCTTTCTCTCCCACTCTGCCCATGCCCACACCCACACAGTGACTGGTATCCCTGCCTGGACACTGCAGGAGCCCCGAGGGCTTTTTCTCCAGCCTCACAGTCTCTCAGCCACATCCTCACGCAGCAGCCAGGGTGGTCCCTGGATAGGAGAAGGTGCACACATGTCCGTCCTCTGCTCAGAGCTGTCCCGTGGCTCCCACCTCACTCAGAGTCAGGGCTGAGCCTTCCAAGTGTGTTTTCTCCTGCTGGATGGTGGTGCTCTGATCCAGCATTCCTGATGGCTCCCTGCTCTGTGTGCAGACTAGTTCTTGCCAAGGGCATTTGCACTGGCCATCCCCTGCCTGCGCAGTACCTGCCTACATACTTTTGCTGGTAAGCTATTGTGTCCTTCCAACCTTCCTCAGGACAGTGCACACTGATCATGGTGGTGAGACAGCCACTGCCCCAGCCCTCACACTCACTCTGGACCAACTTGCCCTGCACTGGGTCTGGCTCACAGTAGGGTGATCTTAGTACTGAGTGTGTTGTACCTGCCCTTCCAGACCCCGTGGTTCATTAGTGGAGTTTGAGACAGAGGCCGCCTGTGGCTGCTGCAGAGCGGCATCCTGTCTTGCTGATGTCCATGCAGCCTGTGCTTTCTCACAAGTGTCCTCTGCCCTCCTGCCTCCCTCCCTCTCTGACTCCTACACACACAGGCCTGAAGGCCACCAGAGCTCACACACAGGAAGAGCAGGTGCAATCAACTAACAACACTAAGGAACAAAATGGACAGGAGAAGACGGGAGCCCAGGGCTGACCCCAAGCCTTAGCTTTGACTGTCCTGGCCTCATGCAGCCACCACTGTTTGGGTCCATGAGATAGGACAGGCTGGCCACAGCTGAGTCGTGTGATGGCAGGCATTGGTGGGCACTTCTTATTAGAGAGATCAGGACACTGGGGCAGCTGAGCCGGGTCTGCAGTGACAATGGCAAAGCCTGATGGGCTGAGCACAGCCTGGGGACAGCCCCGTCCTCATGCAGGCCTCCCAGCTTCTCCTATCCCCTCCTTTAACAGACTGAACACAGCAAACGCATGCCTTCTGGAAGGTTTATGGTGCTTCTGTTTATTTTCTCTGTCCATTTTTTGGAATTTTCTTTAAATTTTCTCACTAACACCTCTGACAAGAATGAGAAAAATGATATGTTGTTCAGATTTGCACAGGGAAGGGAAAAGCTGCAGCATGTGCACCTGACTTGAGACAGGGATGGAGGTGCCCATGCTGGGCTGGGAGGGCCAGGCTCCCACCTCACACTGTGCCCACAGGAACACACTCAGATGCCTGTGCAGGAAGGGAGGGCAGGGCTTTTTGAAGACACAGGATGAGGACTTGAGCATGGTTCTATCCCTCTGTTCCAAACAAGACAATTGTCTCACACTACAGAAAAAAAAGGTGACAAATTCAGGTCATTACACATGGGTCAGGAATAGCCAAGCACATATGAAAATGTGCAAATGCAAGGAATTCCCCAGCCCCTTTGTTTCCCTTCAAACCCACCATCTCTCCCTGCTCCAGGCCCTCCAAGTCTCACCTTTCAAGCTGTGAGAGAGCAGTCAGAGCCATGGACACTGTCCCCACCTGGGAGAACCAATCAGGACTTGGTGAGAGTCCTTGGGGTGTGACTGAGACAGGAGCTACTGGGTGGGCAGGGCAGCTTCTCCATGGCCATCAGACCATGGCAAGGACCTTGGAGACTCTTCTACCCCAAAACACACCCCAGTGCTTACCTATAGTCCTAGTGTAGCTCCCTGCTTTCCCACCTGTGAGAGAAAACAAGTAGTGAGAGGCAGGGAGAAGGCAGGGCCTGAGGACCTGCCTAGCGGAAGCCCAGAGGACTGGCTCATCTCAGAGAAGATTCCAGAACTGTATCTGGCAGACCTAGGAAAGGGTCAGGAGGTGCCTCTCTTGGAGGTGTGTCCTCACCTGGGACCTTCCCCTGACCTGGGGCTGCTGGAACTCAGGTCCCCATGAGCAGTGTCATCCCTGTGGAGTGTTCCTCCCCACCTTTACTTGTGCTTCACACCAGAGCCAGTGTGAGCACCCAGGGCCCAGCTGGGGGTGCAGGTGTGTGTGCACTGTGTTTGCTGGGAACAGGGCAGTGGTACCTTTCCCCTGGGAGACAGCAGACTCAGACCCAGCCCTCACCCTGCCCTACCTGAGAGCTTCCTCCTAATCATCACAGCAGTGACCACAGCTCCAATGAGCACAGCTGCCACGAGGACCAGGCCAGCGATGACTCCCCACATGGGCACAGTGGGCTGAGGAGGCTCTGAGAGGGGAAGGGACAATAAGGGGCTTTGACACCCTGGTCTCAGCTCCGCCCTTGCTGAAGGCTCTGCCAGTTTCTGTCCTTCTTACCCCATCTCACGGTGAGGGGCTCAGGCAGCCCCTCATGGTATACGTAGCATGTGTATCTCTGCTCCTCTCCAGAAGGCACCAGCACAGCTGCCCACTTCTGGAAGGTTCCATCCCCTGCAGGCCTGGTCTCCACCAGCTCTGTGTCCTGGGTCAGGTCCTCCCCATCTCGCTGCCAGGTGAGTGTGATGTCCTTGGGGTAGAAGCCGAGGGCCCAGCACCTCAGGGTGGCCTTCTGGTCAGAGACTGGGTGGTGGGTCACATGTGCTGTGGGTGGGTCTGAGGGAAGATTTGGAAAATTCAGACCTTTCATGTTCTTCACCTGACACTAAATTTACACTCAGTGACCATCCTGAGAGTGGACAGGAGGACAGGGGTGGGGAAGCAGTGCTAACTCAGACCTGGCCTGGATAAAGACAATGGGATCATCTGTTGTCTGCAAAGATGTAGACAAAGAACCAGGTATGGTTCAGGCTGGGAGGACCCGGGTCTCTAAAGGGTTGAAATGGATTCGGTCTTGTCCTGAGTGGAGGCAGAGACTGAGAACCCTGAATCTTCCCAGTGCATTGGCTTGAGGTTGGGGACAGGCCTGGGAGGGGTCACAGCTCACAGGATCCAGAGGGAGTCCAGGGTACCAAGAGGATTCCTTTCAGAATTTTCTATGCCTGCACAATTCAGATTGCTCTTCCACCTGTGGAAAGTGTGGGTCTCTTTCTCTGGACCCAAAACCCTGGAGGACATCCCTGCTGCAGCCACGAGGAGAGCTGGACACAGGCCTGGGTCTCACTTTCTTCCCCTCCTCCACAGTCCAGAGGCAGCCCTGGGGTTGTTGGTGAGGGCAATCCCTACCTGCCCTGCGCACCTGTGCGCTGTAGTGTCTCCTGCCCCAACTCCAGGAATCTGCGCAGCCACTTTACACACTCCCCCTCCAGGTAGGCCCTGTGCTGCTCAGCCACATCCGCAGCCTCCCACTTGGACTTGGTGAGCTGAGCTTGCTTGTCCGCGGCGGTCCAGGTGCGCAGGTCGTCATTGAGGACAATGTAGTCGGTGCCATCATAGGCGGATTGCATGTACCCGCGGAGGAAGCGCCCATCTGCCCCGACCTCGCAGCCGTACACGTTCTGGATTGTGTGAGAGCCTGTCCCCGCCCATGGTCAGCCCTGGCCAGGCAGCTCCTCCCCCACCCTGACTGACCCGCGGGGATTTCCACTGAAACCGAAAATGCAACCTGGGCGTGTCCCGCAGACTCCTCCCGCCAAGGGTCTCCGCGGGGCGCGCAGTCTCAGGGTGGGGGGACCTCGGCCCCGGGCCCCTGAGCGCCCTGGGCGCACGTAGGGAGGCGTCGGGTCACTCACCGGCCTTGCTCTGATTGTAGCGGCCAGGCAGGGTGTTTAGGTCCATGCAGAAAATCTGTGTGGTGCTCTTAGCGAGCCGTGTGTGCCTGGCCAAGTACTCTGGCTCCACCTGCTGCATCCAAGGCGCCCGCGTTTCCACACTGGGGTTCTGGGCGTCGCTGTCGAAGCGCACGACCTGCGTGTCGTCCACGTAGCCCACGGAGATGAAGCGGGGCTCCCCGAGGCCGGGTCGGGACACGCCGGTGCTGAAATATCTCATGGAGTGGGAGCCTGAGGGAGAGAGGGGCTGAGACCCGGATTGACGCCCAACAGGAGTGGGATGCTGGGATCTTAAGTTCGCTGGGGGTGGCAGGGCAGTGTCCTTGGGGTTGCTAAACAGTAAAGGGTTAGTGGGGAAGGGTCTGGCGAGGGAGAGGGAGGGACAGCAGGCCCAACGTGGAGACAACTTTCCTGGAGGCGTCTCCCTGGTGTCCTGTGTCACCTCCATGGGTTCCTTCCTTCTGGCCCCAAAGAGTCCATCTCCCTCATGAGCTTTACTCACCTGTTTCAATCAGGGCCAGGGCTCCTGGGAACAGCAGGAGGAGGGTGCGGGGCACCATGGACCCCATCCTGGACTTCGGAGGAGACTCTGACTCAGGATCCTCCGTGCCAATTTTATAACCAGTTTGAGGCGGGGCTGATTGGCTCCTCTGGAAGCCGCTCGCCCAATGGGAGTGAGAAGTGTGCTCACCTCAGGAGTGTCCAGGAAGAAGGAGCTCAGGATGTGAGATGGGAAGTGACACTGTGAGCACTGGGCACCTGCTGCTTTAGAATCCTGACCTCTGCCTCTGTCCATACCTCCTTTCAGCCTCCCCCCTGTCATTTTTTCTTCTCCCTGTGGTCCCCCTACCCCATCTCAGACCTGAACCAGGGCACTAGCAGGGTCCCTCTCCTGCCATGCAGGGAAGCTGTTCCCACTGTGGTCAGCTGCCTTGCTGATGTGAGTCAGGGGGCTCATTGCTTCATGAAAACAGCTCAGTGGCAGCGTTTGCTGTGGTGCTGCAAGATAAGCACCACTTGTAAGGTCAACATCACACATCCTAGGTTATTTGGAGTCTAGGCTGTTCTGCTTGCACCCACCTTCTTGTTGATGTACTGGGAAGGCAGCAGAAAATCCCCAAGGGATTTCTCACTCACTGGTTCTGTCCCCAAAGTCCACTATGTCCTGGGCTGAAGACAGAAGCCCACAGCTCCATCTAGGCCTCCATGTGGATGCAGGGACCCAAGCACCAGGTCCATGTTCCCCTGCTTTCCAGGTGGGCGAGCAGCGAGCAGGGCAGTCAGGAGTCACACAGGTGCTCTCATCTGGGGCGCTTGGATTGCAGGTGGCAGCTTACCCTGCCCAGCGCCACAGTGCCTTCCCTGACACTGCCTTTCATGTAAATAAACAAAAAGCAAAAATTGCACCTTTCCATGACCCACTCTGCTGGCTGCATCTCACTTTAGGGAAACCTCTAGAATGTAGGGCCCATAAGCATAGAGACTTAGGCTGTTGGTCAAAGCTGCAACTCCAGCACACAGAGTCATCTTTGCTGATGTAGGTACTCAATTAATTCAAAGACCTGAACAAGATTACATTGTAATATAATTGTATAATGTGACAATTGTCTAATTGTCTCATGTGACAATCATAAAATAAATAGTGCAGCAAACATTGGAGAAGGTTTTGTCTCATGGGAGGAGTGTTCATGAGAGTTCACGAATCCCTCCAGCAAGGATGACACTTCCTGGGGTGTCAGGTGCACACTGGGATCCAGGTATTGCTAGCTTTCCATTCCTGCATCACAGGTACCACACCTGGTCGCTCAGAACCACACTCCTTCCTTGTTCATTTCATGTCAGACTCCAGGCCTGGTGTGGCCTTGCTCTCTGGGCAGGCTCTCACAGAGCTGAGTTGGTGTCTTGGTGTTGGAGTCCTCCTCCAGCCTCCTTGGAGCTTGAGGCAGAGTCCAGCTCCGTGCAGGTGGAGGCCTGGAGTCCTGTTTGTGGGATAGCTGTCAGGGTGCAGGGGGAAGCTTCTCCCAGCCCCAGGGCGCCACCTTCTCTGCCCCAGGGTCCTCCAGAGTCAGGGGCTTGGTGGAGAGAGGGGCATGTGTTACACTGAACCCCTCCCAAGTTGAGTCCCTCTCTTTAACTTGGTCACAATTCCTCTAACTCCCCTACTCCTGTGTACAGATTCAAGGTTTATTTTTTAAATTTCCAGCTCCCACATGAAGGTGAACATGAGGTATTTGTCTTATTTTGTGGCTCATTTTACTCAGCATGATGTCCTTCAGTTCCAACCATGTTGATGCAAATGACAAGACATCACTCTATCACTCCTTTTTTAATAAAATCATTTTTTATTACAAAGTCAGATATACAGAGAGGAGGAGAGACAGAGAGGAACACCTTCTATCTGATGGTTCACTCCCCAAGTGACCACAACAGTGGAGCTGTGTCACCCCGAAGCCAGGAGCCAGGAATTTCTTCCAAGTCTCCCATGTGGGTGCAGAATCCCAAGACTTATGGCTGTCCTCGAATGCTTTCCCAGGCCATAAGCAGGGAGCTGGATGGGAAGCTTGGCTGCTGGGATAGAACAGGCATACATATGTCATCCTGGTGCATTCAAGCTGAGGGCTTATCTGCTAGGCCACTGCTCCCTGGCCAAGGCATCACTCTTTGTATAGCTGAACAGTATTCCATTGTGGTGCATACTGTATTTTCTCTACCCATTTTTCTGATGATGGGTATCTTCTTTGCTTTCACATCTTGACCATTGTGAGCAGTGCTGCTGTACGCTGTGGAGCTTTCCACTGTGACACAATCAGTCATGTCTTTTGTTGTGTGCCCAGGAGTACGATTGCTGGTTCATGTGGAAACTGCTGTTAAAAGATTTTGAAAAATCCCCAAACTGTTTTCCATCATGGTTGTCCTAATTTATGATCCCAACAGCATTGTATTCGATTTTCCCTTTTCTCATACCCTTGCCTGCATTTGTTAAAAACCAGACTAAACCCAACCCAACCCAACCAAACAAAACCATACCAGCCAGTCAAGGTAAGATATTGGCAAAAGACCTAATAGGCAGTTCTTGAAAGAACTAGAAATGACCCCTACATGGAAAATGCTTAACAGGATCAGCTGTCAGGGGAATGCAAACCAAACCCCCAAGGAGATGTCCCCTGGCCCTGTCAGAATGGCTGTTACTGAGAGAGAGTGACAGCCATGTGTATCTGCACACAGGGAGAACGCAGTCCTTTGAAAGGCTCCCCAGAAGGGACAGACCAACCCAGAGTAACCCCTGTCTCAGGGCCAGCTGATGGAGACCTTCAATTCATTTTTAAAATCATTTCCCAGTGGCATCTACATCAGCAGTTGATTGAATACAGGGCTGTGTGCAACTACCCAGGCCACTATAGGATCAGGCTGCCTGGCTTTCCATTCCTTGGACATTCGAGTGAATTCAGGTTGAAAATGCAAGGTCAGATAGATTCTTTTGAACAGTAATGACTGCTTTTTTTTACCCTTTGGCTAAATTCAAGTGTAGAACAGTGATGAAATGCATCCTGATTAAGCATGGCCATTCTTGTATCTTGAAGCCAACGGACATGTTTATCATATTTATTTCTATTAGAGTCACTAAATTGCAATAACTCATGCTGTTTGGAAGCTATTTTATTTATTATGGCACATAACAAATTTTCCATAATTTAGTACCTGGAAGCAAGAAACAAACAAATGTTTATTGTCTTCCACTCTTTCATGTAGAACTGTTCATGTGTTTATTTTCATCTACTTGGTACAGCTTCTGCTGCTTCTCTCCCGGATGCCACAGCAGCTGGAGCTGGGCCAGGCAGGAGTCAGGTGCCCAGGACCCGGCCCAGGCCTCCCTGGTGGGTGCAGGGTTCCCGGTCTCCAAGCAGGAAGCTGGGTCCCAAGTGGAGCAGCCAGGAGGCAAATGGGGCTCTGAGGTGAGATTGGGAGTCCCAAAGGGAGTGGATCACACTTCTGCCCCCTGCCTGCCAGGCCCCTGGTCTCTGGCAGGGAGGTTGACTGAGGCTTCTGCTCAGACTGTTTCAGTGGAGCTAAGAGCCAGGGCTGCCCCATCTGGACTGGGCAGGCAGGGCTGCCCTGTGGCGCCCTCTGGTGGCTGGTGGGTGGAAGAGGCCTCGGGTCCTTTCTTCAGGGCTGTGTGTGCCAAGGCAGAATTTGTGTCTAGATCTGGTGCAGGAATGAAAAAGAAAGGGGGATATCTATCTATCTATCTATCTATCTATCTATCTATCTAGAAAGAGAGGGAGAAATGTCCTGAACCAGAATCCATGCTAGGCTAGCCTCACACTCAGAATTTGTACTGGAAGTCCCAAGTATTCTGATCTACACACACACATAATTATTGCATGTGTTTCTGGACCCTGTAGCATTATAATGTATGTGTGCAGTGTGTACTGATCCATATGGTCAATTATGATTTCCATGTCCTTTTCATTACATTATCTTCTCTTTATGTTTTGTAGATTTATTTCTGTATTGGAAAGGCAGAGTTACACAGGGAGAGTGAGAGCTGCACAGGCTGACACTGACTAGGCCAGAGTCAGGAGCCTGAGCCTTCATCCAGCTCTCCCCCATGGGTGACAGGGATCCAAGCCCTTGGGCATCTTCCATTACTTTCCATGACACAGCAGGAAGCTGGATGAGAGATGGAGCAGCCGGGACTCGTAGTGGTGCCCATGTGAGATGAGTCCTGGGAGCTCTGCCTGCTGCCCCACAGTGCTAGCTCCTGTTTGCTTGTTTAGTATCCACATAAAAGGGTGAACAGAGACATCTGTGTTCCACGTCTGACTTCATTTAGCATAAATGTCTTTCAGCTCTATCCATTATGTTGCAAATGATAGTATTCATTTTGACTAAGACTTCTTTGTTTGAAAGAGTTACAGAGAGAGAGAGAGAGAGAGAGAGAGAGAGAAGAGGGAGAGAGGAGAGGAGGGTAAGAGAGACATATTGTTTCATCTTTTGCTCACTTCCCAAAGAGCTGCATGGCAGGAGCAGGGCGGGTCTGACGCTAGGAGCCAGCAGCTTCTTCCAGGTCTCCCACATTAGTGCAGCACCCCAATCACATCGGTCATCTCCCACTGCCTTCCCAGGTGCATTAGCAGGGAGCTGGATCAAAAGCAGAGGATCCGGGACACAAAGTAGCACCTGAATAGGATACCAGCATCACAGGCAGAGGCTTTACCCACTGCACAAACTGGGCGCTTATCTCTCATCTTTTGATAATAATCCATCAAGCTGCATGAATTGATATCTTATTGCTATTGTCCTCTTCCTCAGATTAGTAGGTCATTTTGTCATTTGAATATTAGAAATAAATCTTATAATGTGGATCCTGGATTTGTCACTGGACATCTCTGAGACCTGATTTTTTTTAAAGATTTATTTTTATTATTATTTTTTTTATTGGAAAGGCAGATATACAGAGAGGAGAGACAGAGAGGAAGATCTTCCGTCCAATGATTCACTCCCCAAGTGAGCGCAATGGCCGATCTGAAGCCAGGAGCCTCTTCCGGGTCTCCCACGCGGGTGCAGGGTCCCAAAGCTTTGGGCTGTCCTCGACTGCTTTCCCAGGCCACAGGCAGGGAGCTGGAAGGGAAGCGGGGCTGCCGGGATTAGAACCGGCGCCCATATGGGATCCTTGGTGTGCAAGGCAAGGACCTTAACCACTGCTCCACCGCACAGTGATTTTTTTTTAAACCTGGGGAACAGTTGCTTCTTTCCCCACATCAACTGCATCAAATCAGTTCTTACATCCTTGTTTCTGAAAGTGGTGGTCTGTGGAGCCACAGCAGTGGGATTATAACAAGCTCAATGTCGTGATTGTTCTCCCATCATCTTTAATTGGGTGTTAGATCTGTTACAGTATGAAAGGATTCAGTGACGATGGAGTTCCTCACAGAGGGCTGGTGGGCCTGGAAGGCCTGGGTCAGGAACACAGGGTGTGCCCTCCACATTGGCCTCTCCAGTGGTACTTGTGCTGCCATTCATGCTTGAGTTCCTTGTATGAAAGGCACTGGCTGGAAAGCACATAGTCTTCAGCATCATGTTCATGCTGGCAATGCTCCCCTTCTTTACGTTGATGTACTTATTTAAGTGAAGTTCTGGTTGCTGAGTCCTGTGGATGTTTGGCCATGAGCCGCTGGCCCGATGTGGGATGTACAGACACTTTCCCCATGGGGAGGCCCGTCCCTCTTTCCTCTGCCGTAGGAGCTGCTGTGTGGACACAGCCCCGGGGTCTATTACCTCCATCGCCTCTGGGTTTGGGGTCCTGTGGGAGAAGTCTGTGCCCCAGTCCCCGCCAGACTGTGTCCCTCTCCACTTCCTTCTGCCAGGTTCCAGCTGCAGGTGTGACACTGAGGTCTTCAGTCCACATGGAGATGCTCAGGAGCAGGTGATGCTGCTCCACACTGTGTCCCCTGCGGGGTCTGGTTCTCCCAGCGCTGCTCACTGATGACAGTGTCCTTTCCTCCTGGGGCTGTGGCTTTGTACAAAATGAATTTCACAAGGATGTGGTTACCTTGGCACAAATAGAAAATCAAATAAGCAGCAGCAGAAAACAGCAGCCAGTCTCCTGCAGGTGCTGGGTCCTTGATGTTCTGCCTGGGAGTGAGCAGCAGAGGCAAGTGCTGCTTCCTGCAACACTTACTGGTCAACCACGGGTTTGGGAGTGGCCAGGTCAGCTCCTAGCCTGCAGCTTCTGTTCTGGAGAAATCCCAAGGTGTTCTGCACAGGCTCTTTTGATTGATGAAGACATGTCCCCAGGCAGATGTTTTAAACAGGTCAGGGAAAGAGGACAGACTCACCCTGTCCAGCAGGAAGGAGAATCTGCAGTTTCCCTGAGTTGTCCTGCAGTGCTGAGGGCAACAGAGAGGAGAGAAGCTAGAGGAGAGAGCATGGCAGGGCGGGGAGCTGTGTTAAAGGGGAGAAGGTGCCTGTCGCCAGGAGAGCAGGCTGCTTTTGTACTAGTGACCATTTGCTACTTCTATGTAATGTTAAATTATCAACTGGTATTTGCAGTGGGCTGAAAGACGCCTGTTCTTCCCAGTTTGATTAGACACCAGCATTGTTCCCAGTGAAGGCCTCTGCTAGGTCCTGAAGCCCGGGCTGTGCTGGTCTCATGTGTGCTACTGTGACTGTCGTGCTGGCGCATTGTGCTCAGGGACTCAGCTGCCCAAGGTCACAACTAGGGTCTGAGCCTGTGCAAGCAGTTGGCCAGAGTCTTGATTTCCCCGGGAGGTAGGAAGAGCACTCTCCTACCCAGTCCTGCTTTCCAGGAACACATGGCGTGTCCTATATCACACCAGGCCCTGCCCTGGTCTTGGCAGCAGCACCAGCCAAGAACTTGACCTGATGTGTTGGGCCAGTCATTGCTAACTGGGAATATTGCCCTGGACGCCCCCTACTCTGGTCCTGTGTCTGCTGGCCTGGAATGCCCTGCTCGATGGGAGAGGGATTTCCATGCACGGGCTTCCACCAGGGATCTCCTGGCAGGGAGCAGACGTCCAGCTGCTCAGAGGGTGCTGTGGCAGGCAGTAGGTGCTCACTCTATGTGCCATGTGCTGTGGAGCCTCAGGGTGGCTCTGGACGGGGCGGGCCTGGGCAGGTCCCATGTGCACAGGGAGGCTTTGTTTTCCCACAGGCTGAGTGCCTGGCTGCCTGAGTCCCTTGCTGCTGGTGCTCCTGTGACTGTCATTCCTCCTTGTGTCATCTGCCACAGGAAGTCACCTCTGGAGGCCCAAGGGGAGCTCTGTGGGATTGGGCCGCGAGTAGGCGGGGAGATGGGGAGGTGAGGAGGGTCTGATTGCCAGGTGGGTCTCCTGGTGCTCCCTCCTGCACAGAGAGGAGGGTCCCACATGGGACTGGGGATGGAAGTTGGAGTCTCTGTTAAGGGAACAGGAGCCTGTCTTTTCTCACTGGCTCAGTGCAGGCAAAATGAGGGTGGTGCCAGGGCCCCTGGGGTTCAGATTGAGGGAGAGGAGTGACAGCAGTGTCCTTGTGGCCATGCCTTGCCCCCATCCTGTATGTCAGGCCATCTGTGTGTCCTCCCCACCATCCTTGGCCTGGCTGAGCCTGTTCCTGGCCTCTAGGTGGTCAGGGCTGGCATCAGGGACAATCTTTGTGATTGCTTCCATAGGGGGCTGCCTGAGGGAGAGGGATGGGGAATTCTTGGGGTGTGTGTGCCCTTGCAGACCCAGCCTGGGGCACAGCCTGGGTGCAGGTCAGGGCCAGGGGACTGGAGCTCTGTGTGGGGCATTTCCTGCAGCTTGGTCTGCCCCCTACACTCTCTCATGTGTGACCCAGCTTCATGGTCAGGCAGCTCCTGTGGCCTCGGCACTATGGGAGGGCATGACTTGTGTGTCACAGCCAGATAGCCATGTTCAGCTGATACATATGGGAGCGTAGGACAGGTATGTCCTCTAAAATGGCGTCTCCCATGGAGGATGTGTCCCTTCTGGTCCCCTGTGGCAGTGTGTGCAGTGTGGGAAGAATTGCTCATGATTCCTGTTCTAGTGCTCGTGGCCTTTACAAGTCCCTCTCTCAGGGGACAGGCCCCTAGGATGTGCTCCCTCCCCAGGGCTTGGAGGAGAACAAATGGATCAGGAAGTGAGCATGGAGATCCTCGTCCAGGAGGGTGCCTGTGGTGAGGGTGGTCATGGCAGAGACCAGCTGATGGCATGGAGAGCAGGCAGAGGCAGGCATGGTCTGACCCAGGGTCTCAGAATGCAGAATTTCCTCTTGAAAGAGGATGCACTGAGGGCTGCGCCCTGGCTGTGTCTGTGCTATATAGGGCCTGGCAGACATAGAGTTTCAGCTTGTGGCAGCCTGTGGGAGCAGCTGTCTGCAGGGGCAGGAGGACGCAGTTCAGCCTGGGAGCTGGGCAAGGCAGTGCCTGGGACCTCCTTGGCTTGGGGCTTTCCAGGCAGGGCAGGGCCAGCTCAGGCTGTCCAGGGTTGCTGCTCTGGGCCATCTGTGTCCCTGGCCTCCTGCTGGGCTGTGCAGGTGGGAGGGGCTGGTTCAAGATTTTGGAGCGAGAGGAAGCTGAGTGCAGTGCAGGGCGGGGCTGGGCAGGATAGGCATGGCCTGTGAGTGGCAAGTTGAGTCCCAGCAGAAGGAGGGAGTGTGACTCTGTGTGGGCCTAGAGGACAGGGCTGAGCCCTGTGGACATGTGGGGGCTGCTCTTGGATCTCGTCCTCCACCCTGAGGCCCTCTGCTCCCTTGCTCTGTTGGTGTCAGCAATGGCAGGGTTCCATGTGGATTGAGGTGTGGTGAAGGAGCCAGGGGTGATAAAGGGGGTAATAGGAGTGCTCATGGGGCATTAGCATCCTCCTGGCAAGAGCTGAATCTGAGTTTAGAGATACTAAGAGAGGGGGAGGTCCTGAGGTGATAAAAAGCTCCCTGTAACATTGGTTCTGTCCCCTGCAGCCTGTCTGTCCCAGATGACCAGCAGGTGGCGCCATCCGGCCATGCCAAGTGAAATCCTAGCAGTCCACGGTGTCTACTCCTGTGTCCCTTGGTTCCACTGAGGCCGACTACCATCTGCAGAGAGGGGTCTGAGTTCCCCCATGCTGCAATCTCACCAAAAACATCCTGGACACTTCAATTTCTTAATTTCCTTATTGGAAAAAAAAATGGGGAACGTATTGTTGCAGTTTGGGTAAAGCTGTTGCCAGGTTCCCATATAGACAACAATTTTTATTCCTTCTACTCCATTTCCAGTCCAGCTCCCTGTTATGGTCTGGGGGAGCAACAGAGGATGGCCCAAGTCCTTCAGCCCTGCACCTACTTTGGAGACGGTGAAGAACTTCCTGGCTCCTGGTTTCAGGTTGACTCAGCTCTGTTCATTGTGGCCCCTTGGTGAGTAAACACTGAATTCCATCTGTCATTTTCTGGTTGCGAATTTACCTCTTAAAAATAAAATAGAGCCTGGCGTCGTGGGCTAGCATAGTGGCTAAAGTCTTCACTTTGAATGTGCCGGGTTCCCATTTGGGCGCTGGTTCTAATCCTTGCAGCTCAGCTCTCCATCCAGTTTCTTGTTTGTGGCCCGGGAAAGCAGTCAAGGACGGTCCAAGGCCTTGGGACCCAGCACCCATGTGGGAGACCTAGAAGGAAGTTCCTGGCTCTTGGCTTTGGATCTGTGCAGCACCAGCCGTTGTGCTCACTCGGGTAGGGAATCATCGGACAGATTTTCCTCTCTTTGTCTCTGCTCCTCTCTGTATATCTGACTTTGTAATAAAAATAAATACATCTTTAAAAAATAAATGTTTATAAATAATCTTAAGAAGAAAAAAAATAAAGTCCTGCCAGGCTTGTGATGCAGTGGGTTAAGATTCCTCTTGCAATGTGGGCATTCCATGTAAAGACAAAATAAAGAAAACCAAGCAATGATGTGGAATAAATTGCATTTCTCCATGTATCAGTGTGGATTCAGGAATTCACATTCGTGAGTGATTGCAACTATACCCTGTGGATTATCCATGAAGTGTGTGTACTGTGTGTATGCTGGGAAATGTACATGATGACAGGCATCTCACTGTTGAGTCTGGAGGGGCAGGTGTGAGGGTGGGGCAGAGGCAAGGCTCTGCTGCCATGGTGACCAGGTGAAGGAGTCTGTGCAGGGACAGGGACCAGAGGGCCCAGCAGAGCAGGAGGGGCTGGTCTTGTGGCAGGAGTTTCTGGGGCGGCAGGGATGCCTACCCTGAGAGGGGCCCTGTGGGGTATAGGATTAGGGTGAGCTGTGGTGTCAGGGGCCTGGGGTCCTGGTGCTGAAGAGCAGGGTCAGTGCTCCTGGGCGGGGCGCTGTGGGGAGGCAGGACTGAGTGAGTGAGGAATGAATGAGGTGGACACGCAGGGATCAGCCCAGCAGCTGCCTCCCCTGGTTCATTCTGTGTGTCGGGGAGAGGTCTCTGTCCTTGCTGCCTCCTGGTCCTTGCTGCTCCTTGGGACAGGCTCCTCCCAGGCCAGGCAGCAGTGGCAGAGAGCTCCAGGGTTCCCTGTGATGCAGCTTGAGCTGGGCTGGGAGCTCTGCCTGCAGCAGGAGTGGATGAGGGCCTGCCTGTGAGTGGGAGAGGACGAGGGGCCCTTGGAGGTCTATCTGGGGTCCTGGAGTCCAGGAAGGAGGAGGGAGAGAGTTTGTTCAGGCATCCTGCAAGATCCACCTGCTGCTGCATGCTGTTGTGTTTTTGCTCAGCGCTGTTTTCTCTCTCACATTGCTGCAGGCATGTTGGATGTTTGAGACCCTGAGTTTGATTGACCCTCAACTCTCATCTGTAGTGCTCAGTTGTCTTCAGCCATAAACCTTTGCATGCTTGGAGGTTTTCCTTTTATTTGAATCAAACTTACAAGTGCTGATAGTTGAAAGAGCTAATTATTTTTCTTTTTTTTAAGGATTTATTTATTTATTGGAAAGTCAGATATACAGAGAGGAGGAGAGACAGAGAGGAAGATCTTCCGTCCAATGATTCATTCCCCAAGTGAGTGCAATGGCCGATGCTAGGCCCGAGTTAATTATTTTTCAAGATTTCTTCTGAGAGGCTGGCACTGTGGTATAACATGGAAAGTGCTGCCAGCAATGCCAGTGTCCCATGTGGCTGTTGAACAGAGTCCTGTGTGCTCCACTTCTCAGTCAGCTCCCTGCCCTTGTGCCTGGAAGAGCAGCAGAAGCTGGCCTGAGTGCTGGGACCCTGCAGCCATCTGGGAGAAGGAGGAAGCTGGTGGATCCTGCTTAAGCCTCTCCCTTCCCTGGTTTTGTGAGTGAACCAGTAGGCGTGAGATCTCTAACTGCCTCTTCCTTCTCTATATTCCAATAAAAAATAAATAAATAAAAGGAGCTTCTCATGGCATGCAGTATCCTTGTGTCTTCTCAATTTCTGCCTTCCCAGTGGCCACCGCTCCCAATACCTGAGCTGACCTTAGCCTTGGCTCCCTGTTTCACACTCAGTGTCTTTCTGAGAGCCCCTGAGTGTCCACCTGCAGCCATAGTGGGCTGCACCGTGTAAGAGCTCCCGGTGTCTGTCATCAGCAGGAAGCCACTCAGCCTGCAGGCCAAGCTCTGCTGCACCTTCACCTTCTGGGTCAGGATTCCCTGCTTTGGTCATGTTGACTTACAGACTGGGGACTGCGTTGTCTCAGCCACTCTCCCAGGCTGTCTGAACTGCCAGTGAGTGTGGGTGATCTGTGTGAGCAGACACTGGTTAGTCACAGGCTCAGGTGTCGCCACGGGAGGAAGGGAAAAGAAAGATGCACGTGATTCTGCTACAACTCTGCTTCTCATTGCAAGTTATTTGAGAGAAGAGTGACAGAAAGACAAAGAAAGTCAGATAGCAACAGGGTGAGATGTGTGTGTGTGGGGGGGTGGTTTTGTGTGTGTGTGTGCGTATGTTAGAATGAGAGAGAGAGAGTGAGAGAGAGAGAGAATGCTCTTCCATCTACTGTTCACTCCCCAAATGGATATAAAAGCTGGGCCGAGTCCAAACTGAATCCAGGAACTCAGAACTCCAACCAGGTCTCCCACAGAGCTGTCAGGAGCATGAGCACTTGGGCCGTCTTCTGCTGCTTTCCCAGGCACTGCAGCAAGGAGCTGGATCAGAAGCAGAGCAGCCAGAATGTGAGCCAGCTCTCTGCTCTGGGATGTTGGCTTCACATGCAGGAGCTCAACCAGCTGCACCAAACCTCCTTCTCCTGGGACAGGTTCCCATCTCTTACAAAACCTTTGCTGCTTTCAGATCACAATTAGCTGTGCCTCACATCCTGCTATGTCCTAATTTTCAAGGAGCTGTGCTGATGTCTGAAAACCTTTTTCTCTCCTTTGTCCTCAGACTTGTCCTCATTATGCTGACTTGGTACTGTTGACCAGGATCAACAGTGAAGGGAGTGAAGCAAAGAGCAGCTGCTGAGTGAATCTTAGCATGGCCCTCACGTGTCAGCTCAGTCACAATTCCAGGGGAGTAAATCCCTTTGGACTCTTCTGGCATCAGGAAGTGGTGCCTGTGATGACAACTCCTGACCCTGTGGCTGCCTGAGAGCTGGGGGCGTGGGTGGGGCTGATAGGTGGGTCAGTAAATAACCCTCATGCTCTCAGCCAATGTACAAACTCATTTGTTTTATCAAGTATTTCTCCGTTGTTTAGGTTTATTGGATTAAAATATCTGAAAAATCTGATTCTGAGAGTTTTTCCCCCTTAATAGTTGCTTCATTTTAAAGTTTCATTTTTATCCTAAACAAATTAATCTTCTATCACTGAAAAGTCACAGAGAGAGAGAGAGAGAGAGAGAGAGAGAGAGAGAGAGAGAGAGAGAGAGAGAGGTGGGTGGGGGGGGTTTGAGGGAGAAAGGAGAAAGACAGAGATAGGCAAATGGGGAGAGATCCTCTATCTGCTGGTTCACTCCCCACATGCAGTAGCCAGCGCTGGACCTCTCTGAATTCTGAGTCCAACTCTCCATCTTGGTCTCCCCTGTGGGTGGCCCAGTGCTTGAAGGACCATGTGCTGCTCCAGGGTGTGCGTTAGCAGGACACTGGACTGGATGCTGAGCACTGCACTGCAATGTGGGATGCAGCTTTAACAGTGCTGACTTAATTGTTGTGTTTTTGTGCAATAGCTGTTCCTTCTTTTATTTTGGATTAACACATAGAATTTGTTAGTATATGTTATTTTCATGATAATTTTCTTTGTTTCTTTTACTGTCTCTCTCTCTCTCTTCCTTCTTCCCCCCCCCCCACCCCCATCTTCCTTCTTTCTTGCTTTATTTCAGAAGGTCAGAGTTACTGAGAGAGCAGGACACAAAGATCTTCCATCCACTGTTTCACTCCATAAATGGCTGCAACAGCCAGGGCTGGGCCAGGCTAAGCCAGGAGCCTAAGATATGTCCTGAGTGAATGACACAATACTTGAGCCATCTTCTGGTGCTTCCCCAGGCCATGAGCAGGGAGCTTGATTGAAGTGGAGCTGTCAGACTTTAGGATCTGAATCAGTGCCCAAAAGGGAGGCCCTGCAGCAGTTTCTTCAGACCCTTTTGGTTTGTATAGAGTTAGTAGTAAAATCTCCCTTTTTCTTTTTTTAAGGATTTGTTTATTTTTATTGTAAAGTGAAATTTACAGAGAGTCTGAGAGGAAATATCTTCCATCAGCTGGTTCACTCCCCAAGTGGCAGCAACGGCTGAAACTGAGTTGAACCAAAGCCAGGAGCCAAAAGTTTCTTCTGTGTCTCCATGTTTGTTCAGGGGCCCAATGATTTCAGCCTGAATTACCAGGCCACAGGAAAAGAGGTGGATGGGAAGCTGAGCAGCTGGAACATAAACCAGCGTCCATAAAGTACCCTGGTGTTTGCAAGGTCAGGACTTTAGCCATTAGTTGTGCCATGTTCTCTTTCCTGTTTGTTAAAGCTTATTTATTTTTTATTAGAAAGCCAGATTGTACAAGAAAAAAAGAGATCTGTATCTTCCCTCACTAAATGGTGCACTGGCCGTAGCTGAGCTGATGTGGAGCCAGGAACCAGAGCTTCCTCCTAGTCTCCCACTCAGGTGCAGGTTTGCAGGCTTTTGGGCTGTTCCTGTCTGCTCTCCCAGGCACAAGCAGGGACTGAGGGGGAGGTGGAGTAGCAGGAACACGAACCAGTGTCCATGTGGGATGAGGAGCTTGGGGGTGGAGGATCAGCCAGTTGAGCCAATGTGCTGGACCAGTAATGTCTCCATTTTCATTTCTGATTCTACTTATCTTACTTATCTGAGCTTTTCTCAAAGCTTTTGCTTTTGGTTTGGTTTTGGTTAGTCTGGTTAAATATTTGTCTATTTTATTTAAAACCAACCTATATTTTTGTTTACTTTCACATTTCCTTCATTTCACTTTCATTTATTCTGGTCTGTCTCCTCCTGCTAATCTGGGATTTGGTTTGTTCTTGTTGCTCTGTGAACAATGACCTTGGTACTTTTATTGGAATCACATTGAATCTGTAAATTGCTTGGGGCACCATGGACATTTGGATCATATTAATTCTTCTCATTCAGAATCTTGGAAGATTTTCCCCATTGTTTGTGTCTCATGTTCTTTCATTGAAGTTGTGTGACTTTCACTGTAGAGATCTTTCACATCCTTGGCTAAACTCACCCCAAGGCATTTCACTTGTTACAGCTGTTGTGAATGGGAAGACCTGGTTCACACGGGGGCTGAAGCACATGTTCTCATGTGTCTGCCTCTCAGAGATGTGAAGTTCAGGTTCCCCAGTTTCTGAGGGAGCAGGAACGTTTCCTATCAGATCTCCCCGGGAAGGATTCTGGGCTCCTGTCTGATCTGCTGCAGCCAAAAGCCTGAGGAAACCAGAGCTGGGATTGAATTATGGCAAATGTCCTCCAAATAAAAACAACTTTTCCCTGTGAATGTCTGTACCCTTTATTTATTGTCGTAAATGTTTATTCTCTTGCTTATTCAGTATTATAAATTCTTTAATAGTTCCCCTATTATTTTTAGTTTTCAGTGGATGAGGCCATCCTAAGGGCACATGAGTGGAGACAAAACTGCCCTCACTTGTTCCTGGGAAGTGAGCCAGTGGAAGGGAGCCTATCGTGGGTCTGTCAGTCTCCATCTGCCAAACAGACGAACATAAACTTTGACAAGAAAGACTCTGCAAGGAAAGCTCCATGGACACCTCTAAGGAAGGGTCGGGAAGAGTCCCTGGACTGGCCATGCAGTCAGCTGCTGGGAACGGCTACAGCCCAGCTCCACGGGGACACAGAGACCCTGACACCAGGATCCTTGTAGACCTTGTACTCATCTGGCTGCCCCTCTGTGACCTTGGTGTACACTGCAACAGGAAGTACAATTTCTGCCTGGGGTCTGGGAGTTTTTACAGAACATGATCCAACCTGGGAGGAACACTGTGGAAAACCTCAACGTTGTAGCCACTGCAGTCAGAAGAGCAGGTGACCAAGGTGGGAGTTGAGGGCAGCTGGCCTGGGAGGTGAGGGCAGTGTCAGGGATGGGCCTGGAACCTGCAGGTTGGACACTAACTGCAGGTGTCCCTGCCAGGATTCAGGGCAGGACTGCTAGTTGGTGTCAGAGAAGCAGACACCTCCTCGGAGAGAGGAAAAGCCCCTTCCTCACTGACCCATAGAAAGAAGAATTCTGAGGGAGAGTCAGGAAGTGAACCTTGTCTCCTCTGGAGCAAACAGAAGCATTTCCATCACATCACAGAGCTGCTAAATGCAGGACACCCAGGCTGTCAGCATGGACTGCAATCCTAGTGCAGGCCCAAGGTCAGGGTCAGGGTCATGGGTGTGAGCTGTGCCCTCTGTGCCCAGCAGCAGGGCTGTGGTTCCCAGCTGGGACCAGCCAGGGTGAGGCCATGAATTCTGCTCCTGGCTGTGCAGCCTCAACTGGGTTCTCTGCATTTCCTCTACCTTCATCACAAAGCCAGGTGCAGGGTGAATTTATAACTCCTGGATTTCACTGTGGGCTTCAAGGCGTGAGAATCTGTGTGGGGCACCATGTGACGCAGCAGGATGCCAGGAGGTTCCGTGTGTTCAGCTGTGGCCTCTTCTTGGACCTTCTCCCTGGGATAACCCCTGGCTGAGTGGACACCTTGTGTCTCCAGTGTCCTGTGTCATCAATGACCACCTGTGTCCTTTATTTCCTCCGTGATGGAAAACCATGGATGTAGGCATGGGCACTGTGTACAGGAGTGGAAATGCAGCTTGGGACACCTGATCCCATCTCAGTGTTCTGGTTCCACTTCTGGCCCAGCGTCTGCCCAGTGCATGCCTTTTGAGGTAGTAGATTATGCACCTGGACTCAGTTCTGGGCTCTAGGCTTTGACTTGTCCTGTCCCCAGCTGTGTGTGCCTTTGGGGAGTGAGCCAGGGGATGGGGGAGCACCCTCCTTTTCACAAATATTAAAACATTTTCGAATAAATAAATATAATTGTCTGATCCCTCCCCCATCTCGAAGTGTTTTCAGTTCACAGGTCCAAGGGTTCCAGTGTGAGTTACAGTGTGGTTGAACGTGGGCGCTCTTAAGAAAGCAGGTGCCTTGATTGATGTTCACTGTAGCTGTGTCCGGATGTGAACACTGGAAACTGAAACACCACAAGCTGAGACTGCAGTGACTGCCCCTCCCCCCTGACATCCCAGCTAAACAGGAAGGTGTCCAGTGAGGGTAGGGTCTCCCTGGAGATCATACAGCTGAACTGGACTTGGGATTCCTTACCCACCCAGCACCTTGATAGAGTCCTGCCCAGCACAGCAGCCCCAACACAGTCAGAGGTGTGGCTCAGAACTGGGTGCCTCTGGTTCCCACATTCTGTGCCTGGGAGATCCTAAGTGAAACCACTCCAAGCTGGGCCCCCTGCACCCAAGTCTCTGCCAGAGTGGCAACTTACTGTGTGGCCCAGGGCCCAGGTGTGTTCAAATGACCATTTGCAGGGGAGGCTGAGGCCCACATGGGAGTCCTGTATTCCCTTTGGCTGCCATAGTGTGCTGGGGGGGAGGGACGGGCAGTGCCGTCATCACCCACCAGAGCCACATGTAGATGCCCTGCCCACTCCAGACTGTCCAGCTTCCTAGTGCCCACGTAATCCCCTCAGCACGTCTCAGGTCCCTGGTTCTTTCTGCAGCTGCTTGCGCTTTAGCCTTGGTTTCCCTCACACACTTAGCCTTGCAGGTCAAAGACTCAGTCTTGTGTCCTTTTTCATCACAGTCACTCAGTCCATGGGTATCCCATCTCTACTCTTGACTGCAAATGTGACACAAGTGGAGTCACCTCCCCAGTGTGTCTACTGCACAGACATTTCCCCTCATCACCTGACTCATGGTCACCGCCAGCCCTGCAGGTCACGTCTCACCAACATCCTGGCTCCCACTGCTCCTGCACTGAATGCCTGGTGGTCCCTCCTGGGATCCACCCTCCCAGGTTGCCCTTCTCCTACGGTGATGCCATCCCCCCATGGCCTGAAGCTCTGGGTGTCCTCCTAGCCTCCTCCTCTTTCCCTGGATGCAGTCCACAGGAAATGCTGTGCATCCATCTGCAGAAGGATCCAGAACCTCATTTCTTCCACCCTGCCCAGGCCCACACCCACCATAGTGACTGGCATCCCTGCCTGGACACTGCAGGAGCCCCTAGAGCTTTGTATCCAGCCTCTCAGCCCTGTCATGATGCCGCAGCCAGAGTGGACCCTGGACAGGAGAAGGTGCACACGTTCTTCTGCTCAGAGCTGTCTTGTGGCTCCCACCTCACTCAGCGCCAGGGCTGAGCCTTCCAGTGTGTGTGAGGTCTGCTGGACGGTGGTGCCCGACCCAGCCTTTCTGACGGCTCCCTGCTCTGTATGCAGACTTGCTCCTACCTGGGGAATTTGTACTGGCCGTCCCCTGCCTGCACAGCACCTGCCCAGACACCTTTGACGGTGACTCACTGTGTCCTCCCAACTTTCCTCAGGGTCATCTCCCTTAGTGCAGTGCACGCTGAACATGGTGGCAAGAGAGCCAGCTGCCCCAGCCCTCACACCCACTCTGGACCAACTTGCCCTGCACTGGGTCTAGCCCACAGCAAGGTGGGGGTGAGTGATGAGCATGTTGCACCTGCCCTTCTAGACCCTGTGGTTCATTAGTGAAGCCTGAGACAGAGGTTGCCTGTGGCCGCTGCAGAGTGGGATCCCCTTCCTCTGGTGTCCAAGAGATCTGTGCTTTCTCACACGTATCATCTGCCCTCCTGCTTCCCTCCCACACTGCCTCCTGCACACACAGGCCTGAAGGCCACCAGAGCTCACACACAGGACGAGCAGGTGCAGTCAACAACACTAAGGAACAAAATGGACATAGGAAGATGGGAGCCCTGGGCTGATCCAAGTGTGTTTTGACTGTTCTGGCCTCCTGCAGCCTCCACTATTTGGGTCCATGAGGCAGGGCAGCCTGGCCACAGCTGAGTCCTGTATTGGCAGGTGTTGATGGGCACGACCTACCAGACAGCCCAGGACACTAAGGCACTGAGCCAAGTTGGCAGTGACCACGACAAAACCTGGTGGGCTGAGCAGTGCATGGACACAACCCTGTTCTCACCCAGGGCATCCCAGTCTCTCTTGTCCTACCTGCAGCTGACTCAACATAGCAACCACATGGCTTCTGGAAGGTTCTTGGCGCTTCAGTTTATTTGCTCTGCAAAATTTTTGGAATTTTTCTGATTTAATTTTCTTAACCCCTTGTGATTGGAATTGGAAAAAGTGAATTGCTGTTCAGATCTGCACAGGAGAGGACAAAACTGTAGCAGGTGCACCTGACTTGAGACAGGGACAGAGGCTCCCACACTGGGCTGGGAGAGCCAGGCTTCCACCTCACACTGTGCCCACAGAAACACAAGGAATCCCAGCTCCTTTGTTTCTCCTCAGACCCACCATCTCTCTGGCTCCATCCCATCCAAGGCTCACCCTTCAAACTGTCAGAGAGCAGTCAGAACCCTGGGCTCTGTTCCCACCTGGGAGAACCAATCAGGACTTGGTGAGAGTCCTTGGGGTATGGCTGAGGGAGGAGCTACTGGGTGGGCAGGGCAGCTTCTCCATGGGCATCTAAGGGTCTTGGGGACGCCCTCACCCTCAAATATACCCCAGTGCTTACCTGCAGCCCTAGTGTAGCTTGCTGCTTCCCCACCTGTGAGAGAAAACATCTAGTGAGAGGCAGGGAGAAGGCAGGGCCTGAGGACTGGCTCATCTCAGAGAAGATTCCAGAACTGTGGCTACAGACCTAGGAAAGGGTCAGGAGGTGCCTCTCCTGGAGGTGTGTCCTCAGCTGGGATCTTCCCCTGACCTGGGGCTGCTGGAACTCAGGTTCCTGTGAGCAGAGTCATCCCTGTGGAGTGTTTGTTCTCCACCTTCACTTGTGCTTCACACCAGAACCAATGTGAGCACCAGGGGCCCAGCTGGGAGTGCAGGTGTGTGTGCATGGTGCTTCCCAGGAATGGGGTGGCAGACCTTCTCTTTTGGAGACAGCAAACTCAGACACAGATACAGCCCTCACCCTGCCCTACCTGAGCACTTCCTCCTAATCATCTTCATCACAGCAGTGACCACAGCTCCAATTAGCACAGCTGCCACGAGGACCAAGCCAGTGATGACTCCCCACATGGGCACAGTGGGCCGAGGAGGCTCTGAGAGGGGAAGGGAAAATAAGGGGCTTTGACACCAGGTCTCAGCCCTGCCCCTGCTGAAGGCTCTGCCCCTCACTTCCCTCCTTACCCCATCTCAGGCTGAGGGGCTCAGGCAGCCCCTCATGCTCCACGTGGCATGTGTATCTCTGCTCCTCTCCAGAAGGCACCAGCACAGCTGCCCACTTCTGGAAGGTTCCATCTCCTGCAGGTCTGGTCTCCACCAACTCCATGTCCTGGGTCAGGTCCTCCCCATCTCGCTGCCAGGTGAGTGTGATGTCCTTGGGGTAGAAGCCCAGGGCCCAGCACCTCAGGGTGGCCTTCTGGTCAGAGACTGGGTGGTGGGTCACATGTGCTGTGGGTGGGTCTGGGGGGAGATTTGGACAATTCATGCCTTTCATGTTTTTCATGTGACACTAAATTTACACTCAGTGACCATCCTGAGAATGGACAGGAGGACAGGGATGTGGGAGAGCATTGCAAGCCCAGACCTGGCCTGGATAAAGACAATGGGATCATCTGTTGTCTGCAAAGATGTAGACAAAGAATCAGGTATGGTTCAGGCTGGGAGAACCCGGGTCTCTTATTGGGTGAAAGGGATTTGGTCTTGTCCTGAGTGGAGGCTGAGAGACTGAGAAACCCTGGGGTGAATCCTCCCAGTGCATTGGCTTGAGGTTGGGGACAGGCCTGGGAGGGGTCACAGCTCACAGGACCCAGCAGGAGTCCAGGCCACCAAGAGGATTCTTTTCAGATTTTTCTATGCCTGCACAATCCAGGTCCTTCTTCCACACTGAGGAACGTGTGGGTATCTGGCTCTGGACCCAAAGTCCAGGAGGACATCCCTGCTGTGGTCATGAGGAGAGGTGGACACAGACCTGGCTCCTTCTTTCCTCCCATCCTGCACAGCCCCAGCCCCAACCCTAGGGGATGTGGGCAAGGGCAGCCCCTACAAGCCTTGCACACCTGAACGCTGTAGTGTCTCCTGCCCCAACTCCAGGAATCTGGTTAGCAACTCTAAGCACTCCCCCTCCAAGTAGGCCCTGAAGTCTTCAGCATCACCATCAGCCTCCCACTTGTGCTTGCTGATCTGAGCCGCCATGTCGGCTGCAGTCCAGGTTTGCAAGTCCTCATTCAGGACAATGTAGTCCTTGTTGTCGTAGGCCCACTGCCAGTACCCGCGGAGGAGGCGTCCATCTGCCCCGACTTCGCAGCCATACACTTTCTGGAGTGTGTGAGAACCTGTCACCAGTCCAAGGTTAGCCTTGGCCACGCAGCTCCGCCCCCGCCCTCACCGACCCGCTGGGATTTCAGCTGAAACCGAAAATGAAACCCGGTTGATCCCCGTCCCCGCGGGCTCCTCCCTCCGAGGGTCTCCGAGGCGCCTGTGGGAGGGGTCGGGTCACTCACCGTCCTCACTTTGGTTGTAGTAGCTGCGCAGGTTGTTCAGGTCCACGCGATTAATCTGTGTCTGCTGTTTACCCCGCTGTGTGTGCCTGTGCAAGTACACCTGCTCCACCTGCTGCATCCACGGCGCCCGTGGTTCTGCCCTCGGGTTCTTGGCGTCGCTGTCGAAGCGCACGAGCTGCGTGTCGTCCACGTAGCCCACAGCCATGAAATGGGGCTCCCCGAGGCCGGGCCGGGACACTCCGGTGATGAAATACATCAGTGAGTGGGAGCCTGGAGGAGAGAGGGGCTGGAGTGGTACCCTGGGGTCCAAGTCCGCTGGGGCAGCAGAGAAGGCAGGGTCCTTGGGGTTGCTAAACAGTAAAGGGTCAGTGAAGAAGGGACTGGGTGAGGCGATGGGGGATAAGTAGAAGTGGGGACGTCTACAGGGGCTGCGGAGAGGCGGCTCCCGGGGTCCTGTGTTCCCTCCGCGCGCTCCCCTCGCTCCTGCCCCGCAGAGCCCGTCTCCCTCCCGACCCGCACTCACGCTCCAGGGTCTCTGTCAGGGACAGGCCCACCGCGAGCAGCAGGAGGGTTCGGGGCAAGGTGGACCCCATCATGGAGAACTAAAGAGACTTTTCCGGGAACTTCCACGCCCACTTTATATCCGGGTGGCGCTGATTGGTTCGATCCGACTTTTGCAGCCTACCTGCCCTGCCCACCGTGTGTGACATCAGGAACCCGGGAGGTGGACTGAGGTTTCTGTTCAGACTGTCCCAGTGGAGCTGAGAGCCAGGGCTGCCCCATCTGAGGCTGGGCTGGGCAGGCAGGGCTGCCCTGTGGCGTCCTCTGGTGGTTGGTGGGTGGAAGAGGCCTCGGGTCCTTTCTTCAGGATTGTGTGTGCCAAGGCAGATGGCTTTTCCAGAGCTGGGGGGGGGTGGGGGGGGGGAGAGAGAAAGCTGCACAGGCTGACACTGAGCCTTCATCCAGCTCTCCCCCGTGGGTGACAGGGATCCAAGCACTTGGGCATCTTCCATTACTTTCTGTGATACAGCAGCAAGCTAGACAAGAAATGGAGCAGTTTGGACTCAAAGCTGTGCCCATAATAGATGGGTGTTGTCAGCTCAGCCTGCTACCCTACAGTGTTGGCCCTGTTTGCTTCTTTAGCGGCCACATAAAAGGGTGAACAGGAGACATCTGTGTTCCTGTCTGACTTCATTTAACATAAATGTCTTTCAGCTCTATCCATTATGTCGCAAATGATATTATTCATTTTGACTAAGACTTCTTTGTTTGAAAGACAGAGTTAGAGAGAGAGAGAGAGAGAGAAGAGGAAGAGAGGAGAAGAGGGAGAGAGGAGAGGAGGGTAAGAGAGACACATTGTTTCATCTTTTGCTCATTTCCCAAATAGCTGCATGGCAGGAGCAGGGCGGGTCTGACGCTAGGGTCTCCCATATGGGTGCAGCAGCCCAAGCACCTGGGTCATCTCCCACTGCCTTCCCAGGTGCATTAGCAGGGAGCTGGATCAAAAGCAGAGGATCCAGGACACGAAGTAGCACCTGAATAGGATACCAGCATCACAGGCAGAGGCTTTACCCACTGCACAAACTGGGCCCTTATCACTCATCTTTTGATAATCATCCATCAAGCTGCATGAATTGATACCTTATTGCTATTCTCCTCTTCCTCAGATTAGTAGGTTATTTTGTCATTTGAATATTAGAAATAAATCTTATAATGTGGATTCTGGATCTGTCACTGGGCATCTCTGAGGTCTGATTTTTTATCTGGGGAACTGTTGCTTTCTTCCACACATCAACTGCATCGAATTAGTGCTGACATCCTTGTTTCTTTTTTTACAACAACGGGAAGAAAAGAAAGAAATTAATACCATGAAGTTAAATAACATGCTACTGAATAACTACTGTGTCGCTGAATAAGCGAATATCAAGAACTTTCTTGAAGAAAATGATTCTACCATGTGATCTATGAAGAGATGCAACTAACCAAAAAAAAAGTCAAAATCCATGAGATGTGATTTCCGCCGATCTCTGTTGGTGGAATGTGTCTCCCTTAGGCAACACGTAGATGGGTTTTGTTTTTTAACCCAGTCTACTAATGTGACATTTGATTGATGAGTTTAATCCATTCACATTCAGGGTTAATACAAATAGGTGGTAATTTGGTTTTATCATATTAGCAATGGGTTGTTCGTTGATTTAGTCTTCTGTTATTTTACTGAGATTTTCTTCGCATTTGCCTTTGGATTTGGTGAGTGCTATTCTTTTTCTCTGTCAAGAGAACATCTTTGAGTATGAGCTGTAGGGCAGGTTTGGAAGAGGCAGATTCTTTAACTTTTTTTTTTTTTGACTGTGGAAGAACTTTATTTCATTTTCAAAGAGAAAGAAAAGTTTTGCTGGGTAAATTATCCTGGGCTGACAATTTCTTGCTTGTAGAATCTAAAATATGTTGCTCCATTCTCTTCTGGCCTGCAGTTTCCTGTGAGAGGTCTCCTGTGAGTTTAATTGGCAATTAGTTGATTTTTTTCACGTGCACATTTAAGGATCTTTTCCTTATGTTCGATTGAAGAGAGCTTGATTATCATGTGTCATGGTAAAGATCACTTTTGGTCAACCCTGTTGGGAGTTCTGTGCCCCTCCTGAATGTTGTTTCCCAATTCTTTCTCTAGATTAGGGAAATTTTCCCTTATTATTTCATTGAATACATCTTTAAACCCAGCTTTTCTTTTTGCACCTTCTGGGACTCCCATAACTTATATATTTGGCTTTTTCATAATGTGTTTCAATTCTTGAATACTTTTTTTAGCCTGACCCAGCTCTGTCTCCAGCTTTTGGTTTGTTTGTTTCCCCCTGATGACAGGAAATACATTCTAATTTTGAGATTCTTTCTTCTGCCTCCTTCATTCTATTTTGGAGACTCTCCACTGTACTTTAAATTTGCTCCACTGTATTCTCCAATTTTGGTATATCAGCTTTCATTTGATTCATTTCCTTTGTGACATATTTCTTAAATTCCTTGAATGCTTGCTTTATGTTTTTGATAAGAAGTTTTATAACAAGTACTTTGAATTCTGTATCCCCCATTTTCTCGATGTCTTCCTCAGTGAACTCTGAGATTGGCAAAGGATTTTGCTCCTTTGCAGGGAAGTCTTCAGTAATATTCATTGTGCCTTTGTCTCTTCTTTTGCTCTTGGTCATTGTACTTCTAGTTAGCAGATTTTTCTCCTTGTGTTGGGTTTCTAAGCTGTGTCACCCACAGGTCTACAGTTCAATTTTACTTATTGCAGTTGGTACACAGCTCTTTGCTTGTAGTCACTTGTGCCACTCCTTCCAGTGAATTCCAGGTCTGGGTTCTTATGTTAGATTTCCACCATGGTCTCCATAGCCCCAGCTCTTGGCTCACCACTCTCTACCTCCTGTGATACCGTGCTGAGGCTGCACCATTGTCTGTGCGGCCTTTCTCCAGCTTCCCATGAGTAGGTCACAGGATTAGGGAGACACCAGGAGTCCTATATAGCTAAGTTGCTGGTGGTGATAATCTTCCTGGAATCTATTGGCCATTAGGTTTGAGGGCTACATGGACCTATTTTGACCTATATGATGCCAAAGTCAGAATTAGTTTGCACGTGGGACTAGAGCAATGCACTGAACTCAGTGAGTTCTCACTGAGCTCAGTGTACCCGCAGCTCACTGTTGTCCCTGCATTCTTTCCCACACCATACAAAATGGTGCTTGATGTGCCACTACTAGAGGTGTTGGTCTGTTGGCCATTAGGTCTGAAGGCTACCCGCACGTATCTTGGGTGGAACCTGTAGGATGTCATGTTGTTGCAGTTCACAGAGCTAGAAATGAGTTCACTCTAAGCTCAGTGTACATTCAGTCCTTTCTCTAGCCTTTGCCTCCTTAAACAGAATGGTGACATATTTGGCTCTAGGGGGTGGACTAGGCTGTGAAATTCACCCTGTTCCCGCACTGCCTGTCTGGAACCTGCCATTCCGTGTCTGTTCCTGCTCAAATCAAACAGACCAGCAGGATGAGCAGTTCTTTGTCTGGGTTCACCTCCTGAGTTCCTGGTGAATGTCCCTTCCCACTTCACTGCTGGCGGAGTTCTGACTGTTGCTGCAATTCAGATCGCCGCTCACTGGATATTGCTGGGGTACTGGTCACTGCAACCCCACACCATTGTGTCTGCTGCTTTCCTTTGTCTGTCAGTCTCCAGGTATCCCTCTGCTGTTGTTCTGTCTTCTCCTATTTCCTGGAATGTGCCCTCTCTGCTTCACACTGGGTAATACTTCTCCATCCATTTAAATGTGTCCTTACTCTATTCCTGTGTGTTGATTCTCACAGACGTTGTTATTTCTAAAAGTAGTGGTCTGTGTAGCTAAAGCAGTGGTTTTAACAAGTTCAATGTTGTGATTTTTCTCCCATGATCTTTTATTGGGTGTTAGATCTGTTATAGTATGAAAGGATTCAGTGATGATGGAATTCCTCACAGAGGGTTGGTGGGCCTGGAAGGCCTGGGTCAGGAATACGGGGTGTGCCATCCACATTGGCCTCTCCAGTGGTACTCGTGTTGCCATTCATGTATGGGTTCCTTGTATGAAAGGCACTGGCTGAAAAGCATGTAGTCTTCAGCATCATGTTCATGCTGGCGATGTTTGTCCTCTTTACGTTGATGTACTTGGTCACAGCCTTTTATGAAATGCTCCACTGATGCCTCAGTGTCCAGCTCGGCAGCTCTGTGAGTTTGACATCCATAAGTTTCTTCTCCTTCAGTGGCATGACTGATGCCATCTTGGAGTCCTGGTGTTCCCTCAGTGTCATTTCTTTGAAGTATTGTATGTTAAAATTTTATTATGAAAACCAGGGATACATATTATATACATATACATACAAATATATTACACACACGTGCGTGCGCGCGCACACACACACACACACACACACACACACACACGGAGAGAAGAAAGAGACCTTCTATCTCCTGGTTACTGCTCCTCATGCCTTCAGCAGCTGGACCATGGCTAGGCCAAAGTCAGGAGCCATGAACTTGATTCAGGTCTTCCTGTGGGAGACACAGACACCAGGCTTGAGTCATCACCTGCCACCCCCAGGGTATTGTGGGCTAAGGAGCGAATTAGCGCTCATTAAGCTGAGCAGTAACAGGAACTGGGCTTGTGGTTACAGCAGAAGCACAGGCTGAAAACACTTAGATTAATTGGACTCAGCTGTATCCAATTGCTTGGCTAAAGGACTTGGAGAGGGTGGTGAAGCGTATATAAGTAGAGGTGAAAGTAATAAAGGAGATCCTGGTGATTGCAAGGCAAGGATTTAGTCACTAGGCTATCATACCATGCCCTTATTTTTTTTTCTCTTTCTTATCCTAAACTAATTTAGTTTGTTTTATTATTGCAAAGTGAAATGGAAGGAGAGATAGGAAAAAAAGGAGAGACAGAGACAGACAAAAGTAGACAAATAAAGACACATCTTCCATCTGCTGGTTTATTCCCCAAATGCAGTGTCCACAGCCAGACCAGATAAAGCCAGGAGCCCAAATTTCAATTTTGTTCTCACCTGTGGGTGGCCCAGTGATTGAACCCAGTGCTGCTTCTAGCGGTGTGCACCTGCAGGAAGTTGGGCTGAGTGCTGAGTACTGCAACGTGGGATGCAGCTTTAGCCAGTTTCTTTCTAACTGTTGGTGCCAAACAGCTGCTCTAATTTTATTTTTGATTGACACTTAGTGGATTTCTAATTTGTTAGTACATAATTCCTTTCATGGTAGTTTCTTTCTTAAGATTTATTATATTTATTTATTTGAAAGGCAGAATTAGAGAGAGAGAGAGAGAGAGAGAGGGAGGGAGAGAGAGAGAGAACGAGAAGGAGAGACAGGACACAGAGACCTTCCAACCATTGGTTCACTCCACAAATGGCTACAACATGAGGGCTGGGCCGGGCTAAAGCTGGAATCCCAGAATACATTCTGCGTCTCTCATGCGGGCAAAGCACACAGTACTTGTGCCATCTTCTGCTACTTTCTCAGGCCACTAGCAGGGAGCTGGATTAGAAGTAGAGTAGTAGAGTAGTCAGTTTCTTATGACCCTTTGTGCTTCTCCGGAATTAGCAGTGAAGTCTCCTTTTATCATTTTTTTTAAGATTTATTTTTATTATTTTTTCATTGGAAAGGCGGATATACAGAGAGGAGAGACAGAGAGGAAGATCTTCCGTCCGATGATTCACTCCCCAAGTGAGCGCAACGGTCGATACTATGCCGATCTGAAGCCAGGAGCCTCTTCCGGGTCTCCCACGCGGGTGCAGGGTCCCAAAGCCTTGGGCCATCCTTGACTGCTTTCCCGGGCCACAAGCAGGGAGCTGGATGGGAAGCGGGGCTGCCGGGATTAGAACCGGCGCCCATATGGAATCCCATATGGTTAAGGTGAGGACCTTAACCACTTGCGCCACCGCACTGGGCCCCCTTTTATCATTTTTTAAAATTGATTGCATTTCGTTTTGTTACACAGTTTTATAGGCTCTGGGATTCCCCTAACCCCTCCCCGTGCCCTCCCCCCATGGTGGATTCCTCCACCTTGTTGCAATATTACAGCTCAAATCCAGTCAAGATTCTTTCATTGCAGGCATATACCAAGCATAGAGTCCAGCATCTTATTGTCCAGATACATTCAACGGTTTCTTGGGGAGACCATCTCTGGTCTGAAGGCTGAGCTGGCAGAATATCATCCCGACCACTTAAAAGCCCCAACATAACATCAACAACAATTTACAACATTATGGAATTAATTGACATGGTATTGAGTAACCAATATGTTCAAAAAAATGCAGGTTCTTAACCATATCCTGTGACTACTTCATTGATATTTCAATTTTAATTTGTATACAACTGGCTTCTATACACCTTAAAATGGCTATAGGGTACTATTCAGCTGTCATGTGTCCTTTTATCATTTTTAAAAACAAATTCATTTCTTTTTATTGGAAAATCAAATTGTACAGAAAAAAGGAGAATCAGAGAGAAATATCTTCCACTGGTTGGTTCACTCCCAAAGTGGCCACTTTGGCCATTGCTGAGCTGATGTGGAGCCAGGAGCCAGGAGCTTCCTCTTAGTCTCCTGCAACTGTCCTCCTCTGTTACTGCAGGATGCAATCAGGGAGCTGGATGTGAAGTGGAACAGCTAGAACATGAACCAGATCCCCTGTGGCATCCCTGTGTGTGCAAGGTGAGGATTTAGCCACTGAGACACCATGCTGTGTCCCGACAGACGTGCAAAACCACACCTCAGACCTGCAACAGGCTGTCAGCCCCTCTGCCCCCCAGGCTGTCAGCAACATCTGCCTTCTTTCAGGCCTATGTCACATAGACAGTCACATAGACAGGTGCAGGGTTTATTAGCAACTCCTGGATTTTTCGTGAGCTCCAAGGAGTGAGAATCTGTGTGGGGCACTGTGTGAGGCAGCAGGATCCAGGTAGGTTCCGTGTGCTCAGCTGTGCCCTCTTCCTGAACCTTCCTCCTGGGCTGCCCCACCAGGAGAGAGGACACTGTATGTCTCCAATGTCCTGTGCCATCACTGACCACCTATGCCTTTATTTCTATCCTGATGGAAAACCATGAATGTAGGCTTGGGCACTCAGCACAGGGTAGAGACACAGCTTGGGATGCCCAGTCCCATCTCAGTGCTCTGCTGGAGTCCTGGCTCCACTTCCGGCCCAGCGTCCACCCAGTGCACACCATGGGAGGCAGCAGATGAGGCATGAGGACATCTGCACTGAGTTCTGGGCTCTGGGCTTGTGCTTGCCCCAATCCCAGCTCTGTGGGTGTTTGGGGAGTGAGCCAGGAGATGGGGGAGCACTTTTCTTTCACAAAGATGAAAGAAATCTTCAAATAAATAAACATAAATTTCTGACCCCTCCCCCTATCTTGTAGTGCTCTTTGTCCACAGGCCCAGGGGTTCCCAGTGTGGGTGACAGCAGTGTTGATCTTGGGGCTCTCAGAGATCACAGGCGCCTTTGACCTTGGCTGTGCCCTGTCTGCATGTGAACACTGGGAGCTGAAACATCACAAGCTGAGACTGAAGTGATTGCCCCTCCCCGCTGACATCCCAGCTAAATAGGAAGGTGTCCAGTGAGGGTGGGGCCTCCCTGGGAAACATAAAGCTGACTTTGATTTGGAACTCCCTGCCCCACTGAGCACCTTGCTAGTCCTGCCCAGCACAGCAGCCTGGGGACAGTCAGAGTTCAGGAGAAAGTTGTGGCTCAGAACTGGGTGCATGTGTTTCCCACCTTGTGAGCCTGGAAGATCCTAAGTGAAACTGGGTTGTCTGCACCCAGATCTCTGCCAGAGTGTCCCCTTACCATGTGGGGCCCAGAGCCCAGGTATGCTCAAGGGACCATCCTTCAGGGGATGCTGAGGTCCAGGTGGGAGTCCTCTCTCACTGTCTGTTGCCAGAGTGTGCCCTGTGGGTGGTGCTTCAGCACCAACCTGAGCCACACGCAGATCTCCTGGCCACTTCAGGCTATCCAGCCTTCTAGTGATCATGGAATCCCCTCTGCACATCTGAGGTCCCAGATTCTCATAGTGAACTCAGCCCTACAGCTGGCTGGGCTGTGGCTTTGGTTCCAAACTTAGTACTGCAGGTCAATGTCTTGGTCCTGTGCATACTCTCAGCATAGCTACTTACTTCCTGGGTGCCCCATCTCTGCTCCTGACTGCAATTTTAGTCCATGTGGAGCCACCTCCCCAGTGTGTCTCCCACACAGACATTTCCCTTTAGTCCCTGTCATGGTCACTACTAGCCCTGCAGTGTCACTCAATTCTCAGCAACACCATGGCTACCGTTGCTAGTGCACTGAATGCTTGGGTGGCCCCTCCTGGGATCCACCCTCGCTGGTCACACTCTCTCACAGTAATGCCATCCCTGCAACTGGCACAGCCTGAAGCCCTGGCTGTCCTCCTTGCCTCCTCCTTCTCTTTCCCTGGATGCAGTCCACAGGAAGTGCTGTGCATCCATCTGCAGAAGGATCTAGGACCTCTTCTCTCCCACTCTGCCCATGCCCACACCCACACAGTGACTGGCATCCCTGCCTGGACACAGCAGGAGCCCCGAGAGCTTTTTCTCCAGCCTCACAGTCTCTCAACCCCATCCTCACGCAGCAGCCAGGGTGGTCCCTGGATAGGAGAAGGTGCACACATGTCCCTCCTCATTCCGAGCTGTCTCGTGGCTCCCACCTCACTCAGCGCCAGGGCTGAGCCTTCCAGGGTGTTGTCTCCTGCTGGATGGTGGTGCCCGACCCAGCATTCCTGATGGCTCCCTGCTCTGTGTGCAGACTCACTCCTGCCCAGGGCATTTGCACTGGCCGTCCCCTGCCTGCGCAGCACCTGCCCAGACACTTTTGCTTGTGACTTATTGTGTCCTTCCCACCTTCCTCAGGATCACCTCCTCAGGGCAGTGCATGCTGACCGTGGTGGTGAGATAGTCAGCTGCCCCAGCTCTCACACCCACTCTGGACCAACTTGCCCGGTACTGAGTCTGGCCCATGGCCATTAGTGAGCTTGTTGCACCTGCCCTTCCAGACCCTGTGGTTCATTAGTGGAGTTGAGACAGAGGCCGCCTGTGGCTGCTGCAGAACGGCATCCTATCCTCTGGTGTCCAGGTGGCCTGTGCTCTCTCACAAGTGTCCTCTGCCCTCCTGTTTCCCTCCCTGCCACATTGCCTCCTGCACACACAGAGCTGAAGGCCACCAGAGCTCACACACAGGAAAAGCAGATGCAAGCAGCCAACGACACTAAGGAACAGAATAGACACAGGAAGATGGGAGCCCAGAGCTGAACCCATGTGTGAATTTTGACTATCTTGGCCCCATGCAGCCTCCACTTCCTCAGGTCTGTGAGACAAGGCAAGGCTAACTATGGCTGAGTCCTGTGATGACAGGTGTTGGTGGGTACGTCCTACTAGAGAGACCAGGATATTGTGGCAGCTGAGCTGGGTCAGCAGTGACCACGACAAGGACTGTTGGTCTTGGGACCAACTGGGCACAACCCTGTTCTCACCCAGGGCCTCCCAGCCTTTCCTGTCCCACCTGCAGTGGACTCAAAAAGGAAACACATGGATTCTGGAAGGTTCTTGGTGCTTCTGGTTTTTTTCTTGCCCAATTTTTGGAATTTCCTTTTAATTTTCTCATGAAACACTCATTATTGGAATTGGAAACAAAAAGTGATTTTCTGTTCAGATCTGCACAGGAAAGATGAAGCTCCAGCAGGTGCACCTGACTTGAGAGAGAGATGGAGATGCCCACACTAGGCTGGGAGGGCCAGGCTCCCACCTCACACTGTGCCCACAGGAACACACTCAGCTGCCTGTGCAGGAAGGGAGGGCGGGGCTTTCTTCTTGTTCTTTTTTTTAAAAATATTTATTTATTTTTATTGGAAAGGTGGATATACAGAGAGGAGGAGAGACAGAGAGGAAGATCTGTCTGATGATTCACTCCCCAAGTGATCGCAACGGCAGGTGCTGTGCCAATCAGAAGCCAGGAGCAAGGTGCTCTTCTGGGTCTCCCACGCGGGTGCAAGGTCCCAAGGTTTTGGGCTGTGCTCAACTGCTTTCCCATACTACAAACAGGGAGTTGGATGGGAAGCGGGGCTGCTGGGACTAGAAATGGCGCCCATATAGAATCCCGGTGCATGCAAGGCGAGGGCTTTAGCCACTACATTATAGTGCTGGACCCGAGGGCAGGGCTTTTAAAGGATACCAAGATGGGGACTTAAGCAAGGTTCTATCTCTCAGTTCCAAACAAGGCAATTGTCTCACTCTACAGAAACAAGGTGAGAAATTGCACTACACATGGGGACAGGAACAGCTCTGCACACATGAAAATGTGCAAATACGGGCCCAGCACAGTGGCTTAGCAGCTAAAGTTCTTGTCTTGAAAGCGCCAGAATCCCATATGGACACCGTTATAATATTGGTGTCCCACTTCCCATCCAGTTCCCTACTTTTCCTGGGAAAGCAGTCGAGGACGGCCCAAAGCCTTGGAACCCTGCACCTAGTAGGAGACCTGGAAGACTCCTGGCTTCATATTGGTACAGCTATGGCCTTTGAGGTCACTTGGAGAGTGAATCATTGGATGGAAGATATTTCTCTCTGTTTCTCCTCCTCTCTATATATGTCTGACTAAGCAATAAAAATAAATAAATAAATCTTTAAAAAAATGTGCAAATGCAAGGAATCCCCCAGCCCCGCTGTATCCCCTCAGACCTGCCCCTCTAACCCTCCAGTTCCTCCAGGTCTCACCTTTAAAGCCCTGGGCACTGTGCCCATCTGGGAGAATCAATCAGGACTTGGTGAGAGCCCTGGAGGTGTGGCTGAGGGAGGAGCTACAGGGTGGGCAGGGCAGCTTCTCCATGGACATCTGACTATGGCAAGTGCTTTGGAGATTCCCCCAACTCCAAACACACCCCATTGCTTACTTGCAGCCTTAGTGTAGCTTCCCCCATTCCCAACTGTGACAGAAAATAGCTGGTGACAGACAGGGAGAAGGCAGGAGCTAAGGACTGCTTCATCTCAGAGATGTTTCTAGAATTGTGGCTACAGACCCAGGAGAGGATCAGATGGTGCTTGAGGAGTTCCTCAGCAGGGACTTTCTCCTGACCCGGTGCTGCTGGAACTCAGGTCCCTGTGATCAGAGTCATCCTCATGGAGTATGCATCCTCACCTTCACTTTTGCATTACACCAGTGTGAGCATTTGGGGCTCAGCTAGGGGAGCTGGTGTGTTCATGGTGCTTCCAGGGTTTAGGGAAGGCAGACCTTCTCCCCAGGGGACAGGAGACTCAGACCCAGCCCTCACCCTGCCCTACCTGAGCTCTTCCTCCTAATCATCATCATCACAGCAGTGACCACAGCTCCAATGAGCACAGCTGCCACGAGGACCAGGCCAGCGATGACTCCCCACATGGGCACAGTGGGCCGAGGAGGTTCTGAGAAGGGAAGGGAGAAGGAGGAGCTCTGACACCTTGGTTTCGGACCTAGCCCTGCTGAAGGCTCTGCCCCTCACTTCCCTCCTTACCCCATCTCACAGTAAGGGGCTCAGGCAGCCCCTCATGCTCCATGTGGCACGTGTATCTCTGCTCCTCTCCAGAAGGCACCAGCACAGTTGCCCACTTCTGAAAGCTTCCATCCCCTGCAGGCCTCGTCTCCACCAGCTCCATGTCCTGGGTCAGGTCCTCCCCATCTCGCTGCCAGGTGAGTGTGATGTCCTTGGGGTAGAAGCCGAGGGCCCAGCACCTCAGGGTGACCTTCTGGTCAGAGACTGGGTGGTGAGTCACATGTGCTGTGGGTGGGTCTGGGGGGAGATTTGGACAATTCATGCCTTTCATGTTTTTCATGTGACACCAAAGCTGCACTCAGTGTCCATCATGAGAATGGACAGGAGGACAGGGATGTGGGAGAGCATTGCAAGCCCAGACCTGGCCTGGATAAAGACAATGGGATCATCTGTTGTCTGCAAAGATGTAGAATCAGGTATGGTTCAGGCTGGGAGGACCCGGGTCTCTGATGGGATGAAAGGGATTTGGTCTTGTCCTGAGTGGAGGCTGAGAGACTGAGAAACCCTGGAGTGAATCCTCCCAGTGCATTGGCTTGAGGCTGAGGACAGGCCTGGGAGGGGTCACAGCTCACAGGACCCAGCAGGAGTCCAGGGCACCAAGAGGATTCTTTTTAGAATTCTATGCCTGCACAGTTCATATCCCTCTTCCACACTGAGGAACGTGTGGGTATCTGGCTCTGGACCCAAAGTCCAGGAGGACATCCCTGCTGTGGTCATGAGGAGAGGTGGACACAGACTTGTGTCCAACTTTCCTCCCATCCTGCGCAGCTTCAGCCCCAGCCCTAGGGGATGTGGGCAAGGGCAGCCCCTACAAGCTTTGCACACCTGAACGCTGAAGGATCTCCTGCCCTAACTCCAGGAATCTGTGCAGCGACTTCATGCACTCCTCCTCCAGATAAGATCTGTATCTTTCAGCTTCACCTGTCACTTCCCACTTGCGCTGGGTAATCTGAGCTGCTGTGTCAGCTGCAGTCCAGGTGCACAGGTCCTCATTCAGGGCGATGTAGTCAGCACCATCATAGGCCCACTGCCAGTACCCGAGGAGAAGGCGCCCATCTGCCCCGACTTCGCAGCCGTACATCTTCTGGAGTGTGTGAGAACCTGTCACCAGTCCAAGGTTAGCCCTGGTCACGCAGCTGCGCCCCCGCCCTCACCGATCCGCGGGGATTTTGCAGAAACTGAAAACAAAACCCGCGTGTCTTGCAGGCTTCTCCCAGCGGAGGATCTCCGCGGGGCGCGCAGATTAGGGGACCTCGGCCCTGGGGACCTGGGACGACCTGGGCGCACGAGGGAAGGGGTCGGGTCACTCACCGTCCTCGCTTTGGTTGTAGTAGCTGCGCAGGTTGTTCAGGTACACATGGTTCAAGTGTGTTTGCTCTTTTCCGTGCCATGTGTGCCTGTCCACGTACTCCTGTTCCACCTTCTGCATCCATGACGCCTGCAGTTCTGCCTTCGGGTTCTCGGCGTCGCTGTCGAAGCGCCCCAACTGCGTGTCGTCCACGTAGCCCACGGCCGTGACATGGGGCTCCCCGAGGCCGGGCCGGGACACTCCGGTGATGAAATATATCAGGGAGTGGGAACCTGGAGGGAGAGAACGGCTTAGACCCGGAGCTAGACCCGGACTGATCCCCGCTTGGAGTCATACCTGGGATTTACGTTTGTGGAGGCTACAGGGAAGGAAGGGTCCTTGGAATTGCTAAGCAGTAAAGGCGCTGAGGGGAAGGTTCTGAGTGAGGGGAGGGCGGGACGGACTGAGGTGGGAGCATCTGCTCCGGGGGTGGCACAAAGGCCTCTCCCCGGGGTCCTGTGTCCCTCCCCGCGCTCCCCTGGCTCCTGCCCCGCACCCCTCCCGACCCGCACTCACGCTGCTCGGTATGGGTCAGGGCCAGGGCCCCCGCAAGCAGCAGGAGGAGGGTTTGGGGCGTCATGGACCCCATCCTGAAGGTCTGGGGAAGACTCTGATCTCCCCACTGAGGGCTCCAACTTTAAAATCGGTATGGGAGTGACTGCGCTGATTGGCTTTTTCGGAAACCGCTTGTCCAATGGGAGTGCTGGCAGTGTTGTGTCCCAAATGTCTTGGCAAAAGGACCTGACTCCCAATCAGGAAACTGGCATTGAACTCCACAAGGCTGAGTTTCCCCAGCCCAGATCTGCCCTGGGACTGCGTCACTGAGAGCCACCCTGGGAATCTGAGCCTTTTATCCCAGGTTTGCACTAGCACCTGGCACAGAGGCTCCTTCTGCACCATCTTCCTGAGACCGACTCAGTGACTAAGTAAGTCAGTGATTCTCAGATGTTTTGGTTTCAGGATGTTTATGCTCTGCAGAATTAGTGATGACCCCAAACAGAAACAGAAGTTGGGTTATATGTACCAATAGTTCAAATTCAGAAGTGGAAACCATTTTAAATATAATTGACTCATTAAAAATATCCCATGGCTTTTAAATGAATACTGTTTTTACAAGAAATAACAATTTTCAAAGTAAACAGGATAGTGAGGAAAATGAGTCTTTACATTTTGACCCTCTGCACCTTTAGTTTAGTTAGAATACTGAATTTTCGCTTGTATTCTACAGTTCGCCTGATTTTTTTTAAATTGTAGTATGTGGAAAAAAAAACCTAGCATGAGCAAATATGTAGGGAGACTATCTTAATAATGTATCCAAACAGTTGTGAATATTCACCCTTGATCATACACTAAAATTACACAAGTGCCAGCTTTTAAAGATTATTTGCAATGTATAAGCTGAAGCTCTATTGTTGTATATTTTGTTTTCTGGTGTGTTAAAACTCATAGGTTCATCCTGCACACTGATTGGATTTTGTGCTAATGCATGATTTTTTTAAAGCATTCTGTAATGCATTGTATGACCACATGTATGTATAATTTGGAAATAATTTTAAATCTCACCTTCAGTAATATCACAGATTCTAAGAGAAAAGATTGTAAGTACTGGGAAGCTGTCTAATTTATGGTGATGGATTCAAGGTTTCACAATTCCTGTTTTCCTTTTTAGAGTTTAGGTGTCATCTAGGGCAATCAAAGAAGCAAACTCTATCTTTAGAGACAGGACTGGGGAGTGGTAGCCAGTAATACTCCATGCCAGGGGTCCAAGGTTACTGCCTTGGCTCTGCTGTATTACTGGATCAGCTGTGAGACATGGGATAGGGTTGAGAGTTGGTGTGTTGCTCCCTGCCTCCTCAATATGTACTGGAATATGTCAACCTGAGCCCTCCATTCCCTTTTGAGCATTGCATTTGATCTGACCAATGGCCTTTGGTGTTGACAAGCAGCCAGTGGTTTCATGTTCTGCAGGCTCTTGAGGCATCAGGATGTCTGCTTTGAGGAACCAGAATCAGTGGATGTATGTCCCAGCCTCTGCCCACAAGTACCATTTTATAACTTTTTTTTTTTAGGGTTAATGGATGGTAATTTTGTCCTGTCATTTTAGCAATGGGTTGTTCATTGATTTAGTCTTCTGTTGTTATTTTACTTGGATGTTCTTCACATTTGCCCTTTTTTGGTGAGTATTATTTCTCTTCTCTGTCAAGAGAACATCTATAAGCATACTTTGTAGGGTAGGTTTGGAAGAGACATATTCTTTGATCTTTTCTTTACTGTGGGAGAATTTTATTTCATTTTCAAAGACAAAGGAAAGCTTTGCTGGGCACATTATCCTGAGTCGACAATTTTTGCTGTTAGAATCTGGAATATGTTGTTCATTCTCTTCTGGCATGTAGTTTCCTTCTAGAGGTCTCCTGTGAATTTAACTGGCATTCCTTTATATGTCAATTGATTTTTTTTTTCATGTGCACATTTAAGGATCTTTTCCTTATGTTCGATTGAAGAGAACTTGACTATTATGTATCATAAAGATCTCTTTGGGTCAACCCTGTTGGGAGATCTGTGACCCTCCTGGATCATGTTTCCCAATTCTCTAGATTAGGGAAATTTTCCCTTTTTAATTCATTGAATACACCTTTAATCCAAGTTTCTCTTTCTGATTCTCCTGGTGTTCCCATAACTCTTATATTTGGCCTTATAATAGTATCTTTCAATTCATGAATACTTTTTTTTTATTTGATCCAGCTTTGCTTCCAGGTTTTTGTTTGTTTCCCCCTGATGACAGGAAATATCTGCCAATTCTGAGATTCTTTCTTCTGCTTGTTTCATTCTATTTTGGAGACTCTCCGCTGAACTTTAAATTTGCTCCACTGTATTCTCCAATTTTGATATATCAGCTTTCTTTTGATTCATTTCCTTTGTGACATATTTCTTAATTCCTTGAACTGCTGCTTTGTGTGATTCTTGTTGTTGATAAGCACTTTATAAAAAGCATTTTGAATTCTGTGTCCCCCATTTTCTCAATGTCTTCCTCAGTGAACTCTGAGGTTGGCAAAGGATTTTGCTCCTTTGCAGGGAAGTTTTCAGTAATATTCACTGTGCCTTTGTCTCTTCTTTTGCTCTTGGTCATTGTACTTTTGATTATCAGATTTTTCTCCTTGTGGCGGGTTTCTAAGCTGTGTCACCCACAGGTCTACAGTTCAATTTTACTTATTGCAGTTGGTACACAATTTTTGCTTGTAGTCACTTGTGCCACTCCCTCCAGTGAGTTCCAGGTCTGGGTTCTTATGTTAGATTTCCACCATGGTCTCCATAGTCCCAGCTCTTGGCTCACCACTCTCTACCTCCTGTGATACCATGCTGAGGCTGCACCATTGTCTGTACAACCTTTCTCCCACTTCCGGTTGGATCAGTTCCCAGGATTAGGGAGACTCCAGGAATTCTATATAATTAGGTTGTGTTGGTGCTGATCTTGCTGGAACCTATTGGCCTTTAGATCTGAGGTCCTCACGGGCCTAATTTGACCAGCAAAATGCCAAAGTCAATATTATTTTCCTGCGGAACTAGTGCACTGAGCTCCATTAGTTTGCTCCCAGCTCAGCACATGTGTAGCTCATTGTTTTCCCTGCAGTCATAAATTCCTTTCCACACCATACAAAATGGCACCTGATGTGCCACGACTAGAGTTCTTAACCTGCTGGCCATCAGGTCTGAGGGCCACCAGGACCTATCTTGGCTGGAACTTGTAAGATGCCATGTTGTTGCAGTTCACTGAGCCAGAAATGAGTTCACTCCCAGCTCAGTGCATGCTCAGTCCTGTCCCATAACCTTTGTCTCTCTATACAAAATGGTGCCTGATTTGGCTCTGGGGGGCAGACTGGGCTGTGAAATCCACCCTCTTCCTGCACTGCCTCCTTAGCTCCCGGTGAACGTCCCTTCCCACCTTGTTGCTGGTGTGGTTCTGGCCTCTGGTGCAATTCAGACCACTGCTCGCTGAATGCTGCTGGGGTATCAGTCACTGTAGCACCACATCATTGTGTCCGCTGCTTTGTTGTGTCTGTCAGTGTGCAGGTGCCCCTCTGCTGTTCTGTTCTCTCCTATTTCCTGGAATGTGTCCTCTCTGCTTCAGACTGGCTAATGTTTCTCTGTTTAAACATGTCCTTATCCTATTTCGCCATCTTTATTCTCTTCTCAATGAGTTTTTCTAATAGGATACTGTAAGGTCTCCATATGTCTTGTGTAGCTAACTTTGAGAACCTATTGCTTTACATAATTTAGCCTGTGCTTCAGGTTAGTGTCCATAACAAGTACTCAAGTCAGTGGACACTGCCTAAAGTAATCAGAGATTACTGATAATCTTTAGAACATATACTTGTAAAACAGGAGGGATTAAGGAAGCGGCTGGGGCTGCGGCTGGGGCTGTGGCTGCCTGTGAGCCGCTCTTGGGGCATGGGGTGGTGCTGAGGGAGCCAAGCTCAACACTGGGAGTGTGTCCAGCAAGCGCAGCGCCCCTCCAGGAGTCCGCAGCCAGAGCAGCCCTGGATCCCTAGCAGCTGAGCCGGCCCTGCAAGGAGGAGGACAAAGAGCCGCTCATCGAGCTCTTCATCAAGGCTGGAAGCAATGGTGAAGGCATAGGAAACTGCCTGTTTTCTCAGAGGTTCTTCATGATTCTTTGGCTCAAAGGAGTTGTGTTTAGTGTCACAATTGTGGACCTTAAAAGGAAGTTGCAGACCTGCAAAACTTGGCTCCCGGGACCCACCCACTATGTATGACTTTCAACAGTGAAGTGAAAACAGATGTAAATAAGATTGTGGTCATGACCTAAGACTGTGGTCATGACTGCAAATACTTTGGGTAATTTGCATATCATTTGTTTTAGAAGTGTTCTTTCACTCTTAGAATGTGAATGCTGTAACAGGGCAGCATCCCTCCTGGCTGTGGCAGCGCTGTATCCTGCTGTCTGTAATGGACTTAGGCCAGGGAGCCCTTACCTTTCTCAGTATTCTGTGCTCCGAACCACAAGCCTGAGCACCCTGTTTTGTGAGGAAGCACAGTCCAGCTCTTGGCAGAAGTGCTGTTGTCTGCCATCCCAGTGCACTAGCTTGGTGGCAGTGTCCTGTCCACTCCCAAGCCCAGGCAGGTGTCAGAGAGGCCTGCTGAACCCAGTTTTGAGGTTTCCAGTGTGACAATATCAGAGGAGCGGTCGGGGGGCACCTGTGCCTTTTAGTGAGTGGTGGGCCCAGCGGTGCAAGTCAGGGCCATGTCCCCCCAAGGCAGGAGTGAGCAGCACCAGGCCAGGAGGCAGTTTCTCTCTAGATGGTTCTTGTCCTCGTTTTTATTGCCTAGTGATTACCTGTGGCTGTCCCTCTGGTCTCAGGAAGGCAGATTCTGAGATTTTCATGAAAACAGGTTTATTTTTCTCCTATAGAGATAAGGTTTTATGACTTAATCGAGGAAGTTGGATGGCGATTGGTAACAGACAAAGCCCATAAAAAGCCTAATGTTGTATCTCATGTTTCTAGAAAGGTCATAGCTTAAAATCTTCAGAGGTTTGGGATGTAGAAGTTTCCATGGCAGTTCCTATAGGGTATGGGGTTGACAATGTGGAAATGGAGCTGGGTTTGGTTTCTCTGACTACTGGGAGCCCCTCGTGTGCTCCCTGCTTGGCTACACTGCAGTGAACACACACAGTCCAAGGGGAGGGCCTCACTGTTCCCCAGGAGTGCTGAGGCAGTTTTGTGTTCAGCAGCTGGAGTGCCTGTGCTGTTCCAGCTGATCCAGGGTAAGAATTGTATTTCTTGCCAACTTTAGCTTTCACAACTTGTCTTGAAACCCTTGAACAATCTGTATACGGGTAAGTGGTTCATGGCATTTTTGCTTAGGCTGAGTGGACCAACCTAGGTGGTTTTTACTTGTGTTAACTTCCGAGCCTCTACAGAGTTGTATGCAGACAGCTTTTATTTCTATGCATTAAAACTGTTCATTTATAAAATACAAAGTGAAACTGAGAGGAATACAAGTTATTTTTTCATAAACATTTTGATATGCATTTCATCAAGTTGTTAATTCACCCAATTTCTTACACTGGTTATAATTAGTACTGAATTCAAAGAGGAGAAAGCATTCAAATTACATTCTCTACAAATTAACCAGGCAGGAGCCACTCATATTTTTATTTTTACCATGAAAAGAAGTTTCCACTCCCCAAGCTGTAATACTGAACAGAACTGGAGTATTTTGTTTAGAATTTCTGGAATGTTGTTTCTTTTTTCTCTCTGACTTTGGAATATCAACACCAGTATATTGCTGGCAGCTATTGTATAAAATAAAGTATATTTTCACTATCTAAAAGGGTCCTGTTTCCCCCTTAATGAAAATAAATAACAACTTAAGGTAAACCCCGCCCCCCCCCAAAAAAACCCAGAAGGGATTAATAGAAATCTGTCACCTTTATTCTAATGGTGGTATGCTCTCTGAAAGGTACATTAAATGTTTTTATGCTCAAGTTGGCTAGTTTAGAAATCTTTATAGGAATAATCTATCAACACAGAGTACTTGGGAAAGGATAAAATGTAATCCTCTCTTGTTAAGGAGTACCCCACTTGCAATCTGTTTCTTTCCAGTTTTGGTCATGTTGCTTGATAAACTTGTCTGTTTCAAAAGCCAATATCTGCTCAGAGGAAGGAGAAGCACACGGGACACAATCATTGGCACTGACTGGTAATTCTCTAGCTTGTGACATGAATCCTTTAGATGAAATGGGCAGGGATTTCTGAATCTGGGATAGGCAATGTGTACAAGTCCAGTCAGCAGGAAGTAGTTACCCAAGATGCAATGAATTTACACTCTTTAGTTTCCCTAAGAGTGAGGGTTAAAAGTATCTGAGGGATGAATGAGATGGGACCGGCAGGTAACTAGGAGTTGGAAGCCGTTCCTCCCCTGCCTTATATAATCCTCTGTGCCTACCAGTTAATCAAATGACCCCTTCCTTAGGGTGTAGTTCCTCTTAGCTGAGACTTAGGATATTTGTTTTATCTTATCTTCTTATTTTTAAAATAACACCTTTCCTTTCCAGGCTCATAAGAAACCTGGCAATGGGAAAAGGTGCCTTCATTGTTCTCATGGACAAAAGCTCCCTGCTAATGTGCTTGGGAAGCTCCCTGCTAACGTGCTCAAGTGTTTGGGGTTTGCATCTCAATATGAGAGACCCAGAAGAAGCTCCTGAGTCCTGGCTTTAGACCTGCCCAACTTTAGCCATTTTTGCCATCTAGACAGTGAATCAGTGGATGTAACGACTTTCTTCTGTCTTTTGCAATTCTGCCTTTCAAATAATAACTGAAAAGAGAAAAAAACACTCTATATTTCTCAGAAATAAGTACATCTCTATGGGAAAACCAAAAAGAGTGCTTGAACAGATGTTGAAAAATAAGAAATGTAAATGTCAGTCAAGTATTGTTGTAATTACAGTGGACAAAAGTGAGAATGTGAGGTCATTAATGGGAATAAAAATGTACATGTGTCAACTTTGCAAAATGAAAGTAATTGTTGAGAGTTCAAAGAGGCTTCAGACAGTTCTTAGGCAAGTAACATTATCATTTAATTCTGTATTGGCTTAGGACAGGGAAAATATACTGTCATGAATGTTGAGAGGTTTAGAAATCGAAAAACAAATTTCTAAAGATGGTTTGTAAAACAGTTTAACAATTTAAAAATGCATCTATTTGTTTGCATGCAATTCTGTTTGAGATTTTTTCCCTGAAGTTATAATACATATCTCAAATATATATATATATTTAATATTTCTTGAATTGTGGTTTATAAAGTCAAATAGCTAAACAGAATCTGAATGCTTTAATTAATATAATGATGATAGCTAGGAATAGTGGAACACTTCCTGTAGTTCAAAGAAATCCATGAGGGGGTCTTGCCTGTGTGTTAGGTGAGGGTCATTGAAAACCAGAGGAAGAGGTCCTTGGCCCAACCTGTATGGTAGATGCTAAGTGTGAGACCTGTGTGAGACCTGGATGTGGAGGGTCTGGCAGGGCCTGGGTTTTGGGCTTGCCTGTGAAAACTGGTCTTCCCCAGTGGAAAAGACAGAGCAGTGGATGGCTGGCTCTGATGCACATGAATAATATGGCAGCCCATTGGGGCCTGCAGCAGTTATGTGTACCCTGGAAGAGGAAGAAAACAGAATAATTTGGACAACTACCTCAGTCAAAGGATGACGACGAGTATCTGGCCGAATGGAGACTCTAAGTTTGAATTTGTCAGCTAATGGATATTGGAAGGATTTCCTTAACATTGGATTGGCAAAATCAATAGCATTTCAGATCTTTCAAAACCACTAGACCAGAACCCTTTGAGCATGCACCACACAAGACCCTGTGTTGGTATCGGGTGACTGTTCCTCATTGCTGGATACTGGGACACTTATGAGGCTGAGTATTGCTTCTCTCCTTGTATCTCCATTCTCCCAGAAACAGGAAGTAATAGAAAATTTGGAAATGATGATCACACTCACTTTTACCTAACCCACAGTCCTTCCCACTCTGATCAACAATGTAAACATTATCAAGAAGAAAAAGAAAAAGAAATGCAAAAAAAAGCAAAAAAAAAAAAAAAAGAAAAAAGAGAAAGAAAGAAAAAGCATGAAGAACCGAGTATATGATCTTTTTGTGCAGATGAGGAAAGGGAAACCTGTTGTGGGCTAAGGAGTTGATTAGTTCTCATTGGCGTGGGCAGGAACAGGAACTGGGCTTGTGGCTAAAAGCACCTAGACTAATTGGACTCATCTGTAACCAATTTCCTAGCTAAATTAGGACGGCGGTGGGGGGAGGGGGTGGTGAAGATTATATAAGGAGAGGTTTAAGAGCAATAAAGAGACTTCGCAGAGATTTCTACCATCACTGGTCTCCTGTTAGTGCTTCATCCCCAGACCCTCTCCCTGTCCACGTTACTGACTCTGCTGGCCTGAACAAAATAGTGCCCAACGTGGGGCATGGCACGAGGGACAATCTGAGGGATCCCTGGACCTACAAAGGTAAGCTTAAAATTAAAATTTTTTGCAGGGGCATAAGTAACTTCATCCCCAGACCCTCTCCCTGTCCTAGGGCACAAGGGACAATCTGAGGGGCCCCTGGAACTCTGGAGGGGCATAAATGATTTCATCCCTAGACCTCCTCCCTGTCTTGGGCACGAGGGATAATCTGAGGGACCCCAGAAATCCGGAGGCAAGCTTAGAATTAAATATTTTGCAGGGGCATAAGTAAAATTTATCATGGGGCAAGAACTCGCTAAAGTGCAGATGATTAAGGGAATCAGAGATCTGCTCCAGTCACAAGGCACCGACATTAAGCTTAAGGCCTCACAGAAGTTCATTGAAACTGTCTGCAATGTATCCCCATGGTTTGCTCTCCTTGTAGCCACCTTTTTCCTCTGGTGCTTGGTAAAAATGCTTTGTCATCTCCTCAAGCAGTGGTGCAACCCTTCCTTGAAAAATTATTCACAAGAAGGGGGAGAGAACCCCAAGCCAGAGTAGGAAGACAGAGGGGACCCCAAATCAAGTTTAATAAAGAAGGAACCCCAGACCAGACTGAGTCTGGAGAAACTGCACGAAGAAGATTTGTGGTCCTCTTCTGAGGAGGAGGAAAGGGAAGAAGAGTTTCTGATGGACTTACAATGAAACTGTTTACTATATCTTGACAATAGGATTCTGGACTCTCTGCCATTGTCCATGCCCGCAATGATGGACATATGACTGAGTATGAAGAACTATATGTTAGTAATGATATAGAGGAACTAGGTGGGGGAGGGATTTGGGAAGGGGATAAGGGAATATGGAACTGTATCATAAAATGATAATAATAAAATGTAAAAAAAAAAAAAGAAGTTAGTTGGCAAGGGTCCTCCACCCATAAAGCATGTGCCCATAGAGTGTGTGCCATGCAAAAATCTCTTTTGTGCTTGTTGGCCTGGGCAGGAACAGGATCTGGATTTGTAGCTAAAAACACCTAGACTAATTGGACTCATCTCTGTCCAATTTCCTGGCTAAATTAGGATGGGCTGGGGGTGAAGAGTATATAAGGAGAGGTGAAGGAGCAATAAAGAGACTTCGCAGAGATTTCTACCATCACTGGTCTCCTGTTGGTGCTTCATCCCCAGACCCTCTCCCTGTCCACATTACTGACTCTGCTGGTTGGAGCAGAAACCAGGAGAGGGTAGAGGAGATGAGAGAGCTGGTGTGGAGCTTGAGATTTTTGAGAGATTGTTAGCTCGTTCCCAGTTCAACAGGTGTTGGGTGTGACTCAGCAATCCAGTCAAGTGAACTATTTTAGTGTCTCAGAGAGTTCTCTGGCAAGACAGCCAGGTATTATGTGAGTTCACTGACAAAGTCACCCCAAGGCTTGTTCATGCATTGCATATCCAAGTTCTCTGGTGAATCATGTGTTTGGCTAGACACTGAATATACAATGAAGAGCTTAAGTAACAAGACACATGCCCTGTCTTAGAGGAGTCACCACTTTAGCACATGCTCCAATATTCCAATGATAAATACAAACTCACTGTTGGGATAAATGACAAGAAGAAAAGTTTGTGGAAGCATGAAGGCAGTTCATCAGGAGATCTAACAGGGCTACTGCTACTATTACGTACCTAAAAATGTTTGTAAAGGTGGCATTAATGAAAGAACATTAGAATTTCCTAAAACTTTTTATACAAAAAGGAAAAAGGAATTCTTTTTTAAATATTTTTTTTTATTAATTACATTGCTTTATGTGGCACAGTTTCATAGGCTCTGGGAATCCCCCAACCCCTCCCCGTGCCCTCCCCCTGCCGGAGTCCAGCTCCAGCCGAGTTCAGAGCTCAGGAAGGGTGCGTGGAGTCGGCGATAAAGAAAGACACAGACACAGACGTTTGGTGCATTCTCACAACAGCTCAGGAAAAAACTGTCCTTTTTATTTACTCAAAACCCTTCTCAAGCTTCTGCACAAGCAACTATTCTATTTTTTTTCTTTTCAAAATTAAGGGGGCATGTACAGACATTTGGTCACTCCGTCTGCACTTCAAGGCTAAGCAGGTGCTCCTAAAGATAATTTTGCAAAATACTGTATTCATATTCTTCAAAGCAAGCTATTGTTTATTCTTCAACAGTAGCCATGGAGCAACAGCCAGGACTCCAAGGCCAAGGCACATGCGATTATCTGCTAATCAGTAGTACTTTCCCACCACATTTTTACTTCTACAATTTACCCATCATTTAATGGGAAAATAGGTTACAAGGGAAAAAAAATCTAAAATCTAAAACAGGAACTTCAAATGTTAAATCTCCCTATAACTATAGACTCCTACAACCCCATAAATAATAAAGCAATAATCAAAAGCATTTTTCTTTAATAAAAGCATCCTTAATTCCTCTAGCTAAAAATTATAAAAGCAGCTAAAACAATTACATTTTCTAGGCTCCAAAAAAATTGCAAAGACAAGCTAGCCTTTGAGATAACAATAACTATATTTATTGCCATAGCAGTTTCAGCTCTCACTCCCATCACTTGCATTAATATTTAGGATATTTTCAAGCCCCTTCCCAGAAGGTGTGCTATATGTCTGGGCCCAATTTCAGGGCAATGGGTAGGTACACAATAAGGTGTCCAGAAATGGCATGGGTTTAATTGTACTCCTGTGCGCAGTTAAAGGCCCACTCACCAAGACATTATCAATAACATTAACTCTCAAGCTCATGTTGGTGATAAAAGCCATCCCACAGGGGCAAACAATGCCTCAATAGATTACAGAATTCTTAGTGGGGTGCTTGAGTGTCCATGCAGCCAGGGGGTAAAACAGCATCAAGGTGGTCGGAGAGACTTCCGCCGGGCCTTGCCACACAGCTGGAAACTCCCCCGGGCCTTGCCGCACAGGGGAGCTGTTCTCATCACACCCTCGTGTCATCCACACCCACTGCGCGGACCCCAGCATCCCCCCATGGTGGATTCCTCCACCTTGTTGCTGTATTACATTTCAAATTCAGTCAAGATTCTTTCATTGCAAGCATATACCAAGCATAGAGTCCAGCATCTTATTGTCCAGATAAATTCAACGGTTTCTTGGGGAGACCATCTCTGGTCTAAAGGTAGAGCTGGCAGAATATCATCCTGATCAATTAAAAGCCCCAACATAACATCAACAACAATTTACAACATTATGGAATTATTTAACATGGTATCGAGTAACTAATATGTTAAAAAATGCAAGTTCTTAACCACATCCTCTGACTACTATTTCAATTTTAGTTTATATACAACCGGCTTCTATGCACCTTAAAATGGCTACAGGGTACTATTCAGCTGTCTTGTGTCTATTTTCATTTTAGTATTTAGGAGTTTATAGTGTTGGAACATAATTTTGCTGAACTTGGCAGATTTTAGGATAGTCTAAACTGGCTTATAACTCTAACAAGGCATATGTCAACAGTTGAAGTGCAGAACAGTTTTAGGAGGGGTGTGCAGAGAAATCTTCAATACCTTAGTGAGGAGTAACTAATCTTTGTGTCCTACCTAGTAAGGTATGTGTGAGTCCATGCTGACCATTTCCTGTCTGGTTCTAAGCTTTCCTTGTTGTTCTCTGTCTATCTATTCGTGTGTGTGTGTGTGTGTGTGTGTGTGTGTGTGTGTTTGGGGGGAGGGCTCCAGAGAGACCCTGATGGTCATTGTAAGAGAGGGTGGGGATCCAAAGTTGGAACTAAGTAAGGACCAGAGAAAGCTCCTCTCCCTAGTCCAGAAGGAAGTTTGCTGTTCTGTTTCAGCAGACCGCTCAGGGCTCTTGGCTGTTGTTCAGATGACATTGGATCCTGTGAGGAAGAATTTGGGCTTCTTCCAACCCGTATGGTAGATCCAAATGGGGGTGGATGACCTCCCAAGTATGGGTGGCTCCCAAGTATGACATGTATTACATAACAGGCTTCAGAATGTCTAAGGGAAAAGGTCAGTCTAGGCCTGGGCTTGAGTGAGAGCCACTGAGGGTATGGTGAGGAGTGATTTTTGGATACTTCCATAGACCAATGCTGGAGTCCAGCTCCAGCTGAGTTCGGAGCTCGAGAAGGGTGCATGAAATAGGTGTAGAAAGAAGAAAAAAGAGACGGACCACTACAATTCCAACATCATTGTGGACCCTGCGAGAAAGCTGTCCGCTTTATTTATACAGAAGCAGTACATGGTTTTCTTTTAGGGCATTTTGACATAGCTTCAAGGGGGGCACAATTTACAACAGCTTGAGAGGTGAGTGAGGGAGGACCCCACATTCCTTGCTTATCTCGGCTTGCCAGCCCCCACCTACTCTCCTCAAGTCTGGGTCCCATCCTTGGCGCCGCCTGTGACAACTGGACCCCTACCTTGAATTACGTATGGGAAAAGGTCTGAGGCCTTGGTTTATGGGGATTGGGGCATTGACACCAAAGGTCATTAGGCCTGCAGGCTCACACAGTTTGTTAACTAAGCAAGAGTTATGACGACGGAAAGAATTGCAATTAGCAATGAGCCATGTTTACTCCATTTAGGTTTCCACTCTACAATGGGCAAGTAAATGTTTCCAAAGATAACTCTTCAAATAATTTCACCTTGAGACAGGGCATTATCCATTCTGATGTTGCAGCCAACATTTTCTCAGTAGACAACACATCTTATTCAGTAATACATTCCTACTACAATTCTTATTCTACAACTTATCCATCACTTAATGAGAGAAATACATCAAAAGAGAAAAAACATAAAGATCTAAGACAAAAGTTTCAAACATTAAATCCCTCTACAACTGCAGGTTCTACAACCTCATAAATGATCAAACAATAATCAAAAGTATATATGATGTTAGTAAAATCACCCTATATTTCCTCTAGTTAAAAAATTATGAAGGCAGCTAAAGCAACTACATTTACTATGTTCTAAAGAGTTGAGAGTTGCAAGGACAGGCTAACCTTTAAGGTCACAGTAACTATATTTTTGCCATAGCAGGATGGCCTTTTGGGGTCACAGTAATTATAACAGGATAACCTTTAGGGTCCCAGTAACAGGATAGCTTTTAGGATCCCAGTAACAGGATAGCTTTTAGGGTCCCAGTAGCTATATTTTTTGTCATAGCAATTTCAACCCATACTCCCATCACTTCCATTAGTTTGTGAAACTCTTATCAAGCCATTTCCCAGAAAGCATGCTAAATGTTTGGGCCAGATTTCAGAGCAATGGTTAGGCACACAATAAGGTGTCTGGAAACAGCATGGGCTTAATTGTACTCCTGTGTGCAGTTAAAGGCCCACTCACCAAGACATTATCAGTAACATTAACTTTTAAGCTCATGTTGGTTGTAAAAGCCATCTCACAGGGGCAAACTATGCCTAATAGATTGCAAGATTCTTAGTGGGGTGGTTGAGTGTCCATGCGAAAGGGGGTGAAAACTGCATCAAGGTGGTCAGAGAAATCCGCCGGGCCCTGCCAAACAGCTGGAAGCTCCCCCAGGCCCTGCCAAGCAGGGGAGCTGTTCTCTTCACACCTTTGTGTTATCCACACCTACTGCAGGGACCCCAGCAGACCAGGCCATTGCACTTGCAGGAAGGTGAAAGAGCTGAGACAGTAGGGTTTAGAGGGGAGAAACTGAGGGCTTGTGTGGGTCAGGCAGAGTACCCACCCAGGTGCGACACCTGGATTCAGTAAGTAGCATCATCTCATGCTCATTGACACGTAGGAATGCTGGGGCTGGTGGGCATGCCTGACTGGTATAAGCTGTAGTACCCATCTGCGAGTTTGAATCAGGGAGTAAGCAATGTCAGCCTGGTCCACAGCACCTTCGAGAACAAGAAAGAACTGGATCTGGGGGCAGATTCTGTAAGGGACTTGTGGGTTTGCACCTGTGGGACTATAATACCAGTTTACATGAAGAGCTGGGGGTAGTGACCAGTTGAGCCAGGCTGAATTGTGGAACTCACAATGTGTGGGAGCCGGTGCTGGGAGGAGGCTGGGCTGAGCCAGTCTGCAGCATATCCTAGATATGCAAAGGTCACGACTGATCATGGTCAGGGCAGATCATGCCAAGCAAGGCTGAACAGCACTTCCTGACCTGCACAAGATCTGAGGCTGGAAGCGGGCCTAGTAGAGGAATTTTGAGGAACTCCACTGCTGGGCTGAAGCTCCAAATTGTGAGCATGAGAACCAAGGCTGGAGGTGGACTAAGCTGGGCAGGGCTGCAGCACCCATTGGCATGTGGGCAGGCTGGGTCTGGGAGTGGCTGCTGGGATGCAGCACCTGCTGGCACTCCCAAGAACCAGAAAGGGTGCTAGATCGTTTGGGCTACAATGCAGCATCTGTTGGTTGACATGAGAGCTGGGTCTGGGGGTGGGCCAGGATGGATAGGCTGTAGCACCAATCAAGCAGACCTGGAATGGTGAGTTTGACCTATAGACGCACGGGTGCTCAACTCTCCCAGCAGTGGGATGGCTGCTGGGGAGACCCAGGCTGGACGTTGCGGACACCAACATTGTTGGGCAAAGCCCATGTGCTGCCTGGCAATGTACTTTGGAATCTTGGGGTGTGGGCTTACAGGGAGTCTGAGAGATGGCACAGGTATGGATTAGCAAAGACCTTATTATCAGGTCCAGGTAAGGAATGAGTTCTCTAGAACTTCCATAGACAAGACCACTCTACTTAAAGGACTACAACATGGAACCTACCAGGCAGCATGAGAGGTGGGAACAGGTTCTATGAGGCTAAGCCATGAAGCTAACAAATATTTGAGTGAATCAGGTCTGAGGGTAGAATCTGTAGGGGAATATGTGGGCTCATCCATGTTGAATAGCAATCTCTTAGCATGCCCAAGAACTGTGGCTGGGAATAGGCCTGGTTGGGTGCTCCGGCCAGCAGAGCCAGTAATGTGGACAGGGAGAGGATCTAGGAATGAAGCACCGACAGGAGACCAGTGATGGTAGAAGTCTCTGCAAAGTCTCTCTTTATTGCTCCTTCACATCTCCTTATATACTCTTTCCCCCAGTCCTAATTTAGCCAGGAAATTGGATAGAGATGAGTCCAATTAGTCTAGGTGTTTTTAGCTACAAGCCCAGATCCTATTCCTGCCCATCCCAATGAGCATTAATCAGCTTCTTAGCCCATAACAGTTGGGGAGCTAAGGGAACACCCTGGCTGGGCTGCAATTCCCATTGGTGATTGTGATTGGCAGATTTTGTGCAGTGTGTTGGGCTGCACATGGCTGCAATCTCCCTTGGCATGGGTGTGACCTGAGTCTGGGGAGGGCCAGGCGGGGCTACATTCAAGCACCCACTGATACTTGTGAGAGTTAGGGTGGGTGTAGAACAGGCTGGACTATATCTCAGCTTCTGCTGAACCATGTGAGAGCTGTGTCTTGGTACGAACCAGTGTGTATGGGCTGCAACAACCAATAGAAAGAACTGAAAAGGGTATGGGCCTATTGGGCAAGGACACTGTTTCTGCCAGGAGAACAGGTGGACAGTCAACCTGGGCCAGAGACTCACCAGTATGTGCAAGATCTAACACTGGGAGGAGACTGAATAGAGGAGCTTGGTGAACTCTTTTGTCAGGATGCAGTCCCTGCAGGTAAGTGCAAGAACCAAAGCAAGGAGCAGCCCAAACCCAACCAGGTTACAGTGCCTGACAACATACATGTGGGTCAGGTTAGAGGTTGGGCCAGGCCAGGCCAGGCCAGTTCATAACAACTGGCAGAGCCTAGAACCAAGACAATGTGCAGAAAGGCCAGGTCCAGCCACAACGCCAGCCAGTTTATACTCAAGGCAGAACTGGAAGCTTACTGGGAAAGGCTAGGCTACAGCATTAACCAGAGCAAGCTGGACCTGGGGACAGATTGCATCTAACTAGGTGAGGTAGCCATTGGTGGATACTGAGGAAGGATGAGTCATGTCAGTCAGAAGGCAGTGGGTGTTGGTTCCATGAGTCCCAGGGGTTGGGGATCCAGAGAAACCTGGGTCTCTTGGTCTAGGACATTGGGCCTGGCCTACATGGTCGAAGCCAGGTCCATGGTCCCCAGGGGTGGCGATTTAGGTGGGACCTGGGTCTCCAGTGGGTCCTGTTCCTTGGTTTGCCTACATGGAGGGTGCTGGATCCCTGAGTCTCTGCGGTAGCGGTCATGGTTCTCCAAGTCTGGGTTGTCAGGTCTGTCTGTATTGTGGGGCTCGGGTCCATTAGCCCTGGGGGTATGGGTCCAGGGTCCAGCAGGTTCCAGGCTGCATGGCCCAGGGCCATGGGCTCACCTGCAAGATTGTTGCTTGATCTGTGAGTCCCAGTGGTAGGGGTTTGGCATGGCCCAGGTTGCCTGGCTCAGGTCCATGAGCCCACCTAGGAGAACTGGTCCTCCTCAATATAGAGGACGGAGTGCTGAATGGCAGGTCTTGGTGCACATGGAAGACATTGTAGCTCACTGGGGCCTGCAGAGGACATCTGATACCATAGCAGAGAATGGAGAACAGAGCATATGGACAGCTACCCCAGCCAAATGATAACAGCAAATATCTGAGTGACTGGAGACTATAAGGTTGATGGTGTCAGCCAATGGACATTGGAAGGGATTCCTCATCCATAGATCAGCAAGATCAACAGCATTTTGAAACTATTGCATCCACCTGGGCAGAACCTTTGGAACATGTGCCATTGTGACTCTGGGTTGATATCAGGTGGCCCTTCCCCATCTTTGGATACTAGGATGGTTGGGAGGCCAGGTATGGCCTATCCCCTGTGTCTCCCATCACCCACATCTCCCTAACCCTAGATCCTTCCCACCCTGATCGACTATGTAAACATCGTCTACAAATAAAAAAGACAAAATAAAATTTATAAAGACACTGTGTTAAGAAGTACTCACCTTCTAGTAAAAAAAAAATCTTTGTACCTTCAAACAAGAAGTTTGGAATAAGTTGATTATCATTTCTTTCTTTCAGAAACATAGATATGGAAAAATTCAACAACTATAATCTAAACTTATTCTATTCTACTTTATTTTTATGAGCAGGAACTATTGTGGATAATTACTCTCATTAAAATAGTATATTTTCATTGATCTTTAGAAAAAAAGAAAAGATACCCCAGCCTTATGTGCCCTATTTTCCAACCAAAGATAAATAAATATTGGTCCCTGCCTTATAAGGCCATAATGTTTGATTTGCATTGTAATAAGGGACAGTGAGCAGACAGAATGGAAACCTAACAGCAATTGATAAAGATGGCAAATCACAGTATCTTCTTTGTTGCTAACCCCACAATCCGGACTTTGGAAAAGACTGGGGGAAACACAGAAAATAACCTTCTGGTAAACAGTTCCAGAAGCAGGGCAAGAGTATGGCAGGTCTGAAAATGCATCTTTTGATCCACGGAGCCTTGCCCTGTGTGGGATCTGATGGATCCTTCTAAACATGTGAGATAAAAAGTGAGGGAGACCTCTTGCTCAGGAATCAGCCGGTCTCCTCATTTCTTCACACTGTACTGACAGAACAAAGACACAGACACTTTCAGATGCTGATGGCAGGAAGAATCCAGGGAGCTCCTGAAGTCACAGTGGTGGCACCCTGAGCAAATCTTTTCTTGCTGAGTCCCATAGAGGCAGCTGTCACACTAAAGAATAGAATCATGAGCAAATTCAGATGGTTCTCTAAAGTGGTGACCTGAGCAGCCCAGTATACAGGATGTTCAAATGCAGAGAATCACTTTAACTCAGTCTTGTTTCCTCTGTCTCACCACCCTCCACCACTGAGACCCTCCAGGTGCCACCTGTATTAGCCGTAAGAGACACATCAGAGTCCTGGGCACTGTCACTGCCTGTGGTAGGACAATCACCAGAGAGATTAGAGGAAATACAGGGTTGGGTGAGCTCTCCCATGGGCTGTGTCCTCACGGTCCCAGGATGTTAGGGAATCACCCCCTTCCTTCTTACTTGTAGCCAGAGTGTAGTTCCCTGCTTCTCTACCTGTTAGAAAGAAATACCCTGTGAGAGATCACTGAGGAACAAGGGCTGTGACACTCTAAGGACCTTGCAATGACCCAGGGAGGTTGCTTACAGGCCTGTGCCTCTAGACCTAAGCCAAAATGAAGACATCCAAGGAAAGCAGGTGTATGGGGAGCAGGCCAGCTTTCCTTCTGGTGGTGGTTTTTAGGTGGGACCTTCGGCTGATGGGATTCAGGTCCCTGTCAATATGGTCACCAGAGTGGTAACTCAGCCGTTTCTTTTTTAAATAATTTAAAATATTTTTTTACATTTACACAGATGAGAGGGATTCATCCCATGTGAGTCTCCAATTAGGGTGGGAAAGGTCAAGGTATGGTGGAAGTTAGGTGAGACAAATTCTTCAATTTTTTATTCTCATTTTACTCAGAGTGGTGGGAAAGGAGAGAGCCACTCCTTGACAAACTACATCAGCACCTGCAGAGAGTGGGACAATCTTAGAGACTTAAAGACTGTGTTTAGATGTGTGGACCGTGTTTAGAGAAAGTATTTAGATGGTGTTATTTGAGTGATTTTGATAATTCTGAGATATAAGGTTGAGAAAAACTTTCTAAGATCTACTGTTTAACCAATTTCACCATAGTACATCTAGGCTCAGGAACATGTGACAAAGCTTGGCCAGGAGGGTGATCCAACTTGTTCTGCTTCCATTCTCTTATGAAACATTCTGTGTCCCCTGTTGGCCTACATTAGCTGGCTGTCTTGTTCCCAGGTGATTTGGGGCCTGCTGTCCACTGCATAGGCATCAGAATGAGGAGGCTCAGTCTTGAAACATACACTACAAAGTTATAGCACGTATCTTGTGATTTTCCCCGTGGCTGGGATTTGAGTCAATCAGTCTAGTTGGGGATGACTTCAGACTTGATTCATATGTGTACCAGTCAGTGCAGGGTCAGGTGTGGTCTGTCACCTGTACCAGCCAATGTACAAATGAGTGGATTAGCTGCCTGTTTAGTTCCTCCCCCATCTCTCACGTGAACTGATGAGTATTAGTCCAGCTCAGCTCACTACAGCCCAGTCTTCAAGCATACCAGTGGTGCCATGGCTTAATTGGGGCCACCCCTAACAGCCTCTACCAGGCCCACTCCCATTCCTGGTTTTGGCACATGCTGGCATGTGCTGGGCCTAGCTAGTCTGTCCCACATCCTTTCTAGCTCTTGTGTACACCCATTAATGTTATAGCTTAGCTCTGCCTGCACTGCTCCTAGATGTGGTCTACAGGTATGCCAGTGGAAGCTCCTGCCCAAACAGCCTTGTCCACCTCAGCCCTTACTCTTATGCTCAGCAGTGGGAGCTACAGCCCAACAGAGGAGTGCCCACAGTTCCCCTACCAGGCTTGCTGCAAGTCCTGAATCTTGCACCTGCCAGAGGGTACGGTAGCCCAGTCTCACTTGACTCACATCTAGTCTTGGGACTTGCTAGCAGGTGTGGAAACCTAACCCAGCATAGCCCCCTCCAGACTGACCTGCCTTCAGTCTATGCTTTCTGACTTACCAATGGAAGCATGGCCCAGTAAGGGAGTCCCTGAAGTACCTGAAGTCCCTAGCATTGTTACTCTCAGATCAGGGCCTAGTACTTGCCAGCAATTGTCAAGGCTCAGGCCGAGTTGGTCTACTTCTAGTCTTGGCATTTATCAACAGGTGCTACAGCCTGGCCTAGCACACCATCTCCTAGTCCAAGCGCTCACTGGTGGATGCAGCAGCTTAGCCTAGCATGGGCCACCCCTAGCCCTCAATATGACCTGGTGGGTTTTGTTGTCCAGTCCAGCTTATTCTATGTCATGTTCTGGTTCTCACCCATGCTAGTATGTGCTGTGGACTGGCCCATCCTGGCCCACCCCAATACCCATCTCACACATATGTTGACTGGTGCTATAGCATAGCCTGATCTGGCTTGCCTCTAGCTTCAGCTCTCATGCTACCTGCCAGGGGTCTTGTTCAGCCCAGCCTGATATGGACATACCCTAGCCTTGGCAATGACTGGCGGGTACTCTAACCTAGCCTACATCCATTCTGGCTTTCACCAGTGGGCACTACAGCATAGCCCAGCCTGACCCACCCCCAGACCTGGATGTTGTATGAACTGGCAGGTGTTGCGGCATAGTGTGGGTTTTTTCACACCCATTCTGGCTCTTGCGAGTCCCAACAGATGCTGCAACCTAGCCCAGTCTGGTATAACATCAAAATCAGCCTACACGCATGCTGAGGGGTGCTGCAATGTTTTGGCTATTTAAGCCTTTTCAACTGATTGTGCAGTTAGCAGCTGCCAGTGGAGCTGATAAGGAAATAAGGAAGCAACTGTTGGTGGGAGAAGCAGCTGTGGCTAATTATCAGGTGAGCAGCACCACAAAAGCAACCACATCCCCACTTCCTGCCAACCTCCTCTGGGTTATCTTTATATACCCTGGGCTTGTGAGATCCTAGACCAGCCTCTCCCCAAATTGCTCCAACATCCAGGGCAGGGGAGCTTCTTCAAGGTGGAGACCTTGTGTGGCTGGGCCCAAATATATGGATCATAATCTGCTACCTTCCCAGAGGCATTAGCTAGGAGCTGGATCAGAAGTGAGGCAACATAGTACAAAACAGGTACCACAGGAGGCTGTTTATCCCTGCAATGGGCCACAGTACTGTCCTTCAACATGAATGTCCTTAACAGCACTGAACAGTACACTTGAAAGGAGCTAAACTAGTCAATGGCGAGTTATGTGTATTTTACAACACTTTTTGAAAAGGAATATAACCAAAGACTTGTGAAGCATCTTCAAAAGATCCCCTGGGTGGAGCTTGAAGCTGGAGCTGGCCATAGGCTGGGAAATAAGACATAAAAACTGTCTTTTGAATAAAGGATTTAAAGGCATAGTTACACACACAAACACACACACACACAGACATCTTTTATCTATGGATTCACTCCCCAAATGGCTCCAACATCTTGTGCTGTGTTCAACTTCTTCAGGGACTCCCCTGTGTTTCAATGGCCCAAGCATTTGGGGAGTCCTCCACTGTTCTCCTTGGACATTGACAAGGAGATGGATCTGAAGTGGAGCAGCAGGGATTCCACAGCAGGAGGCTGCTTTACCAGCTCTGCCACAGGCCACATCCTTTCTCACATTTGGATTTCTGGATCTCTGGAAGTTCTCTGGCATTAGGGATGAGCCCAAAGGTATTCCAGCATATATTAATTTAGAAATGGAAAACATTAAAAAAATTGTTATATCCTTTGTGCTTTTTTCTTTTTTGTTATTATAGTTTTGATAATCATTACATAGTTAAAAAGGTTCAAGGGCTACAGGAAAGTGGGTAAGACTATTATTTCTACATTGTTTCCTTCATGTATCTGGGGTAAAGGGGGATATTAAGGGAGAAGCCTGGGCTCCAGGGGTTGCTCCCTTCAGGGTGAGTACACCAACCGAAGGGGGAGATCTCGGGGAGCCAGCAGGCCCGGGCCCACCCACCACCATCATTGAGTGGGGGGATGGGATTGGGGAGGGGCACAACCTTGGGTCTGGGGTTTGAAACTTCCAGCAGACAGTTGGCTGCTGCTGGCCGCCCGGCCGGGGAGCTCTGGGATTTTGGTTTTTTGAATCACTGCTTAGGTAGCTCCATGTTGAACCCACTGTGCTTCTGGGATGTGAATCAATCCTAAAGCTTCCCAATGACAGTAACTTTTCCTTTGAAGAATTTGTAATCACTGAACAATGCTGACCACCAAACACCAGTCCATGCAAAAGCTAAGCCTTGGGGCTTGTCTAGCAGGATCATATCCTATTACCTGACATGATGATGGATCAGGAGACGGGTCACATTAGGCAGGGCCATGACATTAACTAGCATTCGAGAAATCATATCCAGGGGTAGATTCTGTGGGGGATGTGTGGGCCAAACCCTGTGGAAATTCTAGCCCCACTAGTAAGCTCGAGAGTCGGTGTGAGGATGGACGAAGCTAGACCAAGGAGCTTGCCATTAATCACAGGTTAAGGAACTGACAACAGTCTGGACTGGTCAAGGCAGCAGCACCGAATGTGCATCCTGAATAGGGTGTGGGGTGGACCAGGCTGCAATGTTCACCAGCTCATACAAGGCCAAATGGAAGGCCAGACTATGCCAGGCACTGGCCTAAAACCCACTGGCATGTATGAGAACTGGGTCTGGGAGTGGGTCAAGTGGAGGAACTTGGGAAACTCCCTTGATGGGTCATAGCTCCCGCAGATGAACATATGGTCCAGACCTGGAGGTTGGACAAGCTGGGCATACCATAAGTCCAAGTTTAAGGGGGCTCTTATAGTGTTCCTTGTGAGAACTTTCTTCTCTGGATCAGGAGTTTGCTGAGAGTATGGGAAACATAAATTACATGTGTACTCCTGGACTTAGAATTTGTAGAATTATTTTTTTCCACCTCTGGTTGTCTGGTTGTCAGTGTCCTATCACAGCTGTTGCTTTCAGCCTTGGTGTATTCTTGGTGAAGGTGACCTCTATCCTTGCAGGCTCATGTGAGATCACAGGACAGCTGCACCCAAGAGGCGATCTCACCGCGCCCCCCGCTGGCAGCATCCGTGTACTGCATGGTAAAGTGCGTCCAGCCAACCTCTAGGCTTTGTGCTCACTGTCAGACTGCTCTGGGTGTCAGGTGGTTTCCTCAGTTGGGACACTGTTTTGTAGGATTCCCTACTAGAAGATGCTATTCATGTGAGCCCTTAGATAATGGTTCCAAATCTGTCACCAAATGCTTGCAGTAAGCAGGGCTAGACTAGTCTGAAGTCAGCAGCCAGAAATTGCATCCTGGTCTCCGCTACAAGTCAGCTAATGCCTCCTTTGTATCTATTTTGCAAGATTGTCTTGGTGATTGAAATATTAGTAATTCAACACAAATCAAAGTACTGTTTTGTTCTAGTCCTTTGAAAACTTATTGGTGTCTTGATAGAGTTGCCTTGAATCTAGTAATTGCTCTGAATTGTATGGACATTTTAAATAATATTGTACTTGAGCCATCTTCTGCTCCCTTCCTACACTCACTGTGATGGCTCTTGCCGTCTGCCAAGGATGGGGAGAGGGTGATAAGGTCAGCCCTTTGAGAGAGCTGGCAACACCTGGGTCTCACAGTCAACACACTCTGCACAATCTTGGGCAGCACCCGGGCACACATGAGGCTGGCAGCGATGTACACCAAGAGAAGGCCATCCTTCTGGGACACAAGGCTTTGCCTGATGTGGGGGCAAGTCTCGCAGGCCCTGATCTAGATAGGGACCATTAGCATCTGGCCAGTGTAGATTTAATTGACTCAGTAGTGAGTTCACATTCAGAGTCCTGTTCCTTGCTTTCTGCTCAAGGTTGAGGGAAGGGCAGTAATGTACTGCTTTTTCTTTTTAATGAGATTGTCACTAAACGACAAGTGGGTTTCACAGTTACTGGGCTGTGTGCAGTCATATGAGGCTGACACAGACACATGGCAAAGCCAGTCTGCCCTACTGCAGTGTACAGTTCTGGTGCCAGGGAAAATTCTGAGGCTCCATCTGTAAGATCTGGCCTGTGGGTAGGAGTGGTTGTGTTTTGCCAGTTGCTGGGTCTCACAGCTGCACCTGGCTCTGTCATTTAAGGCAAGGTCCTAAGTTTCCTTTCCTTCCCTGCTCCCTGGTGACTGGAGTCTTACTCTGCTTTGTACCAGAGAAGGCAGGAACAGGTGGAAGTGATGCCTGGCTAAAGAGAATCCAAACTTTTAGTCTGTGGTTTTGGGCCTGGGCAGGGCCATTGGGCACCATTGAACACTAGTGTGTGTGTGTTTGTGTGTGTGTTTTAGGTTTATTTTTAGTTTTTTTGGAAAGGCAGGTATACAGAGAGGAGGGGAGACAGAGAGGAAGATCTCTGGTTCACTCCCCAAGTGGCCACAATTGTTGGAGTTGAGCCGATCTAAATCCAGGTGCCTGGAACCTCTTCCGGGTCTCCCACTTGAGTACAGGGTCCCAAGGGTTTGGGCCATCCTCGACTACTTTCCCTGGTCACAAGCAGGGAGCTGAATGGGAAGTGGGGCAGCCAAGATTAGAACAAGCGCCCATATAGGATCCCGGCATGTTCAAGGTGAGGACTTGAGCCAATAGGGTATCGTACTGGGCTTGAACACTGCGGCAGGCCTGCTTCTGGGTTTCAAGTCTAAGAACTGGAGTTAATTTAGTTTCCTTCTCCTAACTGGAAGCAAGGTATATTTCTCCACATTGTGCCTCTTGGAATTGGGAGAGGGATAAACATGGGTGTTCTTTGTTTTCTTTTTTATGTAAAATTAATTTCTTTATTTTTCAGTGAAAGGCAGAGGTAGAGGGACAAAGAGAAAGAGAGAGAGAATCTTCCATGTTCTGGTTCATAACCCAAATAACCACAATGCCTGGGGCTGGGCCAAGCCAAATCCAGGATCTTGGAACTCCATCTAGGTTTTCCAAGTGGAAGATAGGGACCCAAATGCTTGCACCAGCTTCTATCTGCTTTCCCACATGGATATGAAGGGAGCTGGATTAGGAGTGGAGCACCTGGGACTTGAACCACTGCCCATAGAGGATGCTGGTTTTGGAAGTGGTAGCATAACCTGTGGTGGCTTAATCTGCTGAACTACAACTGAACTGGATTACAGAAGCTGAGCAGTGGGGAGGCCCATTCTCCCAGAATTTCACTTCCCTTCTCAGGACGTGAGTGAGTTCCTCCTGCCAGGACACTCAACACGAGAACACGTCACTGGTATTGACCAGGTTACCACACCTGGTGGCTCAAAACCATGCCCCTTCCTTGTGCCTGTTCCTTCTCAGATCAAGGTGTGTTGTGGTCATGCTGTCTGGGCAGGCTCTCATAGAGCTGAGTTGATGTCTTAGTGTTGGACCTTGGGGCAGATCCAGCTCCTTGCAGGTAGAGGCTTAGAGTCCAGCCGTGGGACAGTGGTCAGGATGTGAAGTGGCTCCCACCCCCAAGGCCTCAACTTCTCTGTCACAGGGTCTTCCAGAGTTAGGGCCTGGGGGAGAGGGGTATGGCACACACTGAACTCCTCCCTGTCTGAGTCCTTGTCTTTGTCACAACTCCTCTATCTCCCCCTACTTCTCTGGCCTCTAGTCATAACACCTTGTATTCAGATAGAAAGTTTATTGGTTCAGTTTCCAGCTCCCAGTCATGGAGAACATGTTTTATTTGTCTTAGTGACTGGCTCATTTCATAGAGGAAGTCCTCCATATCCTACCATTTGGATGCAAGTGGAACAATTTCACTTTTTAATTCCATTGTATGTTTATAACACATTTTTTTTTAACCTATACATCTCATGAAAGATGGATGGGTAAAGATTTGAAGTCTTGGTTGATTTCAAATTTTGCCCATATGTACAGACCTGCTGTAAGGTGGTAGAGCAGGTTATGCAGTAATGCAATAAGTTCAGGCCTTTTGTTATATGCCCAGTAGTGAGATTTCTGGATCATATCGAAGCTACAGTTTAAAGACTTTATGAAATAGTTTCCTGCTGTTTTCAACCATGGCTGTACTACTTTACACCCTGTCGAAAATGTGTACACTTTCAACTTTCCACACATGCTTGCCAGCATTTGTTAAAAACCAAACTAAGTGGGCCCAGCAGGCCCGGTGCGGTGGCCTAGTGGCTAAAGTACTCTCCTTGAACCTGCCTGGATCCTGTACAGACGTCAGTTCTAATCCCAGTAGCTCTGCTTCCAATCCAACTTCCTGCTTGTGGCCTGGGAAAGCAGTCGAGGACGGCCCAAAGTCTTGGCACCCTGCACCAACATGGGAGAGACCTGGAGGAAGTTACTGACTCCTGATTTTGGATCTGTGCAGCTCTGGCCGTTGTGGTCACTTGAGGAGTGAATCATGGGGTGGAAGATTTTTTTCTCTCTGTATAACTGACTTTGCAATAACAATAAATAAATCATTTTTAAATTAAACCTAAGCAAATCAATCCAACCAATCAAGTTAAGGCATGGGCAAAGGACCTGAACAAGCAGTTCTCAAAGGAACCAGAAATGACCAATATATGAAAAATGTTTAACAACACAAGCCATCAAAACGGGCAAATATGGACCCTAAGGAGATGTCATCTAGCCCCTTTCAGAATGGATATTACAGACAGAGTGACACACACGTGAACCTGTGCACAGGCAGAGCCCTGTACTTTGAAGGACTCCCCAAATGGGACAGTCCAACCCAGAGTGACCCCCATCTCAGGGCTGCTGTCTGCAGCGCTTGCTGCTCATTTGGCTGGGGGTGGCTCCCAGCCTGCAAATTCTGTTCTGGAGGAATCCCAAGTTGTTCCTCACGGGCTGTTTTGCTTGATGAAAACACAATCTCCTGGCAGATGCTAAGATGCTGTGAACAGGTCAGGGAAAGAGGAGAGACTTGCCCTGGCCAGCAGGAAGGAGAATCCACAGTTTCCCTGGGGTTGTCCTGCAGTGCTGAGGGCAACAGAGAGGAGAGAAGCTAAAGGAGGGAAGGTGTGGCAGGGTGGGAGCTGTGTCCAAGGGGAGAAGGTTCCTGCAGCCAGGAGTGTTGACTGCTTTGTTGTTGTTGTTGTTGTTCATTAATTTATTTTTATCAGAAAGTTAGATATACAGAAAGGAGGAGGGGCAGAGAGTAAGATCTTCCATCCAATAATTCACTCCCCAAGCGAATTCAATGGCCAGAGCTGTGCCGATCCGAAGCCAGGAGTCCGGAGCCTCTTCCATGTCTCCCAAGTGGCCGCAGGGTACCAAATATTTGGGCCGTGCTCTACTGCTTTCCTACGCCATAATCTGGGAGGTAGATGGGAAGTGGAGTTGCCAGGACATGAACCGGTACCCTTATGGAATCCTGGTGCACACAAGGCAATGACTTTAGCCACTAGGCTACTGCGCTGGGCCCTGGGCTGCTTTTAATTAGTGACCATTTATTACTTCCAGCTAATGTTAAATTATAAACTGGTATTGGTAATGGGCTAAGCCCCCCGCTCCAGGAGTCGACAGCAGCCCTGCATGCTCACAGTGCATATGGGAATTCACTCACTCAGGAGACAATCACTGGCTGTCTCCTCTGTACAGGGGCAGTTCTGAGGGCTTGACAAGCAACAGATGTGTCTGTGCTTCATTCCTGCACTTGACTCAGATCAGGTAATGAAGAAAAATGACGAACCTGTGTATTTCACCACGCTGTAGATGGTGATCTACCTATAGAGGAGAAGAGCACCAGGAGTCTGGGGGCTGGGTGGAGGCAGGGCTTCCAGTTTTCCTTAGATTGAGGGGTGAGCAGAGACTCCCAGGTGGGAACTGTCCCTGGGGCATCAGGGGCAGCACAGTCCCAGCAGAGGGAGCAGCCTGTGCAGTGGTCCCTCCAGCACAAGCCAGCTTTCCCACAGAGACCAGGAGGGACCAGATGCTTCATCCCTCAGGACAGGAGGAGGAGAGAGGCTGCATCACTCAGTGGAGGGTGCTGGGTAAATATGCCTGGGTGAGAAGAACCTGCTGGGATGTAGGGATGAGAGTCAGGGACCCACAGACACTCCTGGACAGACGTGATTGTGAGCAATAATATAGTCCTGGAAGCTCAGCGGAGGCCAGGAAAGCTTCCTCCTGCACCTGTGTACTTGTCAGGTGACCCTCAGAGCAGGCAGGGTGGCCTTGTGGAGCCCAGGCCCTGTGTGCTGTGTGCAGAGACCATGCATGTGCTCTCTGATTTCTCCTTTCTGCTTCTGGGAGAGCCCAACAGGCTTCAGCTTCCTGTCCCCCTGGGGTGGGCCATGAGTCAGGGGAGCCAGGAGAGATTCAGGCTCTTGGCCACTGTCTTGGCTGTGGGATGGGCTCCCTGGGCATGTGTGGGTCTTTGTGAAGTTTGGTGTGGACATCATTTGACTTTCCTGTTCTTAGGGCACTGGCTACCCCGAGGACTGGGCAGGTATGTGTGTGATGGACAGAGTCAGCACCCAGTGGAATCTGGGCTTCTTCCTCCTGGTCCTTCTCCTCCTACTGACCTCAAGCCTGTTGCCAGTGTTTTTCTGCTATCTGCCTCATAGCTTTTTTTCCCACCATTCCTTCAGTTATCATCTCTGTTGATATGCTCTGTGCACATACGTTTTTCACTTTTAAAAAATAATTTTCTTCTTTGGGCTTATTATTTGAAAGACAGGGAGAAAAGAGAAAGCAAGAAGCAGATGGAGAGCTTCCATCTGCAGGTGCAGTTTTCAGACACCCACAACACGCGAGGCTGCCACACCAGGCAAATGCCAGGCGATGGCATCTCCATCTCCCACAAGTTGCCAGGGACCCAAGAACAGGAGCCATCACTGTGCCTCCCAGGGTGCACCTGGGCAGGCAGCTGGTGTTGGGAGCAGAGCCTGAGCCCAGGTATTCTGTTGTGCGTGCGGTGAGGGTGAATGAATGTTTAGTATCTGCGGCAAAGAGTCGGCCTGAATGCTTTCTTTTCTTTCTGTTCTCAAATGTATATATTGATTTTAGAGTCAGAGAGAGAGTAATATCTTCCATTAACTGGTTCACTCTCAAGTGCCTGCAATACCCAGGGTGCAGTCCAGATGAAACCAGGAACCAGGAGCTTCTTCAGGGTCATGCACATGGATGCAGAGACCCAAGGATTTGGAACATCCTCCACTGCTTTCCCATGTGTATTAGCAGGGAACTGGATGGGAAACGGAGCAGCAGGGACTCGAACCAGCAAGCATATGTGATATTGACGCTGCCATTACCCACTAGTCACATCTCTGGTTCCTGGCCTATACCGTCATCATGTTGATGAGTGTATTAACCAATATTTACCTCCTTGCTTATGAGTTTGGTGCTGTAAAAGCACCTTGAAAGAATTTCCAAGTCCTGCATGAAGATTCCCCAGGATTTTCTTCTAAGCATTTTTAGTTTCAGGTCTTGAGTTTTTCATTCACTGGGTTGGTTTTTGTCTATGGTTTAAGTTAAGGGTTCTGCTTCCTTTCATCTATTTTCTTCTGGCCTGTGTGTATCCAGGTTTCCCAGCACCATTGGTCTAAAAATGCACCAACTCTTTGAGAGCTCTGCCCCCTGTTTGTCCCCAAGCATCCTTCCCATTCTGAATTCCTCGCACCCTCCCTGCCCCCATGGAATCCAGGATGTTCCTTCCCCAGGGGAGCAGCCCTCACCTTCCCACCTCCTCACCCCTTCCTATCTGGGTTCTCCAGGCTCTCTGGCTGTGGGTTTTCTGGCCTCTGCAGCCCCTGCCTTCTACCTTGATACTGCTCTGCAGTCCTTGCCTGCCTCCCTGTCAACAGGGGTACCAGAGCTGCTGTCCTGGCCCCAGCTGCAGGATTGCGCTCTCCACCGCCTGCCCCATTCTTTGTGCCCACCCTCCCTTCTTTCAGTCTTCATCCCCTGTTGTTGGAAACTCTGGGTCCTGTCCCTCCATAGTTATGCATCTTCTCTTTCCTGGTTAGCCAGCGATGGCAGAGCCCTTTGTAGCTGGTCCCGGGCCTGTTCTTTCCTTTTCTTCTTCTTTTTTTTAAAAAAATTTATTTTTGTTGGAAATTTACATATTTACAGAAAGAGAGACAGAGAGAAACAGCTTCCATCTGCTGGTTCACTCTCCAAGTGGCTGCAATAGGCATAGCTGAACCGATCTGAACCCAGGAGCCAGGAACTTCTTCTGGGTCACCACATGGTGGTTGTAGAGTCTCGAGCTTTGAGCTATCCTTGACTGCTTTCCCATTCCACAGGCAGAGAGCTGGAAGGGAAGTAGCCAGGACACAAACTGGCATCCATATGGGATCCTGGCAAGTGCAAGACAATTCATTAAGCCACAAGGCAACCACACAAAACCTTGGGCCTCTTTCGCCCGTGATTTCCCCTCAGCAGCTCCCCATAGCCTTCCTCATATCTCTTGATGCAGTCCCCATGTAGGGCTCCACAAAGCTTTCTCTAGAAGGTTTGCTTGGAGAATGAACTCTTCTTGTGCTGTGCTGGGGAGGGGGGGCCAAGCGAATTCCAGAGCCCGGGAGCAGCCAGGGCGCTTTGGAATGAGGTCTGGCACCCAGAGACCAAAGAGCTGAGCAAGATGGACAGGGATCTGGGAGCAACCCTGGCAAGTCTGGAGGCCTTGCAGCTGTAGGGAGGAGGAGAACCAGTGCAGGAACTGGAGGAGGTGAGGATATGTTGAGCAGGGAGGAGATGAGCAGAGCAGGGCAGGGAGGAGGTGAGCGAGCAGTTGGGGGAACAGGAATGGAGGAGGAGAGCAGAGTGGTGATGCAGACAGGCAGGGAGGAGGTGAGCAGAGGCAGGAGCAGGGCCTGCGGGGCCTTCCCCAGGACAGTTGGCGCAGGAGGCAGAGAGCTGCATCTTCCCTTGTGCTTGGCAAGGGCTGAGGCTAGGAGTGTTGAGCAGAATGGGCCCTGAGAGTGGAGCTTCTCTGTGGACAGGGAGAAGAGAGGAGTGGTGGTGGGTGAGGATGACAGGCACCCCCTACAGGAGACCCGGGGCTGTGAGACACGTGGATATGACAGGCAGCATCAGGGCCCTCGGTGATGATGCCGTGGGAAATTGGAAATTTGAAAGAATGAATTGCTGCTCAGATTTGTATGGGGTGGACAAAGCTGCAGCAGGTACACCTGACTTGAACACAGATGTAGGCGCCCATGCTGGGCCGGGGGGCCCAGGCTCCCACCTCACACTGTGCCCACAGGAACACACTCAGATGCCTAGGTAAGAAGAGAGGGTAGGGCTTTTTGAAGACACAAGGATGGGGACTTCAGGAAGTCGGTCCCAAATAAGACAATGATCTCACACTGCAGAAACCAGGTGCCAAATTCACATCACTACACATGGGGACAGCAATAGCCAAAAACACATGAAAATGTATAAATGCAAGGAATCCCCCAGTCCCTCTGTGTCCCCTCAGTCTGCCCCCTCTCCCCTCCAGGCCCTCCAGGTCTTACCTTTCAAGCTGTGAGAGAGAAGTCAGAGCCCTGGGCACTGTCCCCACCTGGGAGAACCAATCAGGATTTGGTGAGAGCCCCGGGGGTGTGGCTGAGGGAGGAGCTACAGGGTGGGTAGGGCAGCTTCTCCATGGGCATCTTACTATGGCGAGGGTCTTGGAGACTCCCTCACCCTCAAATATACCCCAGTGCTTACCTGCAGCCCTAGTGTAGCTCCCTGCTTCCCCACCTGTGAGAGAAAACATCTAGTGAGAGGCAGAAGAAGGCAGGAGCTGAGGACCTGCCTAGAGGAAGCCCAGAGGACTGGCTCATCTCAGAGAAGTTTCCAGAACTGTGGCTACAGACTCAGGAAAGGGTCAGAAGGCACCTTTCCTGGAGGTGTGTCCTCAGCTGGGACCTCCACCTGGTCTGGGGCTGCTGAAACTCAGGTCCCTGTGAGCAGTGTCATCCCCATGGAGTGTTTGTCCTCCACCTTACTTGTGCTTCACACCAGAACCAGTGTGAGCACCTGGGGACCAGTTAGGGAACAGGGCAGGGGTACCTTCCCCCTGGCAGACAGGAGATTCAGACCCAGCCATCACATTGCCCTACCTGAGTTCTTCCTCTTCATCATCACAGCAGCGACCACAGCTCCAATGAGCACAGCTGCCAGGAAGACCAGGGCAGCAACGACTCCCCACAGGGGTATGGTGGGCTGAGGAGGCTCTGAGAGGGGAAGCAAGCGTGAGGGACTCTGGTACCCTGGTCTCAGCCCTGCCCCTGCTGAAGGCTCTGCCCCCTCTCTCCTTACCCCATCTCAGGGTGAGGGCCTCAGGCAGCCCCTTGTGCTCCACAAGGCATGCATATCTGTGTTCTTCTCCAGCAGGCACCAGCACAGCTGCCCACTTCTGGAAGGTTCCATCCCCAGTAGGCCTGGTCTCCACCATCTCCATGTCCTGGGTCAGTTCCTTCCCATCTCGGTGCCAGGTAAGTGTGATGTCCTTGGGGTAGAAGCCCAGGGCCCAGCACCTCAGGGTGGCCTTCTGGTCAGAGACTGGGTGGTATGTCACAAGTGCTGTGGGTGGGTCTGAGGGAAAATTTGGACAATTTATGCCTTTCATGTTTTTCATGTGACACCAAAGCTGCACTCAGTGTCCATTCTTAGAATGGACAAAAGGACAGGGATGGGGGAACAGTGCAAGGCCAGACCTGGCCTGGCCTGTTGTCTGCAAAGATGTAGAATCAGGTATGGTTCAGGCTGGGGGACCCCTGGTCTCTGACGGGGTGAAAGGGAGTTGGTCTTGTCCTGAGTGGAGGCTGAGAGACTGAGAAACCCTGGAGTGCATGACTTGAAGATGAGGACAGGCCTGGGAAGGGTCACGGCTCACAGGACCCAGCAGGAGTCCAGGGCACCAAGAGGATTCTTTTCAGAATCTTCTATGTCTGCACAACCCAGGTCCCTCTTCTACACTGAGGGAAGGGCGGGTCTGTCTCTGGACCCAAAGTCCAGGAGGACATCCCTGCTGTGGCCATGAGGAGAGGAGGACACAGCCTAGTGTCCCTCTTTCCTTCTTTCCTCCACAAACCCAGCTCGAGGGGAGGTGGACGAGAGCAGCCCCCACCAGCCTTGTGTACCTGTGCGCTGCAGTGTCTCCTGCCCCAACTCCAGGAATCTGAGCAGGGACTTCACACACTCCCCCTCCAGATAGGCCTTGTGCTGCTCAGCCACACCTGCCTCCTCCCACTTGGACTTGGTGAGCTGAGCCACTGAGTCAGCTGCCTTCCAGGTGCGCAGGTCCTCATTCAGGGCGATGTAGTCAGCGCCATCATAGGCGTACTGCCAGTACCCGCGGAGGAGGCGCCCGTCTTCCCCGACCTCGCAGCCGTACATCACCTGGATGGTGTGAGAGCCTGTCCCAGGCCCGCCCATGAGCAGTCTTAGCCAGGCAGCTCCGCCCCCGGGATCAAGATTTCGAGCTAAAGTGAACAGCCAACCCAGGCATGTCCCGCGGGCTCCTCCCGCCGAGGGTCTCCGCGGGGCGCGCAGTCTCGGGGTGGGGGACCTCGGCCCCGGGGACCCGGAGCGCCCTGGGCGCACGTGGGGAGGGTCGGGTCACTCACCGGCCTCGCTCTGGTTGTAGTAGTGGAGCAGGGTGTTCAGGTCCACGTGATTAATTTGTGTCTGCTCTTTCCCGTGCCGTGTGTGCCTATCCACATACTCCTGCTCCACCTGCTGCATCCACGGCGCCCGCGGCTCCATCCTCGGGTTCTCGGCGTCGCTGTCGAAGCGCACGAACTGCGTGTCGTCCACGTAGCCCACGGCCATGAAATGGGGCTCCCCGAGGTCGGGCCGGGACACGGCGGTGTGGAAATACATCAGGGAGTGGAAGCCTGGGGGAGAGAGGGGCTGAGACCAGGGCCGAGCCCGCCTGGAGTCATATCCGGGGTCTAAGTTTCTGGGCGGATGGGGAAGGATCTGGGTGAGGGGAGGGCGGGACGGATTCAAGTGGGGACGTCTGCTCCCTGAGCAGGGGAGAGGCGGCTCCCCGGGGTTCCGTGTCCCCTCCGCGCTCCCCTCGCTCCTGCCCGGCAGAGCCCGTCTCCCTCCCGACCCGCACTCACCCGCCCGGGTCTTGGTCAGGGCCAGGACCCCAGCGAAGAGCAGGAGGAGGGTCTGGGGCCCCATGGACCCCATCCTGGACGGCTGAGGAGACTATCCGGGAACCTCCATGCGCATTTTATACCCAGGCAGGGCTGAATGACTCGGCCCTACTTCTTGCTGTCATCTGCCCCACCCCGGTCTCTGAAGTCCGGAAGCGGGAGTGTGTGTGTATGGGGGGGTTGGTTGACTGAAGCTTCTAGCTTCTGCTCAGACTGTCCCAGGGAGCAGTGGAGCTGAGAGCCAGGGCTGCCCCGTCTGATGCTGGGCTTTGGTGCCCTCTGGTGGCTGGTGCAAAAGACCTCAGGCCCTTTCCTCAGGATTGTGTGTGCCAAGGAAGATGGCTTTGGGGGCGCGGGGGGGGGGGGGGGGGGGGGGCGGGCAGTGAGAGAAACAAGATAAGCTATACACGCTTAACTTCCTGAACCAGAATCCATGCTAGAACAGCCTCACGCTCAGAATTGGGACCTTAAGTGCCAAGTACCCTGATGTACACACGCATGATTACTGTATGTGTTTCTGGACACTGTGGCATTTTAATGCATGTGTGGAGTGTGTACTGATCAATATGGTCAATTATGATTTCCATGTCCTTTTCATTACATTATCTTCTCTTTATGTTTGTAGATTTATTTCTGTATTGGAAAGGCAGAGTTACACAGGGAGAGTGAGAGCTGCACAGGCTGACACTGACCAGGCCAGAGTCAGGAGCCTGAGCCTTCATCCAGCTCTCCCCCGTGGGTGACAGGGATCCAAGCCCTTGGGCATCTTCCATTACTTTCCGTGACACAGCAGGAAGCTGGATGAAAAATGGAGTAGCTGGGACTTGAAGTGATGCCCATGTGAGATTAGCAGCTCAGCTTGTTACCACACAGTGTAGGCCCCTGTTTGTTTAGTGTCCACATATAAGGGAGCACAGGAGACATCTGCCTCTCCACGTCTGACTTCTGTCATTTAGCATAAATATCTTCCAGCTCTATCCATTATGTTGCAAATGATAGTATTAATTTTGACAAAGACTTATTTATTTGAAATACAGTTACAGAGAGAGATAGCAAAAGAGGAAGAGAGGAGGGGGGGAGAGACACAGTTTCCACCTGTTGCTCACCTCCCAAAGAGCTGCAGTGGCTGGAGCAGGGTGGGCCTGATGCCAGCAGTCAGGAACTTCTTCCGGGTCTCCCATATGGATGCAGCAGCCCAAGCCCCTGTGTCATCTCCCACTGCCTTCCCAGGTGCATTAGCAGGGAGCTGATCAGAAGCAGAGGATCCGGGATACGAGGCAGCACCTGAATAGGATACCAGCATCACAGGCAGAGGCTTTACCCACTGCACAACACTGGGCGCTTATCTCTCGTTTTTTCATAATCATCCATCAAATTACTTGAGTTGATAGCTTGTTGCTGTTCTCCTCTTCCCCAGATTAGTAGATTGTTTTGTCATTTGAATATTAGAAATAAATCTTTTAATGTGGATTCTGGATCTGTCACTGGACATCTCTGAGGTCTGATTTTTTAACGTGGGGAACTGTTGCTTTTTTCCCCACATCAACTGCATCGACTTAGTTCTGACAACCTTATTTCTTTTTTTTTTAAATTTAACTTATTATTATTATTATTATCATTTTGTGATACAGTTCCATAGGCTGTGGGATTTCCCATGTCCTCTCTCCATCTCCCTCCCCTTCACTGGGTTTCCCTTTATTGTTACAATAGTATAGTTCTTCATACACAGTCATATGTCCATCATTGCGGGCATGCACAATGGCAGAGAATCCATCATCCTATTGTTAAGATAGTAAACAGTTTCATTGGGAGTCCATTTGCAGTCTGGAAGTAGAGATGCACAGTGCATTGTATCGTCACATCTGGTTATGATAGTTGCCATTACACAGTTACTATACATACCCTTAGACGAAAAGCCACAATACAAAATCAACTATAGGAAGCAAAATAGAAATTTAGGGCCCGGCGCGGTGGCGCAGTGGTTAAGGTCCTCGCCTTGCACGCCCGGGATCCCATATGGACGCCGGTTCTAATCCTGGCAGCCCCGCTTCCCTTCCAGCTCCTTGCCTGTGGCCTGGGAAAGCAGTTGAGGATGGCCCAAAGCTTTGGGACCCTGCACCCGCGTGGGAGACCCGGGCTCCTGGCTTTGGATCGGCATAGCATCAGCCGTTGCGCTCACTTGGGGAGTGAATCATTGGACGGAAGATCTTCCTCTCTGTCTCTCCTCTCTGTACATCTGCCTTTCCAATAAAAAATAATAAAAATAAATCTTTAAAAACAAATAGAAATTTAAAGCACCATGCAGTTAAATAATATGCTACTGAATGACTAATGTGTTGCTGAAGAAAGGAGAAAGAAAATCATCCTTGAAAAAAGTTATACTGCTGTATGATCTATGAGTCAGAAGAAATGTAATCACAAGAAAGTGTTTTGAAGAGATGAAACTAAAAAAAAATCAAAATGCATGAGATATAGTTGCTGCTTATCTTTGTGAGAAATGATACCTGTAGGTAATAAATACATATGTTTTGTTTTCTTAATCCAGTATACCAATATATGATGTTTGATTGATGAGTTTAAGCCATTTACATTCAGGTTTAATATGTATGGGTGGTACTTTGGTCCTGTCATTTTGGCAATGGGTTGTTCATTGGTTTAGTCTTCTGTTATTATTTTACTGGGATGTTCTTTACATTTACCTTTGGTTTTGGTGGGTGCTATTCCTCTTCTCTGCCAAGAGAACATCTTGAAGCATCATTTGTAGGGCAGGTTTGGAAGAGGCATATTCTTTAACTTTTTTTTTTTTTTTAACTGTGGAAGAATTTTATTTCATTTTCAAAGACAAAGGAAAGCTTTGCTGGGTAAATTATCCTGGGCTGACAATTTTTTGCTTTTAGAATCTAAAATATGTTGCTCCATTCTCTTCTGGCCTGTAGAGTTTCCTGTGAGAGGTCTCCTGTGAGTTTAATTGGCATTCCTTAAATGTCAATTGATTTTTTTTTTCACATGCACATTTAAAGATCTTTTCCTTATTTTCAATTGAAGAGAGCTTGATTATCATGTGTTGTGGTGAAGATCGCTTTTGATCATGCCTGTTGGGAGTTCTGTGCCCGTCCTGGATATAGTTTCCCAATTCTTCCTCTAGATTAGGGAAATTTTCCCTTATTATTTCATTGAATACACCTTTAATCCCAACTTCTCTTTCTGTACCTTCTGGGACTCCCATAACTCTTCTATTTGACCTTTTAATAGTATCTTTCAATTCTTGAATACTTTTTTTTTTGACCTGACCCTGCTGTGCTTCTTGCTTTTTGTTTGTTTCCTCCTGGTGACAGGAAATACCTTCCAATTCTCAGATTCTTTCTTCTGCCTCTTTCATTCTATTTTGGAGATTTTTCATGGTACTTTTAATTTGCTCCACTGTATTTTTCATTTCTGATATATCAGCTTTCATTTGATTCATTTCCTGTGTGACATATTCCTTAAATTCCTTGAATGCCTGCTTTACATGCTTCTTGTTGATAAGAAGTTTTATAACAAGTATTTTGAATTCTGTATCCCCCATTTCTCAATGTCTTTCTCAGTTAATTCTGAGGTTGGTAAAGCCTTTGCTCCTTTGCAGGGGAGTCTTCAGTAATATTCATTTTGCCTTTGTCTCTTCTTTTGCTCTTGGTCATTGTACTTCTGATTATCAGATTCTTCTCCTTGGGTTAGGTTTCTAAGCTGTGTCACCCACAGGTCTACAGTTTGATTTTACCTATTGCAGTTGGCACATGGCTCTTTATTCGAGGTCACTTGTGCCATTTGCTCCAGCGAGTTTCAGGTCTGGGTTCTTATGTTAGATTTCCACCATGGTCTCCTCATCCCAGGTGCTGGCTCACTACTATCCACTCCCTGTGATACTGTGCTTAGGCTACACCATTGTTTATACAACCTTTCTCCCACTTCCAGTTGGAGCAGGTTCCAGGATTAGGGAGACATCAAGAGTCCGATATAGGTAGGATGTTGGTGGTGATAATCTTGCCAGAACCCATTGGCCATTAGGTCTGAGGGCCACACGGACCTATTTTGACCCGTATGATGCCACAGTTGGTATTATTTTCCTTTGGTGCTAGTACAGTGTACTGAGCTCAGTGAGTTGTCCCTGAGCACAGCGCATGTGCAGCTTGCTGTTGTCTGCAGCCTTTTTTTTTTTTTTTTTTAAGATTCATTTTAGTTTTATTGGAAAGTGAGATACATAGAGAGGAGGAGAGACAGAAAGATCTTCCTTCCGATGATTCACTCCCCAAGTGACCGCAATGGCCAGTGCTGTGCCAATTCAAAGCTAGGAGCCAGGAACTTCTTCCAGGTTTCCCGCATGGATGTAGAGTCCCAAGGCCTTGGGCCGTCCTCAACTGCTTTCCCAGGCCACAAGCAGGGAGCTAGATGAGAAGGGGAGCTGCTGGGATTAGAACTGATGCCCATATGGGATCCCGATGCTTTCAAGGTGAGGACCCCAGCTGCTAGGCCACGCACAAGGCCCTGTCCCTGCAGTCTTAAAGCCTTTGCCACACCATACAAATAGTGCATGATGTGCCACTACTACAGTTCTTGATCTGCTGACCATCAGGTCTGAGGGTTACCCAGACCGATCTTGGCTGGAACCTGAAGAGTCCACGTTGTTGCAGTTTACAGAACCAGAAATGAGCTTACTCTTCAGCTCAGTGCATGCTCAGTTCTTTCCCTAGCCTTTGTTCCTTTAGACAAAATGGCACCCAATTGGGCTCTAGGTGGCAGACTAGGCTGTGAAATCCACCCTGTTCCTGCATTGCCCATCTGGGATCTGCCACTCTGTCTCTGTTCCTGGTCAAATCAAACAGACCAGCAGGACAAGCAGTTCTTTGGCTTCACCTCCTGAGCCCCAGGTGAATGTCCCTTCCCACTGGTTTCTGGTGGAGTTCTGGCTGTTGCTGCATTTCAGATTACCACTCACTGGTCTCCTGTCGGTGCTTCATCCCCAGACCCTCTCCCTGTCCACGTTACTGGCTCTGCTGGTTGGAGCACCGGGGTACATTATAGTGTGTCCTAGTGCCACCCCTGAGCACTTTTTCTGAGTCTGGTGGCTATCTGTGTCTTTCTCTTAGAAATATCCAAGCCATTCCTTTGTCCTTGTATAAGTGAAGTTCTGGTTGCTGAGTCCTGTGGATGTTTGGCCATGAGCCTCTGGCCCGATGTGGGATGTGCAGACACTTTCCCCATAGGGGAGGCTGTCCCTTGGTTCTTTGGCCTCTTTCCTCTGCCGTAGGAGCTGCTATGTGGACACAGCCGTGGGGTCTATTTCCTCCATCACCTCTGGGTTAGGGGTCCTGTGGGAGAAGTCTGTGCCCCAGTCCCTGCCAGAATGTGTCCCTCTCCACATCCTTCTGCCAGGTTCCAGCTGCAGGTGTGACACTGAGGTCTTCAGTCCACATGGAGATGCTCAGGAGCAGGTGATGCTGCTCCACACTGTGTCCCCTGTGGGGTCTGGTTCTCCCAGCGCTGCTCACTGACGACAGTGTCCTTTCCTCCTGGGGCTGTGGCTTTGTACAAAATGAATTTCACAAGGATGTGGTTGCCTTGGCACAAATAGAAAATCAAGTAAGCAGCAGCAGAAAGCAGCAGCCAGCGTAAGTCTGCAGGAGGTCTCTGGGGCTCCATCCCAGATGTGTTAGCTGGGAGTGAGCAGCAGAGGCAGGTGCTGCTTCCTGCAGCCCTAGCTGCTCAACCCCAGCTGTGGGAGGGGCTGGGTTGGCTCCCACCCTGCAGCTTCTGTTCTGGAGAAATCCCAAAGTGTTCCACACAGGCTCCTTTGACTGATGAAGACATGTGCCCAGGAAGATTGCTTTGAACAGGTCAGGGAAAGAGGACGGACTCACCCTGTCCAGCAGGAAGGAGAATCTGCAGTTTCCCTGGGGTTGTCCTGCAGTGCTGAGGGCAACAGAGAAGGGAGAAGCTAGAGGAGAGAGCATGGCAGGGCGGGGAGCTGTGTTAAAGGGGAGAAGGTGCCTGTGGCCAGAAGTGCAGGCACTTTTGTATTAGTGACCAATTGCTACTTCTATGTAATGTTAAATTATCAACTGGCATTTGCAGTGGGCTAGAATCCCACAACTGTCAATGGCAGCCTGTATATGCTTGAAGTGCCTGTGGGAATTCATTCATTCATCAGAGGCTCATGGGAGTGGGGGGCGGTCTCCAACATGGAGGCTCCATTCTGAGTGCTTGGCAAACAACATGTGCCTGACCATTAAACTTACACATGAACTGGATCAAGTAATGAGGAAGGTCCATTTCGCAATGCTGTAGGTGGTGATCCATAAACAGAGAAGTGTGGTAAGAGCCTTGGGGCTGGCTGTGGGCAGGGCTTCCAGTTTTCTGCAGGCTGAGGGGTGAGCAGAGACTCCCAGGTGGGAACTGTCCCTGGGGCATCAGGGGCAGCACAGTCCCAGCAGAGGGAGCAGCCTGTACAGTGGCTCCTCCAGCACAAGGTAGCTTTCCCACAGAGACCAGGAGGGACTAGATGCTTCATCCCTCAGGACAGGGCAATGGGGTGGGCTCATCACTCGGTAAAGGGTGTTGGGTAAACTTGCCTTCATCGGAAGAATCTGCTAGGATGGAGATGAGAGCCAGGGACCTGCAGACACTGCTGGAGGGAGGCGATTGTGAGCGATGAGCTAGTCCTGGAGGCTTAGCAGGGCCACAATAGCTTCCTCCAGTACCCACAGACCCGTCAGGTGACCCTCAGAGCAGGCAGTGCTGCCTTGTGGAGCCCAGGCCCTGTGTGCTGGGTGCAGAGGCCATGCGTGTGCTCTCTGATTTCTCCCTTAGTCCCTGTTTCTGGGGAGAGCCCAACAGGCCTCAGCTTCCTGTCCCCTGGGATGGCCCATGGACCAGGTTGGGGAAGGAGGGACTGCAGGCTCTTGGCCACTGTCCTTGGCTGTGGGATGCGCACGCTGAGCATGTGTGGGTCTTTGTGAAGTTGGGTGTGGACACCAGGAGGCTTCCCTCTGTTCTTAGGGACACCGGCTACCCCAGGACTGGGCAGGTATATGTGTAATTGACAGAGTCACCATGCAGGGGAGCATCAGCTGTTCCCTCCCAGTCTTTCTCCTCCTGCAGACCCATGGCCTGTGGGAGTCGTTCCTACACTTGCCTGACAAACGTGGTGCCTCTGTCTTCCTTGGAGCTCTGGCTGCATTTTCCCTTCCCCTGAATTCTCATGTAGTTGAGGAACCCTCATGTGATAGACGTGTTCTCTGGTGTTGCAGGTGGTTGGAGGATGGGAGTCTTGGGGAACCAGGGAGGTCTCCTGTGGGTGAAGTTTCTCTGTGGCCAAGGAGAAGGGAGGAGTCAGCACAGGTGGGGACCCAGGGCTGTGAAACAGCTGGGTCTTTGAGGATTTCTTCTCTCCTATTCCCCAGAGTTGAGGCCGAGGACATAGGAAGCTTGGGCGGCCTTTGCTCACAATCTGGTTGTGCAGATACCATAGCCCTGGGACTCATTTGGTGTCCAGAGCAGGACATCCCTGGCCAGGTGCATGACTAGCTCTGTGCTCTACTAAGGAGATGCCTGCTCTTCCTAGTGTGATCACATACTGGGCATGGCTCCTTGGGAGTGCCCCAGCTTAGTTTGGAAGCCTGGCCTGTGCCAGTGTCGTGGGCGATACTGTGACTGTCGTGCTGGCGCAAGGCACTCAGGGACTCAGCTGCCCAAGGTCACAACTGGGGTCTGAGCCTGTGCTCACTTGGCCAGCATTGTGATTTTTCTGGGAGGGGGTGAGGGTGGGGAGAGGCACACTGTCCCACCCGATCCCATTTTCTCAAAGCAGAGGGGGCCTGTTCTTCCTCAACCACCCTGCCCTGGCCTTGGCAGCAGCACTAGGCAAGAACTTAACCTGATGTGCTGGGAACATTGCCTTGGCCTCCCCTGCCTCTGGCCCCATCTCCATTGGCCTGGGATGCCTTGCTCGATGGGAGGGGGGCCTTGCATGCACGGGCTTCCACCAGGGATCTCCTGGTAGGGAGCAGGGAATCAGCTGCTCAGAGGGTGCTGTGGCAGGCAGCAGGTGCTCACTCTATGTGCCATGTGCTGTGGAGCCTCAGGGTGGCTCTGGACGGGGCGGGCCTGGGCAGGTCCCATGTGCACAGGGAGGCTTTGTTTTCCCACACTCTGAGTGCCTGGCTGCCTGAGTCCCTTGCTGCTGGTGCTCCTGTGGCTGCCATTCCTCCCTGTGTGATCTGCCACAGGAAGTCACCTCCAGAGGCCCAAGGGGAGCCTTTTATGGGGTCCCTGGCTGGGGAAGTGGGGAGGTACTATCTGGCAGGTGGTTCTCCTGGCATTTCCTCCTGCACAGGGAGGAGGGTCCCACATGGGACTGGGGATGGAAGTTGAGGTCTCTGTTAAGGGAACAGGAGCCTGTCTCTTCTCACTGGCTCAGTGCAGGCAAAGTGAGGGTGGTGCCAGGGCCCCTGGGGGTCAGGCTGAGGGAGAGGAGTGACAGCAGCATTTTGTGGCCATGCCCTGTCCCCATCCTGTATGTCAGACCATCTGTGTGTCCTCCCCCACTCCTGGGCCTCCTGACCTGTTCCTGGCCTCTAGGTGGTCAGAGCTGGCATCAGGGACAATCCTTGTGATTGCTTCCATAGGGGGCTGCCTGAGGGAGAGGGATGGTGAGTTCCTGGGGTGTGTGTGCCCTTGCAGACCCAGCCTGGGGCAGATCCTGTGTGCAGGTCAGGGCCATGGGGCTGGAGCTCTTTTGGGCCCTTCTTCCAGCTTGGTCTGTCCCCTACACTCTCATGTGTGACTCAGCTTCATGGTCAGGCAGCCATGTGGCCTGGGCACTATGGGAGGGCACGACTCCTGTGTCACAGCCAGGAGACCCTGTCCAGGTGACACCCCTGGCATGGTAGGGCAGGTATGAGGTGGCTCCTGTCCTCTCCAGGGCCTCAAGATTGCTCAGGATTCCAGTTCTAGTGCTGGTGGCTTTTACAAGTCCTCCTCTCAGGGGACAGGCTCCTAGGATGTGCTCCTTCACCAGGGATGGTAGGAAACAAATGAATCAGGAACTCAACATGGAGATCCCTGTCCAGGAGGGTTTCTGTGGTGAGGGTGGCCATGGCAGAGGCAAGCATGGTCTAGCCCAGGGTCTCAGAACCCTGAGTTACCACTTGGAAGAGGATGCACTGAGGGCTGTGACCTGGCTGTGTCTGTGCTAGGATAGAACCTGGCAGACATAGTTTCAGTTTGTGGCAACCTGTGGGAGCAGCTGTCTGCAGGGGCAGGAGGGCACTTGCAGCCTGGGAGCTGGGCAGGGCAAAGGCCTGGGACCTCCTTGGCTTGGGGCTTTCCAGGCATGGCAGGGCCAGCTCAGCCTGTCCAGGGTTGCTGCTCTGGGCCATCTGTGCCCCTGGCCTCCTGGTGTGCTGTGCAGGTGTGAGGGGCTGGCTCAGGGATAGGGAGAGGAGGTTGAGTACAGCGTGAGCTGGGCAGCAGGATAGACAAGAAGGGTCCCAGCAGAAGGAGGGAGTGTGACTCTGTGTGAGCCTAGAGGACAGGGCTGAGCCCTGTGGACATGTGGGGGCTGCTCTTGGATCTCATCCTCCACCATGATGCCCTCTGCTCCTTTGCTTTGTGGTGACAAAACGGCAGGGTTCATGTGGATTGAGGTGCGGTAGAGGAGTCAGGGCTGAGAAAGGGGGTGATAGGAGTGCTCGTGGGGCATCAGTATCCTTCCCACGAGGGCTGGATCTGAGTTTTGAGAAGAGTGAGAGGTCCTGAGGGGATAAAAAGCTGCCTGGAACTTTGGTTCTTTCTCCTACAGTCTGTGAGCCTGTCTGTTGCAGATGACCACCAGGTGGCGCCATCCGACCATGCCAGAGAAATCCAAGCTGGCAGACCATGCTGTCTGTTCCTGAGCCCCCTGGTTCCACTGAGGCAGCCTACCATCTGCAGAGAGGGGCCTGATTGCCCAATGCTGAAGTCTCACCAACAACATCCTGAGCCCTTCTATTTCCTTATCTCGTAATTGGAAAACAATGGTGAAGTCATTGTGGCACTTTGGGTAAAGCTGTTGCCTCTGGCTCCAGGATCCCATTTGGACACATATCCATATTTCTGCTGCTCCATTTCCAATCCAGCTCCCTGTTATGGTCTGGGGAAGCAGTTAGGATGGTCCAAGTCCTTGGGCCCTGCACCTACACTGGAGACCGTGAAGAAATTTTTGGCTCCTGGTTTCAGATTGGCTCAGCTCTGTTCATTGTGGCCCCTTGGTGAGTGAACTAGTGACAGAGGAATTATCTCTCCATCTGTCCTTTTCTGGTTGTAAATTTGCCTTTAAAAATAAAATAAATGTTTATTTATTTATTTATTTATTTATTTTATTTTGACATTCTTTACATAGTTAATTAGGGTAAGAAGGTTCAACGGCTATAGGAAAGTGGATAATACTAGTATGTTTTCCATATTGTTAGCTTCATGTTTAAAGGGGGATATTAAGGGAGAAGCCCACCCAATTTCCCACCCTCCCCAGGTCCCGGATGTAGGGCATGCTCTGAGGTTCTTGCTCAAGTGGTTTTGATATTGCCACAGTTATGAATCGCTGCCAATCTTGCCACTCCAAGCACTATGAGGTCTTTGAAAAATCCACTGATTGACATAGTCCATCATAGCTGAGATGGTTGGTTGACCTGTTCTGTCTTCTCTCTTTTCTTCATTAGGGTTCTGAGTCCAGCATTTAGATTAGGAAGATCTCCAAAGAAACTTCTTGTATGTGCTAACAAGTACAGGGTCTGGCACCGTCCATCGCTCCAATCAGCTGGTGGTTGCAATTGCTGGGTTGGTTCTGTTTTCCCTCCCGACTTCCACTGGAACCAATGGGTGTTGCAGTCCAGCCTGGTTCTGCCCAGCACATACTTGGCCCTCACATAAACCAGCGGGAGCTGCAGCCTAGGTTGGAGCGACCCACAATAACCCCCACCAGGCCCACCCCCTACCCTGGTTTGCCAGTAAGTGTAGCAGTAATCCAGTCTGTCCCACACCCCATTCCACCCCAGCAGCTGTCTTAGTTTTATGTCCTCCTGTGGGAGTGGTAACCCAAGAGGGATGAGCCCACTATTTCCCTCCCAGGCCTCTCCCACTCCCAGATTCCAGTTGATGCTGCGTCTAAGCCCAAACAACCCTCGCCCACTCTAATTTTGTTTGCACCAGTAGGAATAATCTGCCCAGCCCGGCTTTTCCCTGATCTAGTCCACATGAGGCGCACAGGTGTGGTAGCTCTGCCTAGTCTGGTCTGCCCCCATCCCAGCCCATGCTCTCCTGCGGAAGTAGCTGTCCTGCAAAGGAACCCTCCCTTATTCCCCTGCCAGCTCTGCCCACTTCCTTTCTTGTTCTCAGGCTGGTTGGGCGCTGCGGTCCCTTCTGGTACAGGCAACCTCACCTCGGCATTCCATAATGTGCACTAGTCTTTGTTGCGACCGACCCTGGGTCGACCCACACTGGTGCCTGGATTTGCCAGTGGATGATGTGGACAGATTCAGCCTGGTCTTGCCCCCACATCTGCCAATTGTATGCCAGTGGGTAGCTTTCCATGGCCTTTTCTGGGCTGTTTCCTATCATGTTTCTTGCGTTTACCTGCTGGGTCTGTGTCCTGCCAGAGGAGTTGCCCAGGCTCCTCCATCAGAACCTCTCCCAATGCCAGGTTTCACGCTTACCAGTGGGTCCATGAGCCAGCCCTACTCAGTCCACCTCCTGTCATAGCAGGAACTGTGGCTTTTCCTGACTGGCCTTCCACCCAATCTGGTTCTTGCTGTTGGATGTTCCAGCCCAGCCATGGTTTGTCCATACCCACATATGGCTCACACATGGCTTAGTAGGGGTTTGAGACCCTGCCTAGTCCATCCCACATCTGCCCTGGTCCTCCAGAACACCAGGGGGAGTCGGGGTCCGGCCCAGTTCGGTGCATCCAATCCCAGTCCACACTTGTGCCAAGGGAGACTACAACTGTTTCCAGATCAGAACGCAGCCCCCCTTCCAGGCCACGCGCCTCTTGGTGGGAACCTCAGTTCAGCTAGGGTTGTCCCCTTTGCTCCCCAACCGGGTCTGTTCCCAGCCATAGATCACTTGCCTGCCAATGGATGCTCTGACTCAGCTTGGCACAGCCCCTCCCCTGTCCCGAACTCTGCCTTAGACACTGTGGCTTAGCGTCCCTGGCTCCCACAGACCAGTAGGTACAAGAGCCTAGCTCGGCATGACCTCTGCTCCCTCCTGGTTTCTAGTTTTACTTGTGGGCTAAGGTTTGCTCAGTCGTGCCTAATCTACTCTGTTCCATTACCAGTTGACACATTGGCCAGCTGTTGGAGCTACTTTTGCAGGACAAGCCCCAAGCCATAGCTTCTGCATGACTGGTATTTGGTGCTCAGCATTATTAGTGATTACAAGTTTTGCTAAGGAAGAGTTACTGCCTGTTTCAGGTCCAAGAAGCACAACAGGTTCAACCTGGAGCTAATTAAGCAGCAACTCAAAGAATCAAATCCCCAGAGCTCCCCGGCCGGGAGGCCAGCAGGCAGAGCCTGGCACCAAATGTCGCACTGGCCGCCCAAGAGCAGCTCAGCACATGGCGGCTGTGCACAAGGCGGCTGTCCAGGATCCAGACATGAGACGCCCTGTCCTGAGACCCACCAGCTGCCAGGAGGCTGCTGGAGGTTTAAATAACCCAGGCCCAAGGTCGCGCCCCTCCCAAATCCCATTCACCGCCCCATGAGGACAGCGGGTGGGTCCCGGACCTGCCCAGTCCCGGAGGCCTCCCCCCCTCGGTCTACTCACCCCGAAGGAAGCGGCCCCCGAAACCCAGCAGGCCCGGGGAAAACAGCTCACCATGTGCACGTGGCGGCTGTCCGGGATCCAGAAAATAAATGTTTATTAAAAATTTAAAAAGAAAAATGTAAAATGATGTCAGGCTTGTAATGCAGTGGGTTAAAATTCCTCTTGCAATGTGAGAATCCCTTATAAAGCCAAAATAAAGAAAAAAAAAAGCAACAAAATGGGAAAAATTGTATTTCTCTGTGTGTTAGTGTGGATTCAAGTATTAAAATTTGTGACTGCAGCTGTGCCATGTGGATTATCCATGATGTGTGTGTAACTGTGTGTATGCAGTGGGAATGTACATGTTGGCAGGCATCTCACTGTTGAGTCTGGGAGGGGAAGTAGTGAGGGTGGGACAGAGACAGGGCTCTGCTGCCATGGTGACCAGGGGAGGGAGTCTGTGCAGGGACAGGGACCACAGCGACCTGCAGAACAGGAGGGGCTGGCTCTGCTGTAGGATCTTCTGGGTGTGTTTCAGGCTGGTGTGGCAGGGATGCCTGCCCTGAGAAGGGCCCTAAGGGGTACAGAACTAGGGTGAGCTGTGGTGTCAGGGGCCTGGGATCCTGGTGCTAAAGAGCAGGGTTAGTGCTCCTGGGCGGGGCCCTGCTGGGAGGCAGGACTGAGTGAGTGAGGAATGAATAAGGTGGACACGCAGGGATCAGCCCAGCAGCTGCCACCCCTGGTTCATTCTGTGTGGCTGGGAGGGGTCTCTGTCCTTGCTGCCTCCTGGTCATGGCTGCTCCTTGAGATAGGCCCAGTCCAGGCCAGGCAGCAGAGCTCCAGGGTTCCCTGTAATGCAGGCTGAGCTGGGCTGGGGGTTCTGCCCTCAGTAGGAGTGGACAAGGGCCTGCCTGTGAGTGGGAGAAGATGAGGGGCCCTTGGAGGTCTATCTGGGGTCCTGGAGTCCAGGAAGGAGGAGGGAGAGAGTTTGTTCAGGCATCCTGCAAGATCCACCTGCTGCTGCATGCTGTTGTGTTTTGCTCAGTGCTGCTGTCTCTCTCAAATTGCTGCAGGCATGTTGGATGCTTTGAGACCCTGAGTTTGATTGTCCCTCAACTATCATCTTAGTGCTCAGTTGTCTTCAGCCATAAACCTTTGCATGCTTGGAGGTTTTCCTTTTATTTAATTCAAACTTACAAGTACTGATAGTTGAAATAGTTCATTATTTTTGAGGATTTCTCATGAGAGGCTGGCATTGTGGTGTAACATGGAAAGCTGCTGCCAGCAATGCCAGTGTCCCATATGGCTGTTGAACAGAGTCCTGTGTGCTCCACTTCTCAGTCAGCTCCCTGCCCTTGTGCCTGGAAGAGCAGCAGAAGCTGGCCTGACTGCTGGGACCCTGCACCCATCGGGGAGAAGGAGGAGGCTGGTGGATCCTAGTTAAGCCTGGCCCTTCCCTGGTTTTGTGAGAGAACCAGTAGGTGTGAGATCTCTAACTGCCTCTTCCCTCTCTAACATTCCAATAAAAAAAATAATAAATGGAGCTTCTCATGGCATGCAGTATCCTTGTGTCTTCTCAGTTTCTGCCTGCCCAGTGGCCACCACTCCCAACACCTGAGCTGACCTTAGCCTTGGCTCCCTGTCTCACACTCAGTGTCTTTCTGAGAGCCCCTAAATGTCTGTCACAGCCAGTGTGTGCTGCATTGTGTTAACAGCTCCCGGTGTCTGTCATCAGCAGGAAGCCCACTCAGCCTGCAGCCCATGCTGTGCTGACATTAGTCACCTGCACCTTCACCTTCTGGGTCAGGATTCCCTGCTTTGGTCATGTTGACTGTGCAGACTGGGGACAGTACAACCTCAACCACTCTCCCAGGCTGTCTGAACTGCCAGTGAGTGTGGGTGATCTGTGTGAGTAGACACTCTGGTTAGTCACAGGCTCAGGTGTCGCCATGGGAGGAAGGGAAAAGAAAGATGCACGTGATTCTGCAACAGCTCTGCTTCTCATTGTAAGTTATTTGAGAGAAGAGTAACAGAGACAAGGAAAGTCAGATAGAGACAGGGTGAGATGTGTGTGTGTGTGTGTGAGCGAGACAGAGACAGAGAGAAAGAGAGCCCGTTCTTCCATCCACCCTTCAGTCCCCAAATGGGGACTGTATGTTAGAATGAGAGAGAGAGAGAGAGAGAGAGAGAGAGAGAGAGAGAGAGAGAGAGAGAGAATGCTCTTCCATCTACTGCTCACTCCCCAAATGGATATAAAAGCTGGGGTTGATCCAAACTGAATCCAGGAACTCAGAACTCCAACCAGGTCTCCCACAGAGCTGTCAGGAGCCCAAGCACTTGGGCCGTCTTCTGCTGCTTTCCCAGGCACTGCAGCAAGGAGCTGGATCAGAAGCAGAGCAGTCAGAATGTGAACCAGCTCTCTGCTATGGGATGTTGGCTTCACATGCAGGAGCTTAACCAGCTGCACCAAACCTCCTTCTCTTGGGACAGGTTCCCATCTCTTACACAACCTTTGCTACTTTCAGATCAGCCAGTCAACCTTTGTTGTTCCTTAGCTGTGTCCCACATCCTGCTATGTCTTCATTTTCGAGGAGCTTGCTGATGTCTGAAAAATCTTTCTCTTTCCTTCATCCTCAGACATGTACTCTTTATGCTGACTTGGCACGGTTGACCAGGATCAGTTTCTTGTAACAGACAGAGCCTCAAGCTCAGCCAGTGGTTGCAGCCCCAGGTCCCCAGGTTTGGAGTGATCATTTATCCCTGGGGAGCCTGTGGGCTCCTAGGTTCCTCAGTGAAGGTGGGAGCTCTCCAAGCCTTATCCCTCTGTTCACTCCTTCCCAGCCTGGGCAGTCTGTCTGCTGCTTGCCCATCTGTTGTCCTTTGTCCCAGCCATCTGTGAGGAGTGCAGGTGTTTAGATGCTGTGACCAGCATTGTCGTGGAGATGAGTGCAGCCCTGACCAAGAGTGAAGGGAGTGAAGCAAAGAGCAGCTGCGGAGTGAGTCTTATCATGGCGCTCATGTGTGAGCTCAGACACAATTCCAGGAGAGCAAATCCCTTTGGCCTCCTCTGGCATCAGGAAGTGGTGTCTGGAATGTTAGCTGCTGGCCTTGTGCCTGCCTGAAAGCTGGGGGCATGGACCTGGGGTTGATAGGTGGGTCAGAAAATAACCCTCATGCTCTCTTAACAAATGTAGAAACTAATTTTTTCAATTAAGTATTTCTCCGTTGTACAGTTTTATGGATTAAAAAATCAAAGAAATTTGTTTTTGAGAATTTCCCCCTTGGTTAACTGTTGTTTCATTTTAAGGTTTTATTTTTATCCTAAATGAATTAATCTTATATCACTGGAAAGTTAGACTGAGAGAGAAAGAGAGAGGGAGGGAAAAAAAGACAGACAGAGATAGGCAAATGGGGAGAGATCCTCTATCTGCTGGTTCACCCCCACATGCAGTAGCCAGCGCTGGACCTCTCTGAATTCTGAGTCCAACCCTCCATCTTGGTCTCCCCTATGGGTGACCCAGTGCTTGAAGGACCATGTGCTGCTCCAGGGTGTGTGTTAGCAGGACACTGGACTGGATGCTGAGCACTGCAATGTGGGATGCAGCTTTAACAGTGTTGACTTAACTGTTGTGTTTTTGTGCAATAGCTGTTCCTTCTTTTATTTTGGATTAACACATCGAATTTTTCAGTATATATTTTTTTCATGAAAATTTTCTTTGTTTCTTTTACTGTCTCTCTCTCTCTCTTCCTTCTTCCCCCTCACCCCATCTTCCTTCTTTCTTGCTTTATTTCAGAAGGGCAGAGTTACAGAGAGAACAGGACACAAAGATCTTCCATCTGCTGGTTCACTCCATAAATGGCTGCAACAGCCAGGGCTGGGCCAGGCTAAGCCAGGAGCCTAAGATATGTCCTGAGTGAATGACACAATACTTGAGCCATCTTCTGGTGCTTCCCCAGGCCATGAGCAGGGAGCTTGATTGAAGTGGAGCTGTTAAATTTGAAGGATTTGAATCAGTGCCCAAGTTGGGGGTCCTTACAGCAGTTTCTTATGAATCTGTGTTTCTATAGAATAGCAGTAATGTCTCCATTTTCCTGTTTGTTTCAAGATTTATTTATTTTCTCGTGAGATTTACAGACAGAGAGACACAGAGAAAGATCTTCCATCAGCTGGTTCACTCCCCAAGTGGCAGCAACGGTCAGACCTGAGCCAATCTGAAGCCAGGAGCCAGGAGCTTCTTCTGTGTCTCCATGTGGGTGCAGGGTCCCAAGGCTTTGGGCCATTCTCTACTGCTTTCCCAGGTCACACACAGGGAGCTGGATTGGAATCAGGGCCACCTGGGATTAGAATTGGCACCCATATGGGATCCAGCGTTTGCAAGGTGAGGACTTTAGCTACCAACCTATTGTGTCAGGTCCTCCTTTTATTTTTTAAGCATTTTTTATCCTTATTGGAAGGGCATATTGTACAAGAAAAAAAGAGAATCACAGATCTGTATCTTCCATCATCTTGTTCCCTCACCAAATGGTGCACTGGCCATAGCTGAGCTGATGTGGAGCCAGGAACCAAGAGCTTCCTCCTAGTCTCCCACTCAGGTGCAGGTTTGCAGGCTTTTGGGCTGTTCCTGTCTGCTCTCCCAGGCACAAGCAGGGACTGAGGGGGAGGTGGAGTAGCAGGAGCATGAACCAGTGTCCATGTGGGATGAGATGCTTGGTGGAGGATCAGCCAGTTGAGCCAATGTGCTGGACCAGTAATGTCTCCATTTTAGTTTCTGATTCTACTTATCTTACTTATCTGAGCTTTTCTCAAAACTTTTTTTTTTGTTTTTGTTTATGGTTCGTCTGGCTAGATATTTGTCTATTTTATTTTTGTAAAACCAACCTATATTTTTGTTTGCCTCTCATATTTCCTTCATTTCACTTTCATTTATGTCTGCTCTGATTCTGGTCTCTTTCTGCCTATTAATCTGGTATTTGGTTTGTTCTTGTTGCTCTGTGAACAATGACCTTGGTACTTTTATTGGGATCACATTGAACCTGTAAATTGCTTGGGGCACCATGGACATTTGGATCATATTAATTCTTCTCAATCAGAATCTTGGAAGATTTTCCCCATTGTTTGTGTCTCATGTTCTTTCATTGAAGTTGTGTGACTTTCACTGTCGAGATCTTTCACATCCTTGGCTAAACTCACCCCAAGGCATTTCACTTGTTATAGCTGTTGTGAATGGGAAGACCTGGTTCACACAGGGGCTGAAGCACATGTTCTCATGTGTCTGCCTCTCAGAGATGTGAAGTTCATGTTCCCCAGTTTCTGAGGGAGCAGGAGCGTCTCCTATCAGATCCCCCTGGGAAGGATTCTGGGCTCCTGTCTGATCTGCTGCAGCTAAAAGCCCGAGGGAATCAGAGCTGGGATTGTCTGAATTTGTCAAATGCTCTAAAATAAAAACAACCTTTCCCTATTAATGTCTGTAGACTTTTATTTCTTGTCTTAAATGCTTATTCTCTTGTTTATTCAGTGTTGTAAATTCTTTCATAGTTCCCCTATTACTTTTGGTTTTCAGGGGATGAGGCCATCCTAAGGACACATGAGGGAGACAAAACTGCCCTCACTTGTTCCTGGGAAGTGAGCCAGTGGAAGGGAGCCTCTCATGGGTCTGTCAGTCTTCATCTGCCAAACAGACGAACATAAACTTTGACAAGAAAGACTCTGTAAGGAAAGCTCCATGGACACCTCTAAGGAAGGGTTGGGAAGAGCCCCTGGACTGGCCATTCAGTAAGCTGCTGAGAGGGGCTGCAGCCCAACTCCCCGGGGACGCAGAGACCCTGACACCAGGATCCTTGTAGACCTTGTGCTCATCTGGCTGCCCCTCTGTGACCTTGGTGTAGACAGTAACAGGAAGTACAATTTCTGCCTGGGGTCTGTGAGTTTTTACAGAACATGATCCAACCTGGGAGGAACACTGTGCAAAACCTCAACGTTGTAGCCACTGCAGTCAGAAGAGCAGGTAACCAAGGTGGGAGTTGAGGGCAGCTGGCCTGGGAGGTGAGGGCAATGTCAGGGATGGGCCTATAGCGTGCAGGTTGGACACTCACTGCAGGTGTCCCTGCCAGGGCAGGACTGCTAGTTGGTGTCAGAGAATCAGAGACCTGCTTGGAGGGAAGGAAAAGCCCCTCACTGACCCATGGAAAGAAGAATTCTGAGGGAGAGTCAGGAAGTGAACCTTGTATCTTCTGGAGCAAACAGAAGCATTTCCATCACACCACAGAGCTGCTAAATGCAGACGCCCAGGCTGTCAGCACAGACAGCAGTCCTAGTGCAGGCCCAAGGTCAGGGTCAAGGGTGTGAGCTGTGCCCTCTGTGCCCAGCAGCAGGGCTGTGGTTCCCAGCTGGGACCAGCCAGGGTGAGGCCATGGATTCTGCTCCTGGCTGTGCAGCCTCAACCAGGTTCTCTGCATTTCCTCTGCCTTCAGTCAGCTACAGTGTCACACAGCCAAGGGAAAGGTAACTTATCAACTTCTGGATTTCACTGTGGGCTTCAAGGCGTGAGAATCTGTGTGGGGCACCATGTGAGGCAGCAGGATCCTGGGAAGTTTCGTGTTCTCAGCTGTGTTCTCTTCCTGAACCTTCCTCCTGCTCTGCCTCACCAGGAGAGAGGGTACTGTGTATCTCCAATGTCCTGTGTCATCAGTGACCAGCTCTGCCCTTTATTTAACCCTTACTGAGAACCATGGACATAGGTGTGAGCACTTGGCCCAGGGGTGGAGACGCAACTTGGGATGCCCAATCCCATCTCAGTGCTCAGTTGGAGTCCTGGCTCTACTTTCTGCCAAGCATCCACCCAGTGCACGTTCTGGGATGCAGCAGATGATGCACGAGGACCCCTGGACTGAGTTTGTGTTCTGGGCTTTGGCTTGCCCCACTCCCAGCATTTTGGGAATGAGCCAGGGGATAGCGAGTACTCTCCTTTCTACAAAGATGAAAAAACCTTCAAATAAATAAAAATAATTTTTGACTCCTACCACATCTTGTAGTGCTATCTGCTCAAGGGCCTTGGGCTTCCCAAGTGTGGGTGACAGTGGGGTTGATTGCTAGGCTTTCAGAGAACTCAATGCACCTTTGACCTTGGCTGTGCTGTGTCTGGATGTGAACACTAGGAGCTGAAACATCACAAGGTGAGACTGTCATGATTGCCCCTTCCCCCTGCTAAACAGGAAGGTGCCCAGTGTGGGTGGGTTCTCCCTGGGGATTATACAGGTGACTTGGACTTGGGACTCCCTGCCCTGCCCAGAGCGTCAAGAGTCCTGCCCAGCACAGCAGCCCCAGGACTGTCAGAGGTCAGGATGGAGGTGTGGCTCAGAAATGGGTGCATGTGTTTCTCATCTCATAAGCCGGAATATCCTGAGTAAAATCACTAAGCTGTGCCACATGTACCCAGACCTCTGCCAGAGTGGCCCCTCACCGTGTAGGTCCCAGGGCCCAGGTATGCTCACGTGATGATCCTTCAGGGGAGGTTGAGGTCCAGGTGGGGGTCCTGTCTCCCCTCCTGCTGCCAGAATGTGACCTGGGGTGGCACTGTCAGCACCCACGTGAGCCACACACAGATGCCCTGCCCACTCTAGACTGTCTCAGCCCTCCCTGTGCCCAAGGGATCCCCTAGCACATTTGTGGTCCCTGGTTCTCACAGTGACCCCAGCACTGCAACTGCTCAAGCCATGGGCTTGGTTCCCCACTTAGCTTTGCCGGTCCAGGGCTTGGTGCTGTGCATGCACTCATCACTGCCGCTCACTTCCTGCGTGTCCCATCTCCATTTCTGACTGCAGACATGGTCCATGTGGAGCTACCTCCCGGGGGTGTCTTCAGTACAGAGAATTCCTTTTCCTCATCCCCAACTCATGGTTACTACCAACCCCACAGTGTCACTTCTCACTGACATCCCAGCTCCCGCTGTTCCTGCACTGAATGCCTGGGCAACCCCTTTGGAATCCATCCTCTCACAGTGATACCATACCCCCACTGGCATAGCCTGAAGCCCTGTGTGTCCTCCACAACACTTTGTTATCATTCCCTTGATGCAGTCTACAGGAAGTGCAGTGTATCCATCTGCAGAAAAATCTAGAACCTCATATCTCCCATTAGCTCATGCTCATACCCAGCAGGTGACTGGCATCCCTGCCTGGACATGGCAGCAGCCCTACAGCTTTGTCTCCAGCCTCTCAGTCTCTCAGCCCCATCCTCACACAGCAGCCAGGGTGGTCCCTGGACAGGAGAAGGTGCACACGTCCTTCCTCTGCTCGGAGCTGTCTCAGGGCTCCCACCGTACTCAGAGCAAGGGCTGAGCCTTCTAGTGTGTTGTCTGCTGCTGGATGGTGATGCTGCAACCCAGCCTTCTAGACAGCTTACTGCTTTGTGTTTCGACCAGTTCCTGCCCAGGGCATTTGCACTGCCCATTCCCCTGCCTGCACAGCACCTGCCCAGACACCTTTGCTGGTGAGTTATTGTGTCCTTCCAACCTTCCTCAGGGTCACCTCCTCAGGGCAGTGCACACTGGCCATGGTGGTGAGAGACTCAGCTGCCTCAGCCCTCACAACCACTCTGGACCACCTTGCCCTGCACTGGGTCTGGCCCGCAGAAATGTAATCTGAGTATTGAGTATGTTGTACCTGCCCTTTCCAGACCCTGTGGTTCATTAGTGGAGTTGAGACAGAGGCCAACTGTGGCTGCTGCAGAGCAACATCCTGTCCCACTGGTGTCCATACAGCCTGTGCTTTCTCACAAGTGTCCTCTGCCCTCCTGCCTCCCATACACCTCTGCACACACAGAGGTAAAGGCCACCAGAGCTCACACACAGGAAGAGCAGGTGAAATCAAGTAACAACACTAAGGAAACAATTGGACATGGGAAGACAGGAGCAAGTGCTGAACCCAAGCCTGAGTTTTGACTGTCCTGGCCTCGTGCAGCCACCACTGTTTGGGTCCATGAGATAGGACCTGATGGCTACATCTGAGTCCTGTGATGGCAGGTGTTGGTGGGCACATCTTATCAGAGAGATCAGGACACTGGGGTAGCTGAACCAAGTTGGCAATGACCATGACAAAGCCTGATGGACTGAGCACTGCCTGGGGACAACCCTGTCCCCACAGTCTCTCCTATCCCCTCCTTTAACAGACTGAACACAGCAAACACATGTTTTCAGGAAGGTTTATGGTGCTTCTGTTTATTTTCTCTGTTCACTTTTTGGAATTTTCTTTAAATTTTCTCACTAACGCCTCTGACAAGAATGAGAAAAATGATATGTTGTTCAGATTTGCACAGGGAAGGGAAAAGCTGCAGCATGTGCACCTGACTTGAGACAGGGATGGAGGTGCCCATGCTGGGCTGGGAGGGCCAGGCTCCCACCTCACACTGTGCTCACAGGAACACACTCAGATGCCTGTGCAGGAAGACACAGGATGAGGACTTGAGCATGGTTCTATCCCTCTGTCCCAAACAAGGCAATTGTCTTACACTACAGAAAAAAGGTGACAAACTCAGGTTACTACACATGGGTCAGGAACAGCCAAGCACACATGAAAATGTGCAAATGCAAGGAATCCCCCAGCCCCTCTGTGTCCCCTCACACTGCCCTTTCTCCCGCCAGGCCTTCCAGGTCTTACCTTTCAAGCTAAGCGAGAGGAGTCAGAGCCCTGGGCACTGTCCCCACCTGGAGAACCAATCAGAACTTGGTGAGAGCCCCAGAGTTGTGGCTGCAGGAGGAGCTACTGGGTGGGCAGGGCAGCTTCTCCATGGACATCTGACTATGGCGAGAGCCTTGGAGACTCCCCTACCACCACACACCCCAGTGCTTACCTGCAGCCCTTGTGTAGCTCCCTCCTTCTCCACCTGTGAGAGAAAACCACTAGTGAGAGGCAGGGAGAAGGCAGGGCCTGAGGACATGCCTAGAGGGAGCCCAGAGGACTGGGTCATGTTAGAGAAGATTCTAGAACTGTGACTGCAGACCCAGGAGGTGTGTCCTCAGCTGGGACCTCCCCCTGAACCGGGGCTTCTGGGTCTTAGATCCTCATGAGTAGTGTCTTCCCTGTGGAGTGTTCATGGTGTACCTTCACTTATGCTTCACACCAGAACCAGTGTGAGCACTTGGGGCCCCGCTGGGGGCCCTGGCAGACAGGAGACTAAGACCCAGCCCTCACCCTGCCCTACCTGAACGCTTCCTCTTCATCATCACAACAGTGACCACAGCTCCAATGAGCACAGCTGCCAGGAGGAACAGGCCAGCGATGACTCCCCACATGGGCACAGTGGGCTGAGGAGGCTCTGAGAGGGGAAGGGACAATAAGGGGCTCTGACCCCAGGTCTCAGCCCTGTCTCTGCTGAAGGCTCTGCCCCTCACTGCCCTCCTTACCCCATCTCACGGTGAGGGGCTCAGGCAGCCCCTCATGCTCCACGTGGCATGTGTATCTCTGCTCCTCTCCAGCAGGCACCAGCACAGCTGCCCACTTCTGGAAGGTTCCATCCCCTGCAGGCCTGGTCTCCACCAACTCCATATCCTGGGTCAGGTCTTCCCCATCTCGGCGCCAGGTGAGTGTGATGTCCTTGGGGTAGAAGCCGAGGGCCCAGCACCTCAGGGTGGCCTTCTGGTCAGAGACTGGGTGGTGGGTCACGTGTGCTCTGGGTGGGTCTGAGGGAAGATTTGGACAATTCATGCCTTTCATGTTCTTCATGTGACACCAAAGCTGCATTCAGTGTCCATCCTGGGAGTGGACAGGAGGACAGGGGTGGGGAAGCAGTGCAAGGCCAGACCTGGCCTGGATAAAGACAATGGGATCATCTGCTGTCTGCAAAGATGTAGAATCAGGTATGGTTCAGGCTGGGAGGACCCTGGTCTCTGACAGGGCAAAAGGGATTTCATATTGACCTGAGTGGAGTCAGGGAGACTGAGAAACCCTGGAGTGAATCCTCCCAGTGCATTGGCCTGAGGCTGAGGACAGGCCTGGGAGGGGTCACAGCTCACAGGACCCAGCAGGAGTCCAGGGCACCAAGAGGATTCTTTTTAGAATTCTATGCCTGCACAATCCAGGTCCCTTTTTCACACTGAGGGAAGGGTGGGTCTCTGTCTCTAGACCCAAACTGCAGGAGGACATCCCCGCTGTGGCTGTGAGAAGAGAGTGACTCAGTCCTGGGTCCCACTTTCCTCCCCTCCACCACAGTCTTAGCCTAGCACACCTGTGCGATTTAGGGTCTCGTTTCCCAACTGCAGCAATCTGTGCAGCCACTTCACGCAGTCGTTTTCCATGTAGTCCCCATAGCGCTCAGCCACAGCTGTCTCCTCCCACTTGCGTTTGCTGATCTGAGCTGCCATGTCGGCTGTGGTCCAGGTGCGCAGGTCCTCATTCAGGGTGATGTAGTCGGCACTGTCGTAGGCCCACTGCAGGTACCCGCGGAGGAAGTGTCCTTTTGCCCCAGTATCACAGCCGTACATCTTCTGGAGCGTGTGAAAGTCTGTCCCAGGCTGGTGGTCAGCCCTGGCCACCCAGCTCCGCCCCCGCCCTCACCCATCCGTGGGGTTTTCAGCGGAAATCAAAAAAGGAAACCCTGACATTTCCCGTGGACTCTCATGGCCGATGGTCTCTACAGGGCGCGCAGTCTCGGGGTGGGGGACCTTGGCCCCGCGGACCAAGAGCGCCCTGGGCGCACGTGGGGAGGGGTCGGGTCACTCACCGGCCTCGCTCTGGTTGTAGTAGCTGCGCAGGTCCTTAAGGTCCAGGCGGTTAAGCTTTGAGTGGTCCTTAGCGAGCTGTAAGTGCCTATTCAAGAACTCTTGCTCCACCTGCTGCATCCACGGCTGCAGAAGCTCAATCCTCGGGTTCTCGGCGTTGCCATCGAAGCGGGCGAACTGCGTGTCGTCCACGTAGCCCACGATGATGAAGCGGGGCTCCCCGAGGCCGGGCAGGGACACGCCGGTGCTGAAATACCTCAGGGAGTGGAAGCCTGGGGGAGAGAGGGGCTGAGACCAGGGCCGACACCTGACTGGAGCGGGATGCTGCAAGTGAGTTCGCTGGGGCGGGCAGAGAAGAAGGGTCCTTGGGGTCGCTAAACGGTAAAGGGGCGGCAGGAAGGGGTCTGGGTGAAGGGCGGGCGTGAGCGGCTCCCCGGGGTCCTGTGTCCCTCCCCGCGCTCCCCTCGCTCCTGCCCCGCAGAGCCTGTCTCCCTCCCGACCCGCACTCACGCTGCCGGGTCTCAGTCAAGGTCAGGGCCCCCGCGAGCAGCAGGAGGAGGGTTTGGGGCGTCATGGACCCCATCCTGAAAGTCTGGGGAAGACTCTGATCTCCCCACTGGGAGTGACTGCGCTGATTGGCTCTTTCAGAAACCGCTTGTCCAATGGGAGTGCTGGCAGTGTTGTGTCCCAAATGTCTTGGCAAAAGGACCTGACTCCCAATCAGGAAACTGGCATTGAACTCCACAAGGCTGGGCTTCCCCAGCCCAGATCTGCCCTGGGACTGCGTCACTGAGAGCCACCCTGGGAATCTGAGCCTTTTATCCCAGGTTTGCACTAGCACCTGGCACAGAGGCTCCTTCTGCACCATCTTCCTGAGACCGACTCAGTGACTAAGTAAGTCAGTGATTCTCAGATGTTTTGGTTTCAGGATGCTTATGCTCTTCAGAATTAGTGATGACTCCAAACAGAAACAGAAGTTGGGATATATATACCAATAGTTCAAATTCAGAAGTGGAAACCATTTTAAATATAATTGACTCATTAAAAATATCCCATGGCTTTTAAATGAATACTGTTTTTACAAGAAATAACAATTTTCAAAGTAAACAGGATAGTGAGGAAAATGAGTCTTTACATTTTGACCCTCTGCACCTTTAGTTTAGTTAGAATACTGAATTTTCGCTTGTATTCTACAGTTCGCCTGATTTTTTTTTAAATTGTAGTATGTGGGGAAAAAAACCTAGCATGAGCAAATATGTAGGGAGACTATCTTAATAATGTATCCAAACAGTTGTGAATATTCACCCTTGATCATACACTAAAATTACACAAGTGCCAGCTTTTAAAGATTATTTGCAATGTATAAGCTGAAGCTCTATTGTTGTATATTTTGTTTTCTGGTGTGTTAAAACTCATAGGTTCATCCTGCACACTGATTGGATTTTGTGCTAATGCATGATTTTTTTAAAGCATTCTGTAATGCATTGTATGACCACATGTATGTATAATTTGGAAATAATTTTAAATCTCACCTTCAGTAATATCACAGATTCTAAGAGAAAAGATTGTAAGTACTGGGAAGCTGTCTAATTTATGGTGATGGATTCAAGGTTTCACAATTCCTGTTTTCCTTTTTAGAGTTTAGGTGTCATCTAGGGCAATCAAAGAAGCAAACTCTTTCTATCTTTAGAGACATGACTGTGGAGTGGTAGCCAGTAACACTCCATGGCAGGGGTCCACGGTTACTGCCTTGGCTCTGCTGTATTACTGGATCAGCTGTGAGACATGGGATAGGGTTGAGAGTTGGTGTGTTGCTCCCTGCCTCCTCAATATGTACTGGAGTATGTCAACCTGAGCCCTCCATTCCCTTTTGAGCATTGCATTTGATCTGACCAATGGCCTTTGGTGTTGACAAGGCCCAGTGGTTTCATGTTCTGCAGGCTCTTGAGGCATCAGGATGTCTGCTTTGAGGAACCAGAATCAGTGGATGTATGTCCCAGCCTCTGCCCACAAGTATCATTTTATAACTTTTTTTTTTTAGGGTTAATGGATGGTAATTTTGTCCTGTCATTTTAGCAATGGGTTGTTCATTGATTTGGTCTTCTGTTGTTATTTTACTTGGATGTTCTTCCCATTTGCCCTTTTTTGGTGAGTATTATTTCTCTTCTCTGTCAAGAGAACATCTATAAGCATACTTTGTAGGGTAGGTTTGGAAGAGACATATTCTTTGAACTTTTCTTTACTGTGGGAGAATTTTATTTCATTTTCAAAGACAAAGGAAAGCTTTGCTGGGCACATTATCCTGAGTCGACAATTTTTGCTGTTAGAATCTGGAATATGTTGTTCATTCTCTTCTGGCATGTAGTTTCCTTCTAGAGGTCTCCTGTGAATTTAACTGGCATTCCTTTATATGTCAATTGATTTTTTTTTCATGTGCACATTTAAGGATCTTTTCCTTATGTTTGATTGAAGAGAACTTGACTATTATGTATCGTAAAGATCTCTTTGGGTCAACCCTGTTGGGAGATCTGTGACCCTCCTGGATCATGTTTCCCAATTCTCTAGATTAGGGAAATTTTCCCTTTTTAATTCATTGAATACACCTTTAATCCAAGTTTCTCTTTCTGATTCTCCTGGTGTTCCCATAACTCTTATATTTGGCCTTTTAATAGTATCTTTCAATTCTTGAATACTTTTTTTGGCCTGATCCAGCTCTGATTCCAGCTTTTTGTTTGTTTCCCCCTGATGACAGGAAATATCTGCCAATTCTGAGATTCTTTCTTCTGCTTGTTTGATTCTATTTTGGAGACTCTCCACTGAACTTTAAATTTGCTCCACTGTATTCTCCAATTTTGATATATCAGCTTTCTTTTGATTCATTTCCTTTGTGACATATTTCTTAATTCCTTGAACTGCTGCTTTGTGTGATTCTTGTTGTTGATAAGCACTTTATAAAAAGCATTTTGAATTCTGTGTCCCCCATTTTCTCAATGTCTTCCTCAGTGAACTCTGAGGTTGGCAAAGGATTTTGCTCCTTTGCAGGGGAGATTTCAGTAATATTCACTGTGCCTTTGTCTCTTCTTTTGCTCTTGGTCATTGTACTTCTAGTTAGCAGATTTTTCTCCTTGTGTCAGGTTTCTAAGCTGTGTCACCCACAGGTCTACAGTTCAATTTTACTTATTGCAGTTGGTACACAATTTTTGCTTGTAGTCACTTGTGCCACTCCCTCCAGTGAGTTCCAGGTCTGGGTTCTTATGTTAGATTTCCACCATGGTCTCCATAGCCCCAGCTCCTGGCTCACCACTCTCTACCTGCTGTGATACCGAGCTGAGGCTGCACCAATGTCTGTGCAACCTTTCTCCCACTTCCGGTTGGAACAGTTCCCAAGATTAGGGAGACACCTGGAATTCTATATAGCTAGGTTATTGTTGGTGGTGGTCTTCCTGGAACCTATTGGCCTTTAGATCTGAGGGCCTCACGGGCCTAATTTGACCAGCAAAATGCCAAAGTCAATATTATTTTCCTGTGGAACCAGTGCACTGAGCTCCATTAGTTTGCTCCCAGCTCAGCACATGTGTAGCTCATTGTTTTCCCTGCAGTCATAAATTCCTTTCCACACCATACAAAATGGCACCTGATGTGCCACTACTAGAGTTCTTGACCCGCTGGCCATTAGGTCTGAGGGCCGCCAGGACCTATCTTGGCTGGAACTTGTAAGATGCCATGTTGTTGCAGTTCACAGAGCCAGAAATGAGTTCACTCTTCAGCTCAATGCATGCTCAGTCCTGTCCCATAACCTTTGTCTCTCTATACAACATGGTGCCTGATTTGGTTCTGTGGGGCAGACTGGGCTGTGAAATCCACCCTGTTCCTGCACTGCCTCCTTAGCTCCCGGTGAACGTCCCTTCCCACCTTGTTGCTGGTGTGGTTCTGGCCTCTGGTGCAATTCAGATCACTGCTCGCTGAATGCTGCTGGGGTATCAGTCACTGTAGCACCACATCATTGTGTCCGCTGCTTTGTTGTGTCTGTCAGTGTGCAGGTGCCCCTCTGCTGTTCTGTTCTCTCCTATTTCCTGGAATGTGTCCTCTCTGCTTCAGACTGGCTAATGTTTCTCTGTTTAAACATGTCCTTATCCTATTTCGCCATCTTTATTCTCTTCTCAATGAGTTTTTCTAATAGGATACTGTAAGGTCTCCATATGTCTTGTGTAGCTAACTTTGAGAACCTATTGCTTTACATAATTTAGCCTGTGCTTCAGGTTAGTGTCCATAACAAGTACTCAAGTCAGTGGACACTGCCTAAAGTAATCAGAGATTACTGATAATCTTTAGAACATATACTTGTAAAACAGGAGGGATTAAGGAAGCGGCTGGGGCTGCGGCTGCCTGTGAGCCGCTCTTGGGGCATGGGGTGGTGCTGAGGGAGCCAAGCTCAACACTGGGAGTGTGTCCAGCAAGCACAGCGTCCCTCCAGGAGTCCGCAGCCAGAGCAGCCCTGGATCCCTAGCAGCTGAGCCGGCCCTGCAAGGAGGAGGACAAAGAGCCGCTCATTGAGCTCTTCATCAAGGCTGGCAGCAATGGTGAAGGCATAGGAAACTGCCTGTTTTCTCAGAGGTTCTTCATGATTCTTTGGCTCAAAGGAGTTGTGTTTAGTGTCACAATTGTGGACCTTAAAAGGAAGCCTGCAGACCTGCAAAACTTGGCTCCCGGGACCCACCCACTATGTATGACTTTCAACAGTGAAGTGAAAACAGATGTAAATAAGATTGTGGTCATGACCTAAGACTGTGGTCATGACTGCAAATACTTTGGGTAATTTGCATATCACTTGTTTTAGAAGTGTTCTTTCACTCTTTTAGAATGTGAATGCTGTAACAGGGCAGCATCCCTCCTGGCTGTGGCAGCACTGTGTCCTGCTGTCTGTAATGGACTTAGGCCAGGGAGCCCTTACCTGTCTCAGTACTCCGTGCTCCGAACCACAAGCCTGAGCACCCTGTTTTGTGAGGAAGCACAGTCCAGCTCTTGGCAGAAGTGCTGTTGTCTGTGAGCCATCCCAGTGCACTAGCTTGGTGGCGATGTCCTGTCCACTCCCAAGCCCAGGCAGGTGTCAGAGAGGCCTGCTGAACCCAGTTTTGAGGTTTCCAGTGTGACAATATCAGAGGAGCGGTTGGGGGGCACCTGTGCCTTTTAGTGAGTGGTGGGCCCAGCGGTGCCAAGTCAGGGCCATGTCCCCCCAAGGCAGGAGTGAGCAGCACCAGGCCAGGAGGCAGTTTCTCTCTAGATGGTTCTTGTCCTCGTTTTTATTGCCTAGTGCTTACCTGTGGCTGTCCCTCTGGTCTCAGGAAGGCAGATTCTGAGATTTTCATGAAAACAGGTTTATTTTTCTCCCATAGAGATAAGGTTTTATGACTTAATCAAGGAAGTTGGATGGCGATTGGTAACAGACAAAGCCCATAAAAAGCCTAATGTTGTATCTCATGTTTCTAGAAAGGTCATGGCTTAAAATCTTCAGAGGTTTGGGATGTAGAAGTTTCCATGGCAGTTCCTATAGGGTATGGGGTTGACAGTGTGGAAATGGAGCTGGGTTTGGTTTCTCTGACTACTGGGAACCCCTCGTGTGCTCCCTGCTTGGCTACACTGCAGTGAACACACACAGTCCAAGGGGAGGGCCTCACTGTTCCCCAGGAGTGCTGAGGCAGTTTTGTGTTCAGCAGCTGGAGTGCCTGTGCTGTTCTAGCTGATCCAGGGTAAGAATTGTATTTCTTGCCAACTTTAGCTTTCACGACTTGTCTTGAAACCCTTGAACAATCTGTATACAGGTAAGTGGTTCATGGCATTTTTGCTTAGGCTGAGTGGACCAACCTAGGTGGTTTTTACTTGTGTTAACTTCCGAGCCTCTACAGAGTTGTATGTAGACAGCTTTTATTTCTATGCATTAAAACTGTTCATTTATAAAATACAAAGTGAAACTGAGAGGAATGCAAGTTATTTTTTCATAAACATTTTGATATGCATTTCATCAAGTTGTTAATTCACCCAATTTCTTACACTGGTTATAATTAGTACTGAATATACAATGAAGAGCTTAAGTAACAAGACACATGCCCTGCCTTAGAGGAGTCACCACTTTAGCACATGCTCCAATATTCCAATGATAAATACAAACTCACTGTTGGGATAAATGACAAGAAGAAAAGTTTGTGGAAACATAAAGGCAGTTCATCAGGAGATCTAACAGGGCCACTGCTACTCTTATGTACCTAAAAATGTTTGTAAAGATGGCATTAATGAAAGAACATTAGAATTTCCTAAAAAAGGAATTCTTTTTTAAATATATTTTTTATTAATTACTTTGCATTATGTGACACAGTTTCATAGGCTCTGGGAATCCCCCAACCCCTCCCCATACCCTCCCCCATGGTGGATTCCTCCACCTTGTTGCTGTATTACATTTCAAATTCAGTCAAGATTCTTTCATTGCAAGTATATACCAAGCATAGAGTCCAGCATCTTATTGTCCAGATAAATTCAATAGTTTCTTGGGGAGACCATCTCTGGTCTGAAGGTAGAGCTGGCAGAATATCATCCCAATCAATTAAAAGCCACAACATAACATCAACAACAATTTACAACATTATGGAATTAATTGACATGGTATTGAGTAACCAATATGTTAAAAAAAAATGCAAGTTCTTAACCACATCCTGTGACTACTTCATTGACATTTCAATTTTAGTTTATATACAACCGGCTTCTATACACCTTAAAATGGCTGTAGGGTACTATTCAGCTGTCTTGTGTCTATTTTCATTTTAGTATTTAGCAGTTTATAGTGTTGGAACATAATTTTGCTGACCTTGGCAGATTTTAGGATAGTCTAAACTGGCTTTTAACTCTAACAAGGCATATGTCAACAGTTGAAGTGCAGAACAGTTTTAGAAGGGGTGTGCAGAGAAATCTTCAATACCTTAGTGAGGAGTAACTAATCTTCGTGTCCTACCTAGTAACGTATGTGTGAGTCCATGCTGACCATTTCCTTCTGGTTCTAAGCTTTCCTTCTTGTTCTCTGTCTATCTATTCTAGTGTGTGTGTGTTTGGAGGGAGGGTTCCGGAGAGACCCTGATGGTCATTGTAAGAGAGGGTAAGGATCCAAAGTTGGAACTAAGCAAGGACCAGAGAAAGCTCCTCTCCTTAGTCCCGAAGGAAATTTGCTGTTCTTTTTCTGCGGATCGCTCAGGGCTCTTGGCTGTTGTTCAGATGACATTGGATTCTGTGAGGAAGAATTTGGGCTTCTTCCATCCCGTATGGTAGATCCAAACGGGGGTGGATGACCTCAGAGTTCTTGGCCTCTGAAGGCACTCCAATTCCCCATGGTCTCTTTGGCAGTTGGGATGTAGTCCTTGGTGCCCATACTGATAGTCCTTGGTGAGGATGAAACAGGAATTCTTGTAAATGAAGAAGTCATTGTAGGAATTTCTGATTCAGTGATGACTTGGATGATTAAAAATGGAAAGTAATGGAAAACAAGGCAAAATAACTCAGGAGAAGGCAGCAGGCTATCACTCATGGATTTATTCCCCAGCTGTAGCCAACTGCCTAGGTTGCCTTGTATTTGGCAAGTGTTAACACTGCTGGGAGAAAAGCAGCTGGTAGCTGGTGGGTATTCTGTGCTTGCTTAATGCCAACCCTGTGTTAACTATACCTATGTGCCAACATAGTTTCTTACTTTATTATTTTTACTTATTTTTAAAGATGCAGGAAAGGCAGGAGACACCAGGCCATGGCATGCCACTCTGGCTCCCAAGTATGACATGCATCACATAACAGGCTTCAGAATGTCTAAAGGAGAAGGTCAGTCTAGGCCTAGGCTTGAGTGAGAGCCACTGAGGGTATGGTGAGGAGTGACTTTTGGATACTTCCGTAAACCAGGCCATTGCACTTGCAGGAAGGTGAAAGAGCTGAGACAGTAGGGTTTAGAGGGGAGAAACTGAGGGCTTGTGTGGGTCAGGCAGAGTACCCATCCAGGTGTGACACCTGGATTCAGTAAGTAGCATCATCCCATGCTCATTGACACATAGGAATGCTGGGGCTGGTGGGCATGCCTGACTGGCATAAGCTGTAGTACCTATCTGCGAGTTTGAATCAGAGAGTAAGCAATGTCAACCTGGTCCACAGCACCTTTGAGAACAAGAAAGAACTGGATCTGGGGGCAGATTCTGTAAGGGACTTGTGGGTTTGCACCTGTGGGACTATAATACCAGTTTACGTGAAGAGCTGGGGGTAGTGACCAGTTGAGCCAGGCTGAATTGTGAAACTCACAATGTGTGGGAGCCGGTGCTGGGAGGAGGCTGGGCTGAGCCAGTCTGCAGCATATCCTAGACATGCAAAGGTCACGACTAATCATGGTCAGGGCAGATCATGCCAAGCAAGGCTGAACAGCACTTCCTGGCCTGCACAAGATCTGAGGCTGGAAGCGGGCCTAGTAGAGGAATTTTGAGGAACTCCACTGCTGGGCTGAAGCTCCAAATTGTGAGCATGAGAACCAAGGCTGGAGGTGGACTAAGCTGGGCAGGGCTGCAGCACCCATTGGCATGTGGGCAGGCTGGGTCTGGGAGTGAGCAGGACCTGGCTGCTGGGATGCAGCACCTGCTGGCACTCCGAAGAACCAGAAAGGGTGCTAGACAGTTTGGGCTACAATGCAGTATCTGTTGGTTGACATGAGAGCTGGGTCTGGGGGTGGGCCAGGATGGATAGGCTGTAGCACCAATCAAGCAGACCTGGAATGGTGAGTTTGATCTATAGAAGCATGGGTGCTCAACCCTCCCAGCAGTGGTGTGGCTGCTGGGGAGACCCAGGCCGGGCATTGCGGGCACCAACATTGTTGGGCAAAGCCCCTGAGCTGCCTGGCAATGTACTTTGGAATCTTGGGGTGTGGGCTTACAGGGAGTCTGAGAGATGGCACAGGTATGGATTAGCAAGGACCTTATGGTCAGGTCCAGGTGAGGAATGACTTCTCTGGAACTTCCATGGACAAGACCACTCTACTTGAAGGACTACAACATGGAACCTACCAGGCAGCATGAGAAGTGGGAATAGGTTCTATGAGGCTAAGCTATGAAGCTGACAAATACGTGAGTGAATCAGGTCTGAGGGTAGAATCTGTAGGGGAATATGTGGGCTCACCCATGTGGAACAGCAATCTCTTAGCATGCCCAAGAACTGTGGCTGGGAATAGGCCTGGTTGGATGCTCCGGCCAGCAGAGCCAGTAATGTGGACAGGGAGAGGGTCTGGGAATGAAGCACCGACAGGAGACCAGTGATGGTAGAAGTCTCTGCAAAGTCTCTCTTTATTGCTCCTTCACCTCTCCTTATATACTCTTTCCCCCAGTCCTAATTTAGCCAGGAAATTGGATACAGATGAGTCCAATTAGTCTAGGTGTTTTTAGCTACAAATCCAGTTCCTATTCCTGCCCATCCCAATGAGCATTAATCAACTTCTTAGCCCACAACAGTTGGGGAGCTAAGGGAACACCCTGGCTGGGCTGTAATTCCCATTGGTGATTGTGATTGGCAGATTTTGTGCAGTGTGTTGGGCTGCACATGGCTGCAATCTCCCTTGGCATGGGTGTGACCTGAGTCTGGGGAGGGCCAGGCTGGGCTACATTCCAGCACCCACTGGTACTTGTGAGAGTCAGGGTGGGTGTAGAACAGGCTGGGCTACATCTCAGCTTCTGCTGAACCATGTGAGAGCTGTGTCTTGGTACGAACCAGTGTGTATGGGCTGCAACAACCAATAGTAAGAACTGAAAAGGGTATGGGCTGATTGGGCAAGGACACTGTTTCTGCCAGGACAACAGGTGGACAGTCAACCTGGGCCAGAGACTCACCAGTATGTGCAAGATCTAACACTGGGAGGAGACTAGATAGAGGAGCTTGGTGAACTCCTTTGTCAGGATGCAGTCCCTGCAGGTAAGTGCAAGAACCAAGGCAAGGAGCAGCCCAAACCAGACCAGGTTACAGTACCTGCCAACATACATGTGGGTCAGGTTAGAGGTTGGGCCAGGCCAAGCCAGGCCAGTTCATAACAACTGGCAGAACCTAGAACCAAGACAATGTGCAGAAAGGCCAGGTCCAGCCACAACGCCAGCCAGTTTATACTCAAGGCAGGACTAGAAGCTTACTGGAAAAGGCTAGGCTACAGCACTAACCAGCACAAGCTGAACCTGGGGACAGATTGGATCTAACTAGGTGAGGTAGCCATTGGTGGATACTGAGGAAGGATGAGTCATGTCAGTCTGAAGGCAGTGGGTGTTGGTTCCATGAGTCCCAGGGGTTGGGGATCCAGAGAAACCTGGGTCTCTTGGCCTAGGACATTGGGCCTGGCCTACATGGTCGAAGCCAGGTCCATGGTCCCCAGGGATGGGGATTTAGGTGGGACCTGGGTCTCCAGTGGGTCCTGTTCCTTGGTTTGCCTACATGGAGGGTGCTGGATCCCTGAGCCTCTGCAGTAGTGGTCATGGTTCTTCAAGTCTGGGTTGTCAGGTCTGTCTGTATTGTGGGGCTCGGGTCCATTAGCCCTGGGGGTATGGGTCAGGGGTCTAGCAGGTTCCCGGCTGCATGGCCCAGGGCCATGGGCTCACCTGCAAGGTTTTTGCTTGATCTGTGAGTCCCAGTGGTAGGGGTTTGGCATGGCCCAGGTCACCTGGCTCAGGCCCATGAGCCCACCTAGGAGAACTGGTCCTCCTCAATATACAGGACGGAGTGCTGGATGGCAGGCCTTGGTGCACATGGAAGACATGGTAGCTCACTGGGGCCTGCAGAGGACATCTGATACCATAGCAGAGAATGGAGAACAGAGCATATGGACAACTACCCCAGCCAAACGATAACAGCAAATATCTGGGTGACTGGAGACTATAAGGTCGGTGGTGTCAGCCAATGGACATTGGAAGGGATTCCTCATCCATAGATCAGCAAGATCAACAGCATTTTGAAACTATTGCATCCACCTGGGCAGAACCTTTGGAACATGTGCTAGTGTGACTCTGTGTTGATATCAGGTGGCCCTTCCCATCTTTGGATACTAGGATGTTTGGGAGGCCAGGTATGGCCTATCCCCTGTGTCTCCCATCCCCCAGAAATGGGAAGAAATAGAAAACTTGGAAACAATGATCACACCCACTTCTCCCTAACCCTAGATCCTTCCCACCCTGATCGACTATGTAAACATCATCTAAAATAAAAAAAGACAAAATAAAATTTATAAAGACACTGTGTTAAGAAGTACTCACCTTCTAGTAAAAAAAAAAATCTTTGTACCTTCAAACAAGAAGTTTGGAATAAATTGATTATCATTTCTTTCTTTCAGAAACATAGATATGGAAAAAATTCAACAACTATAATCTAAACTTATTCTATTCTACTTTATTTTTATGAGCAGGAACTATTGTGGATAATTACTCTCATTAAAATAGTATATTTTCATTGATCTTTAGAAAAAAAGAAAAGATACCCCAGCCTTATGTGCCCTATTTTCCAACCAAAGATAAATAAATATTGGTCCCTGCCTTATAAGGCCATAATGTTTGATTTGCATTGTAATAGGGGACAGTGAGCAGACAGAATGGAAACCTAACAGCAATTGATGAAGATGGCAAATCACAGTATCTTCCTTGTTGCTAACCCCACAATCCGGACTTTGGAAAAGACTGGGGGAAACACAGAAAATAACCTTCTGGTAAACAGTTCCAGAAGCAGGGCAAGAGTATGGCAGGTCTGAAAATGCATCTTTTGATCCACGGAGCCTTGCCCTGTGTGGGATCTGATGGATCCTTCTAAACATGTGAGATAAAAAGTGAGGGAGACCTCTTGCTCAGGAATCAGCCGGTCTCCTCATTTCTTCACACTGAACTGACAGAACAAAGACACAGACACTTTCAGATGCTGATGGCAGGAAGAATCCAGGGAGCTCCTGAAGTCACAGTGGTGGCACCCTGAGCAAACCTTTTCTTGCTGAGTCCCATAGAGGCAGCTGTCACACTAAAGAATAGAATCATGAGCAAATTCAGATGGTTCTCTAAAGTGGTGACCTGAGCAGCCCACTATACAGGATGTTCAAATGCAGAGAATCACTTTTACTCAGTCTTGTTTCCTCTGTCTCACCACCCTCCACCACTGAGACCCTCCAGGTGCCACCTGTATTAGCCGTAAGAGACACATCAGAGTCCTGGGCACTGTCACTGCCTGTGGTAGGACAATCACCAGCGAGATTAGAGGAAATACAGGGTTGGGTGAGCTCTCCCATGGGCTGTGTCCACACGGTCCCAGGATGTTAGGGAATCACCCCCTTCCTTCTTACTTGTAGCCAGAGTGTAGTTCCCTGCTTCTCTACCTGTTAGAAAGAAATACCCTGTGAGAGATCACTGAGGAACAAGGGCTGTGACACTCTAAGGACCTTGCAATGACCCAGGGAGGTTGCTTACAGGCCTGTGCCTCTAGACCTAAGCCAAAATGAAGACATCCAAGGAAAGCAGGTGTATGGGGAGCAGGCCAGCTTTCCTTCTGGTGGTGGTTTTTAGGTGGGACCTTCGGCTAATGGGATTCAGGTCCCTGTCAATATGGTCACCAGAGTGGTAACTCAGCCGTTTCTTTTTTAAATAATTAAAAATATTTTTTTACATTTACACAGATGAGAGGGATTCATCCCATGTGAGTCTCCAATTAGGGTGGGAAAGGTCAAGGTATGGTGGAAGTTAGGTGAGACAAATTCTTCAATTTTTTATTCTCATTTTATTCAGGGTGGTGGGAAAGGAGAGAGCCACTCCTTGACAAACTACATCAGCACCTGCAGAGAGTGGGACAATCTTAGAGACTTAAAGACTGTGTTTAGATGTGTGGACCGTGTTTAGAGAAAGTATTTAGATGGTGTTATTTGAGTGATTTTGATAATTCTGAGATATAAGGTTGAGAAAAACTTTCTAAGATCTACTGTTTAACCAATTTCACCATAGTACATCTAGGCTCAGGAACATGTGACAAAGCTTGGCCAAGAGGGTGATCCAACTTGTTCTGCTTCCATTCTCTTATGAAACATTCTGTGTCCCCTGTTGGCCTACATTAGCTGGCTGTCTTGTTCCCAGGTGATTTGGGGCCTGCCGTCCACTGCATAGGCATCAGAATGAGGAGGCTCAGTCTTGAAACATATACTACAAAGTTATAGCACGTATCTTGTGATTTTCCCCGTGGCTGGGATTTGAGTCAATCAGTCTAGTTGGGGATGACTTCAGACTTGATTCATATGTGTACCAGTCAGTGCAGGGTCAGGTGTGGTCTGTCACCTGTACCAGCCAATGTACAAATGAGTGGATTAGCTGCCTGTTTAGTTCCTCCCCCATCTCTCACGTGAACTGATGAGTATTAGTCCAGCTCAGCTCACTACAGCCCAGTCTTCAAGCATACCAGTGGTGCCATGGCTTAATTGGGGCCACCCCTAACAGCCTCTACCAGGCCCACTCCCATTCCTGGTTTTGGCACATGCTGGCATGTGCTGGGCCTAGCTAGTCTGTCCCACATCCTTTCTAGCTCTTGTGTACACCCATTAATGTTATAGCTTAGCTCTGCCTGCACTGCCCCTAGATGTGGTCTACAGCTATGCCAATGGAAGCTCCTGCCCAAACAGCCTTGTCCACCTCAGCCCTTACTCTTATGCTCAGCAGTGGGAGCTACAGCCCAACAGAGGAGTGCCCACAGTTCCCCTACCAGGCTTGCTGCAAGTCCTGAATCTTGCACCTGCCAGAGGGTACGGTAGCCCAGTCTCACTTGACTCACATCTAGTCCTGGGACTTGCTAGCAGGTGTGGAAGCCTAGCCCAGCATAGCCCCCTCCAGACTGACCTGCCTTCAGTCTATGCTTTCTGACTTACCAATGGAAGCATGGCCCAGTCAGGGAGTCCCTGAAGTACCTGAAGTCCCTAGCATTGTTACTCTCAGATCAGGGCCTAGTACTTGCCAGCAATTGTCAAGGCTCAGGCCGAGTTGGTCTACTTCTAGTCTTGGCATTTATCAACAGGTGCTACAGCCTGGCCTAGCACACCATCTCCTAGTCCAAGCGCTCACTGGTGGATGCAGCAGCTTAGCCTAGCATGGGCCACCCCTAGCCCTCAATATGACCTGGTGGGTTTTGTTGTCCAGTCCAGCTTATCCTATGTCATGTTCTGGTTCTCACCCATGCTAGTATGTGCTGTGGACTGGCCCATCCTGGCCCACCCCAATACCCATCTCACACATATGTTGACTGGTGCTATAGCATAGCCTGATCTGGCTTGCCTCTAGCTTCAGCTCTCATGCTACCTGCCAGGGGTCTTGTTCAGCCCAGCCTGATATGGACATACCCTAGCCTTGGCAATGACTGGCGGGTACTCTAACCTAGCCTACATCCATTCTGGCTTTCACCAGTGGGCACTACAGCATAGCCCAGCCTGACCCACCCCCAGACCTGGATGTTGTATGAACTGGCAGGTGTTGCGGCATAGTGTGGGTTTTTTCACACCCATTCTGGCTCTTGCGAGTCCCAACAGATGCTGGAACCTAGCCCAGTCTGGTATAACATCAAAATCAGCCTACACGCATGCTGAGGGGGTGCTGCAATGTTTTGGCTATTTAAGCCTTTTCAACTGATTGTGCAGTTAGCAGCTGCCAGTGGAGCTGATAAGGAAATAAGGAAGCAACTGTTGGTGGGAGAAGCAGCTGTGGCTAATTATCAGGTGAGCAGCACCACAAAAGCAACCACATCCCCACTTCCTGCCAACCTCCTCTGGGTTATCTTTATATACCCTGGGCTTGTGAGATCCTAGACCAGCCTCTCCCCAAATTGCTCCAAAATCCAGGGCAGGGGAGCTTCTTCAAGGTGGAGACCTTGTGTGGCTGGGCCCAAATATATGGATCATAATCTGCTACCTTCCCAGAGGCATTAGCTAGGAGCTGGATCAGAAGTGAGGCAACATAGTACAAAACAGGTACCACAGGAGGCTGTTTATCCCTGCAATGGGCCACAGTACTGTCCTTCAACATGAATGTCCTTAACAGCACTGAACAGTACACTTGAAAGGAGCTAAACTAGTCAATGGCGAGTTATGTGTATTTTACAACACTTTTTGAAAAGGAATATAACCAAAGACTTGTGAAGCATCTTCAAAAGATCCCCTGGGTGGAGCTTGAAGCTGGAGCTGGCCATAGGCTGGGAAATAAGACATAAAAACTGTCTTTTGAATAAAGGATTTAAAGGCATAGTTACACACACAAACACACACACACACAGACATCTTTTATCTATGGATTCACTCCCCAAATGGCTCCAACATCTTGTGCTGTGTTCAACTTCTTCAGGGACTCCCCTGTGTTTCAATGGCCCAAGCATTTGGGGAGTCTTCCACTGTTCTCCTTGGACATTGACAAGGAGATGGATCTGAAGTGGAGCAGCAGGGATTCCACAGCAGGAGGCTGCTTTACCAGCTCTGCCACAGGCCACATCCTTTCTCACATTTGGATTTCTGGATCTCTGGAAGTTCTCTGGCATTAGGGATGAGCCCAAAGGTATTCCAGCATATATTAATTTAGAAATGGAAAACATTAAAAAAATTGTTATATCCTTTGTGCTTTTTTCTTTTTTGTTATTATAGTTTTGATAATCATTACATAGTTAAAAAGGTTCAAGGGCTACAGGAAAGTGGGTAAGACTATTATTTCTACATTGTTTCCTTCATGTATCTGGGGTAAAGGGGGATATTAAGGGAGAAGCCTGGGCTCCAGGGGTTGCTCCCTTCAGGGTGAGTACACCAACCGAAGGGGGAGATCTCGGGGAGCCAGCAGGCCCGGGCCCACCCACCACCATCATTGAGTGGGGGGATGGGATTGGGGAGGGGCACAACCTTGGGTCTGGGGTTTGAAACTTCCAGCAGACAGTTGGCTGCTGCTGGCCGCCCAGCCGGGGAGCTCTGGGATTTTGGTTTTTTTGAATCACTGCTTAGGTAGCTCCATGTTGAACCCACTGTGCTTCTGGGATGTGAATCAATCCTAAAGATTCCCAATGACAGTAACTTTTCCTTTGAAGAATTTGTAATCACTGAACAATGCTGACCACCAAACACCAGTCCATGCAAAAGCTAAGCCTTGGGGCTTGTCTAGCAGGATCATATCCTATTACCTGACATGATGATGGATCAGGAGACGGGTCACATTAGGCAGGGCCATGACATTAACTAGCATTCGAGAAATCATATCCAGGGGTAGATTCTGTGGGGGATGTGTGGGCCAAACCCTGTGGAAATTCTAGCCCCACTAGTAAGCTCGAGAGTCGGTGTGAGGATGGACGAAGCTAGACCAAGGAGCTTGCCATTAATCACAGGTTAAGGAACCGACAACAGTCTGGACTGGTCAAGGCAGCAGCACCGAATGTGCATCCTGAATAGGGTGTGGGGTTGGCCAGGCTGTAATGTTCACCAGCTCATACAAGGCCAAATGGAAGGCCAGACTATGCCAGGCACTGGCCTAAAACCCACTGGCATGTATGAGAACTGGGTCTGGGAGTGGGTCAAGTGGAGGAACTTGGGAAACTCCCTTGATGGGTCATAGCTCCCGCTGATGAACATATGGTCCAGACCTGGAGGTTGGACAAGCTGGGCATACCATAAGTCCAAGTTTAAGGGGGCTCTTATAGTGTTCCTTGTGAGAACTTTCTTCTCTGGATCAGGAGTTTGCTGAGAGTATGGGAAACATAAATTACATGTGTACTCCTGGACTTAGAATTTGTAGAATTATTTTTTTCCACCTCTGGTTGTCTGGTTGTCAGTGTCCTATCACAGCTGTTGCTTTCAGCCTTGGTGTATTCTTGGTGAAGGTGACCTCTATCCTTGCAGGCTCATGTGAGATCACAGGACAGCTGCACCCAAGAGGCGATCTCACCGCGCCCCCCGCTGGCAGCATCCGTGTACTGCATGGTATAGTGCGTCCAGCCAACCTCCAGGCTTTGTGCTCACTGTCAGACTGCTCTGGGTGTCAGGTGGTTTCCTCAGTTGGGACACTGTTTTGTAGGATTCCCTACTAGAAGACGCTATTCATGTGAGCCCTTAGATAATGGTTCCAAATCTGTCACCAAATGCTTGCAGTAAGCAGGGCTAGACTAGTCTGAAGTCAGCAGCCAGAAATTGCATCCTGGTCTCCGCTACAAGTCAGCTAATGCCTCCTTTGTATCTATTTTGCAAGATTGTCTTGGTGATTGAAATATTAGTAATTCAACACAAATCAAAGTACTGTTTTGTTCTAGTCCTTTGAAAACTTATTGGTGTCTTGATAGAGTTGCCTTGAATCTAGTAATTGCTCTGAATTGTATGGACATTTTAAATAATATTGTACTTGAGCCATCTTCTGCTCCCTTCCTACACTCACTGTGATGGCTCTTGCCGTCTGCCAAGGATGGGGAGAGGGTGATAAGGTCAGCCCTTTGAGAGAGCTGGCAACACCCGGGTCTCACAGTCAACACACTCTGCACAATCTTGGGCAGCACCCGGGCACACATGAGGCTGGCAGCGATGTACACCAAGAGAAGGCCATCCTTCTGGGACACAAGGCTTTGCCTGATGTGGGGGCAAGTCTCGCAGGCCCTGATCTAGATAGGGACCATTAGCATCTGGCCAGTGTGGATTTAATTGACTCAGTAGTGAGTTCAAATTCAAAGTCCTGTGGTTCCTTGCTTTCTGCTCAAGGTTGAGGGAAGGGCAGTAATGTACTGCTTTTTCTTTTTAATGAGATTGTCACTAAACGACAAGTGGATTTCACAGTTACTGGGCTGTGTGCAGTCATATGAGGCTGACACAGACACATGGCAAAGCCAGTCTGCCCTACTGCAGTGTACAGTTCTGGTGCCAGGGAAAATTCTGAGGCTCCATCTGTAAGATCTGGCCTGTGGGTAGGAGTGGTTGTGTTTTGCCAGTTGCTGGGTCTCACAGCTGCACCTGGCTCTGTCATTTAAGGCAAGGTCCTAAGTTTCCTTTCCTTCCCTGCTCCCTGGTGACTAGAGTCTTACTCTGCTTTGTACCAGAGAAGGCAGGAACAGGTGGAAGTGATGCCTGGCTAAAGAGAATCCAAACTTTTAGTCTGTGGTTTTGGGCCTGGGCAGGGCCATTGGGCACCATTGAACACTAGTGTGTGTGTGTTTGTGTGTGTGTTTTAGGTTTATTTTTAGTTTTTTTGGAAAGGCAGGTATACAGAGAGGAGGGGAGACAGAGAGGAAGATCTCTGGTTCACTCCCCAAGTGGCCACAATTGTTGGAGTTGAGCCGATCTAAATCCAGGTGCCTGGAACCTCTTCCGGGTCTCCCACTTGAGTACAGGGTCCCAAGGGTTTGGGCCATCCTCGACTACTTTCCCTGGTCACAAGCAGGGAGCTGAATGGGAAGTGGGGCAGCCAAGATTAGAACAAGCGCCCATATAGGATCCCGGCATGTTCAAGGTGAGGACTTGAGCCAATAGGGTATCGTACTGGGCTTGAACACTGCGGCAGGCCTGCTACTGGGTTTCAAGTCTAAGAACTGGAGTTAATTTAGTTTCCTTCTCCTAACTGGAAGCAAGGTATATTTCTCCACATTGTGCCTCTTGGAATTGGGAGAGGGATAAACATGGGTGTTCTTTGTTTTCTTTTTTATGTAAAATTAATTTCTTTATTTTTCAGTGAAAGGCAGAGGTAGAGGGACAAAGAGAAAGAGAGAGAGAATCTTCCATGTTCTGGTTCATAACCCAAATAGCCACAATGCCTGGGGCTGGGCCAAGCCAAATCCAGGATCTTGGAACTCCATCTAGGTTTTCCAAGTGGAAGATAGGGACCCAAATGCTTGCACCAGCTTCTATCTGCTTTCCCACATGGATATGAAGGGAGCTGGATTAGGAGTGGAGCACCTGGGACTTGAACCACTGCCCATAGAGGATGCTGGTGTTGGAAATGGTAGCATAACCTGTGGTGGCTTAATCTGCTGAACTACAACTGAACTGGATTACAGAAGCTGAGCAGTGGGGAGGCCCATTCTCCCAGAATTTCACTCCCCTTCTCAGGACGTGAGTGAGTTCCTCCTGCCAGGACACTCAACACGAGAACACGTCACTGGTATTGACCAGGTTACCACACCTGGTGGCTCAAAACCATGCCCCTTCCTTGTGCCTGTTCCTTCTCAGATCAAGGTGTGTTGTGGTCATGCTGTCTGGGCAGGCTCTCATAGAGCTGAGTTGATGTCTTAGTGTTGGACCTTGGGGCAGATCCAGCTCCTTGAAGGTAGAGGCTTAGAGTCCAGCCGTGGGACAGTGGTCAGGATGTGAAGTGGCTCCCACCCCCAAGGCCTCAACTTCTCTGCCGCAGGGTCTTCCAGAGTTAGGGCCTGGGGGAGAGGGGCGTGGCACACACTGAACTCCTCCCTGTCTGAGTCCTTGTCTTTGTCACAACTCCTCTATCTCCCCCTACTTCTCTGGCCTCTAGTCATAACACCTTGTATTCAGATAGAAAGTTTATTGGTTCAGTTTCCAGCTCCCAGTCATGGAGAACATGTTTTGTTTGTCTTAGTGACTGGCTCATTTCATAGAGGAAGTCCTCCATATTCTACCATTTGGATGCACGTGGAACAATTTCACTTTTTAATTCCATTGTATGTGTATAGCACATTTTTTTTTAAACCTATACATCTCATGAATGATGGATGGGTAAAGATTTGAAGTCTTGGTTGATTTCAAATTTTGCCCATATATACAGAGCTGCTGTAAGGTGGTAGAGCAGGTTATGCTGTAATGCAATAAGTTCAGGTCTTGTTGTATGCCCAGTAGTGAGATTTCTGGATCATATCGAAGCTACAGTTTAAAGACTTTATGAAATAGTTTCCTGCTGTTTTCAACCATGGCTGTACTACTTTACACCCTGTCGAAAATGTGTACACTTTCAACTTTCCACACATGCTTGCCAGCATTTGTTAAAAACCAAACTAAGCGGGCCCAGCAGGCCCGGTGCGGTGGCCTAGTGGCTAAAGTACTCTCCTTGAACCTGCCTGGATCCTGTACAGACATCAGTTCTAATCCCAGTAGCTCTGCTTCCAATCCAACTTCCTGCTTGTGGCCTGGGAAAGCAGTCGAGGACGGCCCAAAGTCTTGGCACCCTGCACCAACATGGGAGAGACCTGGAGGAAGTTTCTGACTCCTGATTTTGGATCTGTGCAGCTCTGGCCGTTGAGGTCACTTGAGGAGTGAATCATGGGGTGGAAGATTTTTTCTCTCTGTATAACTGACTTTGCAATAACAATAAATAAATCATTTTTAAATTAAACCTAAGCAAATCAATCCAACCAATCAAGTTAAGGCATGGGCAAAGGACCTGAACAAGCAGTTCTCAAAGGAACCAGAAATGACCAATATATGAAAAATGTTTAACAACACAAGCCATCAAAACGGGCAAATATGGACCCTAAGGAGATGTCATCTAGCCCCTTTCAGAATGGATATTACAGACAGAGTGACACACACGTGAACCTGTGCACAGGCAGAGCCCTGTACTTTGAAGGGCTCCCCAAATGGGACAGTCCAACCCAGAGTGACCCCCATCTCAGGGCTGCTGTCTGCAGCGCTTGCTGCTCATTTGGCTGAGGGTGGCTCCCAGCCTGCAAATTCTGTTCTGGAGGAATCCCAAGTTGTTCCTCACAGGCTGTTTTGCTTGATGAAAACACAATCTCCTGGCAGATGCTAAGATGCTGTGAACAGGTCAGGGAAAGAGGAGAGACTTGCCCTGGCCAGCAGGAAGGAGAATCCACAGTTTCCCTGGGGTTGTCCTGCAGTGCTGAGGACAACGGAGAGGAGAGAAGCTAAAGGAGGGAAGGTGTGGCAGGGTGGGAGCTGTGTCCAAGGAGAGAAGGTTCCTGCAGCCAGGAATGTTGACTGCTTTGTTGTTGTTGTTGTTCATTAATTTATTTTTATCAGAAAGTTAGATATACAGAAAGGAGGAGGGGCAGAGAGTAAGATCTTCCATCCAATAATTCACTCCCCAAGCGAATTCAATGGCCAGAGCTGTGCCGATCCGAAGCCAGGAGTCCGGAGCCTCTTCCATGTCTCCCAAGTGGCCGCAGGGTACCAAATATTTGGGCCGTGCTCTACTGCTTTCCTACGCCATAATCTGGGAGGTAGATGGGAAGTGGAGTTGCCAGGACATGAACCGGTACCCTTATGGAATCCTGGTGCACACAAGGCAATGACTTTAGCCACTAGGCTACTGCGCTGGGCCCTGGGCTGCTTTTAATTAGTGACCATTTATTACTTCCAGCTAATGTTAAATTATAAACTGGTATTGGTAATGGGCTAAGCCCCCCGCTCCAGGAGTCGACAGCAGCCCTGCATGCTCACAGTGTATATGGGAATTCACTCACTCAGGAGACAATCACTGGCTGTCTCCTCTGCACAGGGGCAGTTCTGAGGGCTTGACAAGCAGCAGATGTGTCTGTGCTTCATTCTTGCACTTGACTCAGATCAGGTAATGAAGAAAAATGACGAACCTGTGTATTTCACCACGCTGTAGATGGTGATCTACCTATAGAGGAGAAGAGCACCAGGAGTCTGGGGGCTGGGTGGAGGCAGGGCTTCCAGTTTTCCTTAGATTGAGGGGTGAGCAGAGACTCCCAGGTGGGAACTGTCCCTGGGGCATCAGGGGCAGCACAGTCCCAGCAGAGGGAGCAGCCTGTGCAGTGGTCCCTCCAGCACAAGCCAGCTTTCCCACAGAGACCAGGAGGGACCAGATGCTTCATCCCTCAGGACAGGAGGAGGAGAGAGGCTGCATTGTTCAGTGGAGGGTGCTGGGTAAATATGCCTGGGTGAGAAGAACCTGCTGGGATGTAGGGATGAGAGTCAGGGACCCACAGACACTCCTGGACAGACGTGATTGTGAGCAATAATATAGTCCTGGAAGCTCAGCGGAGGCCAGGAAAGCTTCCTCCCACACCTGTGTACCTGTCAGGTGACCCTCAGAGCAGGCAGGGTGGCCTTGTGGAGCCCAGGCCCTGTGTGCTGTGTGCAGAGACCATGCATGTGCTCTCTGATTTCTCCTTTCTGCTTCTGGGAGAGCCCAACAGGCTTCAGCTTCCTGTCCCCCTGGGGTGGGCCATGAGTCAGGGGAGCCAGGAGAGATTCAGGCTCTTGGCCACTGTCCTTGGCTGTGGGATGGGCACCCTGGACATGTGTGGGTCTTTGTGAAGTTGGGTGTGGACATCATTTGACTTTCCTGTTCTTAGGGCACTGGCTACCCCGAGGACTGGGCAGGTATGTGTGTGATGGACAGAGTCAGCACCCAGTGGAATCTGGGCTTCTTCCTCCTGGTCCTTCTTCTCTTACTGACCTCAAGCCTGTTGCCAGTGTTTTTCTGCTATCTGCCTCATAGCTTTTTTTCCCACCATTCCTTCAGTTATCATCTCTGTTGATATGCTCTGTGCACATACGTTTTTCACTTTTAAAAAATAATTTTCTTCTTTGGGTTTATTATTTGAAAGACAGGGAGAAAAGAGAAAGCAAGAAGCAGATGGAGAGCTTCCATCTGCAGGTGCAGTTTTCAGACACCCACAACACGCGAGGCTGCCACACCAGGCAAATGCCAGGCGATGGCATCTCCATCTCCCACAAGTTGCCAGGGACCCAAGAACAGGAACCATCACTGTGCCTCCCAGGGTGCACCTGGGCAGGCAGCTGGTGTTGGGAGCAGAGCCTGAGCCCAGGTATTCTGTTGTGCGTGCGGTGAGGGTGAATGAATATTTAGTATCTGCGGCAAAGAGTCGGCCTGAATGCTTTCTTTTCTTTCTTTCTTTTCTCAAATGTATATATCGATTTTAGAGTCAGAGAGAGAGTAATATCTTCCATTAACTGGTTCACTCTCAAGTGCCTGCAATACCCAGGGTGCAGTCCAGATGAAACCAGGAACCAGGAGCTTCTTCGGGGTCATGCACATGGATGCAGGGACCCAAGGATTTGGAACATCCTCCACTGCTTTCCCATGTGTATTAGCAGGGAACTGGATGGGAAACGGAGCAGCAGGGACTCGAACCAGCAAGCATATGGGATATTGGCGCTGCCATTACCCACTAGTCACATCTCTGGTTCCTGGCCTATACCGTCATCATGTTGATGAGTGTATTGACCAATATTTACCTCCTTGCTTATGAGTTTGGTGCTGTAAAAGCACCTTGAAAGAATTTCCAAGTCCTGCATGAAGATTCCCCAGGATTTTCTTCTAAGCATTTTTAGTTTCAGGTCTTGAGTTTTTCATTCACTGGGTGGGCTTTTGTCTATGGTTTAAGTTAAGGGTTCTGCTTCCTTTCATCTATTTTCTTCTGGCCTGTGTGTATCCAGGTTTCCCAGCACCATTGGTCTAAAAATGCACCAACTCTTTGAGAGCTCTGCCCTCTGTTTGTCCCTAAGCATCCTTCCCATTCTGAATTCCTCCCACCCTCCCTGCCCCCATGGAATCCAGGATGTTCCTTCCCCAGGGGAGCAGCCCTCACCTTCCCACCTCCTCACCCCTTCCTATCTGGGTTCTCCAGGCTCTCTGGCTGTGGGTTTTCTGGCCTCTGCAGCCCCTGCCTTCTACCTTGATACTGCTCTGCAGTCCTTGCCTGCCTCCCTGTCAACAGGGGTACCAGAGCTGCTGTCCTGGCCCCAGCTGCAGGATTGCGCTCTCCACCGCCTGCCCCATTCTTTGTGCCCACCCTCCCTTCTTTCAGTCTTCATCTTCTGTTGTTGGAAACTCTGGGTCCTGTCCCTCCACAGTTATGCATCTTCTCTTTCCTGGTTAGCCAGCAATGGCAGAGCCCTTTGTAGCTGGTCCTGGGCCTGTTCTTTCCTTTTCTTCTTTTTTTTTAAAAAAAATTTATTTTTATTGGAAATTTACATATTTACAGAAAGAGAGACAGAGAGAAACAGCTTCCATCTGCTGGTTCACTCTCCAAGTGGCCGCAATAGGCATAGCTGAACCGATCTGAACCCAGGAGCCAGGAACTTCTTCTGGGTCACCACATGGTGGTTGTAGAGTCTCAAGCTTTGAGCTGTCCTTGACTGCTTTCCCATTCCACAGGCAGAGAGCTGGAAGGGAAGTAGCCAGGACACAAACTGGCATCCATATGGGATCCTGGCAAGTGCAAGATGAGTCATTTAGCCACAAGGCAACCACACAAAACCTTGGGCCTCTTTCGCCCGTGATTTCCCCTCAGCAGCTCCCCACAGCCTTCCTCATATCTCTTGATGCAGTCCCCAAGTGGGGTTCCAGGAAGCTTTCTCTAGAAGATTTGCTTGGAGAATGAACTCTTCTTGTGCTGTGCTGGGGAGGGAGCCAAGCGAATTCCAGAGCCCGGGAGCAGCCAGGGCACTTCGGACTGAGGTCTGGCACCTAGAGACCAAAGAGCTGAGCAAGATGGACAGGGATCTGGGAGCAACCCTGGCAAGTCTGGAGGCCTTGCAGCTGTAGGGAGGAGGAGAACCAGTGCAGGGACTGGAGGAGGTGAGGATATGTTAAGCAGGGAGGAGATGAGCAGAGCAGGGCAGGGAGGAGGTAAGTGAGCAAGTGGGGGGGGACAGGAATGGAGGAGGAGAGCAGAGTGGCGATGCAAACAGGCAGGGAGGGGGTGAGCAGAGGCAGGAGCAGGGCCTGCGGGGCCTTTCCCAGGACAGTGGGCGCAGGAGGCAGAGAGCTGCATCTTCTTTTGTGTTTGGCAAGGGCTGAGGCTAGGAGTGTTGAGCAGAATGGGCCCTGAGAGTGGAGCTTCTCTGTGGACAGGGAGAAGAGAGGAGTGGCGGTGGGTGAGGCTGACAGGCACCCCCTACAGGAGACCCGGGGCTGTGAGACACGTGGATATGACAGGCAGCATCAGGGCCCTCGGTGATGATGCTGTGGGAAATTGGAAATTTGAAAGAATGAATTGCTGCTCAGATTTGCACGGGGTGGACAAAGCTGCAGCAGGTGCACCTGACTTGAACACAGATGTAGGCGCCCATGCTGGGCCTGGGGGCCCAGACTCCCACCTCACACTGTGCCCACAGGAACACACTCAGATGCCTAGGTAGGAAGGGAGGGTAGGGCTTTTTGAAGACACAAGGATGGGGACTTCAGGAAGTCGGTCCCAAATAAGACAATGATCTCACACTGCAGAAACCAGGTGCCAAATTCACATCACTACACATGGGGACAGCAATAGCCAAGAACACATGAAAATGTATAAATGCAGGGGATCCCCCAGCCCCTCTGTGTCCCCTAAGTCTGCCCCCTTTTCCCCCCAGGCCCTCCAGGTCTCACCTTTCAAGCTGTGAGAGAGAAGTCAGAGCCATGGACACTGTCCCCACCTGGGAGAACCAATCAGGACTTGGTGAAAGACCTGGGGTGTGGCTGAGGGAGGAGCTACAGGGTGGGCAGGGCAGCTTCTCCATGGGCATCTGACTATGGCAAGGGTCTTGGAGACTCCGCCCCCCCCCAAATATACCCCAGTGCTTACCTGCAGCCCTAGTGTAGCTCGCTGCTTCCCCAACTGTGAGAGAAAACATCTAGTGAGAGGCAGAAGAAGGCAGGGCATGGGGACCTGCATAGAGGAAACCCAGAGAAGTTTCCAGAACTGTGGCTACATACTCAGGAAAGGGTCAGAAGGCACCTTTCCTGGAGGTGTGTCCTCAGCTGGGACCTCTACCAGGTCTGGGGTTGCTGAAACTCAGGTCCCTGTGAGCAGAGTCATCCCCGTGGAGTGTTCGTCCTCCACCTTCACTTTTGCTTCACACCAGAACCAGTGTGAGCACCAGAGGCCCAGTTAGGGAACAGAGCAGGGGTACCTTACTCCTGGCAGACAGGAGACTCAGACCCAGCCCTTACCCTGCCCTACCTGAGCGCTTCCTCTTCATCATCACAGCAGTGACCACAGCTACAAACAGAATAGCTGCCAGGAGGACCAGGTCAGCAATCACTTCCCTCAGGGGTATAGTGTGCTGAGGAGGCTCTGAGAGAGGAATCAAGGGTGAGGGACTCTGGCAGCCTGGTCTCAGCTCTGCCCCTGCTGAAGGCTCTGCCCCACTCTCTCCTTACCCCATCTCAGGGTGAGAGGCTCAGGAAGCCCCTCATGCTTCACTTGGCATGTGTATCTCTGCTCCTCTCCAGAAGGCACCAGCACAGCTGCCCACTTCTGGAAGGTTCCATCCCCTGCAGGCCTGGTCTCCACCAGCTCCATGTTCTGGGTCAGGTCCTCCCCATCTCGGTGTCAAGTGAGTGTGATGTCCTTGGGGTAGAAGCCCAGGGCCCAGCACCTCAGGGTGGCCTTCTGGTCAGGGACTGGGTGGTGTGTCACATGTGCTCTGGGTGGGTCTGAGGGAAGATTTGGACAATTCATGCCTTTCATGTTTTTCATCTGACACCAAAGCTGCACTCAGTGTCCATCCTGAGAGTGGACAGGAGGACAGGGATGTGGGAGAGCATTGCAAGCCCAGACCTGGCCTGGATAAAGACAATGGGATCATCTGTTGTCTGCAAAGATGTAGAATCAGGTATGGTTCAGGCTAGGAGGCCCCTGGTCTCTGACGGGGTGAAAGGGAGTTGGTGTTGTCCTGAGTGGAGGCTGAGAGACTGAGAAACCCTGGAGTGCATGACTTGAAGATGAGGACAGGCCTGGGAAGGGTCACGGCTCACAGGACCCAGCAGGAGTCCAGGGCACCAAGAGGATTCTTTTTAGAATCTTCTATGCCTGCACAACCCAAGTCCTTCTACACTGAGGGAAGGGGGGTCTCTGTCTCTGGACCTAAAGTCCAGGAGGACATTCCTGCTGTGGCCATGAGGAGAGGAGGACACAGGCCAGGGTCCCACTTTCCTTTCCTCCTCTACAAACCGCAGTCCTAGGGGAGGTGGGCGAGTTCAGCTCCACCAGCCTTGTGTACCTGTGCGCTGTAGGGTCTCCTTCCCCAACTCCAGGAATCTGTGCAGTGACTTCATGCACTCCTCCTCCAGGTAGGATCTGTATTTTTCAGCTTCACCTGTCACTTTCCACTTGTGCTTGGTGACCTGAGCCGCTGTGTTGGCCGCGGTCCAGGTCCTCATTAATGGCGATGTAGTCAGCGCCATCATAGGCCCACTGCCAGTACCCGCGGAGGAGACGCCCGTCCGCCCCGACTTCACAGCCATATATCTTCTGGAGTGTGTGAGAGCCTGTCTGAAGGCCCGCCCGCCAGTGAACAGTCTTAGCCAGGCAGCTCTTACCCCACCCCCCCACCCCCGCCCTCCAGGATAAGGACTGAACAGCAAACTGGGCGTGTCCCGCGGCTCCTCCCGCCGAGGGTCTCCGCGGGGCGCGCAGTCTCGGGGTGGGGGACCTCGGCCAGGGGACCCGGAGCGCCCTGGGCGCACGTGGGGAGGGTCGGGTCACTCACCGGCCTCGCTCTGGTTGTAGTAGACCGGGCAGGGTGTTCAGGTACACAATGTTAGAGCGTGTCTCTTCTTTACCACGCTGTGTGTGCCTGTCCAAGTACTCCTGCTCCACCTGCTGTATCCACGGGGCCTGCGGTTCTGCCCTCGGGTTCTCCACACGAACTGCGTGTCGTCCACGTAGCCCACGGCGAAGAAGCGGGGCTCCCCGAGTTCGGGCCGGGACACGCCGGTGATGAAATACATCAGGGAGTGGGAGCCTGGGGGAGAGAGGGGCTGAGACCAGGGACGACCCCCAGACCCCCATCCGGAATCATACTCCCGGTCTAAGTTCGCTTGGGGCGGCAGAAGAGGAAGAGTCCTTCGGTTTGCTAAACAGTAAAGTTACCATGGGGAAGGGTAGGGCGGCACTGAGGCGGCTCCCGGGGTCCTGTGTCCCCTCCGCGCTCCCCTCGCTCCTGCCCCGCAGAGCCCGTCGCCCTCCCGACCCGCACTCACGCTCCTGGGTCTCGGTCAGGGCCAGGGCCCCCGCGAGCAGCAGGAGGAGGGTCCTGGGTGGCAGGGACCTCATTTTGCAGTTAAGTTGACTCTGATTCTGGGGGTTCCCGCGATTGGGGGGGGGTTGGGGGGGAGTTTTCAAGCAGCAGATTGGCTCGTCTGGAAGCCGCACGCCCAATGGGAGTGCGAGGTGTGCCCGCGTCACGAGTGTCCGGGCAGAAGGAGCTCCCTCGGGCTGTGAGAGGGAAGTGACCCTGGAGGAGGTGAGGACTCCCCTGCACTTGCTTCCCTGGCCCAGACCCGCCCTGGGACTGAGACCCTGAGGGCCAGGCGGGTAGCAGGGACTGTGCCCTGACCCTGTGCCCGGCTGCCCAGGCCTGTGTGATGTCCCCTCCCTGAGGATAGGCCCGGGGCCGGCTGAGGGATCCTGAGAGACTTGACCGGATCGCACATTTTTGTCTATTTTATGATTATTTATACCTAGGCCTGTGCGTGTTTTATTGTTCAACTTGATCCACATCAGGAGTACATTAGATGTCAGGCAGCCCCGCAGGATGCATTAAATGCTGCATCCTGGGATCCCAGTGAAGCTCTGTGGACATTTCTGTACAAATCGGGACACAGACCGCGGAGTTCAGGACTCTGGGCACCTGCAGCTTTAGAGTCCTGAACTCTGGGGCCCTGTCGTCACCTCCTTTCAGCCCTCCCCCTGACATTTTCTCTTCTCCCCGTGGTCCCAGAAAGGTGTGATTCGAGCATTCCTCCCTGGACCCTGCACCTTTTTCTCCTCGCGTCCATTCGTCCACCAATCAGATGTAACCTGGCATTTCACCTGATATCGCACCACCCACCACCCAGCTCCCAGCCTGTCTCCGAGCCCCGCCCACTTACCAATCCTGAGGCAGTCATCGGTGACTAAACTCAATCCCTCCCAATTCTTGCCCCGCCCGCTTTGCAACCCCCCCCCCCCCCCCCCACTCTCATCTCACAGCGTTTGTTGTGGTGCTGTGAGATAAGTGCCACTTGCAAGACTAGCATCACACATCCCAGGCTTTTGGGAGTCCAGCTAACTCTACTCCCACTCCCCTTCTTGTTAATGCAGATGAAGGTGAAAAGGAAGTCCCCCCAGCCTGACCCCCAGTAGAAGGGCTCCAATCCCAGCTGTGAGCACCCTGGGATCCTCACCCACTTACCTCAGATAGATACCCCACTTAAAGATATCATGCTGGGATAGTTTTAAACAAGTAATGTTTTTGAGAGAAGAGTGAGAGAGAGAGAGAGAGAGAGAGAGAGAGAGAGAGAGAGAGAGAGAGAGAAATATCCATTTGCTGTTCAATCTACAAGTGGTTATAAAAGCTAGTACTGTTCCAAACTGAATTCAGAAACTCAGAACTCTCAATGGGTTTCCCACATAGCAGTCAGGTGCCCAATGATTGGGCTATCCCAGGCACTGCAGCAAGGAGCTGGATCAGAAGCAGAGCAGCCAGAATGTGAACCAGCTTCCTGCTCTGGGATGTCAGCTTCACATGCAGGAGCTTAAGCAGCTGCACCAAACCCGTTATCCTGGGACAGGTTCCCATCCCTTACACAACCTTTGCTGCTTTCAGATCAGGCAAGGAACGTTTCTTGTTCCTCAGCTGTGCCCCACATCCTGCTATGTCCTCATTTTGAGAGGCTGTGATGACATTGTGAAAACCTTTCTCTTTCCTTCATCCTCAGACATGTACTCTATGCTTACTTGGCACTGTTGACCAAGGATCAGTTTCTTGTAACAGACAGAGCCTCAAGCTCAGCCAGTGGTTGCAGCCCCAGGTCCCCAGGTTTGGAGTGCTCATTTATCCCTGGGGAGCCTGTGGGCTCCTAGGTTCCTCAGTGAGGTGGGAGCTCTCCAAGCCTTATCCCTCTGTTCACTGCTTCCCAGCCTGGGCAGTCTGTCTGCTGCTTGCCCATCTGTTGTCCTTTGTCCCAGCCATCTGTGAGGAGTGCAGGTGTTTAGATGCTGTGACCAGCATTGTTATGGAGGTGAGTGCAGCCCTGACCAAGAGTGAAGGTAGTGAAGCAAAGAGCAGCTGCTGAGTGGATCTTACCATGGCGCTCATGTGTGAGCTCATTCATAACTCCAGGAGAGCAAAGTGCATTCAGCCTCCTCTGGCTTCAGGAAGTGGTGTCTGGAATGTGGGGCCAATAGGGGTTGGGGTCGGCAGGTGCTAAGTAAATTACCCTCATGCTCTCTTAGGAAATGTAGAAGCTAGTTTTTTCATCCAATATTTCTCTGATGGTTGTGTAATTTTATTGGATTACAAAGTTCAGGAAAACATGATTCTGATACTTTTCTCCCTTGGGTTAGTAGTTGCTTCATTTAAACTTTTCATTTTATTTTTGTATTTCTTAAAAAGATTTATTTTATTTTTAGGAAGTCAGATAAAGAGAGAAGAAGGAGAGACAGAGAGAAAGAACTTCCATCTGCTGGATCACTCCCCAAGTGGCCACAGCACTTGGAGCTGAGCTGATCTGAGTTGAAGCCAGGGGCCAGGAGCTTCTTCTGTATCTCCCAAGTGGGTGCAGGGTTGAGGCTCCCAAGGCTTTGGGCCATCCTTTACTGTTTTCCTAGGCCACAAACAGGAAACTGGATGGGAAGTGGAGAGGCCAGGTTAGAACCAGCGCCCATATGGGATCCTGGAGATTGCAAGGCAAAGATTTACCCAGTTGGCGAACACATTAGGTCCTTACTTTTTTTCTTGTCTTAAACTAATTAAGCTTTTATTTTAACAAAAATGTTTTTAAAATATTTTTTATTAATTTATTTTTATTGCAAAGTCAGATATACAAAGAGGAGGAGAGACAGAGAGGAAGATCTTACATATGATTATTTACTCCCCAAGTGGCAGCAACAGCTGATGCTGCCCTGATCCGAAGCCAGGAGGCAGGAACTTCCTCCAAGGTCTCCCATACAGGTGTAGGGTCCCAAAGCTTTGGGCCATCCTCAACTGCTTTCCCAGGCAACAGGCAGGGAGCTGGGTGGGAAGTGGAGCTGCCAGGATTAGAACCGATGCCCTTATGGGATCTGGGCATGTTCAAGTTGAGGACTTTAGCCACTAGGCCACTACACTGGGCCCCTAAGCTTCTTTTATTATTGCAAAGTCAAATGGATGGAGAGAGAGGAAAATAGAGACAGAGACAGACAAAAGTAGAAAAATGCAGACAGATCATCTGTCTGCTGGTTTACTCCCCAAATGCAGCATCCATAACCAGACCAGGCAAAGCCAGGAGCCCAAATTTCAGTTTTGTTCTCACCTGTGGGTGGCCCAGTGATTGAATCCAATGCTGTCTCTAGCGGTGTGCACCTGCAGGAAGTTGGGCTGAGTGTTGAGTACTGCAACGTGGGATGCAGCTTTAGCCAGTTTCTTTCTAACTGTTGGTGCCAAACGGCTGCTCTAATTTTATTTTTGATTGAAACTTAGTGGATTTCTAACTTGTCAGTACATAGTTCCTTTCATAGTAATTTCGTTCTTAAGATTTATGTTATTTATTTGAAAGGCAGAATTAGAGAGAGAGAGAGTGAGAAGGAGAGACAGGACACAGAGATCTCCCAACCACTGGTTCACTCCACAAATGGCTACAACATGAGGGCTGGGCCGGGCTAAAGCTAGAATCCCAGAATACATTCTGCATCTCTCATGCGGGCAAGCACACAAGTACTTGTGCCATCTTCTGTTACTTTCTCAGGCCACTAGCAGGGAGCTGGATTAGAAGTAGAGTAGTAGTGTAGTCAGTTTCTTATGACGCTTTGTGCTTCTCTGGAATTAGCAGTGAAGTCTCCTTTTATCTTTTTTAAAAACAAGTTTATTTATTTTTATTGGAAAATCAGATTTTACAGAAAAAAGGGAGAATTAGAGAGAAATATCATCCATCAGCTGGTTCACTCCGCTAGTGGCCACAATGGCCGTAGCTGAGCTGATGTGCAGCCAGGAGCCAGGAGCTTTCTCTTAGTCTCCCACTCAGATGCAGAGTCCCAAGGCTTTGGGCTGTCCTCCTCTGATTTTCTAGGACACAATCAGAGAGCTGGCTGGGAAGTGGAGCAGCTAGAACATGAACCAGAGACCCTGTGAGATCCCAGTATGTACAAGGTGAGGATTTAGCTAGTTGGCCATCATGATGTACCCCAAGAGAAGCATTTCAATCACACCTCAGAGCTTCAAATCAGGACGCCTAGGCTGTCAGCAACATCCCTAATGTAAAAATCAGAGGCAACGGGGACAGCAGTCCTGATGCAGACTCAGGTCCAGAGTCAGGTCAGGGGTATGAGCTCTGCCCTCTGTGCCCAGTAGCAGGGCTGTGGTTCCCCAGATGCAGGGTTTGGACCATCCTGGGTGAGGCCATGGATTCTGCTCCTGTCTGTGCAGCCTCAACCAGGTCCTCTGCATTTCCTCTGCCTTCTGTCAGGCTCATGTTGTCACATAGACAGGTGTAAGGTATGTTAGCAACTCCTGGATTTCATTGTGGGCTCCCAGAGTGAGAATCCATGCTCTGCACCATGTGAGGCAGCAGGATCCAGGGAGGGTCTGTGTGCTCAGCTGTGGGCCTCTTCCTGAACCTTTCTCCTGGGCTTCCCACCCCCACCCCCAGGAGAAAGGACACCGTGTATCTCCAATATCCTGTGTTAGCACTACACACCTGTGTCTTTTTTTTCTCCACAGGATGGAGATGCAGCTTTGGATGCCCAATTCCATCTCAGTGCTCTGTTGGAATCCTGGCTCTACTTCTGGCTCAGTGTCCACCCAGTGCACACCCTGGGAGGCAGGAAACCTGGACTGAGTTCTGGGCTCTGGGCTTTGGCATGCCCTTCCCAAAGCTCTGTGGGTAACTGGGGAGTGAGCCAGAGGTTGGGGGAGCACTTTCCTTTTCACAAAGATGAAAAAAACCTTCAAATACATAAACATAATTTTCTGACCCCTCCCCAACTTGTGGTGTTCTCTGCACACTAGCCCAGTGGTTCCCAGTGTGGGTGAAGGCAGAGTTGGTCACAAGGCTCTCAGAGAACATATGTACCTTTGACCTTGGCTGTGCCCTCTCTGGATGTGAACACTGGGAGCTGAAACATCACAAGCTGAGACTGCAGTGACTGCCCCTCCCCCACTCCTCCATCCCAGCTAACCAGGAAGGTGCCTGGTGAGGGTGGAGCCTCCCTGGGGAAATCGTACAGCTGACTTTGATTTGGGACTCCCTACCAAGCACCTTGGTAGAGTCCTGCCCAGTACAGCAGCCTGGGCACAGTCAGAGGTCAGCGGGAAGGTGTGGTTCAGTACTGGGTGCATGTGTGTCCCCCTTATGAGCCTGGAAGATCCTAAGTGAAACTGTATTTTCTGTACCCAGGTCTCTGCCAGAGTAGCCCCTCTCTGTGTGGGGTCTGGGGTCCAGGTGTGCTTATGTAACCATGTTTCAGGGGAAGCTGAGGCCTGGGTGGGAGTCCAGTCTCCCCTCCTGGTGCCAGACCGTGCCCTGGGGGTGGTGCTGTTGTACCTACCTAAGCCACACGCAGATACCCTGCCACTCCAAACTGTCCAACCTCCTAATGACCATGGGATGCCCTCAGCAAATCTGAAGTCCCAGGTTTTCACAGTGACTTCAGCCTTGCATGGCTAGGACTATGGCATTGGTCCCTCCACTTAGCCTTGTAGGTCCGGGGCTTGGTCCTGTATACACATTCATCACAGCCACTCACTCTCTGGGTACCCCATCTCTGCTGACTGCAAACGTACTCCATATGGAGTCACCTCCCCAGTGTGTCTCCCACAAAGACATCTCCTTCAGCTCCTGACTTGTGGTCAAAGCCAGCTCTCCAGTGTCACTCAATTCACACCGACATCCTGGCTCCCACTGCTAATGAACTGAAAACCAGGGAGGCCCTTCCTGGGATCCACACTCCCAGGTCGCCCTTCTCCTACAGTGATTCCATCCCCCTACTGCCACAGCCTGAAGCCCTGGGAGTCCTCCTCGCCTCCTCCTCCTCATTCCCTGGATGAAGTCCGTAGGAAGAGCTGTGCATCCATCTGCAGAAAGATCCAGAACCTTTTCTCTCCCACATCCACCACAGTGGCTGGAATCCCTGCCTGGACATGGCAAGAGCCCCTAGAGCTTTGTCTCCAGCCTCTCAGTCTCTCAGCCCCATCCTCACGCAGCAGCCAGAGTGGTCACTGGACGGGGGAAGGTGCACATGTCCCTCTGCTCGGAACTGTCTCATGATTCCCACCTCACTCAGAGCCAGGGCTGGGCATTACAGTAAGGTGGATGGTGGTGCCCGACCCAGCCTTCCTGACAGCTCCCTGCTCTGTGTGCAGACTTGCTCCTGCCCAGGGTATTTGCACTGGCTGTCGCCTTCCAGCACAGCACCTGCCCAGAAACCTTCACTGGTGTCCTTCCAACCTTCCTCAGAGCCACCGCCTCAGCTCAGTGAAAGCTGACCATGGTGGTGAGACAGCCAGCTGCCCCACCCCTCACAACCACTCTGGACCACCTTGCCCAGTACTGTGTCTCACCCACAGCAGGGTGACCTGAGTGATGTGTGTTGCACCTGCCCCTTCCAGACCCCCAAGGCTTCATTAGTAGAGCCTGAGACAGAGGACAACTGTGGCCACAGCAGAGCGGTGTCCTCTTCCACTGGTGTTCATGTGGCCTGTGCTTCCTCAGAAGTGTCCTCTGCCCTCCTGCTTCCCTCCTACACTGTGTCCTGCACACACAGAGGTGAAGGCCACCAGAGCTCACACACAGGAAGAGCAGGTGCAATCAGCCAGCCAACAATATTAAGGAACAAAATGGACAGGAGAAGATGGGGGCCAAGGGTAGAACCCAAGTGTGAACTTTGCCTGTCTTGGCCCCATGCAGCTTCCACTGACTAATGTCCATGCAACAAGGCAAGCCTAACTATGGCTGAGTCCTGTGATGGCAGGTGTTGGTGAGCACGTTCTACCAGAGAGACCAGGATACTGGGGCAGCTGAGCCAAGTTGGCAGTGACCATGACAAAGCCTGATGGGCTTGGGACCACCTGGGCACAAACCCATCTTCACCCAGGGCCCCCTAGCCTCTCATATCCCACCTGCAGCAGACTCAACACAGCAGACACATGGCTTGTAGAAGGTTCTTGGTGCTTCTGTTTATTTCTCTGTACAATTTTTGAAATTTTCTTATAATTTTCTCTCCAATGCCTCCACAAGAATGACAAAAATGATTTGCTGTTCAGATCTGCACAGGAAGGATGAAGCTGCAGCAGATGCACCTGACTTGAGACAGGGATGGAGGTGCCCATGCTGCCCTGGGAAAGCCAGGCGCCCACCTCACACTGTGCTCACAGGAACACACCCAGATGCCTGTGCAGGAAGGGAGGACAGGGCTTTTTGAAGACACAATGATGAGGACTTGAGCAAGGTTCTTTTCTAATTTTATTTTTTATTATATTTTTGACAATCTTTACATAGTTAATTAGGGAAAAAAGGTTCAAGGGCTATAAGGAAGTGGGTAAGACTATTATTTCCACATTGTTTCTTTCATATATCTGAGGTAAAGGGGGATATTGAGGGAGAAGCCCCACCCAATCTCTGACCCACCCCTGGTCCTGATGTGGGGCATGCTCTGAGATACTTGCTCAAGTGGTTTTGATAAATTCAACAGTTATGAATTGCTGCCAATCTTTCCACTTCAAGCACAATGAGGTTGTTGAAGAATCCACTGATTGACTTAGTCCATCCAAAGTCTCCATTTGCCCAGTATTTTGCTGCCAACATATAGCTGAGGTGTTTGACTTGTTCTGTCTTCTGTCTTTTCATGGTTAGGGTTCTGAGTCTGGCATTTCAGTTGGGGAGATCCCCAAAGAAACTTTGTCTGAGGTGTTCCCAGACCAGATTCTTGTATGTACTAGCAAGCACAGGGGAGGGCACAGTTCATTGCTCGGTTGGTTCTGTTTCCAGCCCTGTCTTCCATTGGGACCAGTGGGAGTTGCAGTCCAGCCTGTTTCTGCCCAGCACACACTCGGTCCTCACATAGATCAGTGGGAGTTGCAGCCTAATCAGAGCGACCCACAATAACCGCCACCAGGCCTGCCCCTACCCTGGTTTGTCAATATGTGTAGCAGACTAGTCCAGTTTGTCCCACATTCCCTTCTGCTCTCATACATGTCAATGGGTATTGAAGCTTAGTTCCATCTAACCAGCTCAACTATCCAGCCCTCACAGATGTTGTTGAGTGCCTCTCTGTCTAGCCACCCCATCCCCGTCCTGGTTTTCGTGCCCTCCCATGGGAGTGGTAACCCAAGAGGGAGGAGCCCACTATTTCCCTCCCAGGTTTCTCTCACTCCCGGATTATGCACTCTTCAGGTGGTTCTGTGGTTTAACTTGACAGAACTAGCCCCAGTGCCAGCTTCTGCCAGCTGATGCTGTGGCTAAGCCCAAACAACCCTCACTCACTCTAATTTTTGTTCGCACCAGTAGGAATAATCAGCTCAATCTGGCTTTTCCCTGATATACTCCACCTGAGGCGCACAGGTGTTGTAGCCCTGCTTAGTCTGGTGCCCCCATCCCAGCCCACACTCTCCAGTGGGATTAGCTGTCCAACAACGGGACCCCACCCCTTATTCCCCCTGCTGTCTGTGTCTCCTCCTTTCCTGGTTCTCATGTGTGTACTGGTTGCATGCTGCAGTCAAAGTTCTATCCCTCTGTCCCAAACAAGGGAATTGTCCTACAACAGAAACAAGGTGACAAACTCAGGACACTACACATGGGGACAGGAATACCTCAGCACACATGAAAATGTGCAAATGCAAGGAATCCTCCAGTCCCTCTTTTCCCCTCAGACCCACCCCCTATCCTCACTCCAGGCCCTCCAGGTCTCAGCTTTCAAGCTGTGAGAGAGCAGTTAGAGTCCTGGGCACTGTCTCCACCTGTGAGAACCAATCAGAACTTGGTCAGAGCCCCGGGGTGTGGCTGAGGGAGGAGCTATCAGGTGGGAAGGGCAGCTTCCCCTGGGACATCTAACCATGGCAAGGGTCTTGGGGCTCCCCCTCCCCAAAACACACCCCCATGCTTACCTATAGTCCTAGTGTAGCTCCCTCCCTTTCTACCTGTGAGAGAAAACAAGTAGTGAGAGGCAGGGAGAAGACAGGGCCTAGAGGAAGCCCAGAGGACTGGCTCATCTCAGAGAAGATCCAGATCTTTTTCTGCAGACTCAAGAGAGAGTCAGGAAGTGCCTCTCCTGGAGGTGTGTCTTCAGCTAGGACCTCTCCCCCCACTGGGGCTGCTGGAACTCAGGTCCCTGTGAGCAGTGTCATCCCTGTGGAGTGTTCATCCCCACCTTCACCTGTGTTTCATACTAGAGCCAGCGTGTGCACCTACGGCCCAGCTGGAGATGCAGGTGTGTGTACATGTTGCTTCCCAGGCTAGCATAGGGGAACCCTCTCTTCAGGGGACAGGAGACTCAGACCCAGCCCTCACCCTGCCCTACCTGAGCGCTTCCTCCTAATCATCATCACAGCAGTGACCACAGCTCCAATGAGCACAGCTGCCAGGAGGACCAGGCCAGCAATCACTTCCCATGAGGGCCCAGTGCGCTGAGGAGGCTCTGAGAGGGGAACGGACAATAAGCGACTCTGACCCCAGGTCTGAGCCCTGCTCCTGCTGCAGGCCCTCCCCTTCCTGTCCTCCTTACCCCATCTCAGGGTGAGGGGCTCAGGCAGCCCCTCATGCTTCACTTGGCATGTGTATCTCTGCTCCTCTCCAGAAGGCACCAGCACAGCTGTCCACTTCTGGAAGGTTCCATCCCCTGCAGGTCTTGTCTCCACCAGTTCCGTGTCCTGGGTCAGGTCCTCCCCATCGCGCTGCCAGGTGAGTGTGATGTCCTTGGGGTAGAAGCCCAGGGCCCAGCACCTCAGGGTGGCCTTCTGGTCAGAGACTGGGTGGTGGGTCACATGTGCTGTGGGTGGGTCTGGGGGGAGATTTGGACAATTCATGCCTTTCATGTTTTTCATGTGACACCAAAGCTGCACTCAGTGTCCATCATGAGAATGAACAGGAGGACTGGGGTGGAGCATTGCAAGCCCAGACCTGGCCTGGATAAAGACAATGGGATCATCTGTTGTCTGCAAAGATGTGGAATCAGGTATGGTTCAAGTTAAGAGACCCCAGGTCTCTGATGGGGTCAAAGGGATTTGGTTTTGTCCTGCATGGAGGCTGAGAGACTGAAAAACTTGGAGTGAATCCTCCTAGTGCACTGGCTTGAGGTTGGGGACAGGCCTGGGAGGGGTCACAGCTCACAGGGCCCAGGGGGAGTCCAGGGCACCAAGAGGATTCTTTCAGAATCTTCCATGCCTGCACAATCCTGATCACTCTTATACATTAAGGGAAGGGAGGACATCTCCACTGTGGCCCATGAGGAGAGTGTAATGGGACTATGCCCCACTTTCTTCCCCTCCTCCACAGCCCCAGCCCTAGGGGAGGTGGGCAAGAGTAGCCCTTCTAGCCTTGCACACCTGTGCACTCTAGTGTCTCCTGCCCCAACTCCAGGAATCTGCGCAGAGACTTCATGCACTCCTCCTCCAGATAGGCCCTGAATTCCTCAGCATGAGTTCCAGCCTCCCACTTGCGTTTGGTGATCTGAGCTGCTATGTCGGCTGCTGTCCAGGTGCGCAGGTCCTCATTAATGGCGATGTAGTCCTTGCTGTCGTAAGCCCACTGCCAGTGCCCGTGAAGGAGGCGCCCATCTGCCCCGACCTCGCAGCCGTACATCTTCTGGATTGTGTGAGAGACTATCCCCGCCCGCGGTCAGCCCTGGCCAAGCAGCTCCGCCCCCGCCCTCACGGACCCGCGGGAATTTCAGTGGGAACCGAAACTAAAACCCAGGTGTGCCCTGTGGGCTCCTCCCGCCGAGGGTCTCCGCGGGGCGCGCAGTCTCGGGGTGGGGGACCTCGGCCCCGGGGACCCGGAGCGCCCTGGGCGCACGTGGGGAGGGTCGGGTCACTCACCGGCCTCGCTCTGGTTGTAGTAGCCGGGCAGGGTGTTCAGGTACACAATGTTAGAGCGTGTCTCTTCTTTACCACGCTGTGTGTGCATGTCCACGTACTCCTGTTCCACCTGCTGTATCCACGAAGCTTGCAGTTCTGTCTGCGGGTTCTCAGCGTCGCCGTCGAAGCGCCCGAACTGCGTGTCGTCCACGTAGCCCACGGCGAAGAAGCGGGGCTCCCCGAGTTCGGGCCTGGACACGCCGGTGATGAAATACATCAGGGAGTGGGAGCCTGGGGGAGAGAGGGGCTGAGACCAGGGCCCCCGGAGTGGGACGCCGGGGTCTAAGTTTGCTGGAGAGGCAGGGAAGGAAGAGTCCTTGGGATTGCTAAACAGTAAAGTTACCATGGGGAAGGGTCTGGGTTAGCGGAGGGCGGGGTGGCAGCGGAGAGGACATTCCCCGGGTCCTGTGTCCGCTCCCCTCGCTCCTGCCCCGCAGAGCCCGTCTCCCTCCCGACCCGCACTCACGTTCCCGTGTCTCGGTCAGGGCCAGGGCCCCCGCAAGCAGCAGGAGGAGGGTCCGGAGCGCCATCAACCCAATTCTTAAAGTCTGCAGAAAACTCAGATTCCTTGGGAGGCTTGAAACTTTATACCGTGATCGGGTGACGCTGATTGGCGCTGTCCTGGAAAGCTGTCCAATGGGAGTGAGTGTCTAGTCTCCTGACAGAAGGATCCGTCATGCTGTCCAATGGGAGTGCGACCTAGGTTGTGATACTAGGGCAGACCAGGACTCCCCAACCCCAGCCGCCCATTGCTTGGCTTCCCCAGCACAGACCAGCCCTGGGACTGAAACCTGAGGATCTGAGGACCTGAGAGCTTTGATCTCAGGGTCCCCCGGGACTATGTCAGAGGTTCTCAGACGCTTTGGCTTCCGAATTTTTTTTTATGTTCTTCGAAATTAGTGATGACCCCAAAGAGAAAAGGAACTTGGGCTAAATGTATCAATAACCTCAAGTTTAGAAATGAAAATCATTTAAATATGATCAACTCATTTAAACTATCCCATGATTTTTAAAAAAGATTTATTTTTATTATTATTATTTTTAAAGATTTATTTTTATTATTTTTTATTGGAAAGGCGGATATACAGAGAGAGACAGAGGAAGATCCTCCGTCCCATGATTCACTCCCCAAGTGAGCGCAACGGGCCGATGCTATGCCGGTCCGAAGCCAGGAGCCTCTTCCGGGTCTCCCGGGTCTCCCGGGTCTCCCACACGGGTGCAGGGTCCCAAAGCTTTGGGCTGTCCTCGACTGCTTTCCCAGGCCACAGGCAGGGAGCTGGAAGGGAAGCGGGGCTGCCGGGATTAGAACCGGCGCCCATATGGGATCCCGGGCGTGCAAGGCGAGGACTTAACCATTTGCGCCACCGCGCCGGGCCCAATTCTTATTATTTTTTTAATTGGAAAGGCGGATATATACAGAGAGGAGAGACAGAGAGGAAGATCTTCCGTCCGATGCGCAGCGGCTGATGCTATGCCGGTCCGAAGCCAGGAGCCTGTTTCAGGTCTCCCACATGGGTGCAGGGTCCCAAAGCTTTGGGCCATCCTGAGGCAGGGCTGCAGGGATTAGAACCGTAACCACTGTGCCATCGCGTCGGGACCCATATCCCATGATTTTTAAATGAATACTGTTTTTAAGAGAAATAACTATTTCCAAAACAAACAGGATAGTGAGGAGAATTTATCTTCACACTTTGTCTCTTTGCTGCTCCTTTTGACATTTAGGTAAAAGATCACTGGATTTTCACTTTTGCTCTACATTTAACCTCCCCCTCCTTGTTGTAGTACATAAAAAAAGAAACTCAGCCTCAGACAAACATGTAGGAGGAATACCTTAATAATGTATTCAAATAATTGTGACTATTCACCTTTGATCATACACTAAAGTGATCAAGTGCCAACTTTTAAAGAGAGAAGCTGAAGCCCTACTGTTGGGTATTTGGTTTTCTGGTGTGTTAAAGTTCATAGGTCCATCCTACACACTGATTGGATTTTGTGCTAATCATGACTTTTTAAAGTAGACTGTAATGCATTGTGAGGCCATGTTATTTAGATTTTCTTCTCTTGACATTTAATTTGTAGATGATCATGTTTTGTAATATCACAGATCCTAAGAGAATAAGTTAGAAACATTGGAAAATTGTAAAATTTTCAAACTTCTGTTTTACTTTGTAGAGCTTACATGCTATCTTTGGCAAAGACAACAACAACAAAAAGAATGAAACAATGAGAACAGGCAACATATATATTTGTCAATATGGAGAGGTATTCAATACTGTATACATTTCAAAATACCTTGTTTCTGTACTTGCTCAGACAAAATTATATACTACTCTAGTATTTTCTCACTTCGTCTCCTTTCTTTCTTCTCTCCTTTGTTTCTTTGGAAACAGGGCCTGGGGTGACATGCTATCCAGATGGGCTGGGAATGGCAGTAAGCCTTACTCAATGGCCTGGGTTCTGAGGTTGCCTGCCTGGCTCTGCTGTGCGACCTGGACCAGCTGTGAGCTGTGGCCCAGGGTTGAGAGCTGGGCATGCTGCTGCCTGTGTCTTCTCTGTGTCCTGGAGCCTGGTCACCTGACCCTCTTTTCCCTTTTGAGCATTGTGCTTGATCTCACTGATGGCCCTTGACACTGACAAGCAACCAGTGACTTCACATTCTGCTGGTTCTTAGATGCATCAAGGTCCTGGATGTCAGAGACAAGGGCCCATGGATGTCTGTCCCAGCCTTGGCCCCCATGTATCCTGTTGGGCCACTCCCCTTTCTGACTTGAGCAAACGAACCATACCAGGTACACTCGAAAGTTAGTTAAGTGTGCCTACCCCAGTCAACCAACCAAAGAACTCAAATACCTCTTTTTTTCTTTGCTTTTTAAAATTTTCTTTCAATATAGCGATGCTTACAGAAATACACTCATATTGTCTATCAGAACATGATTTAAACAATTTTGACCAAAACCTGGTAGATGGTTTAAATTTTTTTCTAAAAGGATTTACAGCCTGGTTTCTTTTCTCCTTACTACAAATTTATATGAGATTTCATTAATGCTTCCCAAAGAGGCAGCAAAAACCTTGAGAAATGTACCTTTGGTTTACCTTAGAAGAGAAATACATATTGCACTGTAAATGTTTTATGAAATTGGTACAATAAAACATTGCAGCATAATGTGTATAATTCATTGCAATGTTTCAATGCCAGTTTACAAAGAAGGAGCCCGTGCACACCTGTGGAACTTGAGAGTCCCAGGAGATGGGTCCTATTAGGTCGTATTACATGTAGATGGTGAATCTGAACAAACCCAGATTCAGATGATCTCTTCAACCTGAATTAATATGACCAGCTTGCTTCACCTGCTGAGGCTAATGAGAAACCCAGCAGATTATCTTCTTTTCATTAGGAAAAGAAGATACAAAAGAAGAAAATAAAGTTTCTTCCTAGCTTTTCAGTCCAGGGGTGATGGTTTCCTATAGCCACTCCTTACATCCATCAGCATTCATGGGGTATTGTGTGATGAGATCTGTTTGGGTTTCAATTTGTATCAGCACTCACACAAAACAATCCCTAAAGTTAACAACCATGGGACTTCAAAAGTGACTCTAAAAAATAAAATGGCCCTTCTTGGAAGACTATAACAAAACACAGCGCCACAATGAAACAATACAATTCCCATGAATTATACCTTAATATTAACAAAAAAAGTAGTGTCAAAATAAGCAGCTCTGAAAAGAGAAAAAAAATATATAACTTAGGTCAGTGTTTGAGGCTCATGTGATTTTGCTGGTGTGGGAGCCCAGCAGGCCAGCCAGGAAACATGACAGATGCCTCTCCTTTCCAGACCAAAGGGCAGCACTGACATTACCACGTCCCAGGCTTAAAATCTGCTGCTCCTGAGGCCCACTTCCCTGTGCACCCGTGTGCTTCCTTAGATTGGGTATGAGGAATGAAGCCTGAAAGCTGACAGGTCCTGGGTTCAAATTTTGAGCTGGCTTATGGTTCCTTACAAAGAGCTCTTAAAAGAGCAGACAGAAGCTGAGAACTGAGGGAGCCCCATCCCTCTGAGCAATGCCAGGAGCCATTAGAATTGGCAAGATAGGGCAGTGCTCTGCCTGGAGTTATTTTTAATAGCTTCCTTTCAGCATATTAATGGTCTGAAAGCCAAGGACATGGAACTTCCAGAATGCTGAGGTTTTCAACAACCACACACTACCCAGATGAATGTCTGCCTTTGTTCAACAGCCACCTACATTGCCCCATAAGAACCAGACTTAGAAAGGTACATGAAGGCCCAGGCAGGCTGATAGTGTCCTGGGCCCGCCTGAAGCCCCATGTGCTGCACCATCAGACCAGGCCTGGGTCCTGCACCCACTCAGCTGCAGACATGGTGGCTATGATTGTTCTGGGAGGCAGTTGGGGATTTGTGGAAGGTGGTACAGTTGAAGAAGTGCATTACAGGTAAGGAATGACTTATTGGGGACTTCCACAGAAAAGGACATTGCAATTGCAGGCAAACAATGGGACTGGATCAGGTAGTTTGGAAGCAGGGGGGAGCTAGAGAACAAGCTTGGGTCAGACCAGGACACCTGCCCATGTGGAAGTCCTGGGATGGGTGTAGGCCATTTAGGCTGGGCCATGGCACTAATGGCGTGCAAGAGAACTAGATCTGGACACAGATGCTGAGAAGAATTTATGGGCCAAAACTAGTGGGACTGAAATACCTACTTGCTTGTGCTAGAGCTGGGGGTGATGAGAGTCAAGCTAGGCATGACCACAGAACTCAACAACACCTTGAGAACTGGGGTTCAGAGTAGGTTGGGTTGGTCTAAGCTGACACACCTGCAGGTACACTAAGAATTGGGTGTGGGATTGAATGGAATACAGGATCCAACAGCACACACAAAGGCCAGGGCTGAGGGTGGAATATGCTGGGCCAGGCCCTACACCCATTGATATGTGTGAAATCTGAGCCTGGGAGCAGGACTGGTGGGGAAATTTGGGGTTTCTCCTACCAGGCTGTAGCTCCTGCAGGTGAACAGAAGAGTTGGGGCTGGCTGTGGGCTAGAGAAGGTAGGGCTACCCTACTGTCTGCAGGTGTGTGGGCTGGATGGTATGTTGCTGGGGGGTGGTGGAGTGGGCAAGGCGAGGACAAGTCATAGCATACACTGGCATGTGTGGGAGCCAGGATGTGGTATCAGCCATGCCAGGTTAGGCTTCTGTACCTGCCTGTTTGCATGAGAGCCAGGGTTGGGAACTGATTGGGCAGAGCTAGACAGCAGTACCCGTCAGACAATTTGGGGCTGGGGGTGGGCCCAGGTTAGACCAGGCTGCAATATCTGGTGGCAAAAGCCAACCTGGGTGATGGGCCATGCCAGACTGGGTCAGAGCCACCACTGGCACACACAAAATATGTAGCTGGGAAGGGACGAGATAAGGGAGAGATAGTGATGCCGCTGCTGGGCTGTGGGTCCAATTGTTGAGTGCAAGAGCTGGAATGGGGTGGCAAACTGTGCTGGGCATGGCTAAAGTATCCTTTTGCATGGATGTGGACTGGGACTGGGAATGTGGTACATTGGACTAGGTTCCAGCACCTGTCAGTGCTGCTTGTGAAAGCCAGAGTGGGTGTAGACTGGGCTGGGCTGGGTCTCAGCACCTATTGAACTACATGAGAGCTGGGTCTGAGGTTGGGTCAAGCAGGGCTGGGCTGGGCTGTGGTACCCAAAGGTAAGAGCCAGAATGTGTGTGAGGCAGTTGGGTAAGGCCACTGTACCTGGCAGTGAATGCCAGGGCAAGAGGTAGACCAAGTCAGACTGGGCCAAGCACCCACATGAGATCTGCCACTAGGACGTGGCTTGATGGAGCAGCTTGGGGAACTCCTCTGTCAGGATGCAGTCCATGATGCTGAGCACAAGAACTGAGGCAGGGAGCAGCCCAGCCCAGGCCAGACTATAGTACCCACCAGCATACTTGTGAGTCAGGTCTGGGGAGGGGACATTTTGGGCTAGGTCATAACACCCACTGGCAGATCTGAGAATCAGAACTGAATGTGGGACAGGCTGGGTTGGGCCACAACACCAGCCAGTCCACATTAGAGCTGGGACTGGGGACTGACTATGCTGGGCTAGGTTGCAACATTCCCTCGCATTGCTGGGGATGGGTTAGCCAGCCCATAGCACCTACTGGTGAATGCCGAGTTGAGGAAGGCCGTACCAGACACAGGTACGACTCCACAGGTAAGACTCCATGGGGGCAAACCTGGCAGGGGGACAGTAATGGCTTCCCTGCTAGGTCACTGCTTCTACTGGTCAGTGTAAAAACTGGATCTGGGAGCAGACTAGGCTGGGCAGGGCTATAATACCTGTAAGCCTGCATGTGACCTGGGTTAGGAGGAGAGTCTGGCTGGGCTAAGTAACCATATGCCTTGATACATGTATGAGGCAGAGTAAGTGCAGGCTGATTGGGCTTTAAGGCAGCATCAGCTGGCAAGTACTGGGACTGGGGGTAAGCCTTGTCAGGCTATACTGTAGTATTACCTGGAAAGTGCAAGATCCAAGGCCTAGAATGGACCTAGCAGGAAAACTGTGGGCACCGTTCTGATGGATTGTAGCTCCCACCAGTAAACATGAGAACCAGGGCTGGGGGTGGGTCTGACTGGACAAGCAGTAGCACCTGACAGTGTTAGTATGGGCTGGTAGTAGGGTTGACCTGGCTGAGGTAGCCTGCAACACCCATGGCTGTGTATACGGGAGCTGAATGGGATGTGGGTAGGATGGACTGGACCAGTCTGCTACACATGCCAACCAGCACAGGGCTGGGTGGGCCTGGTGTGGGTTATAGGGGTTGCTCTTACTAGGCTGCAGTTCCTGATGGTATGTGTGAGGGCTGAGTGTGTGGTGGGCAGGTTTAGTTGAGACCACAGCATCCACTGGTTTCTATAGGAGATAAGGCTTGGGACAGAATTGACTGGGTGACTGCAACCACCAGTGTATGTGTGTTTAGGCTGGTGTGGGTGGCCAGCTGAGCCAGATCGCTACAACTAAGGCCTCAGAATCTTTCAAGTAGTAGCCTGCAGAGGCTGAAGAATCTGTTCTTTTCTAAATTCAGCTTTGCAATGTTCAAATACCACTTTTCTGTTTTTGTTCATTTGAGTAGCCATAAATACAACATCCATCTATAAGAAAGTGTTATTCTCTAGAACCAATATGGCAGAATAAGGTAAGGACACATTTAAACAGATGGAGAAATGTTGGCCAATGTGAAACAGAGACGGCACGTTCTAGGAAATGGAAGAGGACAGAATAATAGCAGAGGTGTACCTGGAGACTGACAGACACAAGAAAGCAGGGGACACAAAAGTGGGGTGCTGCAGTGACCAAAACTGTAGGACTTTCAGCAGGCAGCAATCTGAAGTGAATCAGCAGCCAGAACTCCATCATAACAAGGTAGAAAGGGACTCTCACTGGGAGCTCAGGAGGTGAACCCAGACAAGAATGACCCATCCTGCCTTTCTGTTTGATTGCACCAGGGGCAGAGACAGAGCGGTGGGTCCCAGATGGGTGGTGTGGGAACCAGCCCAGTGTGCACACTAAAACCGAATTGGGCACCATTTTGTCTAGAGAGACAAAGGCTATGGGACAGGACTGAGCATGCACTGAGCTGGGAGTGAACTCATTTCTGGCTCAGCAAACTGCAACAGCATGGCATCCTACAGGTCCACTCAAGAGAGGACCTGGTAGCACTCAGACCTGATGGCCAGCAGATCAAGAACTCCAATACTGACACATCAGTTGCCATGTTGTACATTGTGGGAAAAGCTTCACTTCAGGGACAACAGTGAACTGTGCATGTGCTGAGCTGGGAGTGAACTCACTGAGCTCAGTGCATTGCACTGGTCCCACAGAGAAAATACTGATTTTGTCATTTACAGGTCAAAATGAGTCCATGTGAACCCAGACCTAATGGCCAACAGGTTCCAGCAAGGTCAGTACCATCAACAACCTAGCTAGTAGCGTGGCCTTGTGGAACCCAGGCTCTGTGTGCTGGGTTCGAAGCCCATGTGTGTGCTCTCTGATTTCTCTTAGTCACTGCTTCTGGGAAAGCCCAACAGGCCTCAGCTTCCTGTATCCCTGGGGTGTGCCATGGGTCAGGGGTGTGGGGCAGGAGGGATTCAGACTCTTATCCACTGTCCTTAGCTTTGGGATGGGCACTCTGGGCATGTGTGGGTCTTTGGGAAGTTGGGGGTAGACACCAGAAGTTTTCACTCTGTTCTTTTTTTTTTTTTTTAATATTTATTTATTTATTGGAAAGTCAGATATAGAGAGCAGGAGAGAGGAAGATCTTCCATCCGATGATTCACTCCCCAAGCGAGCCCAACGGCCAATGCTATGCTGATCTGAAACCAGGATTCAGGAACTTCTTCCGAGTTTCCCACACGGGTACAGGGTCCCAAAGCTTTGGGCCATCCTCGACTGCTTTCCCAGGCCACAAGCAGGGAGCTGGATGGGAAGTGGAGCTGCCGGGATTAGAGCCGGTGCCCATATGGGATCCAGCATGTTCAAGGCGAGGACTTTAGCTGCTAGGCCACGCCGCTGGGCCCAGTTTTGCCTTTAAAACATCAAATAAATGTTTTTAAAAAATGGTAGCAGCCTTGTAATGCAGTGGTTTAAGAATCCTCTTGCAACGTGGGCATCCCTTATAATGCCAAAATAGAGAAAACAAGGCAACGAATTGCATTTCTTCATGTATTAGTATGGATTCAAGAATTCACATTCGTGAGTGAGAGCAGGCATGTCATGTGGGTTATCCATGATGTGCGTGTAGCTGTGTGTATGGTGGGGAAATGTACATGTTGGCAGGCATCTCACTGTTGAGTCTGGGAAGGGCAAGGGTGTGGGTGTGGCAGAAGCAGGGCTGTCCCACCATGGTAACCAGGGGAGTCTGTGCAGGGACAGGAACTACAGGGTCTTGCAGAGCAGGAGAGGCTGGTCCAGCTGCAGGATCTTCTGTCTGGTGTGGCAATAATGCCTGCCTTGAGAGGGGCCCTGAGGGGTACAGAACTAAGGTGAGCTGTGGTATCCGGGGCCTGGGATCCTGGTGCTGAAGAGCAGGGTCAGTGCTCCTGGGCAGGGCGCTGGTGGGGAGGCAGGACTGAGTGAGTGAGGAATGAATGAGGTGGACACGCAGGGATCAGCCCAGCAACTGCCACCCCTGGTGCATTCTGTGTGGCTGGGAGGGGTCTCTGTCCTTGCCGCCTCCTGGTCCTGGCTGTTCCTGAGGGACAGGTCCAGCCCAGGCCAGGCAGCAGTGGCAGAGAGCTCCAGGGTTCCCTGTGATGCAGCCTGAGCTGGGCTGGGAACTCTGCTTAAAGGAGGATTGGAACAGGGCCTGCCTATGAGTGGGAGAGGATGAGATCCAGGAAGGAAGTGGGGGTAGAGTGTGTTCATGTACCATACAAGATCCACCTGCTGGTGCATGCTGTTGTGTTTTGCTCAGCGCTGCTGTCTCTCTCACATTGCTGCAGGCATGTTGGATGCTTTGAGACCCTGAGTTTGATTGACCCTCAACTATCATCTTAGTGCTCAGTTGTCTTCAGCCATAAACCTTTGCACGCTTGGAGGTTATCCTTTTATTTCAATCAAACTTACAAGTATTTATAGTTGAAAAAGTTAATGATTCTTTAAGATTTCTTATGAGAGGCTGGCATTGTGGTGCAACATGGAAAGCTGCTGCCAGCAATGCCAGTGTCCCATGTGGCTGTTGAACAGAGTCCTGTGTGCTCCACTTCTCAGTCAGCTCCCTGCCCTTGTGCCTGGAAGAGCAGCAGAAGCTGGCCTGAGTGCTGGGACCCTGCAGCCATCAGAGAGAAGCTGGAAACTGGTGGATCCTGCTTTGGCCTGACCCAGGGTTGGCTTTGTGACCATCTGGGAGTGAAGAATTAGGTGTGAGATCTAACTGCCTCTTCCTTCTCTAACATTCAAATAAATAAATAAATGAAGTTTCTCATGGCAAGCAGTATTCTTTGTGTCCTCTCAGTCTGCCTTACCAGCAGCTACTGACCCGACACCTGAGCTGACCTTGGCTCCCCATGTCATACTCACAGCCTCTCCGTGAGTCCCCTAGTGTCCGCCCGCAGCCATTGTGTGATGCATCATGTTTGTATTTCTCCATTGTGCGGTTTTATGGACTAAAAAGTCAGAGAATTTTGATTCTGAGAATTTTTCCCCCTTGGGTATTAGTTGTTTCATTTTAAAGTTTTGTTTTTATCCTAAATGAATTAATATATCACTGGAAAGTCAGAGAGAGAAAGAGAGAAAGGAAAAAAAGAGACAGAGGCAGGCAAATGAAGAGAGATCCTCTATCTGCTGGTTCACCCCCACATGCAGTAGCCAGGGCTGGACCTCTCTGAATTCTGAGTCCAACGCTCCATCTTGGTCTCCCCTGTGCGTGGCCCAGTGCTTGAAGGACCATGTGCTGCTCCAGGGTGTGTGTTAGCAGGACACTGGACTGGATGCTGAGCACTGCAATGTGGGATGCAGCTTTAACAGTGTTGACTTAACGGTTGGTGCCCAATAGTTGTCCCTCATTTTATTTTTGATTAACACATAGAATTTGTTAGTATATATTTCTTTTCATGGTAAATTTTTTTCACATTTTACATTTCATTATTATTATTGTTATTATTATTATTGTTATTATCATTTTGTGATACAGTTCCATAGGCTTCTGGTATTTCCCTTATCCCATCCCCAATCCCCCGCCACACACACCTAGTTCCTCTAGATCAATTCTCTTCATACTCAGTCATATGTCCATCATTGTGGGAATGGACAATGTCAGAGAGTCTAGTATCCTATTGTCTATATAGTATCCAATTTCATTGTAAGTCCATCTTTGTCTGGAAGTAGAAATGCATACTACATTGTATCCTCATATCTGGATATGTTAGTCTCCATTTCACAGCTACTGTTCAACCTCTCAAATGAAAAGTCATAATACAAAATCAACAGTAGAAAGAAAATAGAAATTTACAATGCTATGAAGTTAAATAACATCTTACTAGATATGACAATCTCCATTATACAGCTTCCATACATTTCTTTAAATGAAGAGCCACAAAAAAAAATCAATATCAGGAAGAAAAAAATTAACAACACCCTGAAGTTAAATAACATGCTACTAAATGATTAATGTGTAGTTGAAGAAATGAAAATCAAGAACCTTCTTGCAGAAAATGATGCTACTCTATGACCTATGAGTTATTAAAGAATTTAATCAGAAACAAGTGTTTTGAAGAGGTGTAAATAACAGAAAACTTCAAAATCCATGCGATATAATTTCTGCCGATTTTTGGTGGTGAAGTGTGTATCTTCTAGGCAACAATTGGATGGGTTTTGTTTTTAAATCCGTTCTACTAATCCATGGCGTTTGATTGAGCTTAAGCCAGTTACATTCAGGGTTAATATGTATGGGTGGTACTTTGTGACCAGAAACAGCCCACATGCATGCTGGTGGGTGCTACAGCCTTGCCCAGCCTGTTCTGAGTACAGTCCTGGCTCTGCCACTCACCAGTGGGAGCCGCAACCCAGAGGAGGAGTCCCCAGAGTTCCCTATTAGGCCTGTTCCCAGCCCTGGATCTGGGTTGATGCTGGCAGGTTCTTCAACTCAGCCTGACATGTCCCACCTGCAGTTTCAGCTCTCGCTGGCTGGTGTTGCAGCTTAGCTCAGCCAGCGCAGCCCACACCTGTCCTGGCCCAAGTGTGTGAGCACAGCTCAAACATTTCTCCAAATAGTCTCCAAAAAAAGTTTATTCATCAGTAGTTGATAAAGCAATTTTAAATAGCATGTCATTTACATTAAAATATTTTTATAGTCTTTGTAAAATCACATAAAATTAATATATGTTATGGATAATCTCCCTGAAGATATGTGCATATGCAATAAAATACACATGTAATGTCAATGCATGTACATATTGTCTTACCGGCCTAGGTTTTATTTATATTAAAAATTATAACAGAGAGAAGCCTAAAAGTTATGTAAGTTCACAAGTATGAACTAGAGTAAATCAAATCAGGACTCCAAAATAAACAAGGGGGTAATGCAAAACATGAATTAGACTCAGGCTCCAGCAGTTAAATGGTCACATTATTCTGTAATATGCCTGGGATAAGATGACACAAATTGGCTGGCACTGTGCCGGGTAGTGATCCTGCTAGTGATTCAGCTCCAGCAGTATCAGGGATAGTAGTTCTAGCTAGAGTTTAATGTCCAACATCATCAGTGGTGTGGTCAATGGCATTGGCGCCCAGCAGAGGGTGCCATGGCTCTGGCATAGGACCCCATGAGATGTGATTGAGCGTTCTGCTGCCTGTGTAGGCTGAAACCTAGTTCTGTGGCCCTCCCAAGTTGAAATTAGTCTCCAAAATAAAACATACACAGTCTGTTAGGTTCAAATTAGAATGATTTGTATCCTATTATTTATATACTATTATTTGCTCCCAAAAGTGAGAAATCCGTGTGGGCAGTAGTTTCAGAGAGTAGAAACCTGAGGTTTTCATTATGCTGAGCTGAGAACCATGACCAGAACCTTCTATCTGGTTAAATCCTATGGTAGAAAAATAACGTTGGTATTGCAAATCATGTCTCATAACAGAGGAATACAGTATAATCTTCCTCCACGCATTCCTCCAATGTGGTAGAAGACCACTCTCTAACGAGACACTTTGTGATCTCTGGTCTCAGTGGATCTGTCTGAGAACCAGGATTGCTAGGCTTGTTTCTAAAACACTGAGGGTGTGCTTGGTGCTGTGGAATAGTGAGTTAACCCATCGCCTTCGGTGTCAGATTCACATCTGGGCAGCACTGGTATTTCCAGCTGCTCCTCTTCTGACAAAGCAGTGAAAGGTGGCATCAGTGTTTGGGTCCCTGCACTCCCATGGAAGACACAGATGACGCTTCAGGCTCCTGGTTTGGGCCTGGCACAGCCCCATGCAGTTAGCTATTTGGGGAGTGAACCAACAGATTGAAGATCTCTGTTTTCCTCTTTCTTTCTTTTTTTTTTTTTTTAAAGATTTATTTTTATTATTTTTTGTATTGGAAAGGCGGATATACAGAGAGGAGAGACAAAGATCTTCCGTCCGATGATTCACTCCCCAAGTGAGCACAACGGCCGATACTATGCCGATCCGAAGCCAGGAGCCTCTTCCGGGTCTCCCACGCGGGTGCAGGGTCCCAAAGCTTTGGGCCATCCTCGACTGCTTTCCTGGGCCACAGGCAGGGAGCTGGAAGGGAAGTGGGGCAGCCAGGATAGAACTGGTGCCCATATGGGATCCCGGGTGTGACCACTGCGCCACCGCGCCGGGTCCTTTCTTTTTTCTTAAAAAAAAAAAGTCACAAGTGTTGTCACTCAATTTTCCTGTCAGAAGTTGAATGGAATAGAGGAATCATGATTTAACAAGGCCTGGGGGTGAGGCTGGCACTCAGCATGAGATCCTGATCAGGTGCTTGCTACTGGCACTGACACGGTTACCAACAGGGAATCTTCTGCTGGACTGTCTCCCCCTTCTGTGACATCCAGGTGACTCCTGGGCCCAGACTGGTCTGAGACTCCCTGGTCTGCAGCCCTTCCTGAAACAGCACCAGAATCATGCAGTCTGCTCCCAGACTGTGGTCTTATCGGACAGCTCAGCATGAAATGTCCAAGTGTCAGTGTCTGTTCCCTGGCTCTCACACAGCCAGTTACTGCATTGGTGACCTCATCAGTTGTCAAGGCCATGATACGACTTCTTTTGCATCTTCTCCCCAACCTGTTTCCAGCTGAGTCCTGCTCTGGTTCCCAAGTTCCCACCTGCATCATCTGCCCCTCCCATCCACATTCTGTTCTCAATGCAACAGCCAGCATGACCATTTATAAAGTTGGAATTGATAGCTGATGTTGGACCAGTGTGTGTTAAACCACTACTTGTGCAAAGAGCATGCCATATTTGAGTGCAGGTTCAAGTCCTGGCTGCACCACTCCCAAAGCAGTTTCTTGTTAATGCATCTGGGAAGATGGCCCAAATATTTTAGTCTCTAACCCATTTTTCATAATGTGGTGAAAGATTTTTCCTTTCTTATCCAGCCGGTAGTGCACAAGTCCCTGGTGAGCCAAGGTAAGTGTGGGCACACATATGGTGCTCAGTGTAAGGAGTCAGGGAGATCCCACCTTCTCTCCTTTCCTACCTGAGTTTTTTCTTCATCACAACAGTGACCTCAGCTCCAAAGACAAGGATAGCAATAACTCCAAGGATAGCAATAACTGGGCAGGGTGACCTGAGGAGGTGGTGCTGCGGAAGGAAGTAAGAGCAAGGAGCCCTGGCCCCCAGGCCACGGCTCTGACCCTTTGAAGGTGCCCAGGATGGCTCTGCTGTCCCTGACAGGAGGCTCTGCCCCCTTCCCTCCTTACCTCATCTCAGGGTGAGGGGCTCAGACAGCTCCTTGTGCTGCACATGGCACGTGTATCTCTGCTCCTCTCCAGAAGGCACCAGCACAACTGCCCACTTCTGGAAGGTTTCATCCCGTGTAGCCCTGGTCTCCACCAGCTCCGTGTTCTGGGTCTGGTCCTCCCCATCTCACTGCCAGGTGAGTGTGATCTTCTTGGAGTAGAAGCTCAGGGCCCAGCACCTCAGGGTGGCTTCCTGGTTGGAGAGGGGGTGGTGGTTCACATATGCTTTGGGTGTATCTGAGAAGAATCAGGAAATTAGGCTTGCATTGCCACTCACCATGTGCTAAAACACTGATCATGTGATCATCCTGAGTCTGGTCAGGAAGGTGTACAACCATCATAGCCTGTGCACAGGAATGTGGGATATTTGATATCTTGGGAAGTTCTAGAATCAGGCTGAGACAGTCGAGGGTAGTAGACTCCAGGTCTCTGGGGGAGGAGAGGCCCCTGGTCCTGAGTGCAGGCTGAGGGACTGGGGTCTGATCTGCAGGCCTGTTGATGTGAGGTGGAAAATCTCCTGCCCCCTCGCTGCTGCAGGCTTTCAGGGCGTTGAACCTTACTTATCTCAAGGAAAGGTATCCCCTTTTCTCTCCTAGGGTTCATCCTGGCTTTTCTCGGAGGAGTTGGGGTTCCTCAGAGCCCCGAGATGATTCTTTCCTCTGCAGCAGAGGGAGGGCGAGTTCCACTGTCTTCCCCTCTATGTGGGAAGCACAGGCTGGAAGACCCAAAGTCATGGCGTAGAACCCTGAGCCCCACGCTCCTGTATGCTGCAGCACCTTCTGCCCCATCTCCAGGTATCTGCGCAGCCACTCCAGGCACGTGCTCTCCAGGTAGGCCCTTTGGTGCTCAGCTTCACCCGCCTCCTCCAGCTTGCGCTTGCTGATCTGAGTCGCCATGTTGACCACAGTCCAGGTGCACAGGTCCTCACTCAGGATGATGTAGTCTGTGCCATCATAAGCTCCCTGAAGGCAGCCAAACAGGAGGTGCCCATCTGGTTCCACTTGGCAGCCATGCATGGCCTGAAAGGTATAAGGCTCTGGCCCTCCCCACAGTCAGTCCTGGGCTGGCAACACACTCAAGAGACAAATCTACTCACTTAACCCTGACTCGCAAGTCAGACAGGAGTGATCCCTGAGCTTCTTTTTATGGACATTAGGGCAAATCCCCTGGATCACAGCGATGGGCGTTCCCCTCTTCCTCATCCAGCCCAGGCCCTTCGTTGGCAAGGGGGCTACTCAGCAGCCCCACTCTGGTTATGTAGTAGTTCCAAAGGGTGTTGAGGTTCTTGAGGTAAATCTGATTGGAGTATCTCAGATTCTGAGTCTCCTTATCCTAGTACTCTGGCTCCACCTGCTGCATTCATGGTGCCCACAGTTCAAACCTTAGTGTGGCTGTCAAGCATAGGAACTGCATGTCATCCATGCAGCCCAAGTGATGAAGCCGGTCTCTCTGTGCCAAGGTCTGGGCATGGTGGTGTAGAAATACCTCAGAGAGTGGGAGCCTGATGAAGGCAGGGGCTGAGATGCTGCAGGTGGGACTGTATAGTCCGAGGTCTATTAAGATCTGGCTGGGAGGAGCGGACTTAATGATTTCGAGACTGAGAGAGGTGACTGGACAGGGGACTGGGTAAGGGGAGGGCAGGACAGGTGGAGGTGGGGACATTTGCACGGCGGGGGCGGGGGAGGATGATGGTGAGGTGGCAGTGGAGAGGCAGCTCCCAGGGTCCTGTGTCCCCTCCGTATGGTCCCCTTGCTTCTGCCCCACAGGGCCCATCTCCCTCCCAACCTGCACTCAAGCTCCCGGGTCTCCCTCAGGGACAGGCCCCCACCCCCCGCCCCCGTGAGCAGCAGGAGGAAGGTCCAGGACTCCATGGATGCTATCCCGTGGGTCTGGGAAGAGGCTGATACCTTTGACTGTATAATGCGGGGCAGGTGGCGCTGATATTTCTGTGGAAGTGGCACGCCCCATGGGAGCGCTGGTAGAACCCGGCCCACATTAGGACAGTTCAGGCAGTAGGGGGGGATAGTTTAGGAGCCAGGGGACATTTTAGGAGCCTGGCGACCCAGGTACCTGTGCCAAGGTAGCACAGTTTAGCTGTTTTCTCCCTTGCCCTGGCGCTGGAGCTCTTGCCTCCTATAGTTACAGAGAGAATAATGGGAGAGAAGGAAAGAGAGAGAGAGAGAGAGAGAGAGATTGAGATTGACTTTCAATCTGAGGTTTCACGCCCCTGTGACCAGCGTAGTATGGAAATAAAGAGCCAGGAAACAACAGCAAGTGCATGGAAAGTTTGAAATAAAAGCCCCTTGGAGAAGATACTGGGCAGTATACCTGGGCTTTTGAAGGCTTTTCACCTAAATGCCCAGGCAGCAGACGATGCTTGGGTTGGTAAGGAAGAGACTGTTGGTGGTGGAAACAGCTGTGGCAGCACCACACAGACACACCCCAGCCCCCTGGGTTATCTTTACAAACCTTGGGCTTCTGAGACCTAGACCAGCCTCACACAAAATGAGTCCAACATCCAGGGCCTAGGCAACTTCTCCCACCTGGGTGATTGGGTCATCATCTCCTGCCTTCCCAGAGGCGTTGGGAACTAGATCAGAAGTGGAACAGCATGGTACAGCAGCCATAACACTAACCAGACATTGCAGGAGGTAGTTTATCCCGTCCAGTGGGTCATACTCCTGGTCATCAACATGAATGTTCGTAACAGCACTGAACAGTACACTGGAAGTAGCTAAACTGGCCAATGCCAAGTTGAACATATTTAACAACAATTTTTGGAAAGGAGTATAACCAAAAACTTGTGAAGCATCTTTAAAGGATTCCTTGGGTGGAACAGGAAGCTAGAGCTGGTCAGAGGCTGGGAAATCGGACATCAAAGCTGTTGTGTATATGTGTAAGTTTTTGGAAGGCAGTACTACATACATACACACATACACACACACACACACACACACACACACACTGCAAGAGGGAGAGAGAAAGAGAGACATATTCTATCCACTGGTTCACTGCCCGAATGGCTCCAACCTCTGGTGTTGTGGGAGCTTCCTCAGGGTGTCCCATGTGAGTGAAGGACCTAAGTACTTGGGGAATCTTCACTGCCCTCCCATGCCATTAGCAAGCAGATGGATCTGAAGTGGAGCAGCAGGGACGCCATGACAGTGGACTGCTTTACAAGCTCTGCCACAGGCCACAGCTCTTCTGACATTTGGATTTCAGGATCCCTTGAAGTTCTCTTGCATTAGGAATGAGACCAAAGGAATTTAAAAAAATGTGAGTTCTAAAGTTAGACAGGAAGCACTCCATGCCTCATAAGGTGGGCTCTTCTCCGCCTACCCCTGTCTTGAGCCCCTGCTGCATGGTGTCTCCTCTTTTCCCTCCCAAGGCCTCACCTGCCCAGGTCTTTGTCAGCACCAGGGCCCCTGAGAGCAGCAGGAGGAGTCCCAGAGTCCTGGAACCCCCATCCTCAGGATCTGTGGAAAGCTCCAATCCAGACATTATAATGGATAACAGGCAACATTGACACAGAAATCATTGTGAGTGTGACCTGGGCCCCTGTCACAAGTGCCCAAGCAGAGTAACCTGACCCAAGTTGTCCCCCAGGAAGGTTGTTCTCAAGAGAAGGTTGTTTATTGAAACCTAGTTCAGCCTAGGATTTCTTCAAGTGTCCCAACTCACCACGTGATCATTCCTCTGCACCTGCTATGCTATGTCCAGCCTTTGCCAGACATTGTATTAATGGAGCTGCCTGATCCTGAACTGTGACCTCCAAACTAAGTTGGAATAAACCTCTTCTTTTCCAAGACACTCTTGTCCAATATTTTAGTTAAGGTAAGGAGTAGGTGACTGATACATTAAGACTTCTTGGTGTTCCAGATTGGATCTAAAGCAGCCTCACACATCTTCCCTAGCTCCATTCTGAATCAATGCACGGAAGGCTGGAGGAGTCTTACAATCTCAATTGTCTCCTCACAGGTCTGTGATGTGTCTGGGAGCCTCTCAGACCAGAGTCCCTATGCTCATGTTTGGGGTCCTGAGAGTCAGGAGGGTGTGAGAGATTGCCCCTGGATCTCTGTCTGCTTATCCCATGTTGGAGGCTATAAGCACATGGCATACCGGGTTCCTGGGGGAACAGCCTGACAGGGAGGACTCAGCTAACCAAGACCTCAACTTGGCCTGTTCACTGGGCATGCTGTGATAGTGGTGGGCCGCCACCTCTGCGCCCCAGTCTCTTTTCTGTCATTGGAGGAGTTGTGCTAGGACTTCCCTGGTAAACAACTCTAGAAAGTTAAATGTAACACTCATCCTGCTGATTAGCCACATGTAACAAGTTTGCCCTGAGGCATAGCTTCCAGCCCAGGTGCTAGCTTATGTGCACCTGGAAGTTAGGGCCCCTCTGCCCATGGCCTGAGGCACAGCTTCCTGCCCTGCATTCAAAACTGTGACCTATCACTTGACTGGAGGGTTCAGAGAGATAGACATGCCTACTAGCCAGTTACAACGTCATTGTTGAGTGGGAGTACTTTCAGGACCACCCTTCTGCTGGCCCCTTTGCTGCTTTGTGTAAGCTTGTAACTCCTTCCAGATAAACAGACATCCCTCACTCGTTTTTCTCCTGTGGTTCTTCTGCTAATGAACACCATAGCCTCACCCCTAGGAACCTCCGAGAGGAGGGTACTCCTTCACTCAGGTAATCACCCTCAGTTCATGGAGAGTGTGCTGGAGTCTCCCATACTTTTGTCCAGGCAGTGACATTTTTAGGTGCATGCCAAATGAGCAAGCCATGTTCCTCATCTTTTTCTGTTGACTGGCCATCTGATGGCACCTATGACTAAACTTAGGGTCCATAAAGTTATAATTGGCAATACGTGCCATCTAAGTTGATTTTAAAACTCCTGTCTGCTGCATGCCATGGGAGCTTAAAATCTCCTGACCCTCCTGCAGCCCAGTGGTTCCTGGAGTGCATCATAAGCTGAGGTCACCAAGTGTGGCTGATGGACTCCTCCTTTCATCCTACACTTGTGTCTGATTTATCTCTCACGCTTGGTAACCCTGTAATCTCCTCAACATTGGGTTATATCTGTGCTGCTCAAGGTGCCCTGCCTCAACCCTGCAGTCTTGTCCCTGAGCACTAGGTCTTTATTTTCTGTGGTTGCCACCTGCTCATTTAGATATAAATGAATGTTTGAGAAACAAGAAATGTGCTTGAGGGCCATTCAAGTGCTCACAATGTGCTCCCTATGAAGATGAGGGTCAGTGCTCCTGCCCTCACAGTGGCTCCTCCCTTTGCTGCTGCTCCACTGGAAGGAGGAACCCTGAATAAATATGTGGTAGTCATACCATAAGTTCAAGTTTAAGGGGGCTGTTATAGTGTTCCTTCTTCTGGACCAGGAAAGTCTTCTAAGAGCGTGGGAAACACAAACTGCGTGTGTACTCCTGGACTTAGAATTTGTAGAATTATTCTTTCTTCCACCTCTGGGTGTCAGACACACTCAGTGTCCTATCTCAGCTGTTGCTTTCAGCCTTGGTGTATTCTTGGTGAAGGTGACCTCTATCCTTGCAGGCTCATGTGAGATCACAGGACAGCTGCAGCCCAAGAGGCAATCTCACCGCGCCCCCCGCTGGCAGCATCCATGTACTGCAGGATGAAGTGGGTCCAGCCAACCTCTAGGCTTTGTGCTCACTGTCAGACTGCTCTGGGTGTCAGGTGGTTTCCTCAGTTTTTACACTGTTCTATAGGATTACGTTTTACAAGATAGTACTCATGTGAGCCCTAAGATAATGGTTCCAAATTTGTCAACAAATTCCTGCAACATCCAGGGCTAAACTAGGCAGAAGCCAGCAGCCAAAAATTACATCCTCATCTCCATTACAGCTGTAAAAATCAGTTAATGCCTCCTATTTTTCTGTTTGCTTTTGCTTTTTTCACAAGATTGTCTTGGTGATTGGAAAACTTGTAGTTCAGCACAAATTAAAGTACTGTTTTGTTTTAGTCCTTTGAAACCTTATTGGTGTCTTGATACAGGTTGCATTTAATCTAAAATTGCTGAGTTGTATGGATGTTTTAAATAATTCTGTACTTGAGCCATCTTCTGCTCCCTTCCTAAACTCACTGTGATGGCTCTTGCCGTCTGCCAAGGATGGGGAGAGGGTGCTAAGTTCAGCCCTTTGAGTGGTCATGCAGATACAGAGCTGGCAACACCTGGGTCTCACAGTCAACACACCCTGCACAATCTCGGGCAGTACCCGGGCACACATGGGGCTGGCAGCGATATATGCCAAGAGAAGGCCATTCTGCTTGGGTACAAGTCTTTGCCTGACACTTTGCCTGTCTCTCAGCTCCATCTGCAGGCCCTGATCTAAACAGGCAGCATTAGCATCCGGCCAGTGTGGATTTAATCAGCTCAGAAGTGAGTTCCAATGATGAGCCCTGCGGTTCCTTGGTTTTCTGCCCAAGGATGGGGGAAGGGCAGTAAGGCCTGCTGCTTTTGCAGCACCTGATTGTCACTAAACCACAGGTGGGATTCACAGTTATTGGACCATGCACAGTCACTGTGAAGCTGATAATGACAAATCCAGTCTGCCCTACTACAGCACACAGTTCAGATACCACAGGAAATTTTGAGGTTCCATCTGTAAGTTCTGGTTTGTGGGTGGAAACGTTTGGGTTTTGCCAGTTGCTGGGTCTCACAGCTGCACCTGGCTCTGAGTTGTAAGGCAAGGTCCTAAGTTCCCTCTCCTTACCTGCTCCCTGGTGACTGGAGTCTTGCTCTGCTTTGTGGCAGAGATGGCAGGAACAGGTGCAGGTGACCCCTTAGGCACCAATCTAAAGAGAGTCTAAGCTCTTAGTATGTACATGTGGGCCTGGGGGCAGGGCCATGGAGTCCTGTTGGCTTTTTTTAAAAAAAGATTTATTTATTTTTATTGCAAAGTCAGATTTACAGAGAGAAGGAGACAGAGAGGAAGATGTTCCCTCCATTGTTTCACTCCCTAAGCAGCCGCAACGGCCAGAGCTGTGCTGACCTAAAGCCAGGAGCCGGGAGATTGTTCTGGTCTCCCAGTATCTCAAGGCTTTGGGCCGTCCTTGACTGCTTTCCCAGACCACAAGCAGGGAGCTGGATGGGAAGTGGAATAGCTGGGACTGGAACCAGCGCTGTATGGTATCCCGGTGCATGTAGGGTAGGACTTTAACCACTAGCCTATTGCACCAGGTCCTCCCTGTTGGTTTTTATCGTGGCAGGCCTGCTTCTGGGTTTCAAGTCCAAATTCTGCGCTTAATTCACTCTTGTCTCCTAATTGGAAAGCAAGATGCCTTTTTTCACATTGTGCCTCTTGGGACTGAGGGAGAGATAATCATGGGTGTTCTCAGTTTTTTCTTTTTTATATAAAATTTAGTTATTTATTTTAAGTGAAAGGGAGAGAGAGACCTTCCATTTTCTGGTTCATTATCCAACTGGCCACAATGCCTGGGACTGGGCCAAGCCAACTCCGGGAACTTGTAACTCCATCTTAGTCTTCCAACTGGATGACAGGGGCCCAGACACTTGCACCATCTTATTTATGCTTCTTTGTTATACATGCATAAGAAGGGAGCTGGAGTGGAAGTGGAGCACCTGGGACTTGAACAAGTGCACATAGAGGATGCTGGCTTTGGAGATGGCAGCATACGCCGCAGTGGCATAATCTGTTAAACCACAACGTGAGTCCCTTTTCTTGCTTTCTTCAAAGTGTCTTCTCTTATTGTTGCACCCAAACCAGGCACTCAGCTGCCTTCCATGCCTCTTGTGAAGGCCGAAGAGTTGTTCGAGTTATGTCTCCATGCTGAAAGGCTCACACAGGTGCCTTCCTCAGCCACCATCTCATTGGAAGCCTGCGTTTATGAATGTTGGCTCTGTGGTCTAGTGTACAGTCTACTCTGCAGAATGTTCTAAATGTACTTTAGAACAGTGTTTTCCCGTTGTTTATGAGTGCAGTGTTTAGATGCCTCTTAGGTCTTGATGGTTTATATTGCCGTTCAAGTTTTCTGTTCCTTTTTTGATGTGTAGATAAACTGCTTATGAATGATTAATTATTGAGTGTGAAGTATTCAAATGAAGTCTTAAATTTCTGACTTCCATTCTATTAGTTTTTCTTTGTGAACAATTATGTATTGCCTAATGGCAAATACATTCTGGGGCATTCATTCTTAGGCGATTTGCTTGTTTTATGACAACATAGAAGCTACTTATGTTACAGCTATGACATCATCTGAAGATAAATTCTTTTTCTTTTTTTTTTTAAAGATTTATTTATTTATTTTTAAAGATTTATTTTTATTATTTTTTATTGGAAAGGCAGATATACAGAGAGGAGAGACAGAGAGGAAGATCTTCTGTCCGATGAGTCACTCCCTAAGTGAGCACAACGGCCGATGCTATGCCGATCCGAAGCCAGGAGCCTCTTCCAGGTCTCCTACTCGGGTGCAGGATCCCAAAGCTTTGGGCCGTCCTCGAATGCTTTCCCGGACCACAGGCAGGGAGCTGGATGGGAAGCGGGGCTGCCGGGATAGAACCAGCGCCCATATGGGATCCTGGGCGTGCAAGGCAAGGACCTTAACCACTTGTGCCACCGCGCCGGGCCCAAATTCTTTTTCTTTTAAAGATTTATTTTATTCTTTTTATTGGAAAAGCAGATATACAGAGAGGAGGAGAGACAGAGAGGAAGATCTTCCATTTGATGGCATACTCCCCAAGTGATTGCAATAGCTGGTGCTGCGCTGATCCAAAGCCAGGAATCCAAAGCCTCTTCCTGGTCTCCCACATGAGTGCAGGGTCCCAAGGTCCTGAGCCGTCCTCGACTACTTTCCCAGGCCACAAGCAGGGAGCTGGATGGGAAGCAGGGCTGCCGGGATTAGAAGTGTCATCCATAGGGGATCCTGGGGCATTCAAGGTGAGGACTTCAGCTGCTATGCTATTGCCGACCCCAACATCTGCATTTTAATCATTATTTTGGTCAAAGCATGTGAATGACATCAGGCTTTGTAAAAATAGACAGGAAGAAACTGGCTTTTGGTAAAAATTTATTTTTATTGGAAAGGTTGAGTTACAGAGAGAAGGACAGAAAGAGAAGAAATACTCCATCTGTTGGTTGCTGCTCCCCAAATGGCAGTAATGGCCAGAGCTGAGCTGATCCAGTGCCAGGGGCTGAAGCTTCTTCTGGGTCTCCCACGTGCGCGTAGAGCACCAAGCACTTGAGCCATGTTCTGCTGCTTTCCCAGGCCGTTAGAGGAAGCTGGGTCACACAAGTGGAGCAGCTGGGACACAAAGCGGGCAGAGACTTAGCTTCTTTTGCTGTCACACCAACCCCTAATTTCCTGAAATCCAAGTTCATTTATGGATTATAGTATCTAATATATCATATGTAATATATGATATACATTTCTGTGCATATATGTATATGTGTATATATATTGCACATTCAATGTTTTAATCTATTTAAAACTTTGAATCTTAAACATGTCTCCTCTAGAAAGTAGTTTGACAAGATTCTTCTATTCAGCATATTAATCTCTATTATTTGATTGGATTTTTATTTCAGTTCTTGTCTATTTTACTCCCAATTCATCCTTATCTTATTCCGTATGTACTAAATCAACATTTTATAGAAATATTTGTCAATTTCTTTCTCCAAAGGTCAGAGTCACAGAGAGGGGGAGATGAGAGAGAATCTTTTATTTGTTGATTCAATAGCAAATAGTTTCTTTTCAGTGTTCAAAGCAAAATTGATTAAAGATATTAAAGATAGAAGCCTCCTGCAGGAGCCACAGAGTTCTTTTTTAAAAAATTCTTAATCTTATTTTAATATTTATTACAAAGGTGAGGGCGTTGCAGACCCCCATGGTCTTCTGATTAGGATGGAGAGGTGTGGGAGTAGGAAGATGGGTAAGACAGATGCTTCAGTTCTCCTTCCTGTGATGGGGGAGGGGCAGGGGAGAGAAAGTGTGCTGCTCCTTGCTGTCACACCACATCGGCACCCAGAGACCGAGATGGTCATTTGATGTCGTCTTTGAGGTCCCGGTGTGGGGAACAATGTTCTGAGGGTGTCACCTGAGTGATCTTGATTGTTGTGAGAAGTTGTTGACTTCATTACACCAGAGGAAGAATTTCTTCCTAAGGCTAATTGGTTGTTCTTATCTGTCTCAGTGTGCCCACAGACCAAATGCTTGTTGTAGAGCTTGGAAGGTTGTTAAGCTGTCCCTTTCTCCTTCTTTTGATGAGATCCTTGAAGTCTTCTATTGACTTAGAGGAGCTGTTTCTCTTGTTTGTGTGTGTGTGTGTGTGTGTGTGTGTGTGTTCATCTGGGTATGTTCTCCATTCTTGCATGAGGGTCAGCAACTGAATGGTTCAGTCCTGCAACATATGCTCCAAGATCAGCAGATATGTCTATACAATTTTCCCTGAGGTCGGAGATTGAGCTCAGTGGTCTAGTTTGGAAGCCCCCTAAGAAAGTTTACCTGCTATGTCCCTAGGCCCTGTGCTTGTGTGCCAGCTGGTATAGGCCTGTGTTCAGTCTGCCTCCTGGAGCAGCCAACACATGTACCAATGGGTGTAGCTGCCTGGTCACGCTGCTCCTAGCCCTGGCTCTCATATGAACCAGTGCATGCTGGAGCCTTGCTCAGCACAGGCTGCTCCCAGTTCCGGCTTTTGTGTGCATCAGAAGGTGCTGCAGCTTAGTCAAGGTGACCCCAAAGAAGCCCTACCTGGCCCAGACCTAGGACCATGTTTTGCATGTGCCAGTGGGTGCTGTAGTGCAGCCTAGCCTGGCCCACCCCTCCAGTCCCAGTGCTCGTCAGCATCTGAACTCTAGCACAGTCAGGCTCATCCCCAGCCCAGCTCTTGCATGAATTGGCAGGTGCTGTGGGCTAGCACCCGTGTGCCAGGATGTAGACTTTCAAGAGAAACACACCCCACAGAAAATAATTTTATAAAAAGATGTATTTACTTATTTTAAAGGTAGACAAATGGGGATGCACGCACACACACACTCCCCAAATGGATGTAACAGCCAGGACTGAGTAAGGCTGAAGCAAGAGGCAGAAATTCCATCTGGGTCTCCCACATGGGTGTAATTAGGTCCAGGACTGGGTCATCTTCTGCTGCTGCCCAGCTACATTAGCAGGAAGCTGGACAGGAAGCAAAGCAGCGGGGGCTTGAAATGCTGCTTGAAATGGTGGCAATCATGTGGCAGGTCAACCTTTGGTGCCATAATGCCAGCCCTTAGACTATACTTAATAAATTTAAGAATTCAAGAGTTTGGCGGTCTAGACTGTGGCTCAACAGGCTAATTTTCCACCTGCAAATGCCAGCATCACCTATTGGTGCTGGTTCATGTCCCAGTTGATCCAGTTCCCATCCAGCTCCCTGCTTTTGGCCTGAGAAAACATCAGAGCATGGTTCAAGCCCTTGGACCCCTACAACCACGTGAGAGACTGAGAAGACGCTTCTGGCTCCTGGCTTCAGACTGGCTTAGCTCCAGCCATGGCAGTCATTTGGAGAGTAAACCGGCAGATAATCTGTCTCTCAGATCTGTCTTTCCCTTTCTCCATAAATCTGTTCTTCAAATAAAGATGAAATAAATCTCTTTTTTAAAAATGCAAGGTTTTAAAAATGTTAGTACTTGAGTCTGCACCAAGATGATCAGAGTTAAGAGCAGGGAAGGGGATAGATGGGAAATTAGACGGAACCTAACCCGTTTATTTGGAATGTGAAATAATGGGATTCTTCTCTGTTAATTGTAGAACTTTGATCCTTTATCTTCATGATCCTTTCTAAAGATTTATTCATTTATTTATTTTGAACTCAGAGTTACAGAGGGAGAGACAGAGAATAAGAGAGAGATCTTCCTACCACTGATTCACTTCCTAGACAACTGCAATGGCCAGGGCTGAGCCAGGCCAAAGAGAGGAACTAGGAACTTCAACCAGGTTTCCCAGTGAGCAAGACGCTTAGTTGTCCTCTGTAGCTTTTCCCCAGCCCATTAGCAAAACGCTGGACCAGAAGTAGAGTAGCTGAGAACCAAACCAGGACTCATATGGAATGCCAACATTGCAGGAGATAGCTTTTACCTCCTATACCACAACACCAGCTCCAAGAATCTGACGCCATTAAAAAGACTGAATTTGGGTCTGGCACGATGGCCTAGTGACTAAAATTTTTGCCTTGCATGACCAAGGATCCCCACTGGGTACCAGTTTGTGCCCTGGCAGCCCCGCTTCCCATGCAGCTCCCTGCTTGTGGCCTGGGAAAGCAGTAGAGGACAGCCGAGGACCTTGGGACCCTGTACCAATGTGGAAGACCTCGAGGAAGCTCCTGGTTGCTGGCTTTGGATCAGCTCAGCTCTGGTTGTTGTGGCTACTTGGGAAACAAAGCAGTGGATGGAAAATCTTTGTCTCTGTGTCCTTCTCTCTGTAAACTTGCCTTTCCAATAATAAATACCTCTTTTAAAAAAAATGACCAGGGGTAAAGGCAGAAAGAACAATACAGAAAACAGCTCCAGAGTAAGGACAGGTTGAATGAGTCTACAAAGTCATGTCTTCATGTCAGAGACTAAAGCAGGCAGGGGCTGCTCTGGGCCTGTCAGAAACGCAACCCATGTTGCTGCGTCCCTCCTGACCCGCACTCAAGCTCCAGGGTCTCGGTCAGGGTCAGGGCCCCAATAACAGCAGGAGGAGGGTCCAGTGCGCCAAGGACCCCATCCTTGAGGTCAGGAGGGATTCTTGATTCCAAGGTGTCCTTGCTAACTTTATAACTGGGTGGGGATGGAGCCCCGGCGGTGGCGGCGGCAAAGATTGGCTCTTCCGGAAACCGCTTGTCCAATGGGAGCGTTGGCACTGTCATGGAAGAAGAGCCTGACCCCTATTGTGAGAGGGAAATTTTCCTTTAGAATCCCCAAGACTGGGCCTCTCCAGCACAGACTCCGCGCTGGACTGAGACTTCGGGAGCCACCCTGTGTATCTGAGCATTTGATCCCAGGGTTGCCCTGGGACCTGGTACTTGGCACCAAGGCTCCTCCCTACTGTCTTCCAGAGGCCAACTCAGTGGCTAAGTCAGCAGTTCTCAGATGCTTTGGTTTCATGCTGTGTTTATGCTCTTCAGAACTAGTAGTGACCCCAAAGAGAAACAAAACTTGGGTTATATGTATGGTTCAAATTTAGAAATGAAAACCATTTTAAATATAATTAACTCATTTAAAATATCGCTTGACTTTCAAATGAATAGTGTTTTTATGAGAAATAACAATTTCCAAAATAAACAGGATAGAGAGAATAGTGAATCTTTACTTTTTGCCTCTTTGCAGCTCCTTTTGCCTGCTTAAATTACTGAATTTTCACTTGTGCTCTACAGTTAGCTTGATTTTTTTATTGTAGTATGTGAAAAAAGAACAGCATCAGCAAATATATAGGAGGAATATCTTAATAAGGTATCCAAGTAATTGTGAATATTAATTTTTGATTATAAACGAAAAAAAGACACAAGCGCCAGCCTTTTCTCTCTTCCTTCCTTCCTTCCTTCCTTCTTTGAAAGTCAATTACAGAGAGAAGGAGAGATACAGAGAGAAAGATCTTTGTCCACTGGTTCATTCCCCAAGTGGCCGCAATGGCCGGAGCTGAGCCAGTCTGAAGCCAGCAGCCAGGAGCCAGGAGCCAGGAGCCAGGAGCCAGGAGCTTCTTCTGGGTGCAGAATAAGCATGGTTGCAGGGTCCCAAGGCTTTGAGTTGTTCTCCACTCAAAGTAGGCCACAAGTAGGCAGCTGAATGGGAAGTAGAGCTTCTCGGACATGAACTAGGGCCCACATGGGATACTGGTGTATGCAAGAAGATTCAACCACCAGGCCGTGGAGCCAGGGCCCAAAAGTGGTACTTTCATTATCTTCCTCAGCTTAAATTATTTAGCATTACCATTCATCAAACTACTGGGCAAGAAACTTTGAATTCGTATTTTCTTGAGATTGTGCATGCACGTCCAAAATCTGACGCAAGTGTCAGCGTTTAAAGTTTATTTGCAATGTATAAGCTGAAGCTGTATTGTTGGATACTTGGTTTTCTGGTGTGTTAAGACTTACGTGTTCATCCTGCACACTGAATGAATCTTTTTGCTAATGCATGACTTTTCAAGAGTTTGGTAATGTATTGTATGACCGCATTATTTAGATTTTCTCATACTGACAATTAATTTGCAAATTATTTAAAAACTCACCTTCTGTAATATCACAGATTCTAAGACAAAGGATTGTAAGTACTGGGAAGTTGTCAAATTTATGGTGGTGGGTTCAAGGTTTTAAAATTCCTGTTTTCCTTTTTAGAGCTTACATGTTATCTTGGGCAATCAAATAAACAAACAGAAAAGTCCAAAAATCACAGCAGTGAGTTAGAAATAAAAACAACCAACACTTATTAGCCAACATGATGAGGTATTTGGTATTGAGCAAGTTTTCTGTGCCTTCTTTCTGTACTTGCTCAGACAAAATATGCTATGTTTGTGTTTTCTCACTTCAGTTCATCTCATTCTTTCTTCCTTTCTATTTTTGGAGTCATGGCTGGGGGAAGAACTTTACCCATATGGGCTGGGGAGTGGTAGCAAGCCATACTCTATGAACAGAGGCCCATGGATACTGCCCTGGCTCTGCTGTATGCCTGGACCAGATGTGAGACATATGCCAGTCTGAGAGCTGGCATGTTGCTCCCTGTGTCCTCAACATATACTGAAGTATGCCAACCTGAGTCCTCCTTTCCCTTTTGAGCATTGCACTTGGTCTGTTGATGGCTTTTGGTGTTGGCAAGCAGCCAGTGTTTCATGTCCTGCAGGCTCTTGAGGCATCAGGATCAGGAACCATAGCCGGTGCGTCTATGTTCCAGCTTCTGCCCACAAGTACCGAATTAGACCGCTCCCTTTTCTGACTCTTGTAGAATGGGCCATACCCAGATGCACATGGTAATTAAGTCTGCCTACTCCAGTGAATCAATCAAAGAACTCAAATAGCTTTCTTTAAAGATGTATTTACTTTTATTGGAAAGGCAGATTAGATTTACAGAGAGAGGTAAGGACAGAGAGGATCTTCCACCTGCTGGTTTACTCTCCATGTGATTGCAATGGCTAGATACGAGCTAAACTGAAGCCAGGAGCCAGGCACTTCTTCTGAATCTTCCACATAGGTGCAGGGTCCTACAGCTTTGGACCATCCACAGCTTTTGGACCATAGTTTCCTAGGCCATGAGCAGGGAACTGGATGGGAAGTGGAGCATCTGGCATGTGAACCAGTGCCCATATGGGATACTGGTGCTTGCAAAGTGAGTGTTTAAGCTCTTGAGCCTTTGTACTGGGCCCCAACTAGCTCCTTAAATGGCAAAAAAGGTAAGTAGAGCCTTCTTTTTCTCCACCAAATCAAGGCTGTTGCACTTTAAGGCAGATATGTCTTAACCTACCAAGTGGTTCACCATATCAGCCAGTGGACATTGGGAGGATTTTCTTATCCTTGGATCTATGAAAATGATGGCATCTCAGAACTATCCAAACCACTTGGGCAGAACCCACAGAGCATGCACCACATCTGGACCCTGTGTTGATATCTGGTGACCATTCCCATCCCTGGGTACTAGGAGGGTTGGGAAGCTGGTTGTGGCTTTTTCCTTGTCTCCCCATTTCCTCCAGAAACAGGAAGAAATAGAAAATTTGGAAACAATGATCATACACTTTTTCCTAACCCTCAATCCTTCCCACATTGATCAACTATGTAAACATCATTAAAAATAAAAAATAAAGAAAGGAAGAAAAAAGAAATCCATGAGGAACCCAGTATATGATCTTTTCGTATAGATAAGGAAAGCGAAATTTGGAGAGGCAAGGAGATGAGAGAGCTGATGTGGAACTTTGGATTTTTCTCTCTGAAACTTTGTTGGTTTATTTCCTGTCCAACAGGTGGTGTTGTGACTCAGCATCCCGGGCAAGTGAACTGTTTTAGTGTCTCAAAAAGTTCTCTGCAGGACGCCAGCGCTGTGTGAGTTCACTGACCAAATCACATCCAAGCCTGTTCATCCAGTGCATATCCAAGGTCTCTGTTGAATCATGTGGTTGGTTAGATGCTGAACATGCAATGAAGAGCCAAAGTGACAGGATACATGCCCTGTCTTAGAGGAGTCATCCCTTTAACACATGCTCCAATATTCCAGTGTTAAACATAACCTCACTGTTGTGCTGACAAGAAGAAAAGTTTATGGAATCTTGAAAGCAGTTAATTAGAAGATGTGACAGAGCCATTGGTACTACTTTCAATAGTATCCAAAAATGTTTGTAAAGATGGCATTAATGAAACAAGACTAGAATTAAGCAAAAATGAATTAAGAAAAAATTGTAGAAACTTCCAATGAAATGGAAGATTAAAAATGGAAAGCAATGGAAAACAAGGTAGAATAACTCAGGGGAAGGCATCAGGCTATCAAACACGGATTTACACCCCAGCTGTAGGCAACTGCCTAGGTTGCCATCAACCTAGGCAAGTGTTACACTGCTGGGAGAAAGCAGCCAGTAGCTGGTATGCATTCTGAGTCTGCTTAATGCCAAGCCTGTGTAAACTATACCAGTGTGCCAATGTAGTTTATTACTTTATTTTTTTCTATTTTATTTTTAAAGGTATGTGGGGAAGGTGGGAGACACCAGGCACGGGCATGCCACTCCAGCCCCCAAGAATGACACATACCACATGGCAGGAGACCTTCAGACTGTCTAGTGAAGGAGGGGTTATCTGGGCATAAGCTAGAGTGAGGGCCACTGAGGGGATGGTGAGGAGTGATTTTAGGGTATTCCCACAGACCAGCCCATTGCACTCACTGATAGGCAAAGGAGCTAAGATGGAGGGATTTAGAGGGAAACTGGTGGGGCTCGTCTGGGTCAGGCCAAAGTACCCAACCATGCGGGAGACCTGGGTTGGGCTATGTAGCATTGTCCCATGCTCACTGGCACACAGGAATCTTGGGGCTGGAGGGCATGCCTGACTGGCATAGGTCACAGTACCCACATGTGAATTTGAAGCAGTGGGTAGGCAATGGCAGGCTGGGCCATAGAACTTGCCAGAATAGGAAAGAACTTAATCTGGGGGTAGATTCTATAAGGGACTTGTGGGTTTCCACCAGTGTATGTGGAAAGCTGGGCACAGTGACAGGCTAAACCAGGTCAAATTGTGGAACTCACTGACACATGTGGGAACTGACAGGTGCTGGGAGGAGGCTGGGCTGAGCCAATCTGCAGCACCTCCTGGACATGCAAAGATCTGGGACTGAGGGCAGATCATGCCAAGCAAGGCTGAGCAGAATCTCTTTGCCTGCAAAAGATGTGGGGCTGGAAGTGGGCCTGGGAGGAGAATTTTAGGGCACTCCACTGCTAGGTTGTAGCTCTTACTTGTGAGCGTGAGAGCCAAGGTTGGAGGTAGACCAGGCTGGGCAGGGCTGCAGCACCTGTTGGCTCGTGTGTGGGCTGGGTCTGAGGTCAGACAGGACCTGGCTGGGATGCAGCACCTGCTGGGGCTCACAAGAGCCAGAATGGGTGCAGAACAGTTTAGGTTATCATGTGGCACTCATTGATTGACATGAGAGCTGGGTCTAGGGGTGAGCTATGCTGGCTAATCTGTAGCATCCAGCATCAAGCAGAGCTGGGATGGAGGCAGGCCACAGCAAACTGGACTGCAGCACCTGCAGCAAGACCTGGGGCTGCAAAGTGGCTTGGAAGGGTAACTCTGGGGACTGCCTTGCAAGGCTGCTGCTTCTACTAGTGAGTGTGATAGCTGAGACTGGGGATGGGCCAGAAAGGGCAGGTCTGTAGCACCCACAGTTAAGAAAGAGAGCCAAAATTTGTGCAAAGTGACTTTGCCAGGCTGTAGCACTCACTGGCAAGTGATGGTACTGGGTGTGAATCAGGTCATCCTGGATTGCAGTATATCTTGGCAAGCACAAAATCTGCGACTGGGAACAGGCCTGGTAACTGTGTGTGTACCATGGTTAAACTGCAGTTTAACTGCAGTTTCCACTGGTAAGCTCAAGAGTCAGGGCTGGAGGCAGGCTGAGCTGTACAAGGCAGTGGTACCTGTTTGACATATTTGTCTGCCAAGCTGGGGGCAAGCTGAACAAAGCTATATATCCAGGGATATTCACTAGAGCCAAGTGGGGTGCAGAATGGACTGGGTTAGGCTTCAGCACTTGCCAACACATGCAAAAACCGCGGCTGGAGGTAGATCTGAGGCAGATCATTGAGGATCATAGATTTGAAAACTATTAACTCTCCAACAGTGGGGAAGGTTCCCAAGGCTTTGAGCCATCCTCCACTGCTTTCCCAGGCCATAAGCAGGGAGCTGGATGGAAGGTGGAGCAGCTGGAACATGAACCAGTGTCCATAGTGATATGCCAGGCTTGCAGGTGGAGGATTAGCTAGTTGAACCATTGTACCATTCCTGAGTTTATCTATTTCTTGTCCCCAGAATGCATTATCCCCAAGACTAGTCTAATTCAGTTTACTGATCTAGAGAAAAGTTGAGTGTCAGAGAGTCCTCAACAAATGCTTCTGGGCTGGTCAGAGTGGGAGCAGTTTCACCATTGCTGGCAGGTACCTTCTTGATTTATGTAGCCTCACACACAGCATCCTGCAAAAGCTATGGCCCACCAGACTCTCATGCAGATGTCAGCTCTGCCTCTGCTTCGCTCATGAGTGTTGCTCTCCCTTCTTTTCCTCTCAACTCCTACACCCCAGACCTCTTGCACAGCTCAGCTCAGCCCAAAAATCACATTTCTGTTTCTTGACAAGATATCCCAGCCTTATGTGCCTGGTTTTCCAACCAAATCTAAATAAATACTGGACTCTGCCTTATAGGGCATGATGTTTGATTTGCATTATAAGAAGGAAGAGGTGGACAGATAGAATGGAAACCTAGCAGCAATTGAAAACAGGAAATCACAGCATCTTCCTGGTTGCTAATCTCACAATCCAGATATTTGAAGAAGAACCTTCTGGTAAACGGTCCCAGAAACAGGGAAAGTGTTTGACAGGTCTGAAAATGCATCTCCTCACCAACAGAGCCTCCACCATGCAGGGCTGATGGGGCCTTCTAAATGCAGTGAGAGGAAAGGTGAAAGAGACCTTGTGCTCAGGAATCAGTGGGGTCTCTGCATTTCTTTACACTGTGCCGGCAGAACAAAGACACAGACACTTTCAGATGCTGAGGTTGCAGTGGTGGCATCCTGAGCAAATCTTGACTTGCTAAATCTCATAGAGGCAGCCATCACAATAAAGAAGAAAACAGTCATGAACAAATTCATGTCATTCTCTTTAAAGTGATGGGCTGGTGCAGACAAGCTCCATGGGGGGAGGGAAGCTTGGCGAGCCTCCAGAACCACGTTTGCCCTGCACAGTGCCTGTAGCCAGGCGACCCAGGCATGAAAGGTGCTGGGCGAAGCCAAGGGATCCACCCTCACGGTTAGAGTCTTGATGTACAGGGGAATGATGGGATCGCACAGGTGGCAGTGGGAGATGACCTGTGGTTTTTATGCCCAGGTTAGGAACTGTAGCTGAAGGATTTCCATTGATAAGTCAACAACATGTGTATATATGTAGGGGTTTGTCACCGAAGTGGTTTCTAAGGGAGAACAAGAATGAGAGAAGTGGGTCTGATAGCAGAATCTGTGGGGGCAATGTGGGCTCACCCCTGTGGAACTGCAATCTCTGCTGGCTCGCCCAAGAACTGTGGATGGGGTCAGGCCTTGCTGGGGAGCTAAGGGGGTACCCCAGCTGGGTTGGGGTTCCCACTGGTGAGAATGAGAGTAGGATTGAGGGCAGCAGGCGTGGCTGTACATGGCTACAGAATGTACCTGCTCAGGTTTGCACTGGGATGGTGGAGTGACAGATTGGGCTTGAATCCAGCTCCCAATGGTACTTGTGAGAACCAGGCCAGACTAGGTCTTAACTTCTGCTGAACTACGTTAAAGCTGTGTCTGGGCGCAGACCAGGTAGTGCTGGGCTGCAACCAGAACCAGAATGGGTGTGTCTGATTGAGCAAAGGCCACTGTTCTTGTCAGGACAGGAGGTGGACAAAGTCAACCTGGGCCAATGATCCACTGGTATGTGTGAGAATTGTCACTGGGAGGAGACTTGATGGAGGAGCTCGGGAAACTTCTTCACAGGGATGCAACCCCTGTAGGTGAGCATAAGAAGCAAGGCAAGGAACAGCCTAGACCATGCCAGGCTATCATACCCACTGGCATACACGTGGGTCAGGTCTTGGGCCAGCACATAATACCTACTGGCAGATCTGAGAACCAGGATAGGGAACAGGAGGAGCCAGATCAGACAACACCACCAGTCAGTTCACATGAGGACTGGTGCAAAAATCAGACTGGGCTGGGATAGGTTACAGTACCCACCAACAGGAAATGGAACAGGGGGCAGACTAGACTAGGCCAGGCTATGCAGTAAGACTGTGGACGCTGAGGTAAGCCAGCCTTGGCCCAGCGGGGGCCAGTTATGTGAGTCCCAGGGACAGGGGATCTGACAGGGCTTGGGTAGCTTGGCTCAGGTCATAGAGTCCACCTGTGTGGTAGGGGATGTGTTCCTGAGTACCAAGGACAGGGGAACTGATGGGGTGTGGGTCAATTGGCCCAGATTCTAGGGTCCACCTTCCAGGTGGGTGTTCATTTCGTGAACCCCAGGAGTGGGGGATCTGGCGGGACTTGGGTCTCCTGATCTGGGTCCCAAGGTCCTAGGGTGGTGTTGGGTTTGTGAGCCCCAGAGGTGGGAGATTTGGTGGGGCTTGGGTCGCCTGTCCTGGACCCTGGGGCCTGCCTACTAGGTGGATGTCAAGTTCATGAGCCCCAGGGGTGGGGGATCCGGTGATGCTTGGGACACCTGGCCCAGGTACTTGGACTCGCCTGCAAGAACATGCCCTACTTAATGAAAAAGGTGGAGCAGTGGACACAGGCCCTGTTGTAAAAGGAGAATAAGGCAGTACATTTGGTGCTGTAGAACTAACAGGACAACTACTCCAAACGAGCAATGACAGCAAATCTCGGTGAGTGGAACGAATGGACATTGGGAGGGTGACATCATCCTCGGATTGGTGAAATCGGCAGCATTTCAGAACTATCCAAGCCACTTGGACAGAACCCTTGGAATATGTACACATTGAGACTCTGGGTTGATATGAGGTGGCGGTTCCTCATCCCTGGGTACTGGGATGTGTGGAAAGTCGTGAGTGGTTTCCCCCTTTGTTTCTCCCCTTCCCCCAGGAACAACAAGAAGAAATAGCAAATTTGGAAGCAATGAATTCATCCAATTTTCCCTAAACCTCAGTTCTTCTCATCCTGATCAACCATGTAATCATTATTAAATAAATAAATAAAGTGATGGGCTAAGCACCCACTACTCAGAATGCCCAAATCCAGAGACTCCTGTAACTCAGTCATGTTTCCTTTGTCCCACCTCCTCTCCCACTGAGACCCTCCAGGTCCCACCTGTATCAGCTGTGAGTGACACATCAGAGTCCTGGGCACTGTCACAGCCTGTGGTAGGACATAAGAAGCACCAGTCAGAAGTCAGAGGACCAACAAAGTGGATGAGTTCCCTGATGGTCTGTGTCCACACTGTCCCAGGGTGTCAGGATCACCCCCTTCATCCTTACTTGGAGCTACAGAGTAACTCGTCACTTCTCCGCTTGTGAGAGGCCAGTGAAGAGCAAGGGCTATGACTCCCTAAGGAACTTGCAAATCTTGGACCCAAAGAGGTTGCTTTCAGGTTTGTGGCTGTAGATCTGAGCAATGATGAGGACACCCAAAGAAAGCATGCTTTTTGGGAGATTGCCAGCTTCTCTTCTGGAGGTGTGTCCTCAGCAGAGACCTTCAGTTGATGGGATTCAGTCCCTTTCACTATGGTCAACCAAGGTGATACCTGTCCTTTCTTTTTAAAAGAACATTATTTTTAATATTGCTTACATAGTTGAGAGAAACGCATCCCATGTGGCTCTCCGATTAGGGTGGGAAAGGTCCAGGATGTTGGAAGGTAGGTGGGACAAATGCTTCAACTTTTTTTAAAATATCCTCAAGGTGGCAGGAAGGGAGGAGGTCACTCTTTGTTGACAAACTATATCAAGCACCTGTGGAGTGTGGGGAAGTCATTTTATGATGGCTTAGGGTCTGTGATATGGTAAAAAAAGTGTTTAAAGGGTGTTATTTGAGTGTTTTTGAGTTCTGAGATGTTACAGCAGGGTTGAGAAAATGTTTCTAAGTTCTGTTGGATGGCCAAATTCACCTTAGTGCATCCACAGTCTCAGGAGCATGGCACAAAACTTGGCAGGAAGGGTGGTCCAACTTATTCTGTTTTCCATCCTCTGAGGAAGAGCTCAGTGTCCCTGGTTGGCCTAGAATAGCTGTCTGTCATGTCCCCCATGTGCATTGGAGCATGGTGTCCACTGCACCAGCATCCAACTTAGGAAGCCTGGGCTTGACAGATGTGCTTTAAGGTTGTAGCACATATCTTGTGATTTTCCTTGTGGCTATGTTGAGTTAGATTCTCTGTATTAATGAAGGCACTGAGTGAGAAATGAATGAGGTGGACACATAGGGATCAGCCCAGCAGCTTCCACCACTGGTTCATCCTGTGTGGGTGGGGAGCAATTTCTGTCCTTCCTGCCTCTTGGTATGGGATGCTACTTGGGGCCAGGTCCCACCAGGCCAGGCAGCAGGGGTAGAGACCTTCAGGATCCCCTGTAATACAGCCTGAGCTGGGCTGGGAGCTCTGCCCGCAGCAGGAGTGGACCAGGGCCTGCCTGTGAGCCTGAGAGAACAGGGTTGGGGGGTGGGGGAGGGGAGTGGGTCTCAGACTCTCCCTGGTCCTTGGGATACAGGAAGGAGGTGGGGGAGAGTTTGTTCAGTTACCAATTAAGATGCACTTGCTGATGTGTGCTGTCGTGTTTTATTCAGGGCTGTTGTCAATCTCACATTGCTACAGGCATGTTGGATGCCTCAATACCGCATCTTCGATTGACCCTCAAACATCACTTGTACTCAGTTGTCATCAGCCACAAAACTTCACGTGCTTGGAGGTTTTGCTTTTATTTGAATCAAACTTATGAGTACCTCTCTTTGAAAGAGTTCATCATTTTTCAAGATTCCTCATGAGAAGCTGAGATTATGGTGTAACGTGTAAAGCTGCCTCCTGCATTACCAGTATCCCATTCAAATGATGATCTGAGTCCTGGTTTCTTCACTTTTCATTAAGCTCTCTGCTCTTTTGCTGCTTTCCCAGCAGAATGTGGCCTAAATCCTGGGGTCTTTGCGCCCACAAGGGAGAAGTAGGAACTTGGCGGATCCTGGCTCAGCCTGGCCCAGCCTTGGCTTTTGTGACCATCTGGGGAATGAACCTGGAAGGTCTCTCTCTCTCTCTTTCTTCCTTTCCTTGACCTTCAAATGAAAACTGGCCCTCATGCTCTCTTAGCATACATAGAGGCTTATTTTTTCATCTAGTATTTCTCTGATGGTTGTATAAATTATTGGATTGCCAAGTACAGGAAATTTGCTTCTGATGCTTTTCTCCCTTGGGTTAGTAGTTGCTTGTTTTAAAAATGTTATTTTATTCTATTTTTAAATTTTACTTCTTCTTTGTCATATTATTATTATTTTATGATACAGTTCCATAGGCCCTGGGATTTCCCTTATCCCCTCCCCAAATCCCTTCCCCCCATCACTGAGTTCCCCTATATCATTAGTATAGTTCTTCATACACAGTCGTATGTCCATCATTGCGGGCATGGACAATGAGAGTCCAGCATCCTATTGTCATGATATAGTAAACAGTTTTGTTGGGAGTCCATCTTTGTCTGGAAGTAGAGATGCACCCTGCATTGTATCCTCACATCTGGATATGATAGTCTCCATTACACAGTCACTATACATCCCCTTAAATGAAAAGACACAAAACAAAATTAACAACAGGAAGAAAAAAGAAATTAACAATATCATGATGTTAAAAAACATGCTACCGGGCCTGGTGGCATGGCCTAGTGGCTAAGGTCCTCGCCTTGAATGCGCCAGGATCCCATATGGTCACCAGTTCTAATCCTGGCAGCTCCATTTCTTCTCTGTCTCTCCTCCTCTCTATGTATCTGACTTTGTAATAACAATAAAATAAATCTTAAAGAAAAATATGCTACCGAATGACTAATATATCACTGAAGAAACGAAAAAGAAAATCAAGAACCTTCTTGAAGAAAATGATGCTACTGTATGATTTATGATTTATGAAGAATTTAATAAGAAAGTGAAGAGGTGAAATTGACAAAAAAAATTAAAATCCATGAGATATAGTTTCTCTACTGGTCTTTTTTGGTGAAGTATGTCTCCCGTAAGTCAACAAATACTTATGTTTTGCTTTTTAATCCAGTCTACTCATTAATAATGATTTTCAGCCATTTACACTCAGGGTTAATATGAATGGGTGGTAATTTGGTCCTGTCATTTTAGCAATGGGTTGTTCATTGATTTAGTCTTTTGTTGTTATTTTGCTGGGATATTCTTGGTGGGTGCTATTCCTCTTCTCTGTCAAGAGAACATCTTTAAATATCATTTGTAGGGCAGGTTTGGAAGAGGCATATTCTTTGAGCTTTTCTTTACTGTGGAAGAATTTTATTTCATTTTCAAAGACAAAGGAAAGCTTTGCTGGATACTTTTTTCTTTTAGAATCTGGAATATGTCACTCCATTCTCTTCTTGCCTGTAGAGTTTCCTGTCAGAGATCTCCTGTGAGTTTAATTGGCATTACTTTGTATGTCAGTTGATTCATTTCATGTGCACATCAAAGAATCTTTATGTTTGATTGAAGAGAGCTTGATTATCCATGTGTCACAGTGATGATTGCTTTGGGTCAACCGTGTTGAAAGCTCTGTGCCCTCCTGCATGTTGTTTTTCAATTCTTTCTCTAGGTTAGGAAACTTTTCCCTTATTATTTCGTTGAATACTTTTGTAAACCCAGCTCTTTTTCTGCAACTTTTAGGATTCCCATAACTTTTATATTTGGCCTCTTAATAGTGTCATTCAATTCTTGAATGCTTTTTTTAGCTTGACCCAGCTCCGCTTCCAGCTTTGTTTGTTTCCCCCTGGTGACAGGAAACACCTACTTTTGAGATTCCTTCTTCTGCCTGCTTCATTCTATTTTGGAGGCTCTTCACAGTATTTTTAATTTGCTCCACATATTCCTCATTTCTGATATATCAACTTTTATTTGATTCATTTCCAGTGTGACATATTCCTTAAATTCCTTGAATACCTGCTTTATGTGCTTCTTGTTGTTGATAAGAAGTTTTGTAACAAGTATTTTGAATTCTGTATCCTCCATTTTCTTGATGTCTTCCTCAGTTAACTCTGAGGTTAGCAAAGGGCTTTGCTCCTTTGCAAGGAATTCCTCAGTACTATTCATTGTGCCTTTGTCTCTTCTTTTGCTCTTGGTCATTGTACTTCTGGTTAGCAGAGTCTTCTCGTTGGGGCAGGTTTCTAAGCCATGTTGCTTATAGGTCTACAGTTTGATTTTATTTATTTGCAGTTGGTACCTGGTCCTTTGTTTGCAGTCACTTGTGCCACTCTCTCCAGCGAGTTCCAGGTCTGGGTTCTTATGTTAGATTTCCACCATGGTTTCCATAGCCCCAGCCCCACCACCATGGTGCTGAGGATGCACCATTGTCTGTACAGCCTTTCTGCCACTTCAGGTTGGAGCAGGTCCAAGAATTAAGGAGACACCAGGAGTCCTATATAGCTAGGTTGTTGTTGGTGGTAATCTTGCCAGAACCTGTTGGCCATTAGGTCTGAGGGCCACACAGACCTATTTTGACCTGTATGATGCCATAGTTGGTATTATTTTCCTGTGGGACCAGTGCAATGCACTGAGTTCAGTGAGTTCTCATCGAGCTCAGCGCATGCATACTCACTGTTGTCCCTGCAGTCTTAAAGCCTTTGCCACACCCTTATAAAACGGCACCTGATGTGCCACTACTAGATTCCTTGATCTGCTGGCCATCAGGTCTGAGGGCTACCTGAATCTATCTTGGATGGAAACTGTAGGATGCCATGCTGGTGCAGTTTACAGAGCCAGAAATGAGTTCACTCTCATCTAAGGCATACATAAATATGTGTGCCTTTCCTCCTTAAACGAAATGGTTCCTGATAAGGCTCTAGGGGGCAGACTAGGCTGTGAAATCCACCCTGTTCTCGCACTGCCCGTCTGGGTTCTGCTCTGTCTCTGCTCCTGGTCAAATCAAACAGACCAGCAGGATGGGCAGTTCTTTGTCTGGGTTCACCTCCTGAGCTCCTGGTGAATGTCCCTTCCCACCTTGTTGCTGGTGGAGTTCTGGCTGTTGCTGCAATTCAGGTAACTACTTGCTGAATGTTGCTTGGGTATCAGTCATAGTAATGCCATACACCATTGTGTCTGTTGCTTTCTTGTGTCTATCAGTCTCCAGTGCCCCTTTGCATTTGTTCCGTTCTCTTCTGTTTCCTGGAATGTTTCCTCTCTGCTTTACACTGGCTAATATTTCTCCATCTGTTTAAATGTGTTCTTACCACTAAGAATGTTACTTTTAGATTTTTAAAAAAAGATTTATTTCATTTTTTTTTAAGGAAGTCTGATAAACAGGAACAAGAGGCAGAGTTATGGCTGAACTGACATGTGATGGCTTGTTCCTGTCCCTGCTCTCAACAGAATTACTCATTCACTGAATGTCCCATCTCCACTCCTGTCTACAAACGTACTCCTTGTGAGCTACTTCCACAGTATGTCTTCAGTGTAGACAATCCCCTCAGCCCCTGACTCATGGTAACCATCAGCCCCAGAATGTCACTTCTCAATGATGTCTCAGCTGCCACCACTCCTATACTGAATGCCTGGGTGGCCCATCCTGGGATCCGACCTCCCAGGTTGTCCTCATATGGTGATGCCATCCCCCCACTGGCATGGCCTGAGGCCCTGGGTGTCCTCCTCACCCCCTCCTTCTCATTACATGGATGCAGTCCACAGGAAGAGCTGTGCATCCAGCTGCAGAAGGATCCAGAACATCATCTCTCCACTCTGCCCACACACACTACAGTGACTGGTATCCCTGCCTGGACACTGAAGAAGCTCCCTAGAATTTTGTCTCTAGCCTTGCAGTCTATCAGCCCAATTCTCACACAGCAGCCAGGATGGTCCCTGGACAGGAGAAGGTGCACACGTCCTTCCTCTGCTTGTAGCTGTATTGTGGCTCCCACCTCACTCAGAGCCAGAGCTGGGCCTTCCAGTGAGCATGTGTCCTGCTGGATGGTGGTGCCTGATCCAGCCTTCCTGACAGCTCCCTGCCCTGAGTGCAGACTTGCTCTTGTCTAGGACGATTGCACTGGCCATCAACTGCCTGCACAGCACCTGCCCAGAAACCTTGGCTGGTGACTCATTGTATCCTTCCAACCTTCCTCAGGGTCACCCCCTTAGGGCAGTGCACACTGACCATAATGGTGAAAAAGCCAGCTGCCCCAACACTCTCACTAACTCTGAACAACCTTGCCCAGCACTGGGTCTGGCCAACAGAAATGTGAGCTGAGTGATGTGCATGTTGTACCTGCCCTTTCCAACCCCCATGGATTCATTAGTGGAGCCTGAGACAGAAGACAACTGTGGGCACTACAGAGCGGCGTCCTCTCCCTCTGGTGTCCACACAGCCTGTAGTTCCTCACAAGTGTCTTCTGCCCTCCCTCCCACACTGCCTCCTGCACACACAGAAGTGAAACCTACCAGAGCTCACACACAGGAAGAGCAGGTACAATAGGCCAACAACACTAAGGAACAGAATGAACACAGGAAGATGGGAGCCCATGGCTGAACCCAAGTGCATGGCCGGGTCTCCCAAGGGTTAACTCCACAGCACAGCTTGTTTCTCAAAGGTGTAACAGGAAGGGCAATCATGGCCTGATACATTTAGCCTGTGGCTTGACTGCAATTTCCCTCCTTCCTGCTTCCCCTTTTTGCACATCCTTGGGGGAGCTTAGTTGTTTAAGCATTGGGAAAATCCTGGGAGGGGCCAAGTAGACTATATAAGAGAGGTTCGAATTTGAATAAAGGGCTTCACTTCACAAGAATGAGACTCTGTGTGTTGTCTGTCTTGTCTGTCTCTGTACGTGGTGACGCAGGCGTTGCCAACACCCAAGTGTGAGCTTTGACTGTCACTACCTCGTCCAGCCTCCACTGATTTCAGGTCTGTGAGACAAGGCAAGCCTAGCTGAGTCCTGTGATGGCAGATGTTGGTGGGAATGTCCTGCCAGAGAAACCAGGACACTGGGGCAGCTGAGCTGGGTCAGCACTGACAACAAAGCCTGATGACTGACAATCCCTGGACACAAGCTTGTCCTCACCAAGAATCTCCCAGCCTCTCCTGTCCCACCTGCAGCCGACACAATAAAACAAACACATGTTTTCAGGAAGGTTCTTGGTGTTTCTGTTTATTTTTTCTGTCCAATTTTTGAAATTTTCTTTAAAATTTTCCACCAAAACATCCTAATTGGAATTGGAAAAAATGTTATGTTGTTTAGGTTTGCACAGGAAGGATGAAGTTGCAGCAGGTCCACCTGCCCTGAGACAGATAGAGGTGCCCAGGTTGGGTAGGAAGGCCAGGTCCCAACATCACGCTGTGCTCACAGGAACACACTCAGATGCCTGTGCAGGAAGGGAGGGTGGGGCTTTGTGAAGACACAGGATGAGGACTTGAGCAAGATTCTATCCCTCTGTCCCAAATAAGGCAATTGTCTCACACTACAGAAACAAGGTGACCAATTAAGGTACTGCACATGGGGACAGCAATAGCCAAACACACACAAAAATGCGCAAATGCAAGGAATCCCTCAGCTCCTTTGTTTCCCCTCAGACCCACCACCCCTCCCTGTTCCAGGACCTCCAGGTCTCACCATTGAAGCTATGATTGAGCTGTCAGAGCCATGGACACTGTCCCCACCTGGGAGAACCAATCAGGACTTGGTTAGAACCCTGGAGGTGTGGCTGCGGGAGGAGCTACTGGGTGGACAGGGCAGCTTCTCCATGGACATCTGACTATGGCAGGGGTCTTGGGGACTCCCCCACACCGCCAAACACACTCCAGTGCTTACCTATAGTCCTAGTGTAGCTCCCTGCTTTCCCACCTGTGAGAGAAAACAAGTAGTGAGAGGCAGGGAGAAGGCAGGGGCTGAGGACCTGCCTAGAGGAAGTCGAGGGGACTGGGTCATCTCAGAGAAGATTCCAGAACTGTGGATACAGACCCAGGAAAGGGTCAGGAGGCACCTTTCCTGGAGGTGTGTCCTCAGCTGGGACCTCCTTCTGACCTGCAGCTGTTGGAACTCAGGTCCCTGCGAGCAGTGTCATCCCTGTGGAGTGTTCATGGTGCACCTTCATTTGGGCATCACACCAGAACCAGTGTGAGCACTTGGGGCCCAGCTGGGGATGCAGGTGTGTGTGCATGTTGCTTCCCAGGAACGGGGTAGGGGGACCTTCTCCCTGGGGGACAGGAGACTCAGACCCAGCCCTCACCCTGCCCTACCTGAGCACTTCCTCTTTATCATCACAGCAGTGACCACAGCTCCAATGAGCACAGCTGCCAGGAGGACCAGGCCAGCGATGACTCCCCACACAGATACGGTGAACCGAGGAGGCTCTGAGAGGGGAAGGGACAATAAGGGGCTTTGACACCAGGTCTCAGCTCCGCCCTTGCTGAAGGCTCTGCCAGTTTCTGCCCTCCTTACCCCATCTCAGGGTGAGGGGCTCAGGCAGCCCCTCATGCTCCACATGGCACGTGTATCTCTGCTCCTCTCCAGAAGGCACCAGCACAGCTGCCCACTTCTGAAAGCTTCCATCCCCTGCAGGCCTGGTCTCTATCAGGTCTGTGTCCTGGGTCAGGTCCTCCCCATCTTGCTGCCAGGTGAGTGTGATGTCCTTGGGGTAGAAGCCGAGGGCCCAGCACCTCAGGGTGGCCTTCTGGTCAGAGACTGGGTGGTGGGTCACATGTGCTGTGGGTGGGTCTGAGGGGAGATTTAGAAAATTCAGGCCTTTCATGTTTTTCATGTGACACCAAAGCTGCACTCAGTGACCATCCTGAGAGTGGACTGCAGAAATGGGGTGGTGGAGGAGGTCAAAACCCTGACCCTGCCTGGATAAAGACAATGGGATCATCTGTTGTTGCAAAGATGTAGATAAAGAATCAGGTATGGTTCAGGCTGGGAGGACCCGGGTCTCTTATTGGGTGAAAAGGATTTGGTGTTGTCCTGAGTGGAGGCAGAGACTGAGAACCCTGAATCTTCCCAGTGCATTGGCTTGAGGTTGGGGTAGGCCTGGGAGGGGTCACAGCTCACAGGATCCAGTGGGACTCCAGGGCACCAAGAGGATTCGTTTCAGAATCGTCTATGCCTGCTCAATCCAGGTCCCTCTTGTACATTGCGGGAAGGGTGGGTCTCTGTCTCTGGACCCAAAACCCAAGAGGACATCCCCACTGTGGTCATGAGGAGAGATGGACATAGGTCTGGATCCTACTTTCCTCCCCTCCTGCACAGACCCAACCCCAGCCCAAGGGGAGGTGGGTGAGGGCAGCCCCTACCAGCCTTGTGCACCTGTGCGGTTTAGTCTCTCCTCCAACTCCAGGAATCTTCTCAGCCACTTCACACATTGCCACTTTAAGTAGGCTCTGTGCTGCTCAGCCACACCTGCATTCTTCCACTTGCGCTTGGTGATCTGAGCTTGCTTGTCAGCAACAATCCAGGTGCGCAGGTCCTCATTCAGGAAGATGTGTTGCTTGCCATCGTATGCGAACCTTGAGTACCCGTGGAGGAAGCGCCCATCTTCCCCGACCTCGCAGCCGTAGAGATGCTGGAGCGTGTGAGGGTCTGTCCCCGCCCGCGGTCAGCCCTGGCCACGCAGCTGCGCCCCCCGCCAAAACCAAACCGCAAGGATTTTCACTGAAACCCAAAATGAAACCCGGGTGCATCCCGCGGGCTCCTCCTGCCGAGGGTCTCCGCGGGGCGCGCAGTCTCGGGGTGGGGGACCTCGGCCCCGGGGACCCGGAGCGCCCTGGGCGCACGTGGGGAGGGTCGGGTCACTCACCTTCCTCGCTCTGGTTGTAGTAGCTGCGCAGGTCGCTCAGGTAGCCGCGTAAATCCTTTGTGTGCTTCTTAGCAAGCTGTTCGTGGTCCTTCCAGTACTCCTGCCCCACCTGCTGCATCCACGGCGCCCGCTGCTCCATCCTCGGGTTCTTGGCGTCGCCGTCGAAGCGCACGAACTGCGTGTCGTCCACGTAGCCCACGGCGTTGAAGCGGGGCTCCCCGAGTTCGGGCCGGGACACGGCGGTGATGAAATACATCAGTGAGTGGGAGCCTGGGGGAGAGAGGGGCTGAGACCAGGGCCGATCCCGCCCGGATTAAGAGGTGGTGGTGTTAAAGTTCGCTGGGGCGGCCGTGTAGGAAGGGTCCGAGGGTTCATGGGACAGAATAGGAAGCATGGGCAAGTCCTGATCAGGCGAAAGGTCTGGGTGAGGGGAGGGCGGGATGGACTGAAGTGGGGACGTCTGAGCTGAGGGCGGCACTGAGGCGGCTCCCCGGGGTTCCGTGTCCCTCCGCGCTCCCCTCGCTCCTGCCCCGCAGAGCCCGTCTCCCTCCCGACCCGAACTCACCCGCCCGGGTCTTGGTCAGGGCCAGGGCCCCCGCGAGCAGCAGGAGGAGGGTCCGGGGCGCCATGGACTCCATCCTGGACGGCTGAGGAGATCAGATCCGAGTTGGGCGGCGCTGTCTGGTTCCGCTGGAAGCGCTTGCCCAATGGGAGCGAAGTGTGCCCACGTCACTTGTATCCGGGCAGAAGCAGCTCACTCAGGCTGTGAGAGGGGAAGTGACCCTGGAGGAAGTGAGGACTCCCCTGCACTTGCTTCCCTGGCCCAGACCCGCCCCGGGACTGAGACCCTGAGGGCCAGGCGGGTACCAGGGACTGTGCCCTGACCCTGTGCCCTGACCCAGGCCTGTGTGATGTCCCCTCCTGAGGATAGGCCCGGGGCTGGCTGAGGGATCCTGAGAGACCTGATCAGGATGTGCCCATTTTTATTTGCCTATTTTTATGATTATTTATGCCTAAGTTGTGCATGTTTTATTTTCAACTTGATTCACATCAGAAATACATTAAATTTCAGGCAGCCCCGCATGATGGATTAAATGTTGAATGCAGGAATCTCAGTTAAGCTGTGGACATTTCTGATACTATCCAGGGCAAAGCACATGGAGCCCTGGGCACCTACTGCTTTAGAGTCCTGACCTCTGCCCCTGTCGTCACCTCCTCTCAGCCCTCCCCCTGTCATGTTCCCTTTTCCCTGTGGTCTCCTTCTCAGTCCTGAACTAGGGCACTAGCAGGGCCCCTCTCCTGCCATGCAGGGAAACTATTCCCGCTGTGCTCAGCTGCCTTGCTGATGTGAGTCAGGGGGATCATTGCTTCATGAAAACAGCTCAGTGGCAGCAGCATTTGCTGTGGTGCAGTGAGATAAGTGCCACTTGCAAGGTTAACATCACACATCCTGGGCTTCTTGGAGTCCAGGCTGTTCTACTTGCATCCACCTTCTTGTTGATGTACCTGGGAAGGCAGCAGAAAATCCCCAAGGGATTTCTCACTCACTGGTTCACTCTCCAAAGGGCCACTATGTCGTCCTGGGTTGGAGCCAGGAGTGTACAGCTACAACTAGGCTTCCATGTGGATGCAGGGACCCAAGCACCAGGTCCATGTTCCCCTGCTTTCCAGGTGGGCGAGCAGCGAGCAGGGCAGTCAGGAGTCACACAGGTGCTCTCATCTGGGGTGCTTGGGTTGCAGGTGGCAGCTTACCCTGCCCAGTGCCACAGTGCCTTCCCTGACCCTGCCTTTCATGTAAATAAACAAAAAGCAAAAAATGCACCTTTCCATGACCCACTCTGCTGGCTGCATCTCACTTTAGGGAAACCTCTAGAATGTAGGGCCCATAAGCATAGAGACTTAGGCTGTTGGTCAAAGCTGCAACTCCAGCACAGAGTCATCTTTGCTGACGTAGGTACTCAATTAATTCAAAGACCTGAACAAGATTATATTGGGGTCTAATTGTCTCATGTGACAATCATAAAATAAATAGTGCAGAAAACATTGGAGAAGGTTTTGTCTAATGGGAGGAGTGTTCACGAGAGTTCACGAATCCCTCCAGCAAGGATGACACTTCCTGGGGTGTCAGGTGCACACTGGGACCCAGGTATTGCTCCCTTTCCATTCCTGCATCACAGGTGCCACACCTGGTCACTCAGAACCACACTCCTTCCTTGTTCATTTCATGTCAGACTCCAGGCCTGGTGGCCGTGCTCTCTGGGCAGGCTCTCACAGAGCTGAGTTGGTGTCTTGGTGTAGGAGTCCTCCTCCAGCCTCCTTGGAGCTTAGGGCAGAGTCCAGCTCCGTGCAGGTGGAGGCCTGGAGTCCTGTTTGTGGGTCAGCTGTCAGGGTGCAGGGGGAAGCTTCTCCCAGCCCCAGGGTGCCACCTTCTCTGCCCCAGGGTCTTCCAGAGTCAGGGGCTTGCTGGAGAGAGGGGCATGTGTTACACTGAACCCCTCCCAAGCTGAGTCCCTCTCTTTAACTTGGTCACAATTCCTCTAACTCCCCTACTCCTGTGTACAGATTCAAGGTTTATTTTTAAATTTCCAGCTCCCACATGAAGGTGAACATGCGGTATTTGTCTCATTTTGTGGCTCATTTTACTCAGCATGATGTCCTTCAGTTCCAGCCATGTTGATACAAATGAAAGGACATCAACTATCACTCCTTTTTTTAAAAAAGATTTATTTATTTATTTATTTTTTATTACAAAGTCAGACATACAGAGCGGCATAGAGACAGAGAGGAAGAGTTTCTGTCTGATGATTCACTTCCTAAGTGACCACAACAGCAGAGCTGCACCATTCTGAAGCCAGGAGTCAGGAACTTCTTTCAGGTCTCCCACAGGAGTGCAGAATTCAAAGATTTTGGGCCGGCAATGTGGTGTAGTTGCTAAAGTCCTCACCTTGAACACGCTGGGATCTCCCCGCCCCCAAAAAAGATTTATTATTTTTATTACAAAGTTAAATACACAGAGAGGAGGAGAGACAGAGAGGAAGATCTTCAGTCTGGTGATGCGCCAATCCGAAGCCGGGAACCAGGAATTTCATTCCAGGTCTCCCATGCGGGTGCAGGGTCCCAAGGCTTTGGGCTGTCCTCGACTGCTTTTCCTGGCCACAAGCAGGGAGCTGGATGGGAAGTGGAGCTGCCGGGATTAGAACCAGCACCCACATTCAAGGTGAGGATTTTAGCCGCTAGGCCACACCGCCGGGCCCAAAAATAAATAAATCCTTAAAAGAAAAAAAAAAAGAATTTAAAGCTTTGTGGCCATCTTAGACTGGTTTTGCTGGCCATAAGCAGGGAGTTGGATGGAAAGCTGGGCTGCTGGGACAGAACCGGCACACATATGGCATCCTGGTGTGTTCAAGGTGAAGACTTATCCACTAGGCCACTGCTCCCTGACCAAGGCATCACTCTTTGTATAGGTGAACAGTATTGCATTGTGGTGCATACTGTATTTTCTCCATCCTTTCATCTGACGATGGATATCTTAGTTGATTTCACATCTTGACCATTGTGAGCAGTGCTGCTGTAGGCTGTGGAGCTTTCCACTGTGACACAATCAGTCATGTCTTTTGTTGTGTGCCCAGGAGTACGATTGCTGGTTCATGTGGAAACTGCTGTTAAAAGATTTTGAAAAATCCCCAAACTGTTTTCCATCATGGTTGTCCTAATTTATGATTCCAACAGCATTGTATACGATTTCCCCTTTCTTCATATCTTGCTTGCGTTTGTTAAAAACCAGACTAAGCCCAATCCGATCAAACAAAACCATACCAGCCAGTCAAGGTAAGATATTGGCAAAAGACCTAATAGGCAGTTCTTGAAAGAACTAGAAACGACCCCTACATGGAAAATGCTTAACAGGATCAGCTGTCAGGGGAATGCAAACCAAAGGAGATGTCCCCTGGCCCTGTCAGAATGGCTGTTACTGAGAGAGAGTGACAGCCATGTGTATCTGCACACAGGGAGAACGCAGTCCTTTGAAAGGCTCCCCAGAAGGGACAGACCAACCCAGAGTAACCCCTGTCTCAGGGCCAGCTGATGGAGACCTTCATTTCATTTTTAAAATCCCTTCCCAGTGGCATCTACATCAGCAGTTGATTGAATACTGGGCTGTGTGCAACTGCCCAGGCCACTATAGGATCAGGCTGCCTGGCTTTCCCTTCCTTGGACATTCAAATGAATTCAGGTTGAAAATGGAAGGTCAGATAGAGTCTTTTGAATAGTAATGACTGCTTTTTTTTTTTTTTTAAAGATTTATTTTTATTATTTTTTATTGGAAAGGCGGATATACAGAGAGGAGATACAGAGAGGAAGATCTTCCATCCGATGATTCACTCCCCAAGTGAGCCGCAACGGGTCGATACTATGCCGATCCGAAGCCAGGAGCCTCTTCCGGGTCTCCCACGCGGGTGCAGGGTCCCAAAGCTTTGGGCCGTCCTCAACTGCCTTCCCAGGCCACAGGCAGGGAGCTGGAAGGGAAGCGGGGCTGCCGGGATTAGAACCGGCGCCCATATGGGATCCCGGGGCGTGCAAGGCGAGGACTTAACCACTTGCGCCACCGCGCCGGGCCCAATGACTGCTTTTTTGCCCTTTGGCTAAAGTCAAGTGTAGAACAGTGATGAAATGCATCCTGATGAAGCATGGCCATTCTTGTATCTTGAAGCCAACGGACATGTTGATCATGTTTATTTCTATTAGAGTCACTAAACTGCAATAATTCATGCTCTTTGGAAGCTGTTTCAGTCGTTACGGCACATAACAAATTTTCCATAATTTAGTACCTGGAAGCAAGAAAGAAACAAATGTTTATTTTCTTCCACTATTTTATGTAGAACTGTTCATGTGTTTATTTTCATGTACTTGATACAACTTCTGTTATTCCTCTCCCAGATGCCACAGCAGCTGGAGCTGGGCCAGGCAGGAGTCAGGTGCCCAGGACCCGGCCCAGGCCTCCCTGGTGGGTGCAGGGGTCCCGGTCTCCAAGCCTTCCTCTGCCTCCTTCCAGGAGGCACCAGCAGGAAGCTGGGTCCTAAGTGGAGCAGCCAGGAGGCAAATGGGGCTCTGAGGTGGGGTAGAGATATCCCAAAGGGAGCGGATCAAACTTCTGCTACCTGCCTGCCTGGCTCCTGGTCTCTGAGATCAGGAAGCAGGGAGTTTGACTGAGGCTTCTGCTCAGACTGTTCCAGTTGAGCTGAGAGCCAGGGCTGCCCCATCTGAGGCTGGGCTGGGCAGGCAGGGCTCCCCTGTGGCGCCCACTGGAGTCTGGTGGGTGGAAGAGGCCTCGGGTCTTTTCTTCAGGACTGTGTGTTCCAAGGCAGATGGTTTTATAGAGTTGGTGCAAGAGTGTGTGTGTGTGTGTGTGTGTGAGAGAGAGAGAGACAGAGAGAGAGAGAGCAAGAGAGAGAAACGTCCTGAATCAGAATCCATGCTAGAAGAGCCTCACACTCAGAATTGGGACCTTACATGCTTAGTACCCTGATGTACACACGCATGATTACTGTATGTGTTTCTGGACACTGTGGCATTTTATTGCATGTGTGCAGTGTGTACTGATCCATATGGTCAATTATGATTTCCATGTCCTTTTCAGTACATTATCTTCTCTTTATGTTTTGAAGATTTATTTCTGTATTGGAAAGGCAGAGTTACACAGGGAGAGTGAGAGCTGCACAGGCTGACACTGACCAGGCCAGAGTCAGGAGCCTGAGCCTTCATCCAGCTCTCCCCCGTGGGTGACAGGGATCCAAGCCCTTGGGCATCTTCCATTACTTTCCATGACACAGCAGGAAGCTGAATGAGAAATGGAGCAGCCGGGATTCGAAGTGATGCCCATATGAGATGAGTCCTGGGAGCTCTGCCTGCTTCCCCACAGTTCTAGCTCCTGTTTGCTTGTTTAGTGTTCACATAAAAGGGAGAACAGGAAACATCTGTCTCCCCATGTCTGACTTCTTTCATTTAGCATAAGTGTCTTTCAGCTCTATCCACTATGCTGCAAATGATATTATTCATTTTGACTAAGACTTGTTTATTTGAAAGACAGAGAGAGAGAGAAAAAGAGAGAGAGAGACAAAGAGAGAGAAGAGGAGAGGAAGGGCAGAGAGACACATTGTTTCATCTTTTGCTCACTTCCCAAATAGCTGCATGGCAGGAACAGGGTGGGTGTGATGCAAGGAGCCAGGTGCAGGGGCCAGGAAATTCCTCCGGGTACCCATATGGATGCAGCAGCCCAAGCACCTGTGTCATCTCCCACCCTTCCCAGGAGCGTTAGCAGTGAGCTGGATCAGAAGCAGAGGATCCGGGACAGGTAGTACCTGAATAGGATACCAGCATCACAGGCAGAGGCTTTACAACTGCACAACACTGGTCCTTATCTCTCATCTTTTGATAAACATCCATCAAGCTGCATGTGTCGAGAGCTTATTGCTATTCTCCTCTTCTTCAGATTAGTAGGTTATTTTGTCATTTGAATATTAGAAATAAATATTATAATGTGGAATCTGGATCTGTCATTGGACATCTCTGAGGTCTGATTTTTTACCTGGGGAACTGTTGCTTCTTTCCCCACATCAACTGTATCAAATCAGTTCTGACATCCTTGTTTCTGAAAGTGGTGGTCTGTGGAGCCACAACAGTGGGATTATAACAAGCTCAATGTCGTGATTGTTGTCCCATCATCTTTAATTGGGTGTTAGATCTGTTACAGCATGAAAGGATTCAGTGACGATGGAGTTCCTCACAGAGGGCTGGTGGGCCTGGAAGGCCTGTGTCAGGAACACAGGGTGCGCCATCCACATTGGCCTCTCCAGTGGTACTTGTGCTGCCATTCATGCTTGAGTTCCTTGTATGAAAGGCACTGGCTGAAAAGCATGTAGTCTTCAGCACCATGTTCATGCTGGCGATGTTTGTCCTCTTTACATTGATGTACTTGGTATAACGCTGGTCATAGCCTTTTATGAAATGCTCCACTGATGCCTCAGTATCCAGCTCGGCAGCTCTGTGAGTTTGACATCCATAAGTTTCTTCTCCTTCAGTGGCATGACTGATGCCATCTTGGAGTCCTGGTGTCCCCTCAGTGTCATTTCTTTCAAGTATTTTTTCTTAAAATTTCATTAGGAAAACCAGGGATACATATAATATACATATACATACATATATAGTACACAACACGCACACACACGGAGAGAGGAGAGACATCTTTTTTCTAGTTATTCCCCCTCATGCTGTCAGCAGCTGGACCAGGGCTAGGCCAAAGTCAGGAGCCATGAACTTGATTCAGGTCTTCCTGTGGGAGACATAGACACTAGGCTTGAGTCATCACCTGCCACCCCCAGGACATTACAGTGTGTCCCAGTGCCACCCCTGAGCAGTTTTTGTGTATCTTTTGGCCATCCGTGTGTCTACTCTGAGGAACATCCAAGCCAGCCCCTTGTCCTTGTATTAGTGAAGTTCTGGTTGCTGAGTCCTGTGGATGTTTGGCCATGAGCCTCTGGCCCGATGTGGGATGTGCAGACACTTTCCCCATGGGGAGGCTGTCCCTTGGCTCTCTGGAGGCCGTCCCTTGATTCCTCTGCTGCAGGAGCTGCTCATGTGGATGCAGCCCCTAAGCTCTATTTCCCCCATTGCCTCTGGGTTTGGAAGTCTGTGCCCCAGTCCCTGCCAGAATGTGTCCCTCTCCACATCCTTCTGCCAGGTTCCAGCTGCAGATGTGTCACTGATGTCTTCAGTTCACACGGAGGTGCTCAGGGGGAGGGTGCAGCTCCACACTCAGTGTCTCCTTTGGGTTCTGGTTCTCCCAACATCGTTTACTAATGACAGTGTCCTTCCCTGCTATGGATGTGACGTTGTACAAAATGTATTTCACAAGGATGTGATTTCTTTGGAACAAATCAAGAATCAAGTAAGCGTTAGTCTCCTGCATGAGGTCGCTGTTTGGGGCTGGGTCCCGGATGTGGTGGCTGGGAGTGAGCAGCAGAGGCAGGTGCTGCTTCCTGCAGTCCTCCCTGCTCACCCTGGGGTGGGAGGGGCTGGGTTGGCTCCCAGCCTGAAGCTTCTGTGCTTGATAAATCTCTAGGTGTTCCACACAGGCTGTTTGGGTTGATGAAGACATGTGCCCAGGCAGATGCTACGAACAGGTCAGGGAAAGAGGACAGACTCACCCTGTCCAGCAGGAAGGAGAATCTGTTGTTTCCCTGCAGTTGTCCTGCAGTGCTGGGCAGCAGAGAGGAGAGCAGCTGAAGGAGAGAGAGAGTGGCAGGGTGGGGAGCTGTGTCCAAGGGAAGAACACCACTTTGGCCAGGAGTGTGAGCTGTTTTTTTTTATCAGTGAACTTTTACAACTTCAATCTATTGTTAAGTTACCAACTGATATTTGTAATGGGCTAAAATTCCCTAAATGTCAACAACAGCCTGTGTGTGTTGTCAGTTTGCTGTGGGAATTCACTCACAAATCAGACACTCTTGGGAGTCTCTTTTGTGCAGGCCCCATTCTGAATGCTTGGCAAACAATGCATGTGCCTGTCCTTCGAACTTGTACTTGACGGGGATTAGGTAATGAAGGAAAGTAATGAGCAGGTCTGTTCCAAGCAGCAGAGCCAGTAACTTGGACAGGGAGAAGGTCTGGGGATGAAGCACCAACAGGATGTTAATGATGGTAGAAGCCTCTTCAAAGTCTCTATTGCTCCTTCACCTCTCCTTATATACTCTTCCCCAAAGTCCTTTTTTAGCCAGGAAATTTGGTACAGAGGAGGCCAATTAGACTAAGTGTTTTAGCCATAAGCCCAGTTCCTGTTCCTGCTCAGCTTAACTAGCACTAATCAACTCTCAAGCCCACAACAGGTCCCCCTTTTTGTTTTAAAGCAGACGTGAGTGCACATGTCTTAGGTTGTGGACTCTCAGGTCATCAGCCTTACCCCCCATCGGGAATCTCTGTAGCATGACAGAGCCCCTGTCTTAGGTTGGTCAGTGCCCAGTCCATCTTACCCGTCACTGGCTGCCATTCAATGCGTTGCCTGCTGCAGCTGCACAAACCATACTTGGGGAGGCTGGTAACCCTGTTCCATGGCTAGGAGTATCTTTAGCTTGGTAGCAATGAGCAGACAGCAGTTCCCAGGCTTGGGAAACATTTTGCACTCACACAGGTGTTACAAACATAAAGACATATGATGGGGAACAAGAGGCCCTGACCACATCCCACAGCGTCTGCTGCTCCTCTGCCAACAAATCAACCTGCTGTTACAACATAAGCATGCCCACCTGCACATGTTCATCAATAGAGTTCTGTTGTTCCATAGCTCAGGCAGTCAGTTCCGCAAGCTTGTTCATGGTCTCAGCAGTAGCTTTAGGGTGTCCTAGGGTCGCTGCTGCTATGGCAGTGGCTGCTGAGGCCACAGCAATGCTGGCTATGATGGTCGATGTTATGCCAAAGTCTCTTTTACACCTTATCAGGCCAACAGAGGCCTCTCCATCAGTCCCGACAGGCACAGGCAGGATTCCAGGCAGCTGCATGACAACAGCAGTATCGCCATTGCCATTCCAACATGCTGTTAGGGTGCAGCTGACCTCAGTGCAATTCACTTCAGAGATGTTTTCTGTATGTAAGAGAGAAAAACGGTGGGTTAACACAGGCAGACATGGGTTTAAAATTCAAGGAGCTAAGGCTCACCCATGTGAGCGAGTGAGTTCTCAAATCCAGAGGAGTGACTGAACTAATAATTTCCATAGGAATAATTGCCTTCCTGAATAAGGGACAAGTGGGGTCATGCAAGTGCATCCGCATTCCGCACAAAGCTGCCACTTAGAAAAGGAGGAAAATATTGGGACCTTGGTGCTCCTAGGAAGAGGACAAAAAGGAGGGGTGCTTAACAAAGGCCTAATATACTTGCTTGTCCCGTCAATCTTTCGACTCAAATGCCAACACCATGGCCAGTACCCGAGCTTTCACAAGATCAGCAGCAGGAGCTTGCCGGACAAGCCTCTCATGAATCCACCGTGGGCCATTTTCATTTTCTGGAAAAACACAAGCCAATTCTTGCCCCCATATGAGGATGGGATCTGGGCCTTGTCACTGACCAGTCAAGGGATCCTTCCACATCATGTAACCCTTCTGCTCCTGAGACAGATTCCAATGACGATCTGCAGCTGACCATTTTTCAGCATCCAATGTTTGAAATTTTAAATAAATAATACAGTGCTCAAATGATCTCAGGGAGTGCTATACTCCCCGATTTTATTTTAATAAGATAATCCTTAATAGTGTGCTGGGGTCCGTGCAGTAGATGTGGGGGACATGAGGGGGTGAAGAGTGTTCCATTGCAGGCAGGGCCGCAAGGAATTTCCCGCTGTTCGGCAGGGTCCACCCGGCGGATGTCTCTACAACCACCTGAATGCAACTCCACCTTCTTTTGCATGGACACTGGACCACCCTGAGGAAGAATTCTAATCCATCCTGGCATTTGCTACTGAGAGGTTAACCTTTTGCTCAGCCTGAGCTTGGAGGTCAATGTCTTGCAAATGGGGCCCTTTATCATTCCTATTGTCTTGGCTGTCCCCATTGAACCTTTGCTAATCAAGGGACCTGCATTTAGGCTTTCATTCTTTCCTTGATCTTTAAGTTCTCCTTTCCTTTGTGATACAAGATTGAGTTGTAGGATAAGAATCCTAGCAGGAACTTCTAGGTAATGTTAGCAGGAACTTCTATTGTTTCTAGGTAAAACTAATGGCAGAATTATCCTTAGAAACACCCACTTGCTCATGACGTAAAAACTCTGAGCCAGATTTTGACTGATTTTGTATAAATAAAGCGGACAGCTTTCCCACATTGTCCATTATGATCATGAAATCCTAGTGGTCCGTCTCTTTCTTTCCTCTTTGCGCCTCATCCACGCACCTTCGCGAGTTCCGAACTCAGCTGGAGCTGGACTCCGGCAATAGTGCAGTGGGTGCGTTCTACAGCACCTTGTCCTTGAGGATTATAAGGAATACCTGTAATTAGTTGTATATGGTGGGAGGCAGCAAAATCACAAAACTTACTGCTGGTATAGCACGGGCTGTTATCAGTTTTAATAACTTTGGGCATTCCCACGATGGAAAAACATGCATTGCCATGGGCTAGAGCATGCCTGACTTGTTTGCCTGTCTGAGGAGTAGCTAGAACAAATCCAGAGCAAGTGTTGACAGTAACATGCACATACTTGAGTGTCCCAAACTCTGGGGTGTGTGTCACGTCCATTTGCCAGACATGATTGGGTAACAATCCTCGGGGATTTATGCCATAATGGGGAACAGGCAAAAATTGAGGGCACACTGACATTGCTTCCCGATGGTTCTGGCTTGTTCCTTGGTCAAACTAAAGTGCAAATGAAGGGTGTTGGAATTTAAGTGAAACCTAGCATGCAGCGTGTGCAGTGGCCCCTCTAGCACAAGGTGGCTTTCCCACAGAGACCATGAGGGACCACATGCTTCATCCCTCAGGACAGGAGGGGGAGAGAGGCTGCATCACTCAGTGGAGGGTGCTGGGTAAATGCACCTTGTTCAGAAGAACCTGCTGGGATGTAGGGACGAGAGCCAGGTACCTGCAGAGAGGTGAGGGTGAGTGATGATCTAGTCCTGGATGCTCAGCTGTGCCAGGATAGCTTCCTCCCGCACCAGTATAACTGTCAGGTGACCCTCAGAGCAGGGCCTTGTGGAGTCCAGGCCCTGTGTGCTGGGTGCAGAGGCCATGCATGTGCTTTCTGTTTTCTCTCTTAGTCCCTGCTTCTGGGAGAGCCCAACAGGCCTCAGCTTCCTGTCCCCCCTGGGGTGGGCCATGGACCAGGGTAGGGCAGGAAGGATTTTAGGTTCTTGGGCACTGTCCTTGGCTGTGGAATGGCAGCTTGGGCATGTGTGGGTCTTTGTGAAGTTGGGTGTGGACACCAGGAAGTTTTCCTCTCTTCTTAGGGACACTTGCTACCCTGAGGACTGTGCAGGTGTGTGTGTTTGACAGAGTCAGCATCTGGGGGAGTCTGGCCTCTTCCTCCTGGTCCTTCTCCTCAACCTGCAGACCCAAGGCCTGTTGGGAGTCTTTCCTGTGCTTGCCCAACAAACATGGCACCTCTGTCTTCCTTGGAGTTCTGGCTGCATTTTCCCTTCCCCTGATTTCTCGTGCAGTTGAGCAACCCTTAGGTGACAGTCGTATTCTCTGGTGTTGCTGGTGGTGGCGGATGGGAGTCTTGGGGGGCAAAGGGAGGTCCTCTGTGTGTGAAGCTTCTCTGTGGCCAAGAAGGAAGGAGTCGGGGACCCAGGGCTGTGAAATGCCTGGGTCTTTGAAGATTTCTCCTCTCCTATTCCCCAGAGTCGAGGTTGAGGACATATGAGGCATGGGCAGCCTAGGCTCATGGTCTGGCCATGCGGACCCCATAGCCCTGGGACTCACATGGCGTCCAGAGCAGGACATTCCTGACCAGGAACATGGCTAGCTCTGTGCTCTACTTGGTCGATACATCCTCTTCCTAGTGTGATCAGATACCAGCATGGCTCCGGGCAAATGCTCCTGCTGGGTCTGGAAGCCTGGGCTGTGCCAGTGTCATGAGTGCTACTTGTGATATTGTGTTGGTTCAGGGACTCAGCTGCTCAAGGTCACCACTGGGGTGTGAGCCTGTGCCAGCACTTGGCCAAAGTCCTGATTCTTCGGGGCGGGGGAAGGAGCCCAATCCCAACTCCCCAAAGCGCAGGGGACCTGTTTTTTGTCCCACTCAACTCTGCCCTGGCCATGGCAACAACACCATCTAAGAACTTGAGCTGATGTGCTGGGCCAGTGATTGCTATCTATAAACACTGCCCTGGCTTCCCCGGCCTCTGGCCCTGTGCCTGCTGCCCCAGGATGCCCTGCTTGATGGGAAGGGGTCTTTCTCTGCGCGGGCTTCCACCAGGGATCTCCTGTCAGGGAGCAGAGTTCCAGCTGTTCCGGGGGTGCTGTGGCAGGCAGCAGGTGCTCACACCATGCGCCAAGCAGCTCTGGATGGGGTGAGCAGGTCCCATGTGCACAGGGAGGCTTTGTTTTCCCACAGGCTGAGTGCCTGGCTCTCTGGGTCCCTTGCTGTTGGTGCTCCTGTGGAGTCATTCGCCCTTGGGTTGTCTGCCACAGGAAGTTACCTCCAGAGGCCCAGGGGGAGCTCTGTGGGGATTGGGCATTGAGGAAGTGTGGAAAAGCTGTCTGGGAGGTGGGTCTCCTGGTGCTCCCTCCTGCACAGCGAGGAGGGTCCCACGTGGGACTGGGGATGGAAGTTGAGGTCTCTGTTAAGGGAACAGGAGTCTGTCTCTTCTCACAGGCTCAGTGCAGGCAAAGTGAGGGTGGTGCCAGGGCCCCTGAGGGTCAGGCTGATGGAAAAGAGTGACAGTGGCATCTTTGTGGGCATGCCTGCATCCATCTGCTTGTTAGGCCATCATCCTGGGCCTGGCTGACTTGTTCCTGGCCTCTAGGTGGTCAGGGCTGGCATCAGGGGCAATCCTTATGATGGCTTCCATATGAAGCTGCCTGAGGAAGAGGGATGCTGAGTTCCTGTGGTGTGTGTGCCAGTGCAGACCCAGCCTGGGGCACAGCCTGGGTGCAGGTCAGGGCCATGGGGCTGGAGCTCTGTGTGGGACATTTCCTGCAGCTTGGTCTGTCCCTTACACTCTCATCTGTGACCCAGCTTCATGGTCAGGCAGCCATGTGGCCTGGGCACCATGGGAGGACATGATCCCTGTGTCACAGCCAGGAGACCCTGTCCAGATGACACCCTGGCAGGGTAGGCCAGGTGTGAGGTGGCTCCTGTCCTCTCCATGGCCTCTCCCATGGAGGACGTGTCCCTTCTAGTCTTTGGTGGCAGTGTGTGCAGGGTGGGGGAATGGCTCAGGATACCTGCTCTAGTGCTGATAATCTTTACAAGTCCTCCTCTCAGGGAACATGACTTGGAGGAGAAAAAGTGGATCATGAACTCAACATGCAGATCCCTGTCCATGAAAGTGCCTCTGATTAAGGTGGCCATGGCAGAGACCAGCTGAGGGCATGGAGGGCAGGTAGAGGCAGGCACGGTTTGGGCCAGGGTCTCAGAACCCTGAGTTGCCACTTGGAAGAGGATGCACTGAGGGCTGTGGCCTGGCTGTGTTTGTGCTAGGATGGGGCAGGGAGGCTGCAGAGTCCCAGGTCCATGAGTGCCTGTGGGAGCAGCTGAAGCACAGGAGGGCACCTTGCGGTCTGGGACCTGGGCAGGGCAAGGGCCCACAAGCTCCTTGGGTAGGGCCAGCTCTGGCTGTCCAGGGTTGCTGCTCTGGCCATCTGTGCCTCTGGCCTCCTGGTGTGCTGTGCAGGTAGGAGGGGCTGGCTCAGGGCTTGGGAGGGAGAGGAGGCTGAGTGCAGTGTGGGGTGAGGCAGCAAGAGAGGCATGGCTCATGCAAGGCAAGTGGGGTCCCAGAAGAAGGAGTAATTTCGACTCTGTGTGAGCCTAGAGGTCAGGGCTGAGCCCTGTGGACGTATAAGGGCTGCTCTTGGAACTGGTCCTCCACCCTGAGGCCCTCTGCTCCCTTGCTCTGTGACAAAATGTCAGGGTTTCATGTGGATTGAGGTGTGGTGGAGGAGCCATGGCTGAGAAAGGGGGTGATAGGAGTGCTCATGGTGCATCAGCATGCTCCCCACAAGGGCTGGATCTGAGTTTTGAGAAGAGTGAGAGGTCCTGAGGGGATAAGAAGCCCCCTGGAACATTGGTTCTTTCCCCAGGTACTTGTGAGCGTGTCTGTCCCAGATGACCAGCAGGTGGCGCCATCAGACCATGCCAAGAGAAATCCAAGCCGGCAGGCTATGCTGTTTATTCCTGAGCCCCCTGGTTCCACTGAGGCAGCCTACCATCTGCAGAGAGGGATCTGAGTGAGTTCCCCCATGCTGAAGTCTCACTAACAACATCCTGAACACTTCTATTTCCTTATCTCATAATTGGAAAGCAATGGTGAAGTCATTGTGTTACTTTGGGTAAAGCTGTTGACTGCAATCCCAGGACTCCATATTGACACTGATTTTTATTCCTGCTGCTACACCATTTCCAATCCGGTTCCTTGTCATGGTCTGGGGAAGCAGCAGAGGATGGCCCACGTCCTTGTGCCCTGCACCCACATTGGAGACCCTGAAGAATTTCAGGCTCCTGGCTTCAGCTATGCTCAATACTGGTCATTGTGGCTGCTTGGTGAGTGAACCAGTGAGTGGGAGAATCCCTCCATGTGTCCTTGTCTGGTAGCAAATTTTCCTTTACATATAAAATAAATGTTTATACAAAAATCTTTAAAAAATAACATGTACCAGCCTTGTGAATTAAGATTCTTTTTGCAATGTAGATGTCACTATAAAGCCAAAATAAAGAAATTAAAACAACAAAATGGAATAAATTACATTTCTCCATGTATCAGTACAGATTAAAGAATTGACATTTGTGAGTGAGTGCAGGAATGCCATGTGGGTTATCTGTGATGTGTGTGTAGCTGAGTGTATGCAGGGGAAATGTACATGTTGGCAGGCATCTCACTGTTGAGTCTGGGGGAGCAGAGGTGAGGATGGAGCGGAGGCAGGGCTCTATTACCTTGGTGACCAGGGGAGGGAGTCTGTGCAGGGACAGGGACCACCGTGTCCAGCAGAGCAGGAGGGGCTGCCCTGCTGCAGAATCTTCTGGGTGTGTTTCAGGCTGGCATGGCAGGGATGCCTGTCCTGAGAAGAGCTGTGTGAGGGTGAGTGCTCCTGGGCGGGGCGCTGGTGGGGAGGCAGGACTGAGTGAGTGAGGAATGAATATGGTGGACACAGGGAGCAGCCCAGCAGCTGCCTCCCCTGGTGCATTCTGTGTGGCTGGGAGGGGTCTCTGTCCTTGCCGCCTCCTGGTCCTGGCTGCTCCTTGGGACAGGTCCAGCCCAGGCCAGGCAGCAGTGGCAGAGAGCTCCAGGGTTCCCTGTGATGCAGCCTGAGCTGGGCTGGGAGCTCTGTCTGCAGCAGGAGTGAACCAAGTTCTGCCTGTGACCAGGAGAGTACAAGGGACACTTGGAGGTCTGTCTAGGGTCCTGGGGTCCAGGAAGGAGGTGGGGGAGAGAGTTCATTCAGGCACCATGCAAGGTGCACCTGCTGGTACATGCTGTTGTGTTTTGCTCAGCGCTGCTGTCTCTCTCACATTGCTGCAGGCATGTTGGATGCTTTGAGACCCTGAGTTTGATTGACCCTCAACTATCATCTTAGTGCTCATTTGTCTTCAGCCATAAACCTTAGCATGCTTGGAGGTTTTCCTTTATTTGATTCAAACTTACAAGTACTGATAGTTGAAATAGTTAATTATTTTTGAAGCTTTCTTATGAGAGGCTGGCATTGTGGTGTAACATGGAAAGCTGCTGCCAGCAATGCCAGTGTCCCATGTGGCCATTGAACAGAGGCCTGTGTGCTCCACATCTCAGTGAGCTCCCTGCCCTTGTGCCTGGAAGAGCAGCAGAAGCTGGCCTGACCCGGCAGCCATTAAGAAGATTGCAAGAAGTTGGTAGATCCTGCTGTAGCCTGGCCTGGCTTTGGCTTTTTAACCAGCTGGGGAGTGAGCCAATAGGTGTGAGATCTCTAACTGCCTCTTCCCTCTCTAACATTCAAGCAAAATAAATAAATAAATAAATAAATAAATAAATAAATAAATAAAGCTTCTCAAGGCGAGCAGTACCCTTTGTGTCTTCTCAGTTTCTGCCTGCCCAGTGGCCAACACTCCCAACACCTGAGCTGACCTTAGCCTTGGCTCCCTGTCTCACACTCAGTGTCTTTCTGAGAGCCCCTAAATGTCTGTCTCAGCCAGTGTGTGCTGCATTGTGTTAACAGCTCCCGGTGTCTGTCATCAGCAGGAAGCCCACTCAGCCTGCAGCCCATGCTGTGCTGACCTTAGTCACCTGCACCTTCACCTTCTGGGTCAGGATTCCCCGCTTTGGGCATGTTGACTGTGTAGGTGTGGACTGTGCAAACTCAGGCACTCTTTCAGGCTGTCTGAACTGCCAGTGAGTGTGGGTGATCTGTGTGAACAGACACTCTGGTTAGTCACAGGCTCGGGTGTCACCATGGGAGGAAGGGAAAAGAAAGATGCATGTGATTCTGCTACAGTTCTGCTTCTCATTGTAAGTTATTTGAGAGAAGAGTGACAGAGACAAGGAAAGTCAGATAGAGACAGGGGTAGATGTGTGTGTGTGAGAGAAAGAGAGAGAGAGAGAGAGAATGTTCTTCCATCCACTGTTCAGTCCCCAAATGGATATAAAAGCTGGGGCTGGTCCAAACTGAATAACTGAATCCAGGAACTCAGAACTCCAACCAGGTCTCCCACTTAGCTGTCAGGTGCCCAAGCACTTGGGCTGTCTTCTGCTGCTTTCCCAGGCACTGCAGCAAGGAGCTGGATCAAAAGCAGAGCAGCCAGAATGTGAACCAGCTCTCTGCTCTGGGATGTTGGCTTCACATGCAGGAGCTTAAGCAGCTGCACCAAATGCCTTCTCTTGGGACAGGTTCCCATCTCTTACACAACCTTTGCTGCTTTCAGATCAGCCTTAGCTGTGCCCCACATCCTGCAATGGCCTCATTTTGAGGAGCTTGCTGATGTCTGAAAACCTTTCTCTTTCCTTCATCCCCAGATGTGTGCTCTTTATGCTGACTTGGCACTGGATCAGTTTCTTGTAACAGACAGAGCCTCAAGCTCAGCCAGTGGTTGCAGCCCCAGGTCCCCAGGTTTGGAGTGATCATTTGTCCCTGGGGAGCCTGTGGGCTCCTAGGTTCCTCAGTGAAGGTGGGAGCTCTCCAAGCCTTATCCCTCTGTTCACTCCTTCCCAGCCTGGGCAGTCTGTCTGCTGCTTGCCCATCTGTTGTCCTTTGTCCCAGCCATCTGTGAGGAGTGCAGGTGTTTAGATGCTGTGACCAGCATTGTCATGGAGATGAGTGCAGCCCTGACCAAGAATGAAGGTAGTGAAGCAAAGAGCAGCTGCTGAGTGGATCTTACCATGGCGCTCATGTGTGAGCTCAGCCACAATTCCAGGGGAGCAAATTCCATTGACCTCCTCTGGCATCAGGAAGTGGTGTCTGGAATGTTAGCTACTGGCCCTGTGGCTGCCTGAAAGCTGGGGGCATGGGGCTGGGGTTGATAGGTGGGTCAGAAAATAACCCTCATGCTCTCTTAGCAAATGTAGAAACTAATTTTTTCAATTAAGTATGTCTCCGTTGTGCAGTTTTATGGATTAAAAAATCAAAGAAATTTGATTCTGAGAATTTTCCCCCCTTGGTTAATCGTTGTTTTATTTTAAGGTTTTATTTTTATCCTAAATGAATTAATCTTCTACCATGGGAATTTAGAGAGAGAGAGAAAGAGAGAGAGGGAGGGAAAAAAGACAGACAGAGATAGGCAAATGGAGGGAGATCCTCTATCTGCTGGTTCACTCCCCACATGCAGTAGCCAGTGCTGGACCTCTCTGAATTCTGAGTCCAACCCTCCATCTTGGTCTCCCCTGTGGGTGGCCCAGTGCTTGAAGGACCATGTGCTGCTCCAGGGTGTGCGTTAGCAGGACACTGGACTGGATGCTGAGCACTGCAATGTGGGATGCAGCTTTAACAGTGCTGATGTACCTGTTGGTGCCCAATAGTTGTCCCTCATTTTATTTTTGATTAACACATAGAATTTGTTAGTATATATTTCTTTTCATGGTAATGTCTTTTTCTTTGTCTCTCTTCCTTCCTTTTCTCCTTTCTTCCTTCCTTCTTTCCTTGCTTGCTTCATTTCAGAAACGCAGAGTTACAGAGAGAGCAGGACACAGGACATAAAGATCTTCCATCTACTGTTTCACTTCATAAATGGCTGCAACAACCAGAGCTGGGCCAGGCTAAGCCAGGAGCCTAAGATATGTCCTTAGTGAATGACACAAGTACTTGAGCCATCTTCTGGTGCTTCCCCAGGCCATCAGCAGGGAGCTTGATTGAAGTGGATTTGTTAAATTTTAGGATTTGAATCGGTGCCCAAGTTGGGGGCCCTCACAGCAGTTTCTTATGAATCTGTGTTTTGCTAGAATAGCAGTAATGTAATGTGCAGCCACGACATAGCAGCTGATGTGGAGCCAGGAACCATTTCCCTTTTTGTTTTAAGATCTATTGATTTTTATTGTAAAGTGAGATTTACAGACAGACAGAGAGACACAAAGAAAGATCTTCTATCAGCTGGTTCACTCCCCAAGTGGAAGCAACTCCAGATCTGAGCCAATCTGAAGCCAGGAGCCAGGAGCTTCTTCTGTGTCTCCATGTGGGTATAGGGTCCCAAGGCTTTGGGCCATTCTCTACTGCTTTCCCAGGTCACACACAGGGAGCTGGATGGGAATCAGGGCCGCCTGGGATTAGAACTGGCACCCATATGGGATCCTGGTGTTTGCAAGGTGAGGACTTTAGCTACCAGACTACTGTGCCAGGCCCTCCTTTTATCTTTTAAGGCTTTATAAATTCTTCTTGGAAGCCAGATTGTACAAGAAAAAAAGAGATCTGTATCTTCCCTCACCAAATGGTGTACTGGCCGTAGCTGAGCTGATGTGGAGCCAGGAACCAAGAGCTTCCTCCTAGTCTCCAACTCAGGTGCAGGTTTGCAGGCTTTTGGGCTGTTCCTGTCTGCTCTCCCAGGCACAAGCAGGGACTGGGGGGGGGGTGAGTAGCAGGAGCATGAACCAGTGTCCATGTGGGATGAGGTGCTTGGGGGTGGAGGATCAGCCAGTTGAGCCAATGTGCTGGACCAGTAATGTCTCCATTTTCATTTCTGATTCTACTTATCTGAGCTTTTCTCAAAGCTTTTGCTTTTGGTTTGGTTTTGGTTAGTCTGGTTAAATATTTGTCTATTTTATTTACTTTTGTAAAACCAATCTATATTTTTGTTTACTTTCACATTTCCCTTCATTTCACTTTCATTTATTCTGGTCTCTCTCCTCCTGCTAATCTGGTATTTGGTTTGTTCTTGTTTCTGTGTGAACAATGACCTTAGTATTTTTATTGGGATCACATTGAATCTGTAAATTGCTTGGGGCACCATGGACATTTGGATCATATTAATTCTTCTCATTCAGAATCTTGGAAGATTTTCCCCATTGTTTGTGTCTCATGTTCTTTCATTGGAGTTGTGTGACTCACTGTCGAGATCTTTCACATCCTTGGCTAAACTCACCCCAAGGCATTTCACTTGTTATAGCTGTTGTGAATGGGAAGACCTGGTTCACACAGGGGCTGAAGCACATGTTCTCATGTGTCTGCCTCTCAGAGATGTGAAGTTCATGTTCCCCAGTTTCTGAGGGAGCAGGAGCGTCTCCTATCAGATCCCCCCGGAAGGATTCTGGGCTCCTGTCTGATCTGCTGCAGCCAAAAGCCTGAGGGAATCAGAGCTGGGATTGTCTGAATTTGTCTAGTGCCCCAAAATGAAAACCCTTCCCTGTTGATGTGTGTTCCCCTTTATGTCTTGTCCTAAATGCTTATTCTCTTGTTTATTCAGTGTTGTAAATTCTTTCAGATTTCCCCTATTATTCTTAGTTTTCAGTGGATGAGGCCATCCTAAAGGTACATGTGAGAGATAAAATTGCCCTCACTTGTTCCTGGGAAGTGAGCCAGTGGAGGGGGGCCTCTCGTGGGTCTGTCAGTCTCCATCTCTCAAACAGACAAACATAAACTTTGACAAGAAAGACTCTGTAAGGAAAGCTCCATGGACACCTCTAAGGAAGGGTCGGGAAGAGCCCCTGGACTGGCCATGCAGTCAGCTGCTGAGAGGGGCTGCAGCCCAACTCCACTGGGACACAGAGGCCCTGACACCAGGATCCTTGTAGACCTTGTGCTCATCTGGCTGCCCCTCTGTGACCTTGGTGTAGACTGCAACAGGAAGTACAACACCTGCCTGGGTTCTGTGAGTTTTTACAGCACATGATCCAACCTGGGAGGAACACTGTGCAAAACCTCAATGTTGTAGCCACAGTGGTCAGAAGAGCAGGTAACCAAGGTGGGAGTTGAGGGCAGCTGGCCTGGGAGGTGAGGGCAGTGTCAGGGATGGGCCTGGAATCTGCGGGTTGGACACTAACTGCAGGTGTCCCTGTCAGGATTCAGGGCAGGACTGCCAGTTAGTGTCAGAGAATCAGAGACCTTCTTGGAGAGAGGAAAAGCCTCTCACTGACCCACGGAGAGAGGAATTCTGAGGGAGAGTCAGGAAGTGAACCTTGTCTCGCCTGGAGCAAACAGAAGCATTTCCATCACACCTCAGAGCTGCTAAATGCAGGACACCCAGGCTGTCAGCACAGACTGCAGTCCTGGAGCATGCGCAAGGCCAGGGTCAGGGTCAAGGGTGTGAGTTGTGCCCTCTGTGCCCATCAGCAGCAGGGCTGTGGTTCCCAGCTGGGACCAGCCAGGGTGAGGCCATGGATTCTGCTCCTGGCTGTGCAGCCTCAACCAGGTTCTCTGCATTTCCTCTGCCTTCAGTCAGCTACAGTGACACACAGCCAAGGGAAGGGTAACTTAGCAACTCCTGGATTTCACTGTGGGCTTCAAGGAGCCCGAGAATCTGTGTGGGGCACCATGTGAGTCAGGTGGATCCTGGGAGGTTTAGTGTTCTCAGCTGTGTGCTCTGCCTGAACCTTCCTCCTGGGCTGCCCATCCAAGGGCGAGAAGGTACTGTGTGTCTCCAAAGTCCTGTGTCATAATTGACCACCTATGTTGTTCATTTCCTCTGTGATGGAAAACCGCAGATGTAGGCTTGGGCACTTGGCACGGGGTGGATTGCAGGTTGGGATGCCCAACCCCTTCTCAATGCTCTTGTCTAGGGCATTTGCACTGGCCACCAACTGCCTGCACAGCACCTGCCCAGAAACCTTGGCTGGTGACTCATTGTGTCCTTCCAACCTTCCTCAGGGTCACCCCCTTAGGGCAGTGCACACTGACCATAATGGTGAAAAAGCCAGCTGCCCCAACACTCTCACTAACTCTGAACAACCTTGCCCAGCACTGGGTCTGGCCAACAGAAATGTGAGCTGAGTGATGTGCATGTTGTACCTTACAGCTGCCGTGGATTCATTAGTGGAGCCTGAGAAAGAGGACAACTGTGGCCACTACAGAGTGGAGTCCTCTCCCGCTTGTGTCCATGCAGCCTGTGCTTTCTCACAAATGTCCTCTGCCCTCCTGCCTCTCCTCCCTCCCCTACTGCCTCCTGCACACACAGAGGTGAAACCTACCAGAGCTCACACACAGGAAGAGCAGGTGCAATAGGCCAACAACACTAAGGAACAGAATGAACACAGGAAGACGGGAGCCCACGGCTGAACCCAAGTGTGAGCTTTGACTGTCACTACCTCGTCCAGCCTCCACTGACTTCAGGTCTGTGAGACAAGGCAAGCCTAGCTGAGTCCTGTGATGGCAGATGTTGGTGGGCACGTCCTGTCATAGAAGGCAGGACACTGGGGCAGCTGAGCCGGGTCAGCAGTGACCACAACAAAGCCTGATGACTGACAATGCCTGGACACAAGCTTGTCCTCACCAAGAATCTCCCAGTCTCTCCTGTCTCACCTGCAGCCGACACAAGACAACAAACACATGGTTTCAGGAAGGTTCTTGGTGCTTCTGTTTATTTTTTCTGTCCAATTTTTGAAATTTTCTTTAAAATTTCCCATGAACCACTCATAATTGGAACTGGGAAACACAGTTTGCTGTTCAGATTTGCACAGGGAAGAATGAAGCTGCAGCAGGTGCACCTGACTTGAGACAGGGACAGAGGTGCCCATGCTTGGCTGAGATGGCCAGGCTCCCACCTCACATTGTGCCCACAGGAACACACTCAGCTGCCCTTGCAGGAAGGTAGGGCAGGGCTTGTTGAAGACACAGAAGTGGAGACGTGAGCAAGGTTCTATCCCTCAGTCCCAAACAAGGCAATTGTCTCACACTACAGAAACAGGGTGAAAAATTCTAGTCACTGCATGTGGGGACAGGAATAGCCCAGCACACATGAAATTCAGTAAATGCAAGGAATCCCCAGCCCCTCTGTGTCCCCTTAGTCTGCCCCCTTTCTCCTCCAGGCCCTCCAGGTCTCACCTTTCAAGCTGTGAGAGAACAGTCAAATCCTTGGGCACTGCCACACCTGAGAGAACAAATTAGGACTTGGTGAGAGCCCCTGGAGGTGTGGCTGAGGGAGGAGCTACAGGGTGGGCAGGGCAGCTTCTCCATGGGCATCTCTATGGCAAGGGTTTTGGAGACTACCCCACCCCCAAACACACCCAGGTGCTTACCTGCAGCCTTGATGTAGCTCCCTGCTTTCCCACCTGTGAGAGAAAACAAGTAGTGAGAGGCAGGGAGAAGGCAGGGGCTGAGGACCTGCCTAGAGGAAGTCGAGGGGACTGGGTCATCTCAGAGAAGATTCCAGAACTGTCACTACAGACCAAGGAAAGGGTCAGAAGGCACCTCTCCTGGAGGTGTGTCCTCAGCTGGGACCTCCTCCTGACCTGCAGCTGTTGGAACTCAGGTCCCTGCGAGCAGAGTCATCCCCGTGGAGTGTTCATGATGCACCTAACTTGTGCTTTCACACCAGAACCAGTGTGAGCACTTGGGGCCCAGCTGGGGATGTAGGTGTGTGTGCATGGTGCTTTCCAGGAATGGGGTGGGGGGACTTCTTTCTGGGGGACAGGAGACTCAGACCCAGCCCTCACCCTGCCCTACCTGAGCGCTTCCTCTTTATCATCACAGCAGCGACCACAACTCCAATGAGCACAGCTGCCAGGAGGTTCAGGCCAGCGATGACTCTCCACACAGATATGGTGAACCGAGGAGGCTCTGAGAGGGGAAGGGACAATAAGGGGCTCTGACCCCAGGTCTCAGCCCTGCCCCTGCTGCAGGCCCTCCCCTTCCCGTCCTCCTTACCCCATCTCAGGGTGAGGGGCTCAGGCAGCCCCTCATGGTATATGTGGCATGTGTATCTCTGCTCCTCTCCAGAAGGCACCAGCACAGCTGCCCACTTCTGGAAGGTTCCATCCCCTGAAGGCCTGGTCTCTATCAGGTCTGTGTCCTGGGTCAGGTCCTCCCCATCTCGGTGCCAGGTGAGTGTGATGTCCTTGGGGTAGAAGCCCAGGGCCCAGCACCTCAGGGTGGCCTTCTGGTCAGAGACTGGGTGGTGAGTCACATGTGCTGTGGGTGGGTCTGAGAGGAGATTTGGACAATTCAGGCCTTTCATGCTTTTCATGTGACACCAAAGCTGCACTCAGTGACCATCTAGAGAATGGACAGGAAGACAGGGATGGGGGAGACCTGGCCTGGATAAAGATAATGGCATCATCTGTTGTTTGCAAAGATTAGAATCAGGTATGGTTCAGGCTAGGAGGACCTGGGTCTCTTATTGGATTATACGGATTTGGTCTTGTCCTGAGTGTAGGCTGAGAGACTGAAAAACCTGGAGTGAATCCTCCCAGTGCATTGGTTTGAGGTTGGGGGACAGGCCTGGCAGGGGTCACAGATCACAGGACCCAGTGGGAGTCCAGGGCACCAGAGTTTCTTTCAGACTCTTCTGTGCTTCCACAATCCAGGTCCCTCTTCTACATTTAGTGAAGGGCAGTGTCCCAAAGTCCTGGAGGACATTCCTGCTGTGGTGGTTTGAAGAGGAGGACACAGGCCTGGGCCCCACTTTCCTCCCCTCTTCCACAGCCCCAGCCCTAGCCCTTGGGGAGATGGGTGAGGGCAGCCCCTGCCAGCCTTGTGCACCTGTGCGGTTTAGTGTCTTCTTCCCCAACTCCAGGAATCTGCTCAGCCACTTCACACAGTCCCCCTCCAAGTGGTCCTTGTGCTGCGCAGCCACAGCTGCCTGGTCCCACTTGCGCTTGGTGATCTGAGCTGCTGTGTCAAAAGCAGTCCAGGTGCGCAGGTCTTCATTCAGGGAGAGGTAGTCATCGCCATCATAGGCGAACTGCGTGTATCCGCGGAGCAAGCGCCCATCTGCCCCGACCTCGCAGCCATAGACATGCTGGAACGTGTGAGAGACTGTCCCAGGCCCGCGGTCAGCCCCGGCCACGCAGCTCCGCCCCGCCCTCACCGACCGCGGGGATTTCAGCTGAAACCCAAAATGAAACCCGGGCGTGTCCCGCGGCTCCTCCCGCCGAGGGTCTCCGCGGGGCGCGCAGTCTCGGGGTGGGGGGATCTCGGTCCCGGGGACCCGGAGCGCCCTGGGCGCACGTGGGGAGGGTCGGGTCACTCACCGGCCTCGCTCTGATTGTAGTAGCCGGGCAGGGTGTTCAGGTAAGCCCGGAAAGTTTGTTTATGCTCCTTAGCGAGTTGTGTGTGGCTGTCCCAGTACTTCTGCTCCACCTGCATCCACGGCGCCCTCGGTTCTGCCCTCGGGTTCTCGGTGTCGCTGTCGAAGCGCCCGAACTGCGTGTCGTCCACGTAGCCCACGGCGATGAAGCGGGAATCCCCGAGTTCGGGCCGGGACACGGCGGTGATGAAATACCTCAGGGAGTGCGAGCCTGGAGGAGAGAGCAGCTGAGACCAGGGCCGACCCCCACCCGGATTAAGAGGCGATGGTGGTAAAGTTGGCTGGGGAGGAAGGGTCCGAGGATTCATGGGACAGAATAGGAAGGATGGCGAAAGGTCTGGGTGAGGGGAGGGAGGGATGGACTAAAATTGGGACGTCGACACTGGGGGCGGCATTGAGGCTGCTCCCCGAGGTCCTGTGTCCCCTCCACGCGCCCCCCTCGCTTTCCTGCCCCGCAGAGCCTGTCTCCCTCCCGACCCGAACTCACGCGCCCGGGTCTTGGTCAGGGCCAGGGCCCCCGCGAGCAGGAAGAGGGTCATGCTCCCAGGGATGCCATTCATCCAGTCTGTGGAGATTGATTCCTGTGGCTTGTTTCTGAGAGTTTAAAAGAGATGGATTGGCTTCCTCTGGAAGCGCTTGCCTAATGGCAATGTGAGGTTTGTTTGCGTCAGGCGTGTCTGGGCAGAAGGAGCTCACTCAGGCTGTGAGAGGGGAAGTGACCCTGGAGGAGGTGGGGACTTCCCTGCACTTGCTTCCCTGACCCAGACCCGCCCTGGGACTGAGACCCTGAGGGCCAGGCGGGTACCAGGGACTGTGCCCTGACCCTGTGCCCTGACCCAGGCCTGTGTGATGTCCCCTCCCTTAGGATAGGCCCAGGGCCAGCTGAGGGATCCCGAGAGACCTGATGAGAACCCGCCCATTTTATTTGCCTGTTTCTGTGATTATTTTTGCCTAAGTCGTGTGAGTTTTATTGTTCGATTCACACCAGCAGTACATTAGATTTCAGGCAGCCCCACAGGATGCATTAAATGCTGAATGCTGGGATGCTGGATAAGCTCTGTGGATATGTATGTGAAAACCAGGACACAGACCACTAAGTATTGGACTTACTGCCTTAGAATCCTGATCTCTGCCCCTGTCCTCATCTCATTTCAGCCCTCTCTCTGTCACTTTATCTTCTCCCTGTGGTCCCCACATCCCCTCTGAGTCCTGAACTGGGGCACTAGCAGGGCCCCTCTCCTGCCACCCAGGGACAGTTATTCCCGCTGTGGTCAGCTGCCTTGTTATTGTGAGTCAGGGGGATCATTGCTTCATGAAAACAGCCCAGCAGCAGCATTTGCTGTGGTGCAGTGAGATAAATGCACTTGCAAGGTTAACATCACACATCCTGGGCTTCTTGGAGTCCAGGCTGTTCTACTTGCACCCACCTTCTTGTTGATGTACTGGGAAGGCAGCAGAAAATCCCCAAGGGATTTCTCACTCACTGGTTCACTCTCCAAAGGGCCACTATGTCCTGAGTTGGAGCCAGGAGTGCACAGCTCCATCTAGGCCTCCATGTGGTTGCAGGGACCCAAGCACCAGGTCCATGTTCCCCTGCTTTCCAGGTGAGCGAGCAGCGAGCAGGGCAGTCAGGAGTCACACAGGTGCTCTCATCTGGGGTGCTTGGATTGCAGGTGGCAGCTTAACCTGCCCAGCGCCACAGTGCCTTCCCTGACACTGCCTTTCATGTAAATAAACAAAAAGCAAAAAATGTACCTTTCCATGACCCACTCTGCTGGCTGCATCTCACTTTAGGGAAACCTCTAGAATGTAGGGCCCATAAGCATAGAGACTTAGGCTGTTGGTCAAAGCTGCAACTCCAGCACACACAGTCATCTTTGCTGACGTAGGTACTCAATTAATTCGAAGACCTGAACAAGATTATATTGTAATATAATTGTATAATGTGACAATTGTCTAATTGTCTCATGTGACAATCATAAAATAAATAGTGCAGCAAACATTGGAGAAGGTTTTGTCTCATGGGAGGAGTGTTCACTAGAGTTCATGAATCCCTCCAGCAAGGATGACACTTCCTGGGGTGTCAGGTGCACACTGGGACCCAGGTATTGCTAGCTTTCCATTCCTGCATCACAGGTACCACACCTGGTCGCTCAGAACCACACTCCTTCCTTGTTCATTTCATGTCAGACTCCAGGCCTGGTGTGGCCTTGCTCTCTGGGCAGGCTCTCACAGAGCTGAGTTGGTGTCTTGGTGTTGGAGTCCTCCACAAGCCTCCTTGGAGCTTGGGGCAGAGTCCAGCTCCGTGCAGGTGGAGGCCTGGAGTCCTGTTTGTGGGACAGCTGTCAGGGTGCAGGGAGGAGCTTCTCCCAGTCCCAGGGCACCACCTTCTCTGCCCCAGGGTCCTCCAGAGTCAGGGGCTTGCTGGAGAGAGGGGCATGTGTCAACTGGACTGCTCTCAAGCTGAGTCCCTCTCTTTATCTTGGTCACAATTCCCTTTACTCCCCTGCCTCTGTGTGAAGATTCAAGGTTTATTTTTAAATTTCCAGCTCCCACATGAAGGTGAACATGCGGTATTTGTCTCATTTTGTGGCTCATTGTACTCAGCATGATGTCCTTCAGTTCCAGCCATGTTGATGCAAATGATAAGACATCACTCTTGGTATAGCTGATTAGTATTCTGTTGTGCTGTATATTGTATTTTCTCTATCCATTCATTGTATATGATTTCCTCTTTCCTCATATCCTTGCCTGCAGTTGTTAAAAACCAGGCTAAACCCAACCGAACCAAACAAAATCATACCAGCCAATCAAGATATGGGGGAAAACATCGTAGGTCTGACAAGATCTCGAAATGACCCCTACATGGGAAATACTCAACAACACCAGCTGTCAGGGAAATGCAAATCAAGACCCCCAAGGTGTTGTCCCCTTGCTTCTGTCAGAATGGCTGTTACTGAGGGAGAGAGACGAACACATGAACCAGTGTACTGTGAGAACCAGGTTCATTGAAGGGCTACCTGAATGGGAAAGTCCAAAACAGAATAACCCTTGTCTCAGGGCCAGCTGATAGAGACGTTCATTTCGTTTTTAAAATCCCTTTCCAGTGGCATCTACAACAGCAGTTGATTGACATAGGGTTGTGTGCAATTGTCCAGAGGTGTGTGTAGAGCCCACTATAGGATCAGGCTGCCTGTCATAGCTCTTTCTTTGACGTTACAGAGTTCAGGTTGAAAATGGAAGGTCAGATAGATTATTTTGAACAGTAATGATTGCTTTAGGAAGCCAAAGGACATGTTTATCATCTTTCTATTAGAGTCACTAAATTGCAATAACTCATGCTGTTTGGAAGCTGTTTCAGTCATTATGGCACATAATAAATTTTCCAGAATTTAACATCTGGAAGCAACAAATGTTTATTGTATTCCACTATTTTACATAGAACTATTCATGTGTTTTCATCTACTTGGTACAGCTTCTGCTGTTCCTCTCCCAGATGCCACAGCAGCTGGAGCTGGGCCAGGCAGGAGTCAGGTGCCCAGGACCCGGCCCAGGCCTCCCTGGTGGGTGCAGGGGTCCAGGTCTCCAAGCCTTCCTCTGCCTCTTCCCAGGAGGCACCAGCAGGAAGCTGGGTCCTAAGTGGAGCAGCCAGGAGGCAAATGGGGCTCTGAGGTGAGATTGGGAGTCCCAAAGGGAGGGGATCAAACTTCTGCTACCTGCCTGCCAGGCCCTGGTCTCTGAGGTCAGGAAGTAGGGAGGTTGACTGAGGCTTCTGCTCAGATCAGACAGTCCCAGTGGAGCTGAGCCAGGGCTGCCCCATCTGAGGCTGGGCTGGGCAGGCAGGGCTCCCCTGTGGCATCCTCTGGAGTCTGGTGGGTGGAAGAGTCCTTTCCTCAGGGCTGTGTGTGCCAAGGCAGATGGTTTTATAGAGTTGGTGCAAGAGTGTGTGTGTGTGAGAGAGAGAGAGAGAGAGATTCAGAGAGAGAGAAATATCCTGAACCAGAATCCACGCTAGGCCAGCCTCACACTCAGAATTGGGATGTTAAGTCCCATGTATCCTGATCTACACACACATGATTACTGTATGTGTTTCTGGACACTGTGGCATTATAATGCATGTGTGCAGTGTGTACTGATCCATATGGTCAATTATGATTTTCATGTCCTTTTCATTACATTATTTTCTGTTTATATTTTGAAGATTTATTTCTGTATTGGAAAGGCAGAGTTACACAGGGAGAGTGAGAGCTGCACAGGCTGACACTGACCAGGTCAGAATCAGGAGCCTGAGCCTTCATCCAGCTCTCCCCCGTGGGTGACAGGGATCCAAGCCCTTGGGCATCTTCCATTAACTTTCCGTGACACAGCAGGAAGCTGGATGAGAAATGGAGCAGCCGGGACTTGAAGTGATGCCCATATGAGATGAGTTCTGGGAGCTCTGCCTGCTGCCCCGCAGTGCTAGCTCCTGTTTGCTTGTTTAGCGTCCACATAAAAGGGAGAACAGGAAACATCTGTCACCCCATGTCTGACTTCTTTCATTTAGCATAAGTGTCTTTCAGCTCTATCCATTATGCTGCACAAGATATTCGTTTTAACTAAGACTTGTTTATTTGAAAGACAGAGTTAGAGAGAGAGACACAGAGAGAGAGAGACAGAGAGAGAGAAGAGGACAGGAGGGATGGAGAGACACATTGTTTCATCTTTTGCTTACTTCCCAAATAGCTGCATGGCAGGAACAGGGTGGGTGTGATGCAAGGAGCCAGGAAATTCTTCCAGGTCTCCCATATAGGTACAGAAGGCCAAGCACCTGGGTCATCTCCCACTCATCCCAGGAGCATTAGCATGGAGCTGGATCAGAAGCAGAGGATCCGGGACACGAGGTAGCACCTGAATAAGATGCCAGCATCACAAGCAGAGGCTTTACCCACTGCACAACACTGATCCTTATCTCTCATCTTTTGATAATCATCCATCAAGCTGCATGTGTCTAGAGCTTATTGCTGTTCTCCTCTTCCTCAGATTAGTAGGTTATTTTGTCATTTGAATATTAGAAATAAATATTATAATGTGGAATCTGGATCAGTCATTGGACATCTCTGAGGTCTGATTTTTTACCTGGGGAACTGTTGCTTCTTTCCCCACATCAACTGTATCAAATTAGTTCTGACATCCTTGTTTCTGAAAGTGGTGGTCTGTGGAGCCACAGCAGTGGGATTATAACAAGCTCAATGTCGTGATTGTTCTCCCATCATCTTTAATTGGGTGTTAGATCTGTTACAGTATGAAAGGATTCAGTGACGATGGAGTTCCTCACAGAGGGCTGGTGGGCCTGGAAGGCCTGGGTCAGGAACACAGGGTGTGCCCTCCACATTGGCCTCTCCAGTGGTACTTGTGCTGCCATTCATGCTTGAGTTCCTTGTATGAAAGGCACTGGCTGAAAAGCACGTAGTCTGCCAGCACCATGTTCATGCTGGCGATGTTTGTCCTCTTTACGTTGATGTACTTGGTATAACACTGGTCATAGCCTTTTATGAAATGCTCCACTGATGCCTCAGTATCCAGCTCGGCAGCTCTGTGAGTTTGACATCCATAAGTTTCTTCTCCTTCAGAGGCATGACTGATGCCATCTTGGAGTCCTGGTGTCCCCTTAGTGTCATTTCTTTCAAGTATTTTTTTCTTAAAATTTCATTAGGAAAACCAGGGATACATATAATATACATATACATACATATATAGTACACAACACGCACACACACGGAGAGAGGAGAGACATCTTTTTTCTAGTTACTCCCCCTCATGCTGTCAGCAGCTGGACCAGGGCTAGGCCAAAGTCAGGAGCCATGAACTTGATTCAGGTCTTCCTGTGGGAGACATAGACACTAAGCTTGAGTCATCACCTGCCACCCCCAGGACATTACAGTGTGTCCCAGTGCCACCCCTGAGCAGTTTTTGTGTATCTTTTGGCCATCCGTGTGTCTACTCTGAGGAACATCCAAGCCAGCCCCTTGTCCTTGTATTAGTGAAGTTCTGGTTGCTGAGTCCTGTGGATGTTTGGCCATGAGCCTCTGGCCCGATGTGGGATGTGCAGACACTTTCCCCATGGGGAGGCTGTCCCTTGGCTCTCTGGAGGCCGTCCCTTGATTCCTCTGCTGCAGGAGCTGCTCATGTGGATGCAGCCCCTAAGCTCTATTTCCCCCATTGCCTCTGGGTTTGGAAGTCTGTGCCCCAGTCCCTTGCCAGAATGTGTCCCTCTCCACATCCTTCTGCCAGGTTCCAGCTGCAGATGTGTCACTGATGTCTTCAGTTCACATGGAGATGCTCAGGGGAGGGTGCAGCTCCACACTCAGTGTCTCCTTTGGGTTCTGGTTCTCCCAACATCGTTTACTAATGACAGTGTCCTTCCCTGCTATGGATGTGACGTTGTACAAAATGTATTTCACAAGGATGTGATTTCTTTGGAACAAATCAAGAATCAAGTAAGCGTTAGTCTCCTGCATGAGGTCGCTGTTTGGGGCTGGGTCCCGGATGTGGTGGCTGGGAGTGAGCAGCAGAGGCAGGTGCTGCTTCCTGCAGTCCTCGCTGCTCACCCTGGAGTGGGAGGGGCTAGGTTGGCTCCCAGCCTGAAGCTTCTGTGCTTGATAAATCTCTAGGTGTTCCACACAGGCTGTTTGGATTGATGAAGACATGTGCCCAGGCAGATGCTACGAACAGGTCAGGGAAAGAGGACGGACTCACCCTGTCCAGCAGGAAGGAGAATCTGTTGTTTCCCTGCAGTTGTCCTGCAGTGCTGGGCAGCAGAGAGGAGAGCAGCTGAAGGAGAGAGAGAGTGGCAGGGTGGGGAGCTGTGTCCAAGGGAAGAACACCACTTTGGCCAGGAGTGTGAGCTGTTTTTTTTTATCAGTGAACTTTTACAACTTCAATCTATTGTTAAGTTACCAACTGATATTTGTAATGGGCTAAAATTCCCTAAATGTCAACAACAGCCTGTGTGTGTTGTCAGTTTGCTGTGGGAATTCACTCACAAATCAGACACTCTTGGGAGTCTCTTTTGTGCAGGCCCCATTCTGAATGCTTGGCAAACAATGCATGTGCCTGTCCTTCGAACTTGTACTTGACGGGGATTAGGTAATGAAGGAAAGTAATGAGCAGGTCTGTTCCAAGCAGCAGAGCCAGTAACTTGGACAGGGAGAAGGTCTGGGGATGAAGCACCAACAGGATGTTAATGATGGTAGAAGCCTCTTCAAAGTCTCTATTGCTCCTTCACCTCTCCTTATATACTCTTCCCCAAAGTCCTTTTTTAGCCAGGAAATTTGGTACAGAGGAGGCCAATTAGAATAAGTGTTTTAGCCATAAGCCCAGTTCCTGTTCCTGCTCAGCTTAACTAGCACTAATCAACTCTCAAGCCCACAACAGGTCCCCCTTTTTGTTTTAAAGCAGACGTGAGTGCACATGTCTTAGGTTGTGGACTCTCAGGTCATCAGCCTTACCCCCCATCGGGAATCTCTGTAGCATGACAGAGCCCCTGTCTTAGGTTGGTCAGTGCCCAGTCCATCTTACCCGTCACTGGCTGCCATTCAATGCGTTGCCTGCTGCAGCTGCACAAACCATACTTGGGGAGGCTGGTAACCCTGTTCCATGGCTATGAGTATCTTTAGCTTGATAGCAATGAGCAGACAGCAGTTCCCAGGCTTGGGAAACATTTTGCACTCACACAGGTGTTACAAACATAAAGACATATGATGGGGAACAAGAGGTTCTGACCACATCCCACAGCGTCTGCTGTTCCTCTGCCAACAAATCAACCTGCTGTTACAACATAAGCATGCCCACCTGCACATGTTCATCAATAGAGTTCTGTTGTTCCATAGCTCAGGCAGTCAGTTCCGCAAGCTTGTTCATGGTCTCAGCAGTAGCTTTAGGATGTCCTAGGGTCGCTGCTGCTATGGCAGTGGCTGCTGAGGCACAGCAATACTGGCTATGATGGTCAATGTTATGCCAAAGTCTCTTTTACACCTTATCAGGCCAACAGAGGCCTCTCCGTTAGCCCCGACAGGCACAGGCAGGATTCCAGGCAGCTGCATGACAACAGCAGTATCGCCATTGCCATTCCAACATGCTGTTAGGGTGCAGCTGACCTCAGTGCAATTCACTTCAGAGATGTTTTCTGTATGTAAGAGAGAAAAACGGGGGGATAACACAGGCAGACATGGGTTTAAAATTCAAGGAGCTAAGGTTCACCCATGTGAGCGAGTGAGTTCTCAAATCCAGAGGAGTGACTGAACTAATAATTTCCATAGGAATAATTGCCTTCCTGAATAAGGGACAAGTGGGGTCATGCAAGTGCATCCGCATTCCGCACAAAGCTGCCACTTAGAAAAGGAGGAAAATATTGGGACCTTGGTGCTCCTAGGAAGAGGACAAAAAGGAGGGGTGCTTAACAAAGGCCTAATATACTTGCTTGTCCCGTCAATCTTCTGACTCAAATGCCAACAGCATGGCCAGTACCCGAGCATTCACAAGACTCAGCAGCAGGAGCTTGCCGGACAAGCCTCTCAGGAATCCACCTTGGGCCATTTTCATTTTCTGGAAAAACACAAGCCAATTCTTGCCCCCATATGAGGATGGGATCTGGGCCTTGTCACTGACCAGTCAAGGGATCCTTCCACATCATGTAACCCTTCTGCTCCTGAGACAGATTCCAATGACGATCTGCAGCTGACCATTTTTCAGCATCCAATGTTTGAAATTTTAAATAAATAATACAGTGCTCAAATGATCTCAGGGAGTGCTATACTCCCCGATTTTATTTTAATAAGATAATCCTTAATAGTGTGCTGGGGTCCGTGCAGTAGATGTGGGGGACATGAGGGGGTGAAGAGTGTTCCATTGCAGGCAGGGCCGCAAGGAATTTCCCGCTGTTCGGCAGGGCCCACCCGGCGGATGTCTCTACAACCACCTGAATGCAACTCCACCTTCTTTTGCATGGACACTGGACCACCCTGAGGAAGAATTCTAATCCATCCTGGCATTTGCTACTGAGAGGTTAACCTTTTGCTCAGCCTGAGCTTGGAGGTCAATGTCTTGCAAATGGGGCCCTTTATCATTCCTATTGTCTTGGCTGTCCCCATTGAACCTTTGCTAATCAAGGGACCTGCATTTAGGCTTTCATTCTTTCCTTGATCTTTAAGTTCTCCTTTCCTTTGTGATACAAGATTGAGTTGTAGGATAAGAATCCTAGCAGGAACTTCTAGGTAATGTTAGCAGGAACTTCTATTGTTTCTAGGTAAAACTAATGGCAGAATTATCCTTAGAAACACCCACTTGTTCATGACGTAAAAACTCTGAGCCAGAATTTGACTGATTTTGTATAAATAAAGCGGACAGCTTTCCCACATTGTCCATTATGATCATGAAGTCCTAGTGGTCCGTCTCTTTCTTTCCTCTTTGCGCCTCATCCACGCACCCTTCGCGAGTTCCGAACTCAGCTGGAGCTGGACTCCGGCAATAGTGCAGTGGGTGCGTTCTACAGCACCTTTTCCTTGAGGATTATAAGGAATACCTGTAATTAGTTGTATATGGTGGGAGGCAGCAAAATCACAAAACTTACTGCTGGTATAGCACGGGCTGTTATCAGTTTTAATAACTTTGGGCATTCCCAAGATGGAAAAACATGCATTGCAATGGGCTAGAGCATGCCTGACTTGTTTGCCTGTCTGAGGAGTAGCTAGAACAAATCCAGAGCAAGTGTTGACAGTAACATGCACATACTTGAGTGTCCCAAACTCTGGGGTGTGTGTCACGTCCATTTGCCAGACATGATTGGGTAACAATCCTCGGGGATTTATGCCATAATGGGGAACAGGCAAAAATTGAGGGCACACTGACATTGCTTCACGATGGTTCTGGCTTGTTCCTTGGTCAAACTAAAGTGCAAATGAAGGGTGTTGGAATTTAAGTGAAACCTAGCATGCAGCGTGTGCAGTGGCCCCTCTAGCACAAGGTGGCTTTCCCACAGAGACCATGAGGGACCACATGCTTCATCCCTCAGGACAGGAGGGGGAGAGAGGCTGCATCACTCAGTGGAGGGTGCTGGGTAAATGCACCTTGTTCAGAAGAACCTGCTGGGATGTAGGGACGAGAGCCAGGTACCTGCAGAGAGGTGAGGGTGAGTGATGATCTAGTCCTGGATGCTCAGCTGTGCCAGGATAGCTTCCTCCCGCACCAGTATACCTGTCAGGTGACCCTCAGAGCAGGGCCTTGTGGAGTCCAGGCCCTGTGTGCTGGGTGCAGAGGCCATGCATGTGCTTTCTGTTTTCTCTCTTAGTCCCTGCTTCTGGGAGAGCCCAACAGGCCTCAGCTTCCTGTCCCCCCTGGGGTGGGCCATGGACCAGGGTAGGGCAGGAAGGATTTTAGGTTCTTGGGCACTGTCCTTGGCTGTGGAATGGCAGCTTGGGCATGTGTGGGTCTTTGTGAAGTTGGGTGTGGACACCAGGAAGTTTTCCTCTCTTCTTAGGGACACTTGCTACCCTGAAGACTGTGCAGATGTGTGTGACTGACAGAGTCAGCACCCAGGGGAGTGTCTGCCTCTTCCTCTTGGTCCTTCTCCTCAACCTGCAGACCCAAGGCCTGTTGGGAGTCTTTCCTGTGCTTGCCCAACAAACATGGCACCTCTGTCTTCCTTGGAGTTCTGGCTGCATTTTCCCTTCCCCTGATTTCTCGTGCAGTTGAGCAACCCTTAGGTGACAGTCGTATTCTCTGGTGTTGCTGGTGGTGGCGGATGGGAGTCTTGGGGGGCAAAGGGAGGTCCTCTGTGTGTGAAGCTTCTCTGTGGCCAAGAAGGAAGGAGTCGGGGACCCAGGGCTGTGAAATGCCTGGGTCTTTGAAGATTTCTCCTCTCCTATTCCCCAGAGTCGAGGTTGAGGACATATGAGGCATGGGCAGCCTAGGCTCATGGTCTGGCCATGCGGACCCCATAGCCCTGGGACTCACATGGCGTCCAGAGCAGGACATTCCTGACCAGGAACATGGCTAGCTCTGTGCTCTACTTGGTCGATACATCCTCTTCCTAGTGTGATCAGATACTAGCATGGCTCCCTGCAAATGCTCCTGCTGGGTCTGGAAGCCTTGGCTGTGCCAGTGTCATGAGTGCTACTTGTGATATTGTGTTGGTTCAGGGACTCAGCTGCTCAAGGTCACCACTGGGGTGTGAGCCTGTGCCAGCACTTGGCCAAAGTCCTGATTCTTCGGGGTGATGGAAGGAGCCCAATCCCAACTCCCCAAAGCGCAGGGGACCTGTTTTTTGTCCCACCCAACTCTGCCCTGGCCATGGCAACAACACCATCTAAGAACTAGAGCTGATGTGCTGGGCCAGTGATTGCTATCTGTAAACACTGCCCTGGCTTCCCCGGCCTCTGGCCCTGTGCCCGCTGCCCCAGGATGCCCTGCTTGATGGGAAGGGGTCTTTCTCTGCGCGGGCTTCCACCAGGGATCTCCTGTCAGGGAGCAGAGTTCCAGCTGTTCCGGGGGTGCTGTGGCAGGCAGCAGGTGCTCACACCATGCGCCAAGCAGCTCTGGATGGGGTGAGCAGGTCCCATGTGCACAGGGAGGCTTTGTTTTCCCACAGGCTGAGTGCCTGGCTCTCTGGGTCCCTTGCTGTTGGTGCTCCTGTGGAGTCATTCGCCCTTGGGTTGTCTGCCACAGGAAGTTACCTCCAGAGGCCCAGGGGGAGCTCTGTGGGGATTGGGCATTGAGGAAGTGTGGAAAGGCTATCTTGGAGGTGGGTCTCCTGGTGCTCCCTCCTGCACAGCGAGGAGGGTCCCACATGGGACTGGGGATGGAAGTTGGAGTCTCTGTTAAGGGAACAGGAGCCTGTCTCTTCTCACAGGCTCAGTGCAGGCAAAGTGAGGGTGGTGCCAGGGCCCCTGAGGGTCAGGCTGATGGAAAAGAGTGACAGTGGCATCTTTGTGGGCATGCCTGCATCCATCTGCTTGTTAGGCCATCATCCTGGGCCTGGCTGACTTGTTCCTGGCCTCTAGGTGGTCAGGGCTGGCATCAGGGGCAATCCTTATGATGGCTTCCATATGAAGCTGCCTGAGGAAGAGGGATGCTGAGTTCCTGTGGTGTGTGTGCCAGTGCAGACCCAGCCTGGGGCACAGCCTGGGTGCAGGTCAGGGCCATGGGGCTGGAGCTCTGTGTGGGACATTTCCTGCAGCTTGGTCTGTCCCTTACACTCTCATCTGTGACCCAGCTTCATGGTCAGGCAGCCATGTGGCCTGGGCACCATGGGAGGACATGATCCCTGTGTCACAGCCAGGAGACCCTGTCCAGATGACACCCTGGCAGGGTAGGCCAGGTGTGAGGTGGCTCCTGTCCTCTCCATGGCCTCTCCCATGGAGGACGTGTCCCTTCTAGTCTTTGGTGGCAGTGTGTGCAGGGTGGGGGAATGGCTCAGGATACGTGCTCTAGTGCTGATAATCTTTACAAGTCCTCCTCTCAGGGAACATGACTTGGAGGAGAAAAAGTGGATCATGAACTCAACATGCAGATCCCTGTCCATGAAAGTGCCTCTGATTAAGGTGGCCATGGCAGAGACCAGCTGAGGGCATGGAGGGCAGGTAGAGGCAGGCACGGTTTGGGCCAGGGTCTCAGAACCCTGAGTTGCCACTTGGAAGAGGATGCACTGAGGGCTGTGGCCTGGCTGTGTTTGTGCTAGGATGGGGCAGGGAGGCTGCAGAGTCCCAGGTCCATGAGTGCCTGTGGGAGCAGCTGAAGCACAGGAGGGCACCTTGCGGTCTGGGACCTGGGCAGGGCAAGGGCCCACAAGCTCCTTGGGTAGGGCCAGCTCTGGCTGTCCAGGGTTGCTGCTCTGGCCATCTGTGCCTCTGGCCTCCTGGTGTGCTGTGCAGGTAGGAGGGGCTGGCTCAGGGCTTGGGAGGGAGAGGAGGCTGAGTGCAGTGTGGGGTGAGGCAGCAAGAGAGGCATGGCTCATGCAAGACAAGTGGGGTCCCAGAAGAAGGAGGGAGTGTGACTCTGTGTGAGCCTAGAGGACAGGGCTGAGCCCTGTGGACGTATAAGGGCTGCTCTTGGAACTGGTCCTCCACCCTGAGGCCCTCTGCTCCCTTGCTCTGTGACAAAATGTCAGGGTTTCATGTGGATTGAGGTGTGGTGGAGGAGCCATGGCTGAGAAAGGGGGTGATAGGAGTGCTCATGGTGCATCAGCATGCTCCCCACAAGGGCTGGATCTGAGTTTTGAGAAGAGTGAGAGGTCCTGAGGGGATAAGAAGCCCCCTGGAACATTGGTTCTTTCCCCAGGTACTTTTGAGCGTGTCTGTCCCAGATGACCAGCAGGTGGCGCCATCAGACCATGCCAAGAGAAATCCAAGCCGGCAGGCTATGCTGTTTATTCCTGAGCCCCCTGGTTCCACTGAGGCAGCCTACCATCTGCAGAGAGGGATCTGAGTGAGTTCTTCCCCCATGCTGAAGTCTCACTAACAACATCCTGAACACTTCTATTTCCTTATCTCATAATTGGAAAGCAATGGTGAAGTCATTGTGTTACTTTGGGTAAAGCTGTTGACTGCAATCCCAGGACTCCATATTGACACTGATTTTTATTCCTGCTGCTACACCATTTCCAATCCGGTTCCTTGTCATGGTCTGGGGAAGCAGCAGAGGATGGCCCACGTCCTTGTGCCCTGCACCCACATTGGAGACCCTGAAGAATTTCAGGCTCCTGGCTTCAGCTATGCTCAATACTGGTCATTGTGGCTGCTTGGTGAGTGAACCAGTGAGTGGGAGAATCCCTCCATGTGTCCTTGTCTGGTAGCAAATTTTCCTTTACATATAAAATAAATGTTTATACAAAAATCTTTAAAAAATAACATGTACCAGCCTTGTGAATTAAGATTCTTTTTGCAATGTAGATGTCACTATAAAGCCAAAATAAAGAAATTAAAACAACAAAATGGAATAAATTACATTTCTCCATGTATCAGTACAGATTAAAGAATTGACATTTGTGAGTGAGTGCAGGAATGCCATGTGGGTTATCTGTGATGTGTGTGTAGCTGAGTGTATGCAGGGGAAATGTACATGTTGGCAGGCATCTCACTGTTGAGTCTGGGGGAGCAGAGGTGAGGATGGAGCGGAGGCAGGGCTCTATTACCTTGGTGACCAGGGGAGGGAGTCTGTGCAGGGACAGGGACCACCGTGTCCAGCAGAGCAGGAGGGGCTGGTCCTGCTGCAGAATCTTCTGGGTGTGTTTCAGACTGGCATGGCAGTGATGCCTGTCCTGAGAGGGGCCCTGTGGGGTACAGACCTGGGGTGAGCTGCGGTGTCAGGGGCCTGGGATCCTGGTGTTGAAGAGCAGGGTCAGTGCTCCTGGGCGGGGCGCTGGTGGGGAGGCAGGACTGAGTGAGTGAGGAATGAATATGGTGGACACAGGGAGCAGCCCAGCAGCTGCCTCCCCTGGTGCATTCTGTGTGGCTGGGAGGGGTCTCTGTCCTTGCCGCCTCCTGGTCCTGGCTGCTCCTTGGGACAGGTCCAGCCCAGGCCAGGCAGCAGTGGCAGAGAGCTCCAGGGTTCCCTGTGATGCAGCCTGAGCTGGGCTGGGAGCTCTGTCTGCAGCAGGAGTGAACCAAGTTCTGCCTGTGACCAGGAGAGTACAAGGGACACTTGGAGGTCTGTCTAGGGTCCTGGGGTCCAGGAAGGAGGTGGGGGAGAGAGTTCATTCAGGCACCATGCAAGGTGCACCTGCTGGTACATGCTGTTGTGTTTTGCTCAGCGCTGCTGTCTCTCTCACATTGCTGCAGGCATGTTGGATGCTTTGAGACCCTGAGTTTGATTGACCCTCAACTATCATCTTAGTGCTCATTTGTCTTCAGCCATAAACCTTAGCATGCTTGGAGGTTTTCCTTTATTTGATTCAAACTTACAAGTACTGATAGTTGAAATAGTTAATTATTTTTGAAGCTTTCTTATGAGAGGCTGGCATTGTGGTGTAACATGGAAAGCTGCTGCCAGCAATGCCAGTGTCCCATGTGGCCATTGAACAGAGTCCTGTGTGCTCCACATCTCAGTCAGCTCCCTGCCCTTGTGCCTGGAAGAGCAGCAGAAGCTGGCCTGACCCGGCAGCCATTAAGAAGATTGCAAGAAGTTGGTAGATCCTGCTGTAGCCTGGCCTGGCTTTGGCTTTTTAACCAGCTGGGGAGTGAGCCAATAGGTGTGAGATCTCTAACTGCCTCTTCCCTCTCTAACATTCAAGCAAAATAAATAAATAAATGAATAAATAAATAAATAAATAAATAAAGCTTCTCAAGGCGAGCAGTACCCTTTGTGTCTTCTCAGTTTCTGCCTGCCCAGTGGCCAACACTCCCAACACCTGAGCTGACCTTAGCCTTGGCTCCCTGTCTCACACTCAGTGTCTTTCTGAGAGCCCCTAAATGTCTGTCTCAGCCAGTGTGTGCTGCATTGTGTTAACAGCTCCCAGTGTCTGTCATCAGCAGGAAGCCCACTCAGCCTGCAGCCCATGCTGTGCTGACCTTAGTCACCTGCACCTTCACCTTCTGGGTCAGGATTCCCCGCTTTGGGCATGTTGACTGTGTAGGTGTGGACTGTGCAAACTCAGCCACTCTTCCAGGCTGTCTGAACTGCCAGTGAGTGTGGGTGATCTGTGTGAACAGACACTCTGGTTAGTCACAGGCTCGGGTGTCACCATGGGAGGAAGGGAAAAGAAAGATGCATGTGATTCTGCTACAGTTCTGCTTCTCATTGTAAGTTATTTGAGAGAAGAGTGACAGAGACAAGGAAAGTCAGATAGAGACAGGGGTAGATGTGTGTGTGTGAGAGAAAGAGAGAGAGAGAGAGAGAATGTTCTTCCATCCACTGTTCAGTCCCCAAATGGATATAAAAGCTGGGGCTGGTCCAAACTGAATAACTGAATCCAGGAACTCAGAACTCCAACCAGGTCTCCCACTTAGCTGTCAGGTGCCCAAGCACTTGGGCTGTCTTCTGCTGCTTTCCCAGGCACTGCAGCAAGGAGCTGGATCAAAAGCAGAGCAGCCAGAATGTGAACCAGCTCTCTGCTCTGGGATGTTGGCTTCACATGCAGGAGCTTAAGCAGCTGCACCAAATGCCTTCTCTTGGGACAGGTTCCCATCTCTTACACAACCTTTGCTGCTTTCAGATCAGCCTTAGCTGTGCCCCACATCCTGCAATGGCCTCATTTTGAGGAGCTTGCTGATGTCTGAAAACCTTTCTCTTTCCTTCATCCCCAGATGTGTGCTCTTTATGCTGACTTGGCACTGGATCAGTTTCTTGTAACAGACAGAGCCTCAAGCTCAGCCAGTGGTTGCAGCCCCAGGTCCCCAGGTTTGGAGTGATCATTTGTCCCTGGGGAGCCTGTGGGCTCCTAGGTTCCTCAGTGAAGGTGGGAGCTCTCCAAGCCTTATCCCTCTGTTCACTCCTTCCCAGCCTGGGCAGTCTGTCTGCTGCTTGCCCATCTGTTGTCCTTTGTCCCAGCCATCTGTGAGGAGTGCAGGTGTTTAGATGCTGTGACCAGCATTGTCATGGAGATGAGTGCAGCCCTGACCAAGAATGAAGGTAGTGAAGCAAAGAGCAGCTGCTGAGTGGATCTTACCATGGCGCTCATGTGTGAGCTCAGCCACAATTCCAGGGGAGCAAATTCCATTGACCTCCTCTGGCATCAGGAAGTGGTGTCTGGAATGTTAGCTACTGGCCCTGTGGCTGCCTGAAAGCTGGGGGCATGGGGCTGGGGTTGATAGGTGGGTCAGAAAATAACCCTCATGCTCTCTTAGCAAATGTAGAAACTAATTTTTTCAATTAAGTATGTCTCCGTTGTGCAGTTTTATGGATTAAAAAATCAAAGAAATTTGATTCTGAGAATTTTCCCCCCTTGGTTAATCGTTGTTTTATTTTAAGGTTTTATTTTTATCCTAAATGAATTAATCTTCTACCATGGGAATTTAGAGAGAGAGAGAAAGAGAGAGAGGGAGGGAAAAAAGACAGACAGAGATAGGCAAATGGAGGGAGATCCTCTATCTGCTGGTTCACTCCCCACATGCAGTAGCCAGTGCTGGACCTCTCTGAATTCTGAGTCCAACCCTCCATCTTGGTCTCCCCTGTGGGTGGCCCAGTGCTTGAAGGACCATGTGCTGCTCCAGGGTGTGCGTTAGCAGGACACTGGACTGGATGCTGAGCACTGCAATGTGGGATGCAGCTTTAACAGTGCTGATGTACCTGTTGGTGCCCAATAGTTGTCCCTCATTTTATTTTTGATTAACACATAGAATTTGTTAGTATATATTTCTTTTCATGGTAATGTCTTTTTCTTTGTCTCTCTTCCTTCCTTTTCTCCTTTCTTCCTTCCTTCTTTCCTTGCTTGCTTCATTTCAGAAACGCAGAGTTACAGAGAGAGCAGGACACAGGACATAAAGATCTTCCATCTACTGTTTCACTTCATAAATGGCTGCAACAACCAGAGCTGGGCCAGGCTAAGCCAGGAGCCTAAGATATGTCCTTAGTGAATGACACAAGTACTTGAGCCATCTTCTGGTGCTTCCCCAGGCCATCAGCAGGGAGCTTGATTGAAGTGGATTTGTTAAATTTTAGGATTTGAATCGGTGCCCAAGTTGGGGCCCTCACAGCAGTTTCTTATGAATCTGTGTTTTGCTAGAATAGCAGTAATGTAATGTGCAGCCACGACATAGCAGCTGATGTGGAGCCAGGAACCATTTCCCTTTTTGTTTTAAGATCTATTGATTTTTATTGTAAAGTGAGATTTACAGACAGACAGAGAGACACAAAGAAAGATCTTCTATCAGCTGGTTCACTCCCCAAGTGGAAGCAACTCCAGATCTGAGCCAATCTGAAGCCAGGAGCCAGGAGCTTCTTCTGTGTCTCCATGTGGGTATAGGGTCCCAAGGCTTTGGGCCATTCTCTACTGCTTTCCCAGGTCACACACAGGGAGCTGGATGGGAATCAGGGCCGCCTGGGATTAGAACTGGCACCCATATGGGATCCTGGTGTTTGCAAGGTGAGGACTTTAGCTACCAGACTACTGTGCCAGGCCCTCCTTTTATCTTTTAAGGCTTTATAAATTCTTCTTGGAAGCCAGATTGTACAAGAAAAAAAGAGATCTGTATCTTCCCTCACCAAATGGTGTACTGGCCGTAGCTGAGCTGATGTGGAGCCAGGAACCAAGAGCTTCCTCCTAGTCTCCAACTCAGGTGCAGGTTTGCAGGCTTTTGGGCTGTTCCTGTCTGCTCTCCCAGGCACAAGCAGGGACTGGGGGGGGGGGGGTGAGTAGCAGGAGCATGAACCAGTGTCCATGTGGGATGAGGTGCTTGGGGGTGGAGGATCAGCCAGTTGAGCCAATGTGCTGGACCAGTAATGTCTCCATTTTCATTTCTGATTCTACTTATCTGAGCTTTTCTCAAAGCTTTTGCTTTTGGTTTGGTTTTGGTTAGTCTGGTTAAATATTTGTCTATTTTATTTACTTTTGTAAAACCAATCTATATTTTTGTTTACTTTCACATTTCCCTTCATTTCACTTTCATTTATTCTGGTCTCTCTCCTCCTGCTAATCTGGTATTTGGTTTGTTCTTGTTTCTGTGTGAACAATGACCTTAGTATTTTTATTGGGATCACATTGAATCTGTAAATTGCTTGGGGCACCATGGACATTTGGATCATATTAATTCTTCTCATTCAGAATCTTGGAAGATTTTCCCCATTGTTTGTGTCTCATGTTCTTTCATTGGAGTTGTGTGACTCACTGTCGAGATCTTTCACATCCTTGGCTAAACTCACCCCAAGGCATTTCACTTGTTATAGCTGTTGTGAATGGGAAGACCTGGTTCACACAGGGGCTGAAGCACATGTTCTCATGTGTCTGCCTCTCAGAGATGTGAAGTTCATGTTCCCCAGTTTCTGAGGGAGCAGGAGCGTCTCCTATCAGATCCCCCCGGGAAGGATTCTGGGCTCCTGTCTGATCTGCTGCAGCCAAAAGCCTGAGGGAATCAGAGCTGGGATTGTCTGAATTTGTCTAGTGCCCCAAAATGAAAACCCTTCCCTGTTGATGTGTGTTCCCCTTTATGTCTTGTCCTAAATGCTTATTCTCTTGTTTATTCAGTGTTGTAAATTCTTTCAGATTTCCCCTATTATTCTTAGTTTTCAGTGGATGAGGCCATCCTAAAGGTACATGTGAGAGATAAAATTGCCCTCACTTGTTCCTGGGAAGTGAGCCAGTGGAGGGGGGCCTCTCGTGGGTCTGTCAGTCTCCATCTCTCAAACAGACAAACATAAACTTTGACAAGAAAGACTCTGTAAGGAAAGCTCCATGGACACCTCTAAGGAAGGGTCGGGAAGAGCCCCTGGACTGGCCATGCAGTCAGCTGCTGAGAGGGGCTGCAGCCCAACTCCACTGGGACACAGAGGCCCTGACACCAGGATCCTTGTAGACCTTGTGCTCATCTGGCTGCCCCTCTGTGACCTTGGTGTAGACTGCAACAGGAAGTACAACACCTGCCTGGGTTCTGTGAGTTTTTACAGCACATGATCCAACCTGGGAGGAACACTGTGCAAAACCTCAATGTTGTAGCCACAGTGGTCAGAAGAGCAGGTAACCAAGGTGGGAGTTGAGGGCAGCTGGCCTGGGAGGTGAGGGCAGTGTCAGGGATGGGCCTGGAATCTGCGGGTTGGACACTAACTGCAGGTGTCCCTGTCAGGATTCAGGGCAGGACTGCCAGTTAGTGTCAGAGAATCAGAGACCTTCTTGGAGAGAGGAAAAGCCTCTCACTGACCCACGGAGAGAGGAATTCTGAGGGAGAGTCAGGAAGTGAACCTTGTCTCGCCTGGAGCAAACAGAAGCATTTCCATCACACCTCAGAGCTGCTAAATGCAGGACACCCAGGCTGTCAGCACAGACTGCAGTCCTGGAGCATGCGCAAGGCCAGGGTCAGGGTCAAGGGTGTGAGTTGTGCCCTCTGTGCCCATCAGCAGCAGGGCTGTGGTTCCCAGCTGGGACCAGCCAGGGTGAGGCCATGGATTCTGCTCCTGGCTGTGCAGCCTCAACCAGGTTCTCTGCATTTCCTCTGCCTTCAGTCAGCTACAGTGACACACAGCCAAGGGAAGGGTAACTTAGCAACTCCTGGATTTCACTGTGGGCTTCAAGGAGCCCGAGAATCTGTGTGGGGCACCATGTGAGTCAGGTGGATCCTGGGAGGTTTAGTGTTCTCAGCTGTGTGCTCTGCCTGAACCTTCCTCCTGGGCTGCCCATCCAAGGGCGAGAAGGTACTGTGTGTCTCCAAAGTCCTGTGTCATAATTGACCACCTATGTTGTTCATTTCCTCTGTGATGGAAAACCGCAGATGTAGGCTTGGGCACTTGGCACGGGGTGGATTGCAGGTTGGGATGCCCAACCCCTTCTCAATGCTCTTGTCTAGGGCATTTGCACTGGCCACCAACTGCCTGCACAGCACCTGCCCAGAAACCTTGGCTGGTGACTCATTGTGTCCTTCCAACCTTCCTCAGGGTCACCCCCTTAGGGCAGTGCACACTGACCATAATGGTGAAAAAGCCAGCTGCCCCAACACTCTCACTAACTCTGAACAACCTTGCCCAGCACTGGGTCTGGCCAACAGAAATGTGAGCTGAGTGATGTGCATGTTGTACCTTACAGCTGCCGTGGATTCATTAGTGGAGCCTGAGAAAGAGGACAACTGTGGCCACTACAGAGTGGAGTCCTCTCCCGCTTGTGTCCATGCAGCCTGTGCTTTCTCACAAATGTCCTCTGCCCTCCTGCCTCTCCTCCCTCCCCTACTGCCTCCTGCACACACAGAGGTGAAACCTACCAGAGCTCACACACAGGAAGAGCAGGTGCAATAGGCCAACAACACTAAGGAACAGAATGAACACAGGAAGACGGGAGCCCACGGCTGAACCCAAGTGTGAGCTTTGACTGTCACTACCTCGTCCAGCCTCCACTGACTTCAGGTCTGTGAGACAAGGCAAGCCTAGCTGAGTCCTGTGATGGCAGATGTTGGTGGGCACGTCCTGTCATAGAAGGCAGGACACTGGGGCAGCTGAGCCGGGTCAGCAGTGACCACAACAAAGCCTGATGACTGACAATGCCTGGACACAAGCTTGTCCTCACCAAGAATCTCCCAGTCTCTCCTGTCTCACCTGCAGCCGACACAAGACAACAAACACATGGTTTCAGGAAGGTTCTTGGTGCTTCTGTTTATTTTTTCTGTCCAATTTTTGAAATTTTCTTTAAAATTTCCCATGAACCACTCATAATTGGAACTGGGAAACACAGTTTGCTGTTCAGATTTGCACAGGGAAGAATGAAGCTGCAGCAGGTGCACCTGACTTGAGACAGGGACAGAGGTGCCCATGCTTGGCTGAGATGGCCAGGCTCCCACCTCACATTGTGCCCACAGGAACACACTCAGCTGCCCTTGCAGGAAGGTAGGGCAGGGCTTGTTGAAGACACAGAAGTGGAGACGTGAGCAAGGTTCTATCCCTCAGTCCCAAACAAGGCAATTGTCTCACACTACAGAAACAGGGTGAAAAATTCTAGTCACTGCATGTGGGGACAGGAATAGCCCAGCACACATGAAATTCAGTAAATGCAAGGAATCCCCAGCCCCTCTGTGTCCCCTTAGTCTGCCCCCTTTCTCCTCCAGGCCCTCCAGGTCTCACCTTTCAAGCTGTGAGAGAACAGTCAAATCCTTGGGCACTGCCACACCTGAGAGAACAAATTAGGACTTGGTGAGAGCCCCTGGAGGTGTGGCTGAGGGAGGAGCTACAGGGTGGGCAGGGCAGCTTCTCCATGGGCATCTCTATGGCAAGGGTTTTGGAGACTACCCCACCCCCAAACACACCCAGGTGCTTACCTGCAGCCTTGATGTAGCTCCCTGCTTTCCCACCTGTGAGAGAAAACAAGTAGTGAGAGGCAGGGAGAAGGCAGGGGCTGAGGACCTGCCTAGAGGAAGTCGAGGGGACTGGGTCATCTCAGAGAAGATTCCAGAACTGTCACTACAGACCAAGGAAAGGGTCAGAAGGCACCTCTCCTGGAGGTGTGTCCTCAGCTGGGACCTCCTCCTGACCTGCAGCTGTTGGAACTCAGGTCCCTGCGAGCAGAGTCATCCCCGTGGAGTGTTCATGATGCACCTAACTTGTGCTTTCACACCAGAACCAGTGTGAGCACTTGGGGCCCAGCTGGGGATGTAGGTGTGTGTGCATGGTGCTTTCCAGGAATGGGGTGGGGGGGACTTCTTTCTGGGGGACAGGAGACTCAGACCCAGCCCTCACCCTGCCCTACCTGAGCGCTTCCTCTTTATCATCACAGCAGCGACCACAACTCCAATGAGCACAGCTGCCAGGAGGTTCAGGCCAGCGATGACTCTCCACACAGATATGGTGAACCGAGGAGGCTCTGAGAGGGGAAGGGACAATAAGGGGCTCTGACCCCAGGTCTCAGCCCTGCCCCTGCTGCAGGCCCTCCCCTTCCCGTCCTCCTTACCCCATCTCAGGGTGAGGGGCTCAGGCAGCCCCTCATGGTATATGTGGCATGTGTATCTCTGCTCCTCTCCAGAAGGCACCAGCACAGCTGCCCACTTCTGGAAGGTTCCATCCCCTGAAGGCCTGGTCTCTATCAGGTCTGTGTCCTGGGTCAGGTCCTCCCCATCTCGGTGCCAGGTGAGTGTGATGTCCTTGGGGTAGAAGCCCAGGGCCCAGCACCTCAGGGTGGCCTTCTGGTCAGAGACTGGGTGGTGAGTCACATGTGCTGTGGGTGGGTCTGAGAGGAGATTTGGACAATTCAGGCCTTTCATGCTTTTCATGTGACACCAAAGCTGCACTCAGTGACCATCTAGAGAATGGACAGGAAGACAGGGATGGGGGAGACCTGGCCTGGATAAAGATAATGGCATCATCTGTTGTTTGCAAAGATTAGAATCAGGTATGGTTCAGGCTAGGAGGACCTGGGTCTCTTATTGGATTATACGGATTTGGTCTTGTCCTGAGTGTAGGCTGAGAGACTGAAAAACCTGGAGTGAATCCTCCCAGTGCATTGGTTTGAGGTTGGGGGACAGGCCTGGCAGGGGTCACAGATCACAGGACCCAGTGGGAGTCCAGGGCACCAGAGTTTCTTTCAGACTCTTCTGTGCTTCCACAATCCAGGTCCCTCTTCTACATTTAGTGAAGGGCAGTGTCCCAAAGTCCTGGAGGACATTCCTGCTGTGGTGGTTTGAAGAGGAGGACACAGGCCTGGGCCCCACTTTCCTCCCCTCTTCCACAGCCCCAGCCCTAGCCCTTGGGGAGATGGGTGAGGGCAGCCCCTGCCAGCCTTGTGCACCTGTGCGGTTTAGTGTCTTCTTCCCCAACTCCAGGAATCTGCTCAGCCACTTCACACAGTCCCCCTCCAAGTGGTCCTTGTGCTGCGCAGCCACAGCTGCCTGGTCCCACTTGCGCTTGGTGATCTGAGCTGCTGTGTCAAAAGCAGTCCAGGTGCGCAGGTCTTCATTCAGGGAGAGGTAGTCATCGCCATCATAGGCGAACTGCGTGTATCCGCGGAGCAAGCGCCCATCTGCCCCGACCTCGCAGCCATAGACATGCTGGAACGTGTGAGAGACTGTCCCAGGCCCGCGGTCAGCCCCGGCCACGCAGCTCCGCCCCGCCCTCACCGACCGCGGGGATTTCAGCTGAAACCCAAAATGAAACCCGGGTGCATCCCGCGGGCTCCTCCCGCCGAGGGTCTCCGCGGGGCGCGCAGTCTCGGGGTGGGGGGATCTCGGTCCCGGGGACCCGGAGCGCCCTGGGCGCACGTGGGGAGGGTCGGGTCACTCACCGGCCTCGCTCTGATTGTAGTAGCCGGGCAGGGTGTTCAGGTAAGCCCGGAAAGTTTGTTTATGCTCCTTAGCGAGTTGTGTGTGGCTGTCCCAGTACTTCTGCTCCACCTGCATCCACGGCGCCCTCGGTTCTGCCCTCGGGTTCTCGGTGTCGCTGTCGAAGCGCCCGAACTGCGTGTCGTCCACGTAGCCCACGGCGATGAAGCGGGAATCCCCGAGTTCGGGCCGGGACACGGCGGTGATGAAATACCTCAGGGAGTGCGAGCCTGGAGGAGAGAGCAGCTGAGACCAGGGCCGACCCCCACCCGGATTAAGAGGCGATGGTGGTAAAGTTGGCTGGGGAGGAAGGGTCCGAGGATTCATGGGACAGAATAGGAAGGATGGCGAAAGGTCTGGGTGAGGGGAGGGAGGGATGGACTAAAATTGGGACGTCGACACTGGGGGCGGCATTGAGGCTGCTCCCCGAGGTCCTGTGTCCCCTCCACGCGCCCCCCTCGCTCTCCTGCCCCGCAGAGCCTGTCTCCCTCCCGACCCGAACTCACGCGCCCGGGTCTTGGTCAGGGCCAGGGCCCCCGCGAGCAGGAAGAGGGTCATGCTCCCAGGGATGCCATTCATCCAGTCTGTGGAGATTGATTCCTGTGGCTTGTTTCTGAGAGTTTAAAAGAGATGGATTGGCTTCCTCTGGAAGCGCTTGCCTAATGGCAATGTGAGGTTTGTTTGCGTCAGGCGTGTCTGGGCAGAAGGAGCTCACTCAGGCTGTGAGAGGGGAAGTGACCCTGGAGGAGGTGGGGACTTCCCTGCACTTGCTTCCCTGACCCAGACCCGCCCTGGGACTGAGACCCTGAGGGCCAGGCGGGTACCAGGGACTGTGCCCTGACCCTGTGCCCTGACCCAGGCCTGTGTGATGTCCCCTCCCTTAGGATAGGCCCAGGGCCAGCTGAGGGATCCCGAGAGACCTGATGAGAACCCGCCCATTTTATTTGCCTGTTTCTGTGATTATTTTTGCCTAAGTCGTGTGAGTTTTATTGTTCGATTCACACCAGCAGTACATTAGATTTCAGGCAGCCCCACAGGATGCATTAAATGCTGAATGCTGGGATGCTGGATAAGCTCTGTGGATATGTATGTGAAAACCAGGACACAGACCACTAAGTATTGGACTTACTGCCTTAGAATCCTGATCTCTGCCCCTGTCCTCATCTCATTTCAGCCCTCTCTCTGTCACTTTATCTTCTCCCTGTGGTCCCCACATCCCCTCTGAGTCCTGAACTGGGGCACTAGCAGGGCCCCTCTCCTGCCACCCAGGGACAGTTATTCCCGCTGTGGTCAGCTGCCTTGTTATTGTGAGTCAGGGGGATCATTGCTTCATGAAAACAGCCCAGCAGCAGCATTTGCTGTGGTGCAGTGAGATAAATGCACTTGCAAGGTTAACATCACACATCCTGGGCTTCTTGGAGTCCAGGCTGTTCTACTTGCACCCACCTTCTTGTTGATGTACTGGGAAGGCAGCAGAAAATCCCCAAGGGATTTCTCACTCACTGGTTCACTCTCCAAAGGGCCACTATGTCCTGAGTTGGAGCCAGGAGTGCACAGCTCCATCTAGGCCTCCATGTGGTTGCAGGGACCCAAGCACCAGGTCCATGTTCCCCTGCTTTCCAGGTGAGCGAGCAGCGAGCAGGGCAGTCAGGAGTCACACAGGTGCTCTCATCTGGGGTGCTTGGATTGCAGGTGGCAGCTTAACCTGCCCAGCGCCACAGTGCCTTCCCTGACACTGCCTTTCATGTAAATAAACAAAAAGCAAAAAATGTACCTTTCCATGACCCACTCTGCTGGCTGCATCTCACTTTAGGGAAACCTCTAGAATGTAGGGCCCATAAGCATAGAGACTTAGGCTGTTGGTCAAAGCTGCAACTCCAGCACACACAGTCATCTTTGCTGACGTAGGTACTCAATTAATTCGAAGACCTGAACAAGATTATATTGTAATATAATTGTATAATGTGACAATTGTCTAATTGTCTCATGTGACAATCATAAAATAAATAGTGCAGCAAACATTGGAGAAGGTTTTGTCTCATGGGAGGAGTGTTCACTAGAGTTCATGAATCCCTCCAGCAAGGATGACACTTCCTGGGGTGTCAGGTGCACACTGGGACCCAGGTATTGCTAGCTTTCCATTCCTGCATCACAGGTACCACACCTGGTCGCTCAGAACCACACTCCTTCCTTGTTCATTTCATGTCAGACTCCAGGCCTGGTGTGGCCTTGCTCTCTGGGCAGGCTCTCACAGAGCTGAGTTGGTGTCTTGGTGTTGGAGTCCTCCACAAGCCTCCTTGGAGCTTGGGGCAGAGTCCAGCTCCGTGCAGGTGGAGGCCTGGAGTCCTGTTTGTGGGACAGCTGTCAGGGTGCAGGGAGGAGCTTCTCCCAGTCCCAGGGCACCACCTTCTCTGCCCCAGGGTCCTCCAGAGTCAGGGGCTTGCTGGAGAGAGGGGCATGTGTCAACTGGACTGCTCTCAAGCTGAGTCCCTCTCTTTATCTTGGTCACAATTCCCTTTACTCCCCTGCCTCTGTGTGAAGATTCAAGGTTTATTTTTAAATTTCCAGCTCCCACATGAAGGTGAACATGCGGTATTTGTCTCATTTTGTGGCTCATTGTACTCAGCATGATGTCCTTCAGTTCCAGCCATGTTGATGCAAATGATAAGACATCACTCTTGGTATAGCTGATTAGTATTCTGTTGTGCTGTATATTGTATTTTCTCTATCCATTCATTGTATATGATTTCCTCTTTCCTCATATCCTTGCCTGCAGTTGTTAAAAACCAGGCTAAACCCAACCGAACCAAACAAAATCATACCAGCCAATCAAGATATGGGGGAAAACATCGTAGGTCTGACAAGATCTCGAAATGACCCCTACATGGGAAATACTCAACAACACCAGCTGTCAGGGAAATGCAAATCAAGACCCCCAAGGTGTTGTCCCCTTGCTTCTGTCAGAATGGCTGTTACTGAGGGAGAGAGACGAACACATGAACCAGTGTACTGTGAGAACCAGGTTCATTGAAGGGCTACCTGAATGGGAAAGTCCAAAACAGAATAACCCTTGTCTCAGGGCCAGCTGATAGAGACGTTCATTTCGTTTTTAAAATCCCTTTCCAGTGGCATCTACAACAGCAGTTGATTGACATAGGGTTGTGTGCAATTGTCCAGAGGTGTGTGTAGAGCCCACTATAGGATCAGGCTGCCTGTCATAGCTCTTTCTTTGACGTTACAGAGTTCAGGTTGAAAATGGAAGGTCAGATAGATTATTTTGAACAGTAATGATTGCTTTAGGAAGCCAAAGGACATGTTTATCATCTTTCTATTAGAGTCACTAAATTGCAATAACTCATGCTGTTTGGAAGCTGTTTCAGTCATTATGGCACATAATAAATTTTCCAGAATTTAACATCTGGAAGCAACAAATGTTTATTGTATTCCACTATTTTACATAGAACTATTCATGTGTTTTCATCTACTTGGTACAGCTTCTGCTGTTCCTCTCCCAGATGCCACAGCAGCTGGAGCTGGGCCAGGCAGGAGTCAGGTGCCCAGGACCCGGCCCAGGCCTCCCTGGTGGGTGCAGGGGTCCAGGTCTCCAAGCCTTCCTCTGCCTCTTCCCAGGAGGCACCAGCAGGAAGCTGGGTCCTAAGTGGAGCAGCCAGGAGGCAAATGGGGCTCTGAGGTGAGATTGGGAGTCCCAAAGGGAGGGGATCAAACTTCTGCTACCTGCCTGCCAGGCCCTGGTCTCTGAGGTCAGGAAGTAGGGAGGTTGACTGAGGCTTCTGCTCAGATCAGACAGTCCCAGTGGAGCTGAGCCAGGGCTGCCCCATCTGAGGCTGGGCTGGGCAGGCAGGGCTCCCCTGTGGCATCCTCTGGAGTCTGGTGGGTGGAAGAGTCCTTTCCTCAGGGCTGTGTGTGCCAAGGCAGATGGTTTTATAGAGTTGGTGCAAGAGTGTGTGTGTGTGAGAGAGAGAGAGAGAGAGATTCAGAGAGAGAGAAATATCCTGAACCAGAATCCACGCTAGGCCAGCCTCACACTCAGAATTGGGATGTTAAGTCCCATGTATCCTGATCTACACACACATGATTACTGTATGTGTTTCTGGACACTGTGGCATTATAATGCATGTGTGCAGTGTGTACTGATCCATATGGTCAATTATGATTTTCATGTCCTTTTCATTACATTATTTTCTGTTTATATTTTGAAGATTTATTTCTGTATTGGAAAGGCAGAGTTACACAGGGAGAGTGAGAGCTGCACAGGCTGACACTGACCAGGTCAGAATCAGGAGCCTGAGCCTTCATCCAGCTCTCCCCCGTGGGTGACAGGGATCCAAGCCCTTGGGCATCTTCCATTAACTTTCCGTGACACAGCAGGAAGCTGGATGAGAAATGGAGCAGCCGGGACTTGAAGTGATGCCCATATGAGATGAGTTCTGGGAGCTCTGCCTGCTGCCCCGCAGTGCTAGCTCCTGTTTGCTTGTTTAGCGTCCACATAAAAGGGAGAACAGGAAACATCTGTCACCCCATGTCTGACTTCTTTCATTTAGCATAAGTGTCTTTCAGCTCTATCCATTATGCTGCACAAGATATTCGTTTTAACTAAGACTTGTTTATTTGAAAGACAGAGTTAGAGAGAGAGACACAGAGAGAGAGAGACAGAGAGAGAGAAGAGGACAGGAGGGATGGAGAGACACATTGTTTCATCTTTTGCTTACTTCCCAAATAGCTGCATGGCAGGAACAGGGTGGGTGTGATGCAAGGAGCCAGGAAATTCTTCCAGGTCTCCCATATAGGTACAGAAGGCCAAGCACCTGGGTCATCTCCCACTCATCCCAGGAGCATTAGCATAGAGCTGATCAGAAGCAGAGGATCCGGGACACGAGGTAGCACCTGAATAAGATGCCAGCATCACAAGCAGAGGCTTTACCCACTGCACAACACTGATCCTTATCTCTCATCTTTTGATAATCATCCATCAAGCTGCATGTGTCTAGAGCTTATTGCTGTTCTCCTCTTCCTCAGATTAGTAGGTTATTTTGTCATTTGAATATTAGAAATAAATATTATAATGTGGAATCTGGATCAGTCATTGGACATTTCCGAGGTCTGATTTTTTACCTGGGGAACTGTTGCTTCTTTCCACATATCAACTGCATCGAATTAGTTCTGACATCCTTGTTTCTGAAAGTGGTGGTCTGTGGAGCCACAGCAGTGGGATTATAACAAGCTCAATGTCGTGATTGTTCTCCCATCATCTTTAATTGGGTGTTAGATCTGTTACAGTATGAAAGGATTCAGTGACGATGGAGTTCCTCACAGAGGGCTGGTGGGCCTGGAAGGCCTGGGTCAGGAACACAGGGTGTGCCCTCCACATTGGCCTCTCCAGTGGTACTTGTGCTGCCATTCATGCTTGAGTTCCTTGTGTGAAAGGCACTGGCTGAAAAGCACGTAGTCTGCCAGCACCATGTTCATGCTGGCGATGTTTGTCCTCTTTACGTTGATGTACTTGGTATAACACTGGTCATAGCCTTTTATGAAATGCTCCACTGATGCCTCAGTATCCAGCTCGGCAGCTCTGTGAGTTTGACATCCATAAGTTTCTTCTCCTTCAGAGGCATGACTGATGCCATCTTGGAGTCCTGGTGTCCCCTTAGTGTCATTTCTTTCAAGTATTTTTTTCTTAAAATTTCATTAGGAAAACCAGGGATACATATAATATACATATACATACATATATAGTACACAACACGCACACACACGGAGAGAGGAGAGACATCTTCTTTTTTCTAGTTACTCCCCCTCAGGCTGTCAGCAGCTGGACCAGGGCTAGGCCAAAGTCAGGAGCCATGAACTTGATTCAGGTCTTCCTGTGGGAGACATAGACACTAAGCTTGAGTCATCACCTGCCACCCCCAGGACATTACAGTGTGTCCCAGTGCCACCCCTGAGCAGTTTTTGTGTATCTTTTGGCCATCCGTGTGTCTACTCTGAGGAACATCCAAGCCAGCCCCTTGTCCTTGTATTAGTGAAGTTCTGGTTGCTGAGTCCTGTGGATGTTTGGCCATGAGCCTCTGGCCCGATGTGGGATGTGCAGACACTTTCCCCATGGGGAGGCTGTCCCTTGGCTCTCTGGAGGCCGTCCCTTGATTCCTCTGCTGCAGGAGCTGCTCATGTGGATGCAGCCCCTAAGCTCTATTTCCCCCATTGGCTCTGGGTTTGGAAGTCTGTGCCCCAGTCCCTGCCAGAATGTGCCCCTCTCCACATCCTTCTGCCAGGTTCCAGCTGCAGATGTGTCACTGATGTCTTCAGTTCACATGGAGGTGCTCAGGGGAGGGTGCAGCTCCACACTCAGTGTCTCCTTTGGGGTCTGGTTCTCCCAACATCGTTTACTAATCACAGTGTCCTTCCCTGCTATGGATGTGACGTTGTATAAAATGTATTTCACAAGGATGTGATTTCTTTGGAACAAATAAAGAATCAAGTAAGCAGCAGCCAGCGTTAGTCTCCTGCATGAGGTTGCTGTTTGGGGCTGGGTCCCGGATGTGGTGGCTGGGAGTGAGCAGCAGAGGCAGGTGCTGCTTCCTGCAGTCCTCGCTGCTCACCCTGGGGTGGGAGGGGCTGGGTTGGCTCCCAGCCTGAAGCTTCTGTGCTTGATAAATCTCTAGGTGTTCCACACAGGCTGTTTGGATTGATGAAGACATGTGCCCAGGCAGATGCTACGAACAGGTCAGGGAAAGAGGACAAACTCACCCTGTCCAGCAGGAAGGAGAATCTGTTGTTTCCCTGCAGTTGTCCTGCAGTGCTGGGCAGCAGAGAGGAGAGCAGCTGAAGGAGAGAGAGCGTGGCAGGGTGGGGAGCTGTGTCCAAGGGAAGAACACCACTTTGGCCAGGAGTGTGAGCTGTTTTTTTTATCAGTGAACTTTTACAACCTCAATCTATTGTTAAGTTACCAACTGATATTTGTAATGGGCTAAAATTCCCTAAATGTCAACAACAGCCTGTGTGTGCTGTCAGTTTGCTGTGGGAATTCACTCACAAATCAGACACTCTTGGGAGTCTCTTTTGTGCAGGCCCCATTCTGAGTGCTTGGCAAACAATGCATGTGCCTGTCCTTCGAACTTGTACTTGACGGGGATTAGGTAATGAAGGAAAGTAATGAGCAGGTCTGTTCCAAGCAGCAGAGCCAGTAACTTGGACAGGGAGAGGGTCTGGGGATGAAGCACCAACAGGATGTTAATGATGGTAGAAGTCTCTTCAAAGTCTCTATTGCTCCTTCACCTCTCCTTATATACTCTTCCCCTGCCAGTCCTTTTTTAGCCAGGAAATTTGGTACAGAGGAGACCAATTAGAATAAGTGTTTTAGCCATAAGCCCAGTTCCTGTTCCTGCTCAGCTTAACTAGCACTAATCAACTCTCAAGCCCACAACAGGTCCCCCTTTTTGTTTTAAAGCAGACTTGAATGCACCTGTCTTAGGTTGTGGACTCTCAGGTCATCAGCCTTACCCATCATCGGGAATCTCTGTAGCATGACAGAGCCCCTGTCTTAGGTTGGTCAGTGCCCAGTCCATCTTACCTGTCACTGGCTGCCATTCAATGCGTTGCCTGCTGCAGCTGCACAAACCATACTTGGGGAGGCTGGTAACCCTGTTCCATGGCTAGGAGTATCTTTAGCTTGGTAGCAATGAGCAGACAGCAGTTCCCAGGCTTGGGAAACATTTTGCACTCAGACAGGTGTTACATACATAAAGACATATGATGGGGAACAAGAGGCCCTGACCACATCCCACAGCATCTGCTGCTCCTCTGCCAACAAATCAACCTGCTGTTACAACATAAGCATGCCCACCTGCACATGTTCATCAATAGAGTTCTGTTGTTCCATAGCTCAGGCAGTCAGTTCCGCAAGCTTGTTCATGGTCTCAGCAGTAGCTTTAGGATGTCCTAGGGTCGCTGCTGCTATGGCGGTGGCTGCTGAGGCCACAGCAATACTGCCTATGATGGTTGATGTTATGTCAAAGTCTCTTTTACACCTTATCAGGCCAACAGAGGCCTCTCCGTCAGCCCCGACAGGCACAGGCAGGATTCCAGGCAGCTGCATGACAACAGCAGTATCGCCATTGCCATTCCAACATGCTGTTAGGGTGCAGCTGAACTCAGAGCAATTCACTTCAGAGGTGTTTTCTGTATGTAAGAGAGAAACACAGGGTGGGATAACACAGGCAGACATGGGTTTAAAATTCAAGGAGCTAAGGTTCACCCATGTGAGCGAGTCCTCAAATCCAGAGGAGTGATTGAACTAATAATTTCCATAGGAATAATTGCCTCCCTTAATAAGGGAAAAGTGGGGTCATGCAGTGCATGCCCATTCCCCACAAAGCTGCCACTTAGAAAAGGAGGGAAATATTGGGACCTTGGTGCTCATAGGAAGAAGACAAAAAGGAGGGGTGCTTAACAAAGGCCTAATATACTTGCTTGTCCCGTCGATCTTCTGACTCAAATGCCATCACCATGGCCAGTACCCGAGCTTTCACAAGACTCAGCAGCAGGAGCTTGCCGGACAAGCCTCTCAGGAATCCACCTTGGGCCATTTTCATTTTCTGGAAAAACACAAACCAATCCTCACCCCCATATGAGGATGGGATCTGGGCCTTGCCACTGACCAGTCAAGGGATCCTTCCACATCATGTAACCCTTCTGCTCCTGAGACAGATTCCAATGACGATCTGCAGCTGACCATCCTTCAGCATCCAATGTTTGAAATTTTAAGATAAATAATACAGTGCTCAAATGATCTCAGGGAGTGCTATACTCCCCGATTTTAGTAAGATAATCCTTAATAGTGCAGTGGGTGCGTTCCACAATACCTTGTCCTTGAGGATTATAAGGAATACCTGTAATTAGTTGTATATGGTGGGAGGCAGCAAAATCACAAAACTTACTGCTGGTATAGCACGGGCTGTTATCAGTTTTAATAACTTTGGGCATTCCCAAGATGGAAAAACATGCATTGCAATGGGCTAGAGCATGCCTGACTTGTTTGCCTGTCTGAGGAGTAGCTAGAACAAATCCAGAGCAAGTGTTGACAGTAACATGCACATACTTTAGTGTCCCAAACTCTGGGATGTGTGTCACACCCATTTGCCAGACATGATTGGGTAACAATCCTTGAGGATTTATGCCATAATGGGGAACAGGCAAAAATTGAGGGCACACTGTGCATTGCTTCACGATGGTTCTGGCTTGTTCCTTGGTCAAACTAAAGCGCAAATGAAGGGTGTTGGAATTCAAGTGAAACCTAGCATGCAGCGTGTGCAGTGGCCCCTCTAGCACAAGGTGGCTTTCCCACAGAGACCATGAGGGACCACATGCTTCATCCCTCAGGACAGGAGGGGGAGAGAGGCTGCATCACTCAGTGGAGGGTGCTGGGTAAATGCACCTTGGTCAGAGAACCTGCTGGGATGTAGGGACGAGAATCAGGTACCTGCAGAGAGGTGAGGGTGAGTGATGATCTAGTTCTAGATGCTCAGCTGTGCCAGGAAAGCTTCCTCCCGCACCTGTATACCTGTCAGGTGACCCTCAGAGCAGGCAGCGTGGCCTTGTGGAGTCCAGGCCCTGTGTGCTGGGTGCAGAGGCCATGCATGTTCTTTCTGTTTTCTCTCTTAGTCCCTGCTTCTGGGAGAGCCCAACAGACCTCAGCTTCCTGTCCCCCCTGGGGTGGGCCATGGACCAGGGTAGGGCAGGAGGGATTTTAGGTTCTTGGGCACTGTCCTTGGCTGTGGAATGGCAGCTTGGGCATGTGTGGGTCTTTGTGAAGTTGGGTGTGGACACCAGGAGGTTTTCCTCTCTTCTTAGGGACACTTGCTACCCTGAGGACTGTGCAGATGTGTGTGTGTGACTGACAGAGTCAGCACCCAGGGGAGTGTCTGCCTCTTCCTCTTGGTCCTTCTCCTCAACCTGCAGACCCAAGGCCTGTTGGGAGTCTTTCCTGTGCTTGCCCGACAAACATGGCACCTCTGTCTTCCCTGGAGTTCTGGCTGCATTTTCCCTTCCCCTGATTTCTCGTGCAGTTGAGCAACCCTTAGGTGACAGTCGTATTCTCTGGTGTTGCTGGTGGTGGCGGATGGGAGTCTTGGGGGGCAAAGGGAGGTCCTCTGTGTGTGAAGCTTCTCTGTGGCCAAGAAGGAAGGAGTCGGGGACCCAGGGCTGTGAAATGCCTGGGTCTTTGAAGATTTCTCCTCTCCTATTCCCCAGAGTCGAGGTTGAGGACATATGAGGCATGGGCAGCCTAGGCTCATGGTCTGGCCATGCGGACCCCATAGCCCTGGGACTCACATGGCGTCCAGAGCAGGACATCCCTGACCAGGAACATGGCTAGCTCTGTGCTCTACTTGGTCGATACATCCTCTTCCTAGTGTGATCAGATACCAGCATGGCTCCCTGCAAATGCTCCTGCTGGGTCTGGAAGCCTTGGCTGTGCCAGTGTCATGAGTGCTACTTGTGATATTGTGTTGGTTCAGGGACTCAGCTGCTCAAGGTCACCACTGGGGTGTGAGCCTGTGCCAGCACTTGGCCAAAGTCCTGATTCTTCGGGGCGGGGGAAGGAGCCCAATCCCAACTCCCCAAAGCGCAGGGGACCTGTTTTTTGTCCCACTCAACTCTGCCCTGGCCATGGCAACAACACCATCTAAGACCTTGAGCTGATGTGCTGGGCCAGTGATTGCTATCTATAAACACTGCCCTGGCTTCCCCGGCCTCTGGCCCTGTGCCCGCTGCCCCAGGATGCCCTGCTTGATGGGAAGGGGTCCTTCTCTGCGTGGCTTCCACCAGGGATCTCCTGTCAGGAAGCAGAGTTCCAGCTGTTCCAGGGGTGCTGTGGCAGGCAGCAGGTGCTCACACCATGTGCCAAGCAGCTCTGGATGGGGTGAGCAGGTCCCATGTGCACAGGGAGGCTTTGTTTTCCCACAGGCTGAGTGCCTGGCTCTCTGGGTCCCTTGCTGTTGGTGCTCCTGTGGAGTCATTCGCCCTTGGGTTGTCTGCCACAGGAAGTTACCTCCAGAGGCCCAGGGGGAGCTCTGTGGGGATTGGGCATTGAGGAAGTGTGGAAAGGCTGTCTGGGAGGTGGGTCTCCTGGTGCTCCCTCCTGCACAGCGAGGAGGGTCCCACATGGGACTGGGGATGGAAGTTGGAGTCTCTGTTAAGGGAACAGGAGTCTGTCTCTTCTCACAGGCTCAGTGCAGGCAAAGTGAGGGTGGTGCCAGGGCCCCTGAGGGTCAGGCTGATGGAGAAGAGTGACAGTGGCATCTTTGTGGGTCATGCCTGCATCCATCTGTTTGTTAGGCCATCATCCTGGGCCTGGCTGACTTGTTCCTGGCCTCTAGGTGGTCAGGGCTGGCATCAGGGGCAATCCTTATGATGGCTTCCATATGAAGCTGCCTGAGGAAGAGGGATGCTGAGTTCCTGTGGTGTGTGTGCCAGTGCAGACCCAGCCTGGGGCACAGCCTGGGTGCAGGTCAGGGCCATGGGGCTGGAGCTCTGTGTGGGACATTTCCTGCAGCTTGGTCTGTCCCTTACACTCTCATGTGTGACCCAGCTTCATGGTCAGGCAGCCATGTGGCCTGGGCACCATGGGAGGACATGATCCCTGTGTCACAGCCAGGAGACCCTGTCCAGATGACACCCTGGCAGGGTAGGCCAGATATGAGGTGGCTCCTGTCCTCTCCATGGCCTCTCCCATGGAGGACATGTCCCTTCTAGTCTTTGGTGGCAGTGTGTGCAGGGTGGGGAATGGCTCAGGATTCCTGCTCTAGTGCTGATAATCTTTACAAGTCCTCCTCTCAGGGAACATGGCTTGGAGGAGAAAAAGTGGATCATGAACTCAACATGCAGATCCCTGTCCATGAAAGTGCCTCTGATTAAGGTGGCCATGGCAGAGACCAGCTGAGGGCATGGAGGGCAGGTAGAGGCAGGCACGGTTTGGGCCAGGGTCTCAGAACCCTGAGTTGCCACTTGGAAGAGGATGCACTGAGGGCTGTGGCCTGGCTGTGTTTGTGCTAGGATGGGGCAGGGAGGCTGCAGAGTCCCAGGTCCATGAGTGCCTGTGGGAGCAGCTGAAGCACAGGAGGGCACCTTGCGGTCTGGGACCTGGGCAGGGCAAGGGCCCACAAGCTCCTTGGGTAGGGCCAGCTCTGGCTGTCCAGGGTTGCTGCTCTGGCCATCTGTGCCTCTGGCCTCCTGGTGTGCTGTGCAGGTAGGAGGGGCTGGCTCAGGGCTTGGGAGGGAGAGGAGGCTGAGTGCAGTGTGGGGTGAGGCAGCAAGAGAGGCATGGCTCATGCAAGGCAAGTGGAGTCCCAGAAGAAGGAGTAATTTCGACTCTGTGTGAGCCTAGAGGTCAGGGCTGAGTCCTGTGGACGTATGAGGGCTGCTCTTGGAACTGGTCCTCCACCCTGAGGCCCTCTGCTCCCTTGCTCTGTGACAAAATGGCAGGGTTTCATGTGGATTGAGGTGTGGTGGAGGAGCCATGGCTGAGAAAGGGGGTGATAGGAGTGCTCATGGTGCATCAGCATGCTCCCCACAAGGGCTGGATCTGAGTTTTGAGAAGAGTGAGAGGTCCTGAGGGGATAAGAAGCCCCTTGGAACATTGGTTCTTTCCCCAGGTACTTGTGAGCGTGTCTGTCCCAGATGACCAGCAGGTGGCGCCATCGGACCATGCCAAGAGAAATCCAAGCCGGCAGGCTATGCTGTTTATTCCTGAGCCCCCTGGTTCCACTGAGGCAGCCCTACCATCTGCAGAGAGGGATCTGAGTGAGTTCCCCCATGCTGAAGTCTCACTAACAACATCCTGAACACTTCTATTTCCTTATCTCATAATTGGAAAGCAATGGTGAAGTCATTGTGTTACTTTGGGTAAAGCTGTTGACTGCAATCCCAGGACTCCATATTGACACTGATTTTTATTCCTGCTGCTACACCATTTCCAATCCGGTTCCTTGTCATGGTCTGGGGAAGCAGCAGAGGATGGCCCACGTCCTTGTGCCCTGCACCCACATTGGAGACCCTGAAGAATTTCAGGCTCCTGGCTTCAGCTATGCTCAATACTGGTCACTGTGGCTGCTTGGTGAGTGAACCAGTGAGTGGGAGAATCCCCCCATGTGTCCTTGTCTGGTAGCAAATTTTCCTTTAAATATAAAATAAATGTTTATACAAAAATCTTTAAAAAATAACATGTACCAGCCTTGTGAATTGAGATTCTTTTTGCAATGTAGATGTTACTTATAAAGCCAAAATAAAGAAATTAAAACAACAAAATGGAATAAATTACATTTCTCCATGTATCAGTACAGATTAAAGAATTGACATTTGTGAGTGAGTGTAGGAATGCCATGTGGGTTATTTGTGATGTGTGTGTAGCCGAGTGTATGCAGGGGAAATGTACATGTTGGCAGGCATCTCACTGTTGAGTCTGGGGGAGCAGGGGTGAGGATGGAGCGGAGGCAGGGCTCTATTACCTTGGTGACAAGGGGAGGGAGTCTGTGCAGGGACAGGGACCACCGTGTCCAGCAGAGCAGGAGGGGCTGGTCCTGCTGCAGAATCTTCTGGGTGTGTTTCAGGCTGGCATGGCAGGGATGCCTGTCCTGAGAGGGGCCCTGTGGGGTACAGAACTGGGGTGAGCTGTGGTGTCAGGGGCCTGGGATCCTGGTGCTGAAGAGCAAGGTCGGTGCTCCTGGGCGGGGCGCTGGTGGGGAGGCAGGACTGAGTGAGTGAGGAATGAATATGGTGGACACAGGGAACAGCCCAGCAGCTGCCTCCCCTGGTGCATTCTGTGTGGCTGGGAGGGGTCTCTGTCCTTGCTGCCTCCTGGTCCTGGCTGCTCCTTGGGACAGGTCCAGCCCAGGCCAGGCAGCAGTGGCAGAGAGCTCCAGGGTTCCCTGTGATGCAGCCTGAGCTGGGCTGGGAGCTCTGTCTGCAGCAGGAGTGAACCAAGTTCTGCCTGTGACCAGGAGAGTACAAGGGACACTTGGAGGTCTGTCTGGGGTCCTGGGGTCCAGGAAGGAGGTGGGGGAGAGAGTTCATTCAGGCACCATGCAAGGTGCACCTGCTGGTACATGCTGTTATGTTTTTGCTCAGCGCTGCTGTCTCTCTCACATTGCTGCAGGCATGTTGGATGCTTTGAGACCCTGAGTTTGATTGACCCTCAACTATCATCTTAGTGCTCATTTGTCTTCAGCCATAAACCTTAGCATGCTTGGAGGTTTTCCTTTATTTGATTCAAACTTACAAGTACTGATAGTTGAAATAGTTAATTATTTTTGAAGCTTTCTTATGAGAGGCTGGCATTGTGGTGTAACATGGAAAGTGCTGCCAGCAATGCCAGTGTCCCATGTGGCCATTGAACAGAGTCCTGTGTGCTCCACATCTCAGTGAGCTTCCTGCCCTTGTGCCTGGAAGAGCAGCAGAAGCTGGCCTGACCCGGCAGCCATTAAGAAGATTGCAAGAAGTTGGTAGATCCTGCTGTAGCCTGGCCTGGCTCTGGCTTTTTAACCAGCTGGGGAGTGAGCCAATAGGTGTGAGATCTCTAACTGCCTCTTCCCTCTCTAACATTCAAGCAAAATAAATAAATAAATAAATAAATAAATAAATAAATAAATGGAGCTTCTCAAGGCGAGCAGTACCCTTTGTGTCTTCTCAGTTTCTGCCTGCCCAGTGGCCAACACTCCCAACACCTGAGCTGACCTTAGCCTTGGCTCCCTGTCTCACACTCAGTGTCTTTCTGAGAGCCCCTAAATGTCTGTCTCAGCCAGTGTGTGCTGCATTGTGTTAACAGCTCCCGGTGTCTGTCATCAGCAGGAAGCCCACTCAGCCTGCAGCCCATGCTGTGCTGACCTTAGTCACCTGCACCTTCACCTTCTGGGTCAGGATTCCCCGCTTTGGGCATGTTGACTGTGTAGGTGTGGACTGTACAAACTCAGGCACTCTTCCAGGCTGTCTGAACTGCCAGTGAGTGTGGGTGATCTGTGTGAGCAGACACTCTGGTTAGTCACAGGCTCGGGTGTCACCATGGGAGGAAGGGAAAAGAAAGATGCATGTGATTCTGCTACAGTTCTGCTTCTCATTGTAAGTTATTTGAGAGAAGAGTGACAGAGACAAGGAAAGTCAGATAGAGACAGGGGTAGATGTGTGTGTGTGAGAGAAAGAGAGAGAGAGAGAGAGAATGTTCTTCCATCCACTGTTCAGTCCCCAAATGGATATAAAAGCTGGGGCTGGTCCAAACTGAATAACTGAATCCAGGAACTCAGAACTCCAACCAGGTCTCCCACTTAGCTGTCAGGTGCCCAAGCACTTGGGCTGTCTTCTGCTGCTTTCCCAGGCACTGCAGCAAGGAGCTGGATCAAAAGCAGAGCAGCCAGAATGTGAACCAGCTCTCTGCTATGGGATGTTGGCTTCAACGCAGGAGCTTAACCAGCTGCACCAAATGCCTTCTCTTGGGACAGGTTCCCATCTCTTACACAACCTTTGCTGCTTTCAGATCAGCCTTAGCTGTGCCCCACATCCTGCTATGTCCTCATTTTTGAAGAGTTGTGATGATGTCTGAAAACCTTTCTCTTTCCTTCATCCCCAGATGTGTGCTCTTTATGCTGACTTGGCACTGGATCAGTTTCTTGTAACAGACAGAGCCTCAAGCTCAGCCAGTGGTTGCAGCCCCAGGTCCCCAGGTTTGGAGTGATCATTTGTCCCTGGGGAGCCTGTGGGCTCCTAGGTTCCTCAGTGAAGGTGGGAGCTCTCCAAGCCTTATCCCTCTGTTCACTCCTTCCCAGCCTGGGCAGTCTGTCTGCTGCTTGCCCATCTGTTGTCCTTTGTCCCAGCCATCTGTGAGGAGTGCAGGTGTTTAGATGCTGTGACCAGCATTGTCATGGAGATGAGTGCAGCCCTGACCAAGAATGAAGGTAGTGAAGCAAAGAGCAGCTGCTGAGTGGATCTTACCATGGCGCTCATGTGTGAGCTCAGCCACAATTCCAGGGGAGCAAATTCCATTGACCTCCTCTGGCATCAGGAAGTGGTGTCTGGAATGTTAGCTACTGGCCCTGTGGCTGCCTGAAAGCTGGGGGCATGGGGCTGGGGTTGATAGGTGGGTCAGAAAATAACACTCATGCTCTCTTAGCATATGTAGAAACTAATTTTTTCAATTAAGTATGTCTCCGTTGTGCAGTTTTATGGATTAAAAAATCAAAGAAATTTGATTCTGAGAATTTTCCCCCCTTGGTTAATAGTTGTTCCATTTTAAGGTTTTATTTTTATCCTAAATGAATTAATCTTCTACCATGGGAATTTAGAGAGAGAGAGAAAGAGAGAGAGGGAGGGAAAAAAGACAGACAGAGATAGGCAAATGGAGGGAGATCCTCTATCTGCTGGTTCACTCCCCACATGCAGTAGCCAGCGCTGGACCTCTCTGAATTCTGAGTCCAACCCTCCATCTTGGTCTCCCTTGTGGGTGGCCCAGTGTGAAAAGGACCATGTGCTGCTCCAGGGTGTGTGTTAGCAGGACACTGGACTGGATGCTGAGCACTGCAATGTGGGATGCAGCTTTAACAGTGCTGATGTACCTGTTGGTGCCCAATAGTTGTCCCTCATTTTATTTTTGATTAACACATAGAATTTGTTAGTATATATTTCTTTTCATGGTAATGTCTTTTTCTTTGTCTCTCTTCCTTCCTTTTCTCCTTTCTTCCTTCCTTCTTTCCTTGCTTGCTTCATTTCAGAAACGCAGAGTTACAGAGAGAGCAGGACACAAAGATCTTCCATCTACTGTTTCACTTCATAAATGGCTGCAACAGCCAGAGCTGGGCCAGGCTAAGCCAGGAGCCTAAGATATGTCCTTAGTGAATGACACAAGTACTTGAGCCATCTTCTGGTGCTTCCCCAGGCCATCAGCAGGGAGCTTGATTGAAGTGGATTTGTTAAATTTTAGGATTTGAATCGGTGCCCAAGTTGGGGGCCCTCACAGCAGTTTCTTATGAATCTGTGTTTTGCTAGAATAGCAGTAATGTGATGTGCAGCCACGACATAGCAGCTGATGTGGAGCCAGGAACCATTTCCCTTTTTGTTTTAAGATCTATTGATTTTTATTGTAAAGTGAGATTTACAGACAGACAGAGAGACACAAAGAAAGATCTTCTATCAGCTGGTTCACTCCCCAAGTGGAAGCAACTCCAGATCTGAGCCAATCTGAAGCCAGGAGCCAGGAGCTTCTTCTGTGTCTCCATGTGGGTATAGGGTCCCAAGGCTTTGGGCCATTCTCTACTGCTTTCCCAGGTCACACACAGGGAGCTGGATGGGAATCAGGGCCGCCTGGGATTAGAACTGGCACCCATCTGGGATCCTGGTGTTTGCAAGGTGAGGACCTTAGCTACCAGACTACTGTGCTAGGTCCGCCTTTTATTTTTTAAGGCTTTGAAAATTCTTATTGGAAAGCCAGATTGTACAAGAAAAAAAGAGATCTGTATCTTCCCTCACCAAATGGTGTACTGGCCATAGCTGAGCTGATGTGGAGCCAGGAACCAAGAGCTTCCTCCTAGTCTCCCACTCAGGTGCAGGTTTGCAGGCTTTTGGGCTGTTCCTGTCTGCTCTCCCAGGCACAAGCAGGGACTGAGGGGGAGGTGGAGTAGCAGGAGCATGAACCAGTGTCCATGTGGGATGAGGTGCTTGGGGGTGGAGGATCAGCCAGTTGAGCCAATGTGCTGGACCAGTAATGTCTCCATTTTCATTTCTGATTCTACTTATCTTACTTATCTGAGTTTTTTTTTCAAAGCTTTTTTTGGCCTGTCTGGTTAAATATTTGTCTATTTTTGTAAAAAACAATCTATATTTTTGTTTACTTTCACATTTCCCTTCATTTCACTTTCATTTATTCTGATCTTTCTCCTCCTGCTAATCTGGTATTTGGTTTGTTCTTGTTTCTCTGTGAACAATGACCTTAGTATTTTTATTGGGATCACATTGAATCTGTAAATTGCTTGGGGCACCATGGACATTTGGATCATATTAATTCTTCTCATTCAGAATCTTGGAAGATTTTCCCCATTGTTTGTGTCTCATGTTCTTTCATTGGAGTTGTGTGACTTTCACTGTCGAGATCTTTCACATCCTTGGCTAAACTCACCCCAAGGCATTTCACTTGTTATAGCTGTTGTGAATGGGAAGACCTGGTTCACACAGGGGCTGAAGCACATGTTCTCATGTGTCTGCCTCTCAGAGATGTGAAGTTCAGCTTCCCCAGTTTCTGAGGGAGCAGGAGCGTCTCCTATCAGATCCCCCCAGGAAGGATTCTGGGCTCCTGTCTGATCTGCTGCAGCCAAAAGCCTGAGGGAATCAGAGCTGGGATTGCCTGAATTTGTCTAGTGCCCCAAAATAAAAACCCTTCCCTGTTGATGTCTGTACCCCTTTATGTCTTGTCCTAAATGCTTATTCTCTTGTTTATTCAGTGTTGTAAATTCTTTCAGATTTCCCCTATTATTCTTAGTTTTCAGTGAATGAGGCCATCCTAAAGGTACATGTGAGAGATAAAACTGCCCTCACTTGTTCCTGGGAAGTGAGCCAGTGGAGGGGAGCCTCTCATGGGTCTGTCAGTCTCCATCTCTGAAACAGACGAACATAAACTTTGACAAGAAAGACTCTGTAAGGAAAGCTCCATGGACACCTCCAAGGAAGGGTCGGGAAGAGTCCCTGGACTGGCCATGCAGTCAGCTGCTGAGAGGGGCTGCAGCCCAACTCCCCGGGAACACAGAGGCCCTGACTCCAGGATCCTCATATAACTTGTACTCATCTGGCTGCCCCTCTGTGACCTTGGTGTAGACTGTAATGGGATGTACAAAACCTTCCAGGCTGTGGGACTTTTTACAGCACATGATCCAACCTGGAAAACCTCAACATTATAGCCACTGCAGTCAGAAGAGCAGGCAACCAAGGTGGGAGTTGAGGGCAGCTGGTTTGGGAGGTGAGGGCAATGTCAGGGATGGGCCTGGAATCTGTGGGTCGGACACTAACTGCAGGTGTCCCTGTCAGGATTCAGGGCAGGACTGCCAGTTGGTGTCAGAGAATCAGAGACCTTCTTGGAGAGAGGAAAAGCCCCTCACTGACCCACGGAGAGAGGAATTCTGAGGGAGAGTCAGGAAGTGAACCTTGTCTTGCCTGGAGCAAACAGAAGCATTTCCATCACACCTCAGAGCTGCTAAATGCAGGACGCCCAGGCTGTCAGCACAGACTGCAGTCCTGGAGCATGCGCAAGGCCAGGGTCAGGGTCAAGGGTGTGAGCTGTGCCCTCTGTGCCCAGCAGCAGGGCTGTGGTTCCCAGCTGGGACCAGCCAGGGTGAGGCCATGGATTCTGCTCCTGGCTGTGCAGCCTCAACCAGGTTCTCTGCATTTCCTCTGCCTTCAGTCAGCTACAGTGACACACGGCCAAGGGAAGGGTAACTTAGCAACTCCTGGATTTCACTGTGGGCTTCAAGGAGCCCGAGAATCTGTGTGGGGCACCATGTGAGTCAGGTGGATCCTGGGAGGTTTAGTGTTCTCAGCTGTGTGCTCTGCCTGAACCTTCCTCCTGGGCTGCCCATCCAAGGGCGAGAAGGTACTGTGTGTCTCCAAAGTCCTGTGTCATAATTGACCACCTATGTTGTTTATTTCCTCTGTGATGGAAAACCGCAGATGTAGGCTTGGGCACTTGGCACGGGGTGGATTGCAGGTTGGGATGCCCAATCCCTTCTCAGTGTTCTGTGTCCTGACTCCACTTCCAACCCAGAGTCTGCCCCGTGCATACCATGGGAGGCAGCACCTGATATAGCAGGACACCTGGACTTAGTTCTGGGCTCTGGGCTTTGTCCCTCTCCCAGCTGCGTGAACATTTAGAAAGTGAGCCTGGGGAAGTGGGAGCACTCTCCTTTTCATAAAAATGAAAACATATCCAAATAAATAAAAATAATGATTTGACCCTTCCTGCATCTTGTGGTGCTCTTTGCTCATGGGCCTGGGGTTCCCAGGGTGGGTAACAGCAGGGTTGACCGCGGGGCTCTCAGAAAATGCAGGTGCTATTTACCATTGCTCTGCTAGGTCCACATGTGAACACTGGGAGCTGAAACATCACAAACTGAGACTGTTGTGACTGCCCCTCCCCCCGACATCCCAACTAAACAGGAGGGTGCCCAGCAGTGAGTGTGGGGCCTCCTTGGAGATCATACAGCTGACTTGGACTTGACACTCCCTGCCCTATCCAGCACCTTGTTACAGTCCTGCCCAGCACAGCAGCCTGGGGACAGTCAGAGGGGGAGCTCTGGCTCAGAACTGGGTGCCTATATTTCCCACCTCGTGAGCCTAGAGCATCATAAGTAAAACTGCTGTTAGCTGGGTCACCTGCACTCAGGTTTCTGCCAGAGTGCCCCCTTATCATGTGCAGCCAGGGCCCAGGTGTGCTCACGTGACCATCCTTCAGGGGAGGCTAAGGCCTGGGTGGGCGTTGTCTCCCCTCCTATGGCCAGAATGTGACCTGGGGCGGTAGTGTCAGCACCCACCTGAGCCATATGCAGATGTTCTGCCCACTCTAGACTGTCCCAACCCTCCCTGTGCCCAAGGGCTCCCCTAGCACATCTGTGGTCCTTGGTTCCCACAGTGACCCTAGCGCTGCAACTGCTCAAGCTGTGGGCTCGGTTCCCCCACTTAGCCCTGCTGGTCCAGGGCTCAATCCTGCACCCTCTCACCATTGCCACTTACTTCCTGGGTGCCCTATCTCCATTCCAGACTGCAAAGGTGGTCCATGTGGAGCTACGTCTCCACTTGTCTCCAGCTCAGAGACTTACCCTCATCCCCCGACTCATGGTCAAAGCCAGCCCCACAGTGTCACTTCTCACTGACATCCTGGCTCCCCCTGCTCCTGCACTGAATGCCTGGGCAACCTCCTTGGGATCTACCCTCCCATGTCAACCCTCTCTCACCCATCCCCACTGCCACAGCCTGAAGCCCTGGGTGTCCTCCTTGCCCCCTCCTTCTCATTCCCTTGATGCCGTCCAGGGGAAGTGCTGTGCATCCATCTCCAGAAGGATCCAGAACCTCTTCTCTCCCACCCTGCCCATGCCCAAACCCATAACAGTGACTGGCATCCCTGCCTGGACACAGCAGGAGCCCCTAGAGCTTTGTCCCCCACCTTGTAGTCTCTCAGTCCCGTCCTGACACAGCAGCCAGGGTGGTCCCTGGACAGTAGATGGTGCACACATCCCTTCTCTGCTCAGAGCTGTCTCATGATCCCACCTCATTCAGAGTCAGGGCTGAGCATTACAGTTAAGTGGATGGCAGTGTCCTGACCAGCCTTCCTGATGGCTCCCTGCTCTGTGTGCAGCCTAGCTCCTGCCCAGGGCATTTGCACTGGCCGTCCCATTCCCACACAGCACCTGCCCAGACACCTTTGCTGGTGACTCATTTTGTCCTTCCAACCTTCCTCAGGATCACCCCCTTAGGGCAGTGTACGCTGACCATGGTGGTGAGACAGCCACTGCCCCAGCCCTCACAACCACTATGGACCAACTTGCCCAGCACTGGGTCTGGCCCACAGTAATGAGAGTTTAGTGATGAGTGTGTAGCACCTGCCCCTTCTAGAACTGGTGGCTTCATTAGTGTAGCTGAGACAGAGGCTACTTGTGTCTGCTGCAGAGTGCTGTTCTCTCCTGCTGGTGTCCAAGAGGCCTGTGCTTTCTCACAAGTGTCTACTGCCCTCCTGCCTCTCTCCCTCCCACACTGCCTCCTGCACACACAGAGGTGAAGGCCACCAGAGCTCACACAGAGGAAGAGCAGGTGCAATCAGCCAACAACACTAAGGAACAGAATGAATACAGGAAGACAGGAGCAAGTGCTGAATGTAAGCCTGAGTTTTGACTGTCCTGGCCTCGTGCAGCATCCACATACTTGGTTCCATGAGATAGGACAGCATGGCCACAGCTGGGTCCTGTGATGGCAGGTGTTGGTGGGCACATTCTACCAGAGAGACCAGGACACTGAGGCAGTTGAGCCAGGTTGGCAGTGACCACAACAAAGACTGTTGGGCTTGGGATACCGGGGCAAAAACCTGTCCTCACCCAGAGCCTCCCAGCCTCTCCTGTCTGACCTGCAGGTGATCAACACAGCAAACACATGGCTTGTAGCAGGTTCTTGGTACTTCTGTTTATTTTCTCTGTCCAATTTTTGAAATTTTTGAAATATCCTTTTAATTTTCTCATGAACCACTCATGACTGGAGTTGGATAAAATTGTTTGATGTTCAGATTTGCACAAGGAAGAATGAAGCTGCAGCAGGGGCACCTGCCTTGAGACAGAGATGGAGGTGCCCACGCTGCCCTGGGAGGGCCAGGCTCCCACCTCACACTGTGCCCACAGGAACACACTCAGATGTCTTTACAGGAAGGGAGGGCAGGGCTTTTTGAAGACACCAGGATGAGGACTTGAGCAAGATTCTATCCCTCTGTCCCAAACAAGGCAATTTTCTCACACTACAGAAACAAGGTGACAAATTCAGGTCACTACACATGGATCAGGAACAGCACAGCACACATGAAAATGTGCAAATGCAAGGAATTCCCCAGGACCTCTGTGTCTCCTCACCCTGCCCCCCTCCCTTCCAGGTTTCACCTTTCAAGCTGTGAGAGAGCAGTCAGAGCCCCGGGCACTGTATCAACCTGGGAGAACCAATCAGGACTTGGTGAGACCCCTGGTGATATGGCTGAGGGAGGAGCTACAGGGTGGGTGGGGCAGCTTCCCCATGCGTATCTGGCTATGGCAAGGGTCTTGGGGACTCCCACACCCCCAAACACACCCCAGTGCTTACCTGCAGCCCTAGTGTAATTCCCTCCTTCCCCACCTGGGAGAGAAAACAAGTAGTGAGAGTCAGGGAGAAAGCAGGGCCTGAGGACCTGCCTAGAGGGAGCCCAGAGGATACTAGCATGTGGCTACAGACCCAGGAAAGGATCAGAAGGCACCTCTCCTGGAGGTGTGTCCTCAGCTGGGACCTCCCCCTGGCCTGGGGCTGCTGGAGCTCAGGTTCTCATGAGCAGAGTCATCCCTGTGGAGTGTTCATGGTGCACCTTCATTTGGGCATCACACCAGAACCAGTGTGAGCACTTGGGGCCCAGCTGGGGATGTAGGTGTGTGTGCATGTTGCTTCCCAGGAACGGGGTAGGGGGACCTTCTCCTTAGGGAACAGCAGACTCAGACCCAGCCCTCACCCTGCCCTACCTGAGCGCTTCCTCTTTATCATCACAACAGTGACCACAGCTCCAATGAGCACAGCTGCCACGAGGACCAGGCCAGCGATGACTCCCCACATGGGCACAGTGGGCTGAGGAGGCTCTGAGAGGGGAAGAGAGGGTGAGGGGCTCTGACCCCAGGTCTCAGCCCCGCCCCTGCTGAAGACTCCATCCGTCCCTCCCTCCTTACCCCATCTCAGGGTGAGGGGCTCAGGCAGCCCCTCATGCTCTATGTGGCATGTGTATCTCTGTTCTTCTCCAGAAGGCACCAGCACAGCTGCCCACTTCTGGAAGTTTCCATCCCCTGCAGGCCTGGTCTCCACCAGCTCCATGTCCTGGGTCAGGTCCTCCCCATCTCGCTGCCAGGTCAGTGTGATGTCCTTGGGGTAGAAGCCCAGGGCCCAGCACCTCAGGGTGGCCTTCTGGTCATAGACTGGGTGCTGTGTTACATGTACTGTGGGTGGGTCTGAGGGAAAATTTGGACAATTCAGGCCTTTCATGTTTTTCACCAGACACCAAAGCTGCACTCAGTGACCCTCCTGAGAGTGGACAGGAGGACAGGGATGGGGGAGCAGTGCTAACTCAGACCTGGCCTGGATAAAGACAATGGGATCATCTGTTGTTGCAAAGATGTAGATAAAGAATCAGGTATGGTTCAGGCTGGGAGGACCCGGGTCTTTGACAGGATGGAAAGGATTTGGTGTTGTCCTGAGTGGAGGCTGAGAGACTGAGAAACCCTGGCGTGAATCTTCCCAGTGCATTGGCCTGAGGCTGAGGACAGGCCTGGGAGGGGTCACAGCTCACAGGACCAGTGGGAGTCCAGGGCACCAAGAGGATTCCTTTCAGAACCGTCTACGCCTGTACAACCCAGGTCCCTCTTCTATACTGAGGGAAGGGAGGACATCCATGCTGTGATCATGAGGAGAGGGGGACACAGTCTTGGGTTCCACTTTCCTCCCATCCTGCACACCCCCAGCCCTAAGCTTAGGAGGTGGATGAGGGCTACCCCTACCTGCCCTGCACACCTGTGCGCTGTAGTTTCTCCTTTCCCAACTCCAGGAATCTGCTCAGCCACTTCACACAGTGCCCCTCCATGTATGCTCTGTGCTGCTCAGCCGCAGCTGCTTCTTCCCACTTGCGCTTGGTGATCTGAGCTTCCTTGTCAGCAGCAGTCCAGGTGTGCAGGTCCTCATTCAGGACGATGTAGTCCTTGCCATCATAGGCAAACTTCCTGTACCCGCGGAGGAAGAGCCCATCTGCCCCGACCTCGCAGCCGAAGAGATGCTGGAGCGTGTGAGAGACTGTCCCCGCCCGCGGTCAGCCCTGGCCAGGCAGCTGCGCCCCCGCCCTCACCGACCCGCGGGGATTTCAGCGGAAACCGAAAACAAAACCCGCGGGCTCCTCCCGCCGAGGGTCTCTGCGGGGCGCGCAGTCTCGGGGTGGGGGACCTCGGCCCCGGGGACCCGGAGCGCCCAGGGCGCACGTGTGGAGGGCTCGGGTCACTCACCGGCCTCGCTCTGGTTGTAGTAGCTACGCAGGTCACTCATGTAGCCGCGGAAATCCTGTGTGTGCTTCTCAGCGAGCTGTGTGAGGCTGTCCACGTACTCCTGCTCCACCTGCTGCATCCACGGTAGTTCTACCCTCGGGTTCTCGGCGTCGCTGTCGAAGCGTCCGAACTGCGTGTCGTCCACGTAGCCCACGGCGAAGAAGCGGGGCTCCCCGAGGCCGGGCCGGGACACTCCGGTGATGAAATACATCAGGGAGTGGGAGCCTGGGGGAGAGAGGGGCTGAGACCAGGGCCGAGCCCTGCCCTGAGTCGTATGCCGAGTTCGCAGTTCCCTGGAGTGGCCAGGGAGGAATGATCCGTGGGGTTACGAGACGGATGGACAAGGGGAAGGGTCTGGGTGTTTGTGGGCAGGACGCCAGGCGCGATGTGAGGAAGTCTGCTCCGGGTCGGGGAGTCCGGCGTCCGCGGTTCCTGTGTCCCTTCCACGCGCTCCCCTCGCTCCTGCCCCGCAGAGCCCGTCTCCCTCCCGACCCGCACTCACCCGCCCGGGTCTCGGTCAGGGCCAGGGCCCCCGCCAGCAGCAGGAGGAGGGTCCAGGGCGCCATGGACTCCATCCTGGGAGTCTGGGGAGACACGGATCCCTGACGCGCCCGGTAGACTTTATACCCGGGAAGGCTCTGCGCTGACTTATCCTCCCGGAAGCCGGCTGCCCTAGGGGAGTGCGACCTAGGTTTGTGCCTCTAGTCCCGTCGGAGGTTATCAGCCACTTCTTATGTTTTTCGGAATTAGTGATGACCCCAAAGAGAAAAGGAACTTGGGCTAAATGTACCAATAACCTCAAATGAATGAAAACTTTAAATGAATACCGTTTTTAAGAGAAATAACTATTTCGAAAATAAACAGGATAGTGAGAATTCATTTTCACACTGTCTCTTTGCAGCTCCTTTTGTCTGTTTAGGTAGAAGATTACTGGATTTTCACTTTTGCTCTACATTTAACCTCTACCTCCCCGTTGTAGTATATGAAGAAAGAAACTCAGCATCAAACATGTAGGAAGAATACCTTAATAATGTATTCAAATAATTGTGACTATTCATCTTTGATCATACACTAAAGTGATCAAGTGCCAGCTTTTAAGGTTATTTGTAAGGGAGAAGCTGAAGCCCTACTGTGGGATATTTGATTTTCTGGTGTGTTAAAACTCACGGGTTCATCCTGCACACTGAATGGATTTTACTAATGCATGACTTCAGAAAGTACTGTAACACACTGTGTGATCATATTACTTAGGTTTTCTCCTGTTGACACTTAATTTGAAAATTAGTTATGTTTTGTAATATCACAAATTCTAAGAGAAAAGGTTGCAAGTATTTGGAAACTGTAAAATTTATGATGGTGGATACAAGTTTTCAAAACTTCTGTTTTCCTTTTTTAGAGCTTACATGGTATATTTGAAAAAAAAAACAGAAAAAACAGTGAGTTACACTGTGGAGAGATACTCAGCATTGTGTACATTTCAAAGTGCCTTGTTTCTGCACTTGCTCAGACACAGTTAGATACTACTCTGGTATTTTCTCACTTCACTTTCTTTTTTCTTCTCTCCTTTGTTTCTTTGGAGACAGGGCAGGGGGAGGCATGCCAGCCAGCTGGGCTGGGGGTGGCAGTGAGCCCTACTCCATGGACTGGGGTCTGAGGTTGCTGCCTGGCTCTGCTGTGTGGCCTGGATCAGCTGTGAGCTGTGGCTGTGGGACGAAGCTGGGGTGTTGCTGCCCGTGTTCTCTCCATGATCAAGAGGCTGTTCACATGATCAAGAGGCCTCTTTAGCATTGTACCTGATCTCACAGATGGCCTTGGCATTGACAAGCAAACGGTGATTTCACATTCTGATGGTTCAAAGACGCATCAGGGCCTCAGATGTCAGGGACCAGAGCTGGTGGATGCTTGTCCTGGTCGTGACTCACTTGTACCCTGTTAGGCTGCTCCCTTTTCTGACTTAACACAAACAAAAGGACCAAAAAAAAAAAAAGGGGGGGGGGCGGGGGCAGAACAAAGCTGGATCTGGGGAAAGGTTAGGCTGGGCAGGTCTACAACACCCATTGGTCTGCATGTGAACTGGGTTAGGAGGAGAGTCAGGCTGGGCTAAGCAACCACATTCGTTGGTACATGTATGAGGCAGAGTAAGTGCAGGCTGATTGGGCTTTAAGGCAGCATCAGCTGGCAAGTACTGGGACTGGGGGTAAGTCCTGTCAGGCTATACTGCAGAACTACCTGGAAAGTTCAAGATCCAAGGCTGAGAGTGGGCCTAGCAGGGAAACTGTGGGCACCGTTCTGATGGATTGTAGCTCCCACCAGTGAGCATGAGAATGAGGTCTGGGGGTGGGTCTGACTGGACAAGCAGTAGCACCTGACAGTGTTAGTATGGGCTGGTAGCAGGGTCGACCTGGCTGAAGAAGGCTGCAACACCCATGGCTGTGTATGAGAACTGAATGGGATGTGGGTGGGATGACTGGACCAGTCTGGTACACATACCAGCATGCACAGGAATCAGGGCAGGGGGTGGACATGGTCAGAGTTATAGGGGTCACTCTGATTAGGCTGCAGTTCCTGATGATATGTGTGAGGGCTGAGTGTGTGTTGAGCAAGTTTAGTTGGGGTCATAGCATCCATTGGCTCCTATATGAGATGGGGCTGCAGAAAGAATTGATTGGGTAACTGCAACCACCAGTGTATGTGTTCATGCTGATGTGGGTGACAGACTGAGCCAGATCCCCATACCTATGACTTTGGAATTTCTCAAGTAATATCCTACAGAAGCTGAAGAATCTGTTCTTTCCTAACTTTGGATTTGCAATTTCCAAGCATCACTTTGCTCTTTTTTGTTCAGTTTAGCAGCCATATGAACACCATCCATCTATAAGACAGCATTATTCTCAAAGGTATGATTCAAATTAGGAAGTGGTTGTACCAAAAAATGGGCAAAATAACTGATGGTTGATATTTAAGATAGAAATTTGTTCAATGTGAAAAACATGCATTTATTGTGAAATCAAAACTGTGAAGTGAATTTACTAGTCATTCAAAAAAAATCCCTAAGAATTACATATTCTGATGAGATGCAAGATGAGAAAATGACAGAAAAGAAGTCATTGGGTTGAACCGGCACATTTCATTTTCTCACCAAGTTGCGCATACAGTTATTTGCAAAAATGACCATCACAGCAAAGGAACAACACAACAACACAAAATAAAACCCCTCTTAAAAAAAGGACCTAAAAACATCCTTCCAAAGAGACCAAAATCGACATGCATATGTGTGTATAAATTGTTACCATTCAATACAAATGCTATCCTGTAGAAGGATTAAAATACAGAGGTCAAAGAAAACCAAAACAAAACAAAAACTGTGCAACATTTTAAGCCATTAAAGCACCAAAACAAACACACAAACTAACAACTCCATCCAAAATCACTACTTTGAACAACATACACAAAAAACATTGATCAAACTCAAGATGTAAAACATCTGGACTAATACATTGTTCTCTGCTTGGCAGACTTTTTCTTCAACTTAAATGTCTCTTCTTATCCCTAAAAAGAAAAATCTTCAAGTGTTAACTATAAAGCAGGCACATTCTTCAAGCAATTTGCTGTTAAGGAAGCCAATCTCTATAGGACTGAACAAGGAACTAAAAATGAAGTCAAATAGGGAGATAGCTGCAGAGATAAAACTGACAAACTGCAGTTGGACAAAGTAATGAAACTGCTACCCTAGCTCCGTGGTCTTTTATTGTTTTACAGGCAGAAGCCAATACACCGAGGCATTTGCTGCTTTAGCACTCCCTTTGATATGCTAAAATTGACATAGCCAGCAACAGGCATACATAGAATTCCAAGGGAAAAAAGAAACACTTAGAAATCGACACTGGACGCTAGTTAAAGCAATCTTTTAAAAAGTGTCTACCACTATCAGTGAATCATTTTTAAAATGGTTATAAAATATAATCATTCTTGTAAGCTAAGCACTGAAACTTTGTCCAAAGTTTAGTTACTCCTGTCCTTTAGCTGCTTTTGCAAGGAAGTCTATATTCACCAAGTGGTGACTGACGTGTTTACTATAATCTTTTTCCTTTCTTAAAGAATAATCACAAAAGATACAAAATTTCCCCAGATCCTTTGGTGGCCAAAGCTTCCTTCATGTCATTTTTTTTTTCCCAGTGTGTAAAGTAAAATTTATTTGAGAGAGAGTGGTCTCCTGTCATAGTGACAGTAGGATTTATGTATTTATTGGAAAGGCTAGAAGATAGAAACATCTTCTGTCCACTGGTTCACTCCCCAAGTAACTGCAATGGCCAGAGCTGAGCCAATTCAAAGCCAGGAGCCAGGAGCTTCTTCCAGGTCTCCCATGTGGGTGCAGGGTCCCAAGGCTTTGGGCCATCTCTGCTGCTTTCCCAGGTCACAGGCAGGCAGCTGCTGGAAGTGGAGCAGCTGGAATAAAAACCTACAACCATATTGGATGCCAAGCTTACAGGTAGAGAATCAGCCCGTTGAGCCACCATGCTTGCCCCGACAATTAGGGCTATTTTGATTTAACCCTTATGTATCATATACGGTAAGGATCAAGCTTCATTCTGAGAAATCTCAGAATCAGAATCCCATTGCCAGCTACAATATAATCTGCTTCTGTGACTCTTACTTTGTTTGGCTAAAGAAACTGAGCTTGCAAGCTAAAAGTCTAAGTAACCTTTAGCCTCAATTCTCATGAATCAAGGTCCAAGTCTGGTTATCTCACAGAAGGCTCCAAGTAATTAAGCAGGTAGTTACCTTAATTGCTGGACCGGAGAAGAGCCAGGCATGGGCTGTCCAGCCGAGATTGGTAGGGAATGTGTGGCACATCCCCCCTCACCTTGTAGGATATTATGGATTGAGTTGTTGCTGTCATTGCTGATCCAGGTACAACAATTTCTATTTCAGGATGTACTGAAAACTGTCTTTTCTCCATTGAATTATCTTGAAACTTTTACCAAAAGCTGATTGAAAAAGAAGTGTGGCGCCATAGCGGGATTCTCTTCTGCTAGAGCAATCTATGTATCTAACCTTAAACTACCATCGTGTTCTACTGATTAGTTCCTTGATAATAGGTTTTGAAATAAGTCTTCCGATTTTGTTCTACTTTCTTCAAAACTATCTATTCTTGGTCTTATATTTTTTTCTGAAAATATAGAAGTCAACGTGTCAATTAAAAATTGAGCCACAGGGCCCCGGAGCAGTGGCGCAAGTGGTTAAGGTCCTCACCTTGCATGCCCAGGATCCCATATGGGCGCTGGTTCTATCCCAGCAGCCCCGCTTCCCTTCCAGCTCCCTGCCTGTGGCCTGGGAAAGCAGTTGAGGACGGCCCAAAGCTTTGGGACCCTGCACCCACGCGGGAGGCCCGGAAGAGGCTCCTGGCTTCAGACCGGCATAGTATCGATCTTGGGGAGTGAATCATCGGATGGAAGATCTTCCTCTCTGTCTCTCCTCTCTGTATATCCGCCTTTCCAATAAAAACATAATAAAAATAAATCTTTAAAAAAAATTGAGCCACAAAAGGTTTCATTTGGATTACATTAAATTTAGAGATGATTTTCATTATAATGAATTTTCCGATTCATACATGATACAATCCCCAGTGTTTGTCTTTTGTTACTTCTTTTTGCACCATTTTGTAGTTTTGAGGATAGATTTGCGCCTTTTTTATTGAAGAGAAACAATTTAAAAAAATTTTTGTTTTTGATAAATTTTATTTAGATAATTAGGATGCAAAGGGTCAAGGGCTATAGGAAAATGGGGAGAACATTGTTTCCACATTCTCTTTTTTTTTCCTTCCTGCCACTGGGGGAATGGAGGCACAAGGGGAGAAGCCACATCCAGCCTCCCAAATGCCTCTGTATGCTGGGATGGAGGACAGCCACCTGACACCATCCCAGAATCCCTGCTGTCGGGTGAGCTCCAAGGGTCCAGCTCAAGAAGTTTTGATAGTTCCACAATTCTGAATTATTGGTGATCTTGCCACTCCAAGCACGACGAAATCTTTCCAGAATCCATTGATTGACACAGAGTCTCCATTTGCCCAGATATTTACTGCCAACATTTGGTTGTGGTAGTTGACCAATTTGTTCTGTCCTCTGTCCTCTGTTATGGTATCCCATGTCCTCTGCAGGCTCCAATGTGCTGCCATATTTCCAGTGTGCACCTGAATATGCCGTCCACTGCTCTAAGCTACTGAGGAAATCCAGCTCTGACACATGCACTCCATGGTCAGACCATGGAACCTGCAATTCTTTCCATGATTGGGGTTCTGAGTCCAGCGATTCAGTTTGAGGGATCCCCAAATAAACTTCATCTGAGGTGATCCCAGACCTGATTCTTGTGTGTGCTTGCCAATACAAGGTCTGGCACAGTCTGTTGCACATACTAGTAGTTGCAATTGCTGGGTCAGTTCTGTCTCCAGCCCTATCTTCTATGCAAATCAATGAGTGTTGGAGCCCTTCCAGACCCTGCCCAACACACACATCCAGTCCTCACGCAAACCAGTGGGACCTGCAGCCTAGTCAGGGCAACCCACAATAATCCCCACCAGGACTGCCCCCTCTCTTGGTTCCCATGTTGGCAGTATGTACAGCAGACTGGTCCAGTCTGTCCCACATCCTGTTTAGTTCTCACACATGTCAATAGGCACTAAAGCCCAGTTCAACCCAACCAGCACCACTATCCAGTCCACACATTTGCTGGTGGGTGCCACTCTTTGTCTAGCCATGCCTGTCCCAGTCCTGGTTCTCATGCTCACCAGTTGGAGTAGCAACCCAAGAGGGAGGTGCCACTATCTCCCTACTGGGCCCACTCCCACTCCAGGATCTTGTACTCTCCGAGTGGTTCTGCAGTTTAACAGAATGTGTGCCCCCACCCACTCCTGGGATAGCATCTGGCAGCTGTTGCTATGGCAAATGCCAACCAACCCACACCCACTCTAACTTGTGTATATGCACCAGCAGAACAGTCAACCCAACCTGGCTTTCCCCTGATCCAGCTCACATGCAGGCCAACAGGTGTTGTGGTCCTGCCCGGTCTGGTCTGCCCCCATCCCAGCTCTCACACTCTCCAGTGGGAGCAGTGGTCCAGCAGGGGAGCCCCATGCAGGACCCTACTGGGCTCTCCCTCTCCCTCCCTGGTGTCAATGTGCTGGTTTGCCAGTAGGTGCTATTGCGTGGCTAGGCCCAGTCCTCCCCCAATTCCAGCTCATGCTGGTGGGGGCTATAACCTAGCCCAGTACAACCAGCCCCCATCCTGGCCCTCACAAGGGCTCCAACCCATGTGAACTGGGTTGTGTTGTGGCCCAACTTGGCATGACTAACACTCCATTCTGGGCTCAGATTTGCCAGTGAGTGGTATGAACTAGCCCAACCCTATTCACCACCGACCTGTGCCAAATGTATGTTGGTAGGTTCATTACCTGGCCTGGTCTGGGCTGCTCCCTATAATGGTTCTTGCACTCACCTACAGGGACTGTGTCTTGACAGAGGAGTTCCCTAAGCTCCTCCAGTAGAATCCCTCCCAATGTCCAATCTCGGGCAGACCAGTGGGTCTCTGGGCCAGTCCTACTTAGTCCACCTCCTGTCCCAGCAGAAATAGTGAGTGACCTTTCCGGTTTTTACTATTGGGTATATTGGCCTAGCCAAACCTTGTGCACAATCAGACACAGCACACACACAGCTCAGTAGGGGCAGACACCTAGCTTAGCCTTCTTATACTTGATTTTCACGAACACCAGTGGGTGCTGTTGTCTGCCTAGTCTGGCGCACCCCAGTCCACACTTATGCTAAGGGACACTGCTGCCAGCAGCCCCAACTTTGGCCTTCACACTTACCCAGTGGGAACAACAACCCAGTCAGGGCATCCTTTAGCTCCCCAACCAGGCCTGTTTCCAGCCATTGATCTTGTGTCAGTGGTTTCTCTGACCCAGCTGAAGCAATCCCTCACCTGTCTTGGCCTTTGCTGCAGCCTGGCCTGACCCGTTCCGGTGTGGCCACAGTCCCAGTGAGTGCTGGCATCTGGCCTTACTCAATCTGTTCCCATCCTTGGCTCACGCAAACTGGCAGGTGTGACAGACTAGTCAAGCATGTGACCTGTATTCCAGCCTGGTTTCTGCACTCGCCAGTGGGCTAAGGTTTGCTTGGCCCTGCCTCGATGCTCCCTTCTAAAACCAACCCACACACTTGTCAACAGATGGAGCTACCTTGCCCAACTTGCCTAACTTGCCTGACCACCAGGTCTGAGCCAAGTGCTCACCAGTGGGAGCTATGATCCCGCAGGGGAGTTTTCCTGGTTCTCCCACTCAGCTCACTCCCAGACCCAGCTCTCACATACGCCAGCAGGTGCCAAGCATTTGCCCTGAATAGCCTGCCCTTCCATCTTGGCCTTTGTATGAGCTAGTAGATGTTGTGGCCTGGCCCATCCTGCCCCACACCCTGTTTTAGGATGCACATGTGGGTGCTGTAGCCTGGATCTGCCCAGCCTATTCTCAGCCCCAGTACCCATGAATGTTGGCAGGTTCCATGATCATACCTAGTTCAGCCCATCACCACCAACCCTTGAGCTAACCAGCAGGACTTGCATTTCCACAAGGTTTGGCCCACTTTCCCCCCACAGAATCTACCCCTGGTCCAGGTTCTCTCACTTACTGGTTAGTGTCATGGTCCTGCCTAATGTGACCTGTCCCCTGTTCCAACAATCATCAGGTACTGGGATCTAGCTCTGCTAGACAGGCCCCCAGCCCTAGCTTTCCTGTGAGCTGGAGTGTGCGGCGGTCAGCGGTGTTCTGCACTAACAAGTCCATCTCAGGACTCCCATGTGGGCTGGTGCATCAGTGTGATCCATACAGATCTTCCAGTCTCTTTCCTCCAAATCACCAGTTCTCAGTTCCCTTACTTACCTGCAAGTACAGTGGCCCTGTTGTTGGGAGTCCCTCAGGATTCATTCCTCACCTACATGCACAGTGGCCTTATCCATGGATGTCCCAATGCAGTGAATTCCTCAACCCCAAGTCCCTAGAGCTTGTCAGTGGGTGGGCAGTGGATGGAGCCCAGCACCCATAGATGCACTGGCTGCAGGAGCTAAGATGGAGCCGGTTGCTTAAGTGGTTGAGTCAGGCTGCGCCCCCTTGCCCATTAGCCAGAAGCGGTTGATGGAGCAGAGGTTCTGCTTTGCATGCCTGGCCTGAGGTAAGATGGAGCTAGCTGCTTTTTAAGCTGTTGGGTCAGGCTGTGTTCCCAGCCCATCAGCCCAATTTGCACCTTTTTAATCAAATCAAATTCATTTCTAAGCATTTTTTTTTTTACTTTTAAGTTAGTTCTTTTGAAATAAGTTTTGATTTATAGGAAGTTGTAAATGTAGTACAAAGGGTTCCATTTATTCTTAAGTGTTCTCTAATTTTTAGCATCTTATGTAACCAATGAATACTATAACTAAGAAATATCATTTATGTAACTGAATAAACTACACAATTTATTTGTATTTCACTAGTTTTTCCACCAATAACTTCTTTACACCAGGACTAAATCCGGAATACATATTGCTTTTAAGCTAAAAAATGTCAATATTATTGTACATGGATGTTATGGAATTATTTCCTAATTTTTTGGTGCTAGAATATAACAATAAAATTGAATATTGGCATATTAACCTGAATCCAGTGGCCCTGCTAAATTGATTTATTAATTCTAATAACTTTTGGAAGTACTGAAAAATTTCTATTTTTATGCTTTCTGTATATCAGGGCAGGTTCAATTCATTTTCTATGATAAGTTTCCATTTGATTTTTGTACCTTTTGCATTGGTTGAACACCAAGAACAAGACTGAATAAAATGATTAACTCAGATGTCTGGTTTGTTGCTGATTCTAGGAAGAAAACTTTTAGCCTTTCATCCATTAGTAACACACTAGCAGTAGATGTTTACTTTATTTAGCCAAGTTGAAATTATTCCTTGTTATTCTTAGTTTGCTAAATTTCATCATGAAACCATATTGACTTTGCACACATTTTTTTCTGCATGTTGTAATAAACATACACCTTTTGTCCTTCATTCTACTAATTTCATGAATAAGTTTTATAAATGTTTACCCAAATTTGATTTCCATGATATAATAAAATTAATGTGCAAAGGTGCATACTTATTGTAAGTATTCAAAATTCAGTTTCTTAATATTTTGTATCTATCCCTGAGATGTGCTTGTCTATTTTCCTTCCTGGGATGCTTTTCCTTGTTATGTTTTTGGAATCAGGATGATGGTTTTCTGGTGTGCCTTTCTCGTTGCTTCTTCTCCTTTGCCATCTGTAGTTCTGAGCCCAGCACATATTCCTATTCCTTCTCCAAAGTCAGAGGTCTTTCTAATTCCCATAAACTCTTCCTCATCTCTGTCGCAAGACATGGCAGCCACCTCACCAAGAAATGCCTGTCCACTTGTAGGGAACTAGACACCAGTGTTCTCACAGCACTTTTAAGATTTATTTTTTTTTTAAGATTTATTTTTAATGAGATATACAGAGAGGAGGAGAGACAGAGAGGAAGGTTTTCTGTCTAATGATTCACTCCCCAGGTGATTGCAACAGCTGGTGTTGAGCTGATCTGAAGCCAGGAGCCAGGAACTTCCTCCAGGTCTCCCACGAGGGTGCAGGGTCCCAAGGCTTTGGGCTGTCCTTGACTGCTTTCCCAGGCCACAAGCAGGGAGCTGGATGGGAAGTGGAGCTGCCGGGATTAGAACCGGCGCCCATATGGGATCCCAGTGCATTCAAGGTGAGGACTTTAGCTGCTAGGCCACCAGGCTGGGCTCTTAAGCTTTATGTGAACATCACCTGAGGCAAATGCTATCTAATCTATCATAATGGGGCTGTGAAGATCAACTAGCTTGTAATTTTTCTTTACCCAAATAACTACAAGGGTTAATATTTTATCCCTCGAAACATTAAAAACTTAAAAGGAATTAAACCCATGGCAACATGGACAGATCTCAGAGAAAAGCAAGTTATAGAACTGAAAGTGTGTTTTGGAATATGTGAACAACACATTGAATAGGAGAGAAGTGGGTCTTGGAATGGAGAGCAAATCTCTCTGTTGTAACAGCTAGGGTTAGGCTGGAGTCAGGAACCAGGAACTCCATCTGGCTCTGCGGTACAGGTGGCAACGACCCAAGTACTTGAACCATCACCTGTTGCTATCCAGGTACAAAGCAGGGAGCTGGATTGGGAGCTGGGTAGATAGGACCGAAACCAGCACTCTGGTGTGAGATGCAGGACCAAGCTGCCCTCCCTGTTAAGCATTTTTCTGTATCTACTGAAGTCTCTTTTTAAGGTAGTAGATTACATTAACTGATATCTAATTAATGAAGTGATAATTACGTGGTTTTATCCTTAAGCATATTGCAAAGTTTTGTGTCCTGATATTTTTCTTAGGAATTTGCTCTTAAAATGTCCAGTTACTAGGGCCTGACACAATAGCCTAGTGGCTCAATCCTCACCTTGCCTGTGCCAGGATCCCATATGAATGCTGGTTATATCCTGGCTGCTTCCAGTTCCGACTGTGGTCTGGGAAAGCAGTAAAGGATGGTGTAAAGTTTTGGGACCCTGAATCCATGTGGGAGACCCAGTTGAAGCTTCTGGCTTCTGGCTTTGGATTGGCTCAGCTCTGCCAGTTGCAGCCACTTGAGGAGTGAACCAGGCAATGGAAGATCATACTCCCAGTCTCTCCTCTCTGTAAATATGCTTTTCCATGAGTCCAGGCACGGTAGCGTAGTGATTAAAGTCGTCATCTTGAATGCATCGGGATCTCATTATATGGGTGCCGGTTCTTATCCTGGCAGCCCCGCTTCCATCCAGGTCCTTGCTTGTGGCCTGGGAAAGCAAAGGAAGGCCAAAAGCCTAAGGACCCTGCACCTACGTGGGAGACCCAGCAGAGGCTTCTGGCTTCGGATTGGCTCAGTTCCAGCCATTATGGCCGCTTGGGGAATGAATCATCAGACGGAAAGCCTGAGCTTATCTGAAGCCAGGAGCCAGGAGCTTCCTCCGGATCTTCATGTGGGTGCAGGATCCCAAGGCTTTGGATCATCTTCCACTGCTGTCCTACGCCACAAACAGGGAGCTAGATGGGAAATGGAGCAGTCAGGATATGAACTGGTGCCCTTATGGGATCCTGGTGCATGCAAGGCGAGGACTTAGCCACTAGGTTATTGTGCCGGGGCTGGCATCTGGATTCTTAACCCATAAAAGTTGTTCTCTTGCATCCTACAATATACTGAACCTGCACTGTTAAACACTTAAAATGTACTAGTTACAATTGCTCTGTTATGTGAAAAATGTGGTTGTAAATTGCTTCAACCCTGCAATATCAAACATTGGAGCATACTGTGTTGGCAGTATACTTCTACTTCCTTATACTGATAGAGATTTTGATTTGTTTGGTTTTACTTTTCAATAAAACATCCATTTACAACTGCATTATTAGAGTGTACTTCTCCAAGTTATGGTTTGATTATGTTCTTCAAAAGTTCATGCATTGAAAATTAATCCTCTGATTCATATGTTAGTAATATCAGGAGGTGGGATCTTTTGGAGCGAATTAGGATTAAAAGAGGCCTTAGAGTGATGATCCCAACATGCCATTAATGGTTTTAAAATCAGAGGAAGGGAGCAGTATGGATTTGGTCTAGCAGTTAAGATCCTACTTGGGGCTCAGTGTGGTAACTTAAAGGCTAAGGTACTTGCCTTGCACATGTGGGGATCCCATATGAATGCCGGTTCATGTCCCGGCAGCCCTGCTTCTTGTCCAGCTCCCTGCTTGTGGCCTGGGAAAGCAATAGAGGACAGCCCAAAGTCTTGAGACCTGGCACTAGCATGGGAGACCCAGATGAACCTCCTGGCTCTTGCTTTTGGACTGGCTCAGCTTCAGCCATTATGGCCACTTAGGGAATGAATCAACGGATGGATGAGCTTTCTCTCTGTTTCTCTTCCTCTCCGTATATCTGATTTTCCAATAAAAATAAATGAAGCTTAAAAAAAAGAGACCCTACTTGGGATGCCTGCATCCTATAATTGGTGTGCCTAGGTTTGAGTTCCAGTTTTCTGCTAATATGTATTTGAGAGGTAGCAAGTGAGGGCTTAAGTGCCTGGCTCCTAGCTTGGCAGAATCCAACCTCTGCTGTTGTAAGCATCTGGGAGAGTGAACCAAATCATCAGAAATCTCTGCCTCTCAGATGTTGTAGTCAACTACAATTAGTGGCAGGAGTTGCAAATCTAAAACCAGTATTTCTCATCAATTGTTTCTGTGGCAGATGAAGACAGGGGCTAAATCAAAGAGGCAAAGGAAACAAATTAATAGAAGCATATATTTTAATAAATATGTAAATGAAATTATAACCTTTTCATTATAGATAAAGGAAATTAAGTATTATCATTCCCACTTTAGGGACAAAAACAGACAGGACATGAGACTCATGCCTCTATCACACTGCTCTAGTCAGCCTAGGATATTAAGAAACCTGTCAGGGTGATCTAGTCAAGATCAAAAGTTAGGAATGATGTAGGGGAACAAGGGAAAGAAAAAAGAAGAGAAAGGGGGAACAAAATGAAAAGGTCATGTCTTAGGGTCTCAGTGTAAGTCTGGATCTCATGCAGTTAAGCCACAGAAAAGGAAAAATTTTCCCAGAGAAGGAAGTTGAGAATTCATAGATGACTTCTTGTGACCTAGCATTGGTAAAGGTTACCTTCCCTCCATCATAATCCAGAGCGACTCCAATCTGCCTCGGGCAGTAGGACAGAATCTGGAAAGGATCAGAGCCAGTACACACAGAGACCCCAGCTGGAGACAGCTGCAGAGTCCAGAATCCTTCCTCAGGGCTGAAGTGGAGAAATCCTCTTCTTACCACCGACTCTCTTGCCACCCCTACTACGCAGAATTTGAGCCATATTCCGTTTCCCTGAGGCCACTTCTGCTCCAACTCTTCACGCTCATTTCTATAGCCAGGAGCACCATATGCCTCATTGACGCCTAAGAATCCACTAAAATAGCTATTGCTGACCATGTCCCTGACCCCGCCTCTGCACCTCGTTGCTTCTTCCTCCTCCTCTGCCCCCCACCAGATTCTATCCACTTCGACTTCCCAGTACACTTTGCCCCACGTGAAGCCACTGCTGCCCAGCACACCAGGCTCAGGATCAAAGCGCTGGCCATGCTGGCATTTGTTCATCCACGAGCCAGTAAATATCATACTCTTCCCATTTGGAGACACTGACAGGTAACCATTGGCTGTCTGAGAATTCAGGACGATCTTCACTGTAGGGATAAGGGGATAAAAGTGTGGTATAAAATATGTAAAGGACATTTGACCCGCGTGCTCTGGGGCCTTTCTAACAGTGAGGAGAGCCTCCCACTGGGGACCAAGACAAAGAATGCTTTAGACCTTGTGCTCATACTACTGGTGGTTCCCATATCTAGAAAATGGAGAGAACGTGGGAAGGAAATACAGAGGCACAGGCAACACGATGACATCCAGGAAGAGAAGGAGAGAGGAACTGGAATCATTAAATCTGGGGAAAGCACCCCAAAAGTTTCTGGTTTTGAAAGCTGAGGGTTCATAACAGAGAGGTATGACACAGACCTTGCTGTTTAGGGAAATGATAAGGAGCTTAGTGAAGAAATGGAAATTTCACTTTGAGGGGAAAAAAAGTCTACCCTTATTTCCGCATACTCACTTGTTTTGTATTCCAGATCCTTCATCAACTTTCCTAGAGTGAATGGAGAAAAATACAGTGAAAGATTCTACCACCGCATATTACTAGGGCAAATTTTCTTGGTGTCAGCTAACCTAATTTTAAAAGCAGACATTAGGTAGTCTTCTTATGCCTGGCTTACTTTATTTATTAAGTATCCTCAAGGTTTACCCATGTTGGAGCACATCTGGTTTCCCCTCCCTTTTGAGGTGAAACAAGATTCTGCTTCATGGTTATACTGTATTTCCCTTATCCATTCACCTACAGATGGATGCTTATGCCTGTAGGCTATTGGATAACAATGTGGGTATATGAAAATCTTATTAGCATTCTGCCTTCAACTCTTTGGGGTACATATCCAGAAATGTGGTGAACAGATCATATTCTATTTTCAGATTTTTGCGGGGAACTGCCATGCCGTTTTCTCAGCCTCTAAATATATGTATTCTTTACTTTTATATATGAATTTTGGTTTTTTTTAAACCAGCTCTGGGGGCCCAGTGTGATAGCGTAATGGTTAAGGTCCTCGCCTTGAATGCACCAGGATTCCATATGGGCACCGGTTTTAATCCCAGAGACCCTGCTTCCCATCCAGCTCCCTGCTTCTGGCCTGGGAAAGCAGAGGACAGCCCAAAGCCTTGGGACCCTGCACCCGCGTGGGAGACCTGAAGGAAAGTTCCTGGCTCCTGGCTCTGGATTGACGCAGCACTAGCCATCGCAATCACTTGGGGAGTGAATCATCGGATGAAAGCTCTTCCTCTCTGTCTCTCTTCCTCTCTGTATATCTGCCTTTCCAATAAAATAAACAAATCTTAAAACAAAAAACAAACCAAACCAAACAAAAAAACAGCTCTTCCTTAGTCTTGGCAGCATTTTTCGGCTGTTGCGTGGAAAGACTCCCTGGCTTGCACTGACTGTGATTCCCTTCCCAGCGCTCTGACTGGCCTGAGTGACTTTGCACGACAGCAAAGGCAGAATCAAAATCAAAGGGAATATCAGAAAACAGAACCCCCAGGCTCGGACCCCTCCCTTCATCCATTCCTTTACCATGGAAGACTCTGAGTCCTTTCTCTAAAGAAAGAAGTTTGTCTGAAAATTCTTCAGCCTGTTTTTTGATTGCAGGATTGATCGGCTTTTCAATCCAGAACTTCTTCCTGGGATACCTAGAGAAAGTACAGCCACAGTGGGAATTGCTAGCAGAAAAACATGCATTTGTACTGTCCCCGCATGTGCGGGGGAACCACCCTGCCACACCCACCACAGGCCCCAGGGGCAGAGAGTAAGCACAAAGCTTCCAAACGTCAGTTCCAGTATCAAGGAGTAAGTAGGCAGCTCTGAGATAGGGCCACTTATACCCCACTATGCCATTTATATAAAATGTTTAAAACAAAGGGTCATCTTTCTTTTCTTTCTTTCTTTCTTTCTTTCTTTCTTTCTTTCTTTCTTTCTTTCTTTTCTTTTCTTTTTGCTTTAGAAGTACTTCAAAACATGCTACTAATGTTATGATTTTTAAAGAAATTATTTGAAGATGAATAGCAAATAAATGAAAATTAAGATGAAAAGATGAAACTTTGAATTTATTTTTTAAGATTTTAAAAAAGATTTTTTTTTTAATTGGAAAGGCAGATATACAGAGTGGAGGAGTCAGAGAGGAAGATCTTCCATCCAATGATTCACTCCCCAAGCAGCCGCAACGGCCAGAGCTGAGCCAATCTGAAGCCAGGAGCCAAGAGCTTCTTCCGGGTCTCCCACACGGGTACAGGGTCCCAAGGCTTTGGGCCAGCCTCCACTGCTTTCCCAGGCCAGAAGCAGGGAGCTGGATGGGAAGCAGGGTCTCTGGGATTAGAACCGGTGCCCATTTGGGATCCTGGCACGTGCAAGGCGAGGACTTTAACCACTGTGCTATCGCGCAGGGCCCTGAATTTAATTTTTAAAAGAAGTTTTCAATTTTAAAATTGAGATTAAAGCTGGGAAGAAACAAATAGGCTAAATACAAAATAAAATAAATCTGAGGTCTTGATCTTATTGTCACATGGGTTTGAATGCAAAGAAGAAAAACATTCAAACAATATAGGGTAATTTATGTTATCTAAAATGTTATAATCTATAACTAAGATATAATTCTCAAAGATCAGGCAGGAGAAAAAAGCAAACCTACAATTTGGAACACATTTCTATACGGGTCTGTAACTGACCTCTCTGAGAGGATCATTAAACCGTCTAGGACATACTAAACAGTCAAAAGGCAAGTATGAAAACCAAACAAAATTACAAAGGAAAAAATCTTGGAGATAGACTATGAAATTCTATTTCAAGAAAACAGTGGCTGCATTTATTTTCTTTCTTTTTTTAAATTTTGTTGATTTTTATTGGAAAACCAAGAAAGAGACAGGGAAAGACAGAAAGATCTTCCATGTGCTGGTTCACTCGGCAAGTGGTCGCAGTGGCCAGAGCTGAGCCCATTCAAATCCAGGAGCTAGGAGCTTCTTTTAGGTCTCCCTTGTGGGTACAGGATCCCAAGGTCCTGGGCCAACCTCTACTGTCTTCTCAGGCCACAGTGATGGAGCTGGAAGGGAAGGGGAACAGCTGGAACATGAAATTTAGTGGCGAGGACTTTAGCCACTAGGCTACCATACTAGACCCTGCACCTTTTTCAAGTGTTTGAAACAATCATAAAAATTTATAACATGGAAATTTTGCAGATTTTTAACAACAGATGAAAGCAACACTTTAATTGCAAGATTTTAAAACTATCAAAACAAAAGCTATATTGAAAAGCAGCATTGATGACAATTATTTCCTTAAATCCCATGTTAAACAACAAATGAAATTCAAAAGTTCAAAATAGGGGCCAGTATGGTGGTGCATTGAGCTAATCCTCTGCTTGCAGAGCTAGCGTCCCCTATGAGCCCCCGGTTCATGTCCTCACTGATTCACTTCCTTTCCAGCTCTCTGCTAATATACCTGGGAAAGCAGCAGAGAATGCCTCAAGTTCTTAGAGCCCTGCACCCATGTGGGAGACCTGGACGAAGCTCCTGGCCTCTGGCTTCTGGCTTCAGATCAACTCAGCTCTGGCCATTGTGGCCATTTGGGGAGCAAACCAGAGGGTGAAAGACTTTGCTCTCTCGCTGTCTCTCCTCTTTCTGTAACTCTGCCTTTCACGTAAATAAATTCTAAAAAACAAAGAAACAAAAAATGGCAGAAAGCAAATGATATAAAAGTAGAAATTCACAAAATAAAAAGTATTTATACATAAGAAAAATTCACACATTTAGGTATATAATTTTGCCTATGCAAAAAACTTTAAAAATGCAGGTGAAATGGCAATTTTCTAAAAGATATACATACTAAATATTCCTATTAAATAAAAGCCATCAGAATGTATTTACTAAAAACAAAACAAATTGTTTATGAGAGACATAGAAAATACAGATTCAGAAATAAAGAATAGAAAGAGAACTACAGTAACTTTATCAGACAAAATAGGTCAGGCAAGAAGTATTACTCATTCTGTGTTGGCCTCATTCCTTAATTGCTCATCTGTGACATGGCTGCCCAGTGTCCCCAGTCAGGATCTGGTAAGGCAGCTCATTCCTTTCCTTTCTACCCATTTGCTTCCACAGACCAAATGCTTCAAGAGCCCGGGATGTCTCCAAAGATGAAGGGTGGATAATCAAAACTCCTGTCTTTTGACACTGGCACTGCTCCATTTTCCATCCAGCTCCTTGCTTGGGAAAGCAGCAGAGGATGGCCCAAGTCCCTTGGCCTCTGCACCCATGTGGGAACCTCTGAAACAAAATCCTGGCTTCAAATCTGCTCTGCGCTGGACATTGAAGCCATCTGGGGAGTGAATCAGCAGATGGAAGGTTTTCTCTCTCTCTCTCTCCTTCTTTGTAATTCTGCCTTTCAGTTAAAATAAATACATCTTTTTTAAAAAAAAGCCTGACTTTTTGAATGTGTCCAAAGCTCCTGAATATCATGTGGCTGTAAGCTTGAAAACTGCTCATGTTAAGTGTTAACATATATTTCCTCAGACCCAGTACCAGAGACTTCATGAATCCTGTGCCCTGTACGTGTGTGTGTGTGTGTGTGTGTGTGTTTCCGCCCTGTGAGCAGGCAGAGCACAGGAAATCATCACTGCTGAGCACGGAGGACAATCTGATAATATAATGTGCTTAACAGAGGAAACTGTGGTCAGAAGCACCTGGGAACCCTAAGGGAAAGGATAGTATGAAAGGAAACCGGTTTCAGAGTTTTACATTTTTTCCAATACTCTTTTACAATCTGCCATTTCATTTCTCTTAACTCACTGCCATCCTCACATAAATTTCATGAAAACTTTTCCCAGCACCCTACCCATATTTCACGAAATGCCTTTTCAACTATCCTACCAGGAACCCCTTTTCCAGTTCTTGTCAAACGTAAAAAATAAAGAGAGAGAAAACAAGGGGATATCATAAGTATTTTTTAAAAAATGTAAGATGCATTTACCTGCTTGATATGTCACTTGGGTCCTGAAAGAAGAGGACAGACTGTCAAAACAATCAGGTTCTCAGGAGGGAGCCCTCACCAGTCCCTGATGGGCTCAGCAGCAAGCGGTCACAGACTGCAGAGGACGCTGTTCTGACGGAGCCTGCTCTGCTGTGCCCCATAGGACCAGCTTGCAAGGGGACCATGCCCCTCCCTCCTACCCTCTCCTGAGCACTAGATCCCTAGGAAACCTCGTCAGTTACACACAATCTGCTAAGAATCTCCCTCTGTCTAGCAAGTCAAGACTGAAATCTCAGGCAGCCTTGGAAGGCTTCTGTTCCACTGAGTCCCATTCGAGCTCTGGCATCTTCCCGGTAACTCGTTCTACCAGAGAGGTAGCTCCTTTCACCCTGCTCACATGGCTCCTTCCTGTATTCCTACCACCTTTCCGTCCCTAGCTTTCTTTGTACCCACATCCCCCTGCCCACATCCACCCAGTTTATCATCACGTTCATTTACTTCATTCTAACCAATCCATTTCCCTCTTTCTTTCTGATTCAACTTCCTTTCTGTTCAGCTCTTCCTTTCTGATAATCCAAATCCATACATTTTCTTCAAGGCTAACATGAAGAGCTTATTCTTGTGTTAAAATTTTCTTGATTAAATTCTAACTTTCCTAGAATTCCCGTGGCTTCCAGTCAGGTCACAAGATTTAGCATTCAATTATTCATACATACCTTGATGCTTTAGTATATGGTTACATGTTATAGTCCCTTGCCCACTGCAAGGGCTTCAAGTCTATTGGCTGGCTGATGGATTTGTTAAAGAACTCAGAAAACGAGAATAAAATTTTGTCTCTCTTGAGAAAACACTACAGCTTGGAGCAAAAGGGTTCAGATGCGGTTTGGCTAATGCCTCACCTGCAGAAGTTCGAGGGCTGGCTGCCGAGCCTTCTTCTCCAACTCAGAGATCAGAGTCCCGAGCCGGACCACTTCCTCTAAGCCTTTGGTGACACAGCTGTCCCTCCCTTCAGTGAGCTCTTGCTCCAGTCTCACCAGCCACTCCAGGAGACACTGCTCCTTTTCTCTCAAGAACTGATGGCTCAGTTCAAACACTGTAGCAATGTCTTGCTTGTAGTTCTGGAATTTTGTCTACAGTAAATTCGGAAAGAGAAAAAGACAATACTTTTTTTTTTCTGGAAAGTTAGCAAGCACCAGAGAGTTGAGATTTTCTGGGGATATGTTTAGAATAAGAATTTTATCCATTACCCTCCTTCCCCCAGCCTCAGCACACACACACCCTGACCCCACTCCCATGCACACACAACATTCTCTCTAAACTCAAAACTCACCAGCAGGGCTTGAATTTCATCCTGTCCTGTAGATTGAAAATTCTGAATTCTATCCCTGTCTCCCTTCAGTACCTTCAGATGGCTTAGAATTTTACCCTATGGAAATATACATAAATAATTTCAAACTCAAGGTAGAAATGACCTCAATAAAAAAGGGCACACGAAGAGACTCCAGGATGAAACTAGACAATGTTTAACCTTATAGTGTATAGCAAAAATTACAATTTCCCTTCTAATTAATGATGAAGAAACAAAATGAGAGATGCACTGGCTTAGAGCAATTGTCTAGAAGTGAGATAAAATAGTAATAATGTATTATTACTCAACCATTGAGACTTATGCTATAGTTCTTATGAGAATACTTTAAAAAATTGTGGAAAATAGAATGTAAAAACAAGTTATTTTGGTGTAAAAGTTCTCAGAAATTCATATGTCATATTTTTATAATATACACTTCCCATAAATTTTTTGAGTATCCCCAAACACACATATGTATTTACTAATATTTTCCTTTTTCATCAAAATTATACTTTAAAAGTCAATATGAAAAGAGAAGACTAATCCTGAATTGCTGAAAGAATGACTAAATCTGCTTTAAGACTTTTGTCAGTCAAGGAGAAAAGGGACATGTTAATGCAATTCTTATTAGAAAATAGGAGAAAACATTCTAGGGCCCAGCATGGTAGTCTGGTGGCTAAAGTCCTTGCCTTGCATGCACCAGGATCCCATATGGGTGCCAGTTCTCTCTATCTCATTCTCTCTGTATAACTGCTTTTCCAATAAAAATAAATAAATCTTTAAAAATATAACTTTACAAAAAAGACCTGTCTAGTATCCCCAGAGAATGTAACATTTCTCTTATTATTAGGTTATTAAAGAAAATTAATAATGGAGATTTTATAAAAGATATGATATACTCAAAAATATTTCTACAAAAGTTATTCACAGGAGAAGGCACAATTTCCATCAAGAAGGGTCCTCAAAAAATACATAGAAGACACATATTTATGGAACCAGCATTGTGGCATGGTGAGTAAAACCGCCTATGATACAAGTATCCCAGATGGGTCTCAGTTCATGTCTTGGCTTCTCCAACTTCTACTGTAGCTTCCTGCTAATGGCCTGGGAAGAACAGTGGAAGACAGCCCTAGATTTTGGGCTGCTGCCACCAATGTGGGAGACCCAAATGAAGCTCCTGGCTCCTGGCCATATAGCTTGGCCGAGCACTGGCCATGTGACCATCTGAAGAGTGAACTAGCTGGTGGAAAATCTCTCTTCTTTACTTCTGACTTTAAAATAAATAAATAAATATTCTTTAAAACAAAAGCAATTAAAATATACATTTATGAGAAGAAAGTGCATAGGTTTCAAAGGTTTCCCTTCCACAACAAAAATAAACTTTTCGAGTTTTAGTTTGTGGACTGGCATTGTGGTCCAGCAGACTAAGTTACCACCTTCAATGTCAGGATTCCGTGAGTGGCTCTTTGAGTCTGGCTGCTCCGCTTCCCATCTTGCTCCCTGCTTATGCGCCTTGGAAAACTGCAGCAGATAACCCAAGTATTTGGTCCTCATCATGCGTTTGGAAGATTCAGTGTTCCTAGCTCCTGGCTTTGGTCTGTCTCAGCCCCCCAGTGTTATGGCCACTTGGGAAGTGAACCAGTAAATGAAAGATCTCTCCCTTTCTGTGTAATTCTGCCTTTTAGTTAAACAAGTACATCTTCAAGAAAAAAAAAAATCAAAACTTTCACAATCTTTTTTAAGTACTCTGTCAATGCTGAGAAACAGCAGTAATACTGGTATCCTCTTTTGCTGGTTGAGTTTTGGTCTGAATGCCTTGGAAATCAAAATGGCAAGGCAATGGGACTGCCATAAACTGATACAGAAACAAATCATGTTTTTGTTTTTTTAAACGAAAGTCAGAGTGGCAGTTTACCGCGAACTTTCATATTAAAGCATCTGGCCCATCAACTCATCCCTGTTGTGATGTTTACACTTACAAATTAAAACAGCACAAGTGAGGTGAGGATGCAGACAGGAAACCTTGATGCACAGTTGGACAGCTGGTGGGAACACAAACTGAGGATCCTTACAAAAACAAAACAGAGGCTCCTCAAAAAATTAAAAATGTAATTACTGTATGATCCAGAAATTCTATTTCTGAGCATTTATTCAAAAGTAATTTGGGATCTCAAAGAGAGATCTACATGCCATGTTCAGTGCAACATTTTTCTCGTAACAAACCTGTGGAAACAAGCTAAATGTCCAGCAATGGATCAATGAATAAATAAAATGTGGTCTACACAAATAGTGAAATATTATCCACCCTTTAAAGGAAGGGAATCCTGTCATTTTGACCATGCAGATGAACCTAGAAGACAGTACTTAGTGAAATAAGACAGACACATACTGTATGATCTGACTTGCACGAGGTTCTGAAATAGTGGAGCTTCTATGACAGAGTGGTGGATGCCAGAGGCTACTGAGTAGAGAAACAGGGAGGTGAAAGAGGGACCAGAGTTTCCGTTATACAGGTCAGTTCTGGAAATCTACTCTAAAGCACTATACCTATGATTAATATTTCTATATTGCAGACTGAACATTTGCAAAAAGGGCATCTTAAGTGCTGCTACCATACACACATGGAAAGAAATCATACAAAAAAGGGTGTGAGAGGAGACTCTGGGTCATGATGGATACATGTATGGCTTTGACAGTGGTGATGGTTTCACAGGTATATTCTACCCCCAACTTAAAAAGTCATATTCTGGACCCAGTATGATAATCTAATGGTTAAATATTTGCCTTGCATGCTCAAGATCCCATATGGATACCAGTTCATATCCCAGCTGCTCCACTTTCCATCTAGCTTCCTGCTTGTAGCCTGTAAAAGCACTGAAGGATGGTCCAAAGCCTTGGGACCTTGCACCCGTGTGGGAGACCTGGAAGAAGCTCCTGGCGTTGGATCAGCTTAGCTCTGGGCGCTGTGGTCACTTGGGGAGTGAAATAAGGAGATAGAAGATCTTTCTATATCTCCTTCTCTATATATCTGCCTTTCTAGTAAAAATAAATAAATCTTTTAAAAATTATATATGAAAATTGCACCTTTAAAAAAATTGACCTTATTCTGAAAATTCAGAGCTTTTCAGGGTTACAAGGGCAGAGCAGGGGATCCTCACCCGAAAAGGTTGTGCAGCTTTCTCCAAGAGAATGGCAGTGTGGTGCCTGTGCTCCCAGGACTCGCGGCACAACACGCATAGGATCTGCTTGTCGTCCTTGCAGTAGTAATGCAGCTTCTCCAGATGTCGCCTGCACAGCTTTTCTGCTTGCTGCTCTGGGGGTCTTTCTTCTTGGGTGTTTTGCTCCTCATCTATCTTCATTCTCCAGATGTTCTCCACCAGGCTGGCCATCTGCCACACGTGGCGGATGTTCTCTTTCTTAAAAGCTAACTTGCAGAGAGAACAATGTAGTGCGTGCTTTGAAGACTCACAGACCTTAATGATGCAGAGGTAGCAGAAGACGTGACCACAGTCGATGGTCACTGGATCCTTCAAGAAGTCTAGGCAGATGGAGCACAACATCTCATCCTCCAGGTTCCTCAGCAGGGAGGCAGCAGCCATGATCATCCAGCTTGGGGTCTGCAGAACTCCCCTGCACAGTGAGACTCACTTGCTAGGAAGACATAAAGAGAAAAAGGAAGTTGTGAATTTCACAAATGTCTACACGGGACTAGGAGAAAAAGAGTGTTATGTTCAGACTATTCTAACTTTTCCCTCAAAAATTTAGTTTCATTCTAGGGCACTAATCAGAAAAGGTTCCTTGCCTACAGGATTAGATGGGTGTTAATATCAAGCAGCTAGTTCTGCTAAAAACGTTTCAAAGTGAAACCATAGCTCGAAGTGAGCTCAGAGATCTAATTAAGTGGAGGTACTTACTCAGGTTATGAAAGAATAAATTTGCAAAATGGTCCAAAGAGCATATTGCTGAGCTCTTAATTCAGCTCAATAAAAAAAAAAAGTTTCAGTTCTTGTTCTGGCTACTTCATTTCTCATCCAGCTCCCTGCTTATGGCCTGGGTAAACAATGGAAGGTGACCCAAAGCCTTGGGACCCTACACCATGTGGGAGACCTGGAAGAGGCTCCTGACTCCTGATCTGCTCAGCTCTGGCTGTTGTGGCCATTTGGGGAGTGAACCAGTGGATGGAAGATATTTCTCTATTTCTCCTTCGTTCTGTAAATCTGCCTTTCCAATTGTGTATATATATTTAAGTTTCCTGCAATGGAAAATAAGAATTACAACATTTATAGCTGCATTCTAAAATTCATCTAATAACAAAAGAATTATGCATTAGAAATATCTGTGGTCAACCACAGGTATACTATTCATTCTGAGACATCTCATTATCACAGTTTAAACTATTTTTTAAACATTGTTGAAACTTCTCAGTAAGAGATTCATTCACATCTCAGTCTCTTTTGTACACACAAACATACAGAAAAATGACTACTATTTACTCTTCATTATTTGTATCATGTTCTGATTTCAAAATTATTATCCACTTTTAAGATGTTAGAATTAAAGAAAAATGTGATATTATCATACAAGGCACAGTAACCTGCACTTTGGAAAACAATTGGTCTCAATCACTACAACTTTGTCACTAACCCTCACACTGCCATCTCCACATCTGGTCAATGAGATGAATAATATAATATTTGAGAAAACATTTTTACTGTGTTATCTCAAAAGCAGAAAGGAGATAAAAGAGAAGAGATACATGAAACTTAAAGCTCATGTAATAAGAATTATCCAATCTAAGGGTATAAAGCAGGAAAAAAACCCCACAAAAACAAAAGCAGGGACCTGGTGGCTTCTGGAACAATCTCAAGAAGTCCAACATGCACAGCTTAGAGTGCCAGGAAAGGAGAAAGAAGCTGTTGAATGAATATTAATGAATGGTCAATGGCCTCCCAAATAGGGCAAAAGACAGATTTATGCCAAGATATTAATACCAAACAAAGTAACTTCAAGGAAAACCACATCAGATATATCAAACTCAATTCACTACAGACTAATACAGACTGAAACAGAAAACAGAAATGTTGAAGGCAGAAAGAAGAAAACAGCGTTTCACATCAAGGGCATAATAACTGAAATTCTGATAGATCTCTCAGCTGGAAACCACAGAGGCCACAAGATAGTAGGAAAATAAGCATTAAACTAAATTGAAAGTCTAGTTAAAACTTACACAAAGAAAACTACAGGCCCATGTCTTTACTAGTGAATTCTACTGGGCATTTAAAAGTAAATGCTAACTTTGTACAAATATTGTTCCCCTGTGCCTTTATGCGCAGTCACAAAGGAACTTGTCTCACATGCATTCATCTTTTTTCTTGCTCTTCCTCTCCAAGGAGCCAGAAGAACAGAAGGGATGCTCATTCTCTGGGGCCTTGAGGCACCCTTCCAGCCCCAGGCTTGGTGGGCTCACTATTCCCCGTGACACCCAGGTTCAGCAGACAGACAGACAGACACAGAAAACTATTGTAAGGAAAGGAACTTTTATTACAAACTCTGGTGTATTAAAAAAATATTTTATTTTTATTTGAAATGCGGAGGTTAAGAAGGAAAGACAGACAGATCTTCCATCTGCTGGCTCACTCCCCAAATGGCCACAGTCACCAGAGCTGAGTTGGTACAAAACTAGGAGCCAGGAGCTTCTTCCATGTCTCCCACATGTGTGCTAGAGTCCAAAAACTTGAGTTATCCCTGCTACTTTCCCAGGGTACAAGCAGGGAACTGGATGGGAAATGCAGTAGTCAGGACTCAACTTGGCACTCTTATGAGATGCCAGTGCTACAGGCAAAGGCTTAGCACCAGTGACTCTGTTGTATTAACAACAATCTTAAATCAGCCCAACCATCCCATCCACATGTTCATTCCATCTTTCCTCCCCACCTCTTCCTGTTCAAAGGAGTCTGTTAGAACTGCTGCTATTGGGTGGGTTTGCACTTGATTCTTCCAAAACATTGGAGACAACCTGTCTTGCAAGCAGTAGGTTTCTACAGAAATGTGATGTCAGAATGATGGAGCGCTATCAGAAATATTTTAATCCATAGTCAGTTATCTTGTATAGGAAGTAAGCTAGTTCACAAACGTGTACCACGAAACAATAGCCTTTAACTTCTCTAAAACCAAATTTCCTATGGGAGCTAGAGGTTTTCTTCTTTTTTTTTCTTTTCTTTTAGTCCATCATCATTTTCTTGCCCCCTATCCCCTCATCTGTCAAAATTTTTCCTTGATGCAGAGCATTTACTCATAAACTGAGAAAGATTTGAGCTTTAACTCCGGCTTAGCTGGTGAGAATCAAAATTTCCTCAAACTACAATTCATCCTGAAGGATAAAGGTTGTATTCCTTGGTAAGTGCCCACTTCAAGTCACTAGGGCAATGTTAGGGGCTCACCCCTCACAAGGGAGTCCTCCCAGATTAAAACAGCTTCTACTTTCAGGGAGGGGAGCTTCCTGGCTGCCATTTTGGCTGCAAGATCTGCGGATCGATTGCCCTCACCCATTTCTCCTTTCCCCTTTCGATGTCCCTTGTGGTGTATCCTGGCTGCTTCCCTGAGAAGAGACACTGAATGGTAACAATTGATCTCTGATGATATCTGATAAGGGACCTACCTATGGTGAAGAAGTGTTTCTGCTTCCAAATGCGCACATGGGTATGAAGGGCTAGACAAGCACATTTAGAAATGGTATAAATACTTGCCCTTATATCCTTGCTTGGCTTGAGGGCTCTCATCGGCTCTGCCTGCTGGGCACCTGCACCCTTGGGAAGAAGTCATCTTTGCATATGCTGCTCTGGAGGCCCCTTGTCTCAAGGCTTGCTACTTCATTTCAATCATCCATCCTCATTTTACACAGCATTCACCTTCCACAAAATATCTACAACACATTTACCTCATTTTTTCTTTCTATCCAGAAGGTTATTTCCAACAATATCCTCTTTCTTTACCTTCCATCACCAAGAGTACAGTCTCATGCTTGTACCCTTCTCCACAACTTTCTTCCTATCTACTGGTTCCTGTGGCCATACTTAACCGAGGGCTAGCAGAGTTGGGTCTTGGAGTGTGGAACATTGGTGCCCCTGTCCTTTGGGAAGCTGAGAACAGCATCACCACCTTCTTGTCATATCTCCTCAGTGAGAGCATGAAGGAGAATATCATCCACAGCAAAATGTTTGGCTCTCATCTGAAACATCATCCAGTTCAGTCACCTTCAAGCTATCAGAGCAGCTCCAGTGAGGCAAGAGCAACCAGCATGGGCTTAAACAATTGATGAAAAACAAAAATACAGACCCAAGACAGAACACAAACTCACATACCTAGGAAAACACTCCCCTTGTCTGATCTTCAACAAAAGTCCACATGGAGTCGATAGCTCCAACAGAATGGTGGGCTCAAGAGTTATACCAGTGCTAGAAAAATGGCAGAGTTGATACGGCATCAAAATCATCCCACAGGGGCAGCACAGTGACAAAACAGGTTAAGCTATAGATGGAACATTCTCTTTTTCCCTCTTTATAACTGCCTTTCTAATAAACAAAATGTTTAAAAATGCAAAGGCTAGGGGTTGTAGCCAGATCTCAGATCGGGCATGTCCCTTCCCGCAAGTCCATCTCAACCCTGGGTTAACTACTCACAAAGTTTGCCTGGATTTAGGGTACCCAGGGAGGATGACCTCCACGTTTTGTTCCTCCTTAATTCTCTCATCCCCACATTCAACTTCATTTCTTTGGTTTTCTTTCCATTGTTGGGTACACTTCTAAGGTACATCTCTCTTAAATGTTACATAGCACCATAGGTGACTGAACTTTAAAAGCCTGGTGTGGAGGTGTCCTCAGGTAACACTATCAGCTAGCACTGAATTCACTGGGTGACTCCCAAGGACCCTTGGGCCCTTCCCAATAAACCAGGAGAAGTAACATGTAGGCCATAGAAGGGTTGCTCTTACGACAACTTGTGAAGACAGCAATACCCAAGGCCCTAAGATATACTCAACAGCAGACCTGAAGGAATTCCCAGGTTGGCATAGGCACTTGCTGACTTTTTTTTTTAAGGATTCATTTATTTTTATTGGAAAGTCAGATATACAAATAGGAGGAGAGACAGAGAGGAAGATCTTCCTCCACTGATTCACTCCCCAAGTGGATGCAACGGCTTGGAGCCTCTTCCAGGTCTCCTGCATGGGTGCAGGATCCCAAGGCTTTGGGCAATCCTGGACTGTTTTCCCAGGCCACAAGCAGGGAGCTGGATGGGAAGCAGGACTGCTGAAATTAGAACCAGTGCTCATACGGGATCCTGGCGCATGCAAGGCGAGGACTTCAGTCATTAGGTTACTGTGCCAGTCCCAACATTTGGCTTTAATTCATCTCTGATTTCCCCACAGCTCGCCAAACCCCAATAAAGGGTGGTGACAACAATAACACTAATAATCATCCCCCAAATTCCAGTGGACTGTAGAAAGGATTAAATGTAATCAGGTAAATTTATGAAAAACTACTCTCACAAAGCTAAATGTCCTAGAGAATACTGGTTATTATTTGCACACCATACAATCAGGACTCCTGTTCTTGTTTTAGTCATTATCTGTGACCCCAGGCATTCAAGGCTGCCCTCTTGTCTCTTTCTGTCCTGTGTCAGCTCCTGGCACTTCCAAAATGCTTGGCCAGGCCCCGCACTCCTCTCCGATGCGTCCCTACCGGTCTGATGACTGGCGACCCAGCTCTGCAGCACTGAGCCATGCAGCAACTGTGGCTGCGCCAGTATCCCCTCATCAATCCCGCTGTCCTCTGCGCCTCCAGCATCCAGGCCGCCCGTCTCACCTTGGGACACCTCCCCAAACCCGTCTCACCTTGGGACCCCTCCGGGAATCCTGTATGCAGGCAGTCCAAGGCCAGCAGCCGTTGCCCTGCGTGCCACCTGCAAGTCTACCTTCTGACTGCTCCCGCCCAGGTCACCACCACCAGCAGTTGTGCCAGGTGGATGGGGGGGGGGGGGGCTACGAATGCTTTTATAATAATTTTCTGTTTGTTCCGTGCTGCAAGGTTCAACATTTCTGGGAGGAAGTTCTCAAAGGCGCTGTAGTCCCATTTTACAAGTCAGTTGAGCACAAAGCCATCAGGCAGGCAAAGACAACTGCCTAAGATGGCGGCCTCCAACCGTGCAGTCCCTGGGGGCCTGCTGGGAAGCTCAGCCTAGTTGCCTGGCAACCCAGAGCCATGTTCCCAGCAGGACCACAGATTCCTGTGACGCAAAGGGGAGGATGTCTGGCCCTTGGCCATCTAGATGAGTAGGTGCTTCTGAAATTCACACCATCTATTGCAGTTTATATTTAAGATCCCTAGTTCACTCCCATAGCACTTTTGGAGATGTCTTACAGGCATTTGTTGTGAACCCCTCAGATTCTCAGAACTGCTCAAAGCTATTTAACATCCAATATGGGAGGACTTAGAGGGATACACAGTGAAGGCTATAGGAGCTGTAGCCGAACTTGTAATGTAAGACTCAGGGGGCATAAATGAGGTATCAGGGCGGGAGAGCAAGGTGAATGAACTGGGACACATGCCCAGCCATGTGCTAAAACTGGTTGACAGCCATATCCGTTAGTATGCTAGAATTCTTGCCATGTATTTTTTTTCCCCCAAAGAATATGTGAGACATTAATAACCTTTTTTGGGCCAGACTGCCCCTCTGTATATCTGACTTTCCAATAAAAATAAATAAATCGTTAAAAAAAAAATCTCAGACTACCAATGTCTGATGACAACATGCAGCCAATTAGTGGGGACAAAAGTGAAGTTTTCCAATATCAAATATGTGGTCAAAGATGGAACACAAGGAAATGCTGAAAACTTCATGGAAAATGAAATTTAAAAAGTAACAAAATCAAGTTTAAAATACTTTTTTGTTTTTTTGTAAAATTTGAGTGGTAGAGGAGAGAGAGCATGCCTATACAGTGGTTCATTCTCAAACACCCTCACGAGAGCAGAAGCCTGGAACTCAACCCAGGTCTTCAAGAAGGTGTAAGACCCAAATACTTGAGCCATGAGCTGTTGCCTCCCAGGGTTTGCACTGGCAGAAAGTTAGAATCAGGAGCTGAAGCTGGGAATCAAATCGAATTGCTAGACTAAATGCCTACTCTTCTAACTGTAAATTTTAAAGCACTAAAAATTTAAAAATAAAAAGGAGAATCCTGGGGCCCACCCACTATCAGAGTGCTGGAGGGGTCCTCACCTCTAACACTCCTCTGCTTCCAATTCTAGCTTCCAGCTAATGCCATTAGGAGAACTGAGTTGAGGGTCAAGCTCCTGGGGGGTAGGGTTTAAGAGAAGGAACTTGGTTTAGTGGATCGAAGATTGCTTTCTGTCGCTGTCCCTCTGTCTTTCAAATCAAAATAATGCTTAAACAAAGATTGGACCACAAACAAAATGGCTAGTATAAAAACAATAGAGAAAAAATCAATGTAATCAAAACAGTTCTTTGAAAAGATGAACAAGATTGATAAGCCTTAAGCCAAACTGGCAAAAAAAAAAAAAAAAAAAATTAAAAGACACAACTGTGGTCCAAAGTGAAAATGGGGACATTACTAGCTATCTATCTTGCAAGAGTGGTTTAATGGCTGCCTGCACAGTAACCTAACGGCTAGAGTCCTTGCCTTGCATGTGCCATGATCTCACATGGGTGCTGGTTCTAATTCCAGCAGCCAGCTCCCCATCCAGCTCCCTGCTTGTGGCCTGGAAAACAGTCCAGGATTGCCCAAAGCCTTGGGATCCTGCACCCATGCAGGAGATCTGGAGGAAGTTCCTGGCTCCTCGCTTTGGATGGTGCATCTCCAGCCCTTGCAGCTGCTTGGGGAATGAATCAGAGGACAGAACATCTTCCTCTCTGTCTCTCCTCCTATTTGCATATCTGACTTTCCAATAAAAAAAATCTTTTATAAAAATAGTGATTTTATGTCAAAAAGCTAGGTAATCTAGAAGACATCAAGAAATTCCTCCTCTTAGAATTATCAAGTTCATTTGAAAAAGAAATAAAAATGTCACCAGACCTGTCACAAAGCGATTGAATCAATGATCAAAAATGAGTCATAAAAAAATCTTCATGGGTAAACTTGATCAAACATTCAAAGAAGAATGGATATTAATTCCTCTCAAATTTTTTCAAAATGTTGAAGAGAATATGTATTTTAGGCTGTCTTTCTTTGTCTCTCAAGTTAAAAAACAAATGGTGGTTACTACATCTATTTTTTCATGTGTGAAGATTTGTGTGTATATTTCCCTCTTCTTATTTTGTATTTTTATTATTATTTTACGATACAGTTCCATGTGCTCTTCAATTTCCTCTACCCCCTAAGCCCCTCCCTCTTCCAGTAATTTCTCCCATAAACAGTATCATTCCTCACAAACAGTCATAAGTCCACCATTGTGGGCATGGGAATTGAAAGAATCCATCATTACTATTGTCAAAATATATTTGTTTCAGTGGAAGTCCATTTTTGATCTGGAAGTAGAGATGCATACTGCATTGTATCCTCACATCTGAATATAATAGTCTCCATTACACAGTTACTATACATTCCCTGAAATAAAAAAATCACAAAATAGTCAACAATCAAAAACTGATCATTGTTGGTGAAGTGTGTCTCCTTGTAAGCAACAGATAGATGGGTTTTGTTTTTTGATCCAATCTAAGTTATGGTGTTTGATTGATGTGTTTAAGCCATTTACATTCAGGGTTAATATGAATGGGTGGTAATTTTGTCCTGTCATTTTAGCAATGATTTGTTCATTGTTTGATTTAGTCTTCTGCTGTTATTTTACTGGGATGTTCTTCACATTTGCCTTTGGTTTTGGTGGGTGCTATTCCTTTTCTCTGTCAAGAAAACATCTTTAAGTATCATTTGTAGGACAGGTCTGGAAGAGGCATATTCTTTGAGCTTTTCTTTACTGTGAAAGAATTTTATTTCATTTTCAAAGACAAAAGAAAGCTTTGCTGGGAATATTATTCTCAGCTGATAATTTTTTCCTTTTAGAATCTGGAATATGTCGCACCATTCTCTTCTGACCCATAGAGTTTCCTGTGAAAGAGGTCAGCTGTGAGTCTGATTGCTGTTCCTCTCTATGTCAATAGGTTTTTATAATGTGCACATTTAAGGATCTTTTCCTTATGTTCGAAAGAAGAGGGTTTGACTGTCATGTGTCATGGTGAAGATTGCTTTTGGTCAATTCTGTTGGAAGTTCTGTGCCCTTCCTGAATGTTGTTTCCCAATTCTTTCTCCAGATTAGGGAAGTTTTCTTTTATTATTTCATTGACTATATTTTTTGTAAATATTTATTTATTTATATTGGAAAATCAGATATACAGAGAGGAAGAGATACAGACAGGAGGAGAGACAAGAAGATCTTCTCTCCAATGGTTCACTCCCCAAGCAGCCACAATAGCTAGAGCCGAGCCGATCTGAAGCCAGGAGCCAGGAGCTTCTTCCTGGTCTCCCACACAGGTTCAGGGTCACAAGGCTTTGGGCCATCTTCGACTGTTTTCCCAGACCACAGGCAGGAATCTGGATGGGAAGTGGGGTTGCTGGGACATGAACCGGCACCAATATGGGATCCCAGTATGTGCTAGATGAAGACTTTAGTTACTAGACTATCATGCTGGGCCCCAGTGAATATATTTTAAAACTCAGGTTCTCTTTCTGTGCCTTCTGGAACTCCCATAACTCTTGCATTTTTCCTCTAAATAGTATCTCTTCATTCTTGAACACCTTTTTTTCACTTGACCCAGCTCTGCTTCCAGCTTCTTGTTTCCCCATTGCGATGAGAAATATCTTCCAATTCTGAGATTCTTTCTTCCGCCTCGTGTACTTTCTTATTGTGATTTTACACTGATTTTTATGTTTTCTCTATTGCATCCTTAATTTCCAATAATTTGGTTTGATTTGTTTCAGTGCTGCTATTTCCTGTGTGACATATTCCTTAAATTCTTTGAACTCCTGTATGTGCTTCTCATTGTTGATAAGAAGCTTTATAACAAGTTTTCTGAATTCTGTATCCCCTATTTCTCGATGTATTCCTCAGTTAACTCTGAGGTTGGCAAAGGCTTTTGCTCCTTTGCAGGGGAGTCTTCAATAATATTCATTGTGCCTCTGTCTCTTCTTTTGCTTTTGGTCATTGTACTTCTGAACTCTGAACTCTGTCACCTACAAGTCTACAGTTCGATTTCACTTATTGCGGTTGGTACCCAATTCTTTGTAGTCACTTGTGCCACTCCCTCCAGCATGTTTCAGGTCTGGGCTCTTGTGACAGACTCCCAACACAGTGTTATTTTCCCTGTGGGCCAGTGCAATGTCCTAACCTGGAAGTGAGTTTGCTCCCTACAAACCCATGTGCAGCACACTGTTGTCCTTGAAGTCTCATAACCTTTGCCATCCTGTACAAAATGGTGCCCGATGTGCCACTTGTGGAGTTCTGGATCTGCTAGCCATTAGTTTTGGGCTACCTGGACCTATTTTGTGTGAAACCTGTAGGATGCCATGTCAGTGCAATGCACTGAGCCAGAAATGAGTTTTCTCCTAGCTTAGTACATGCAGAGTCCTGTCCCATATTGCCTCCCTACACAAAATGACATACCCCATGGTGGCTCTAGTGAATGTCTGGGCTATGAAACCCATATTGTTCCCACACTGCCTATTAGGATCTGCTGCTCTGTCTCTGCTACTGTCAAATTAAGCTAATCTGCAAAACAGGCAGTTCTTTGCCTGGATTCACCTGCTGCACTCCTGATGAACCCCTGTTTCCACCTGGTTGCTGGTGGCACTCTGGCCACCAGTGGATCTGATCACTGCTCTCTGAGTGCCACTGAGATGTCTGGTCACTGCAGCACCACACCATTGTGTCCACTACTTTCCCATGTTTGTTAGCCTCCAGGTGCCCTTCTACCAATGGCCTCTTCCTGGAATGTGCCCTCTCTGCTTCATGCTGGCTAATGATTCTGTCTGTTTAAACATGTCCTTACCCTATTCTGCCATCTTGATTCTCCATGCTTTAATTGTAATCTTCACACAGAAGTCTAAAAAACTCAAATCTACCATGTTCTATTTAGCAATAATTTCTTGGATATAAAAGTATAGGCAATGGAAGAAAATAATAGATAAATTATATTACTAAGTTAAGAGCTTTTGTGCATCAAATAATACTGAGAAAGCAAAATGACAATGTGCATATGGGAAAAATTGTAAGTAATATAACTGGAAATGTCTTAATATCTGGAATGTGTAAAGAACTCCTTTGACTCAGCAACAAGAACATAATTCAAACAGGAGCAAAGACTTAAATAGACATTTCTCCAAAGAACATATACAAATGACTGATAAGTACATGAAAAGGTGTTCACCACCATTAGCTACTAAGGAAATAAAATCAGAACTACAGTGAAATACCACTTCACAGCTATTAGAATGGTTACAGGGTGCTGGCATGGCTGCAGAACAGGCTAACGTTTTCATCAAGAGCGCCAGCATCCCTTATGAACACTGGTTCAATTTCTGTATGCTCCACTTCTGATCCAGCTCTCTGCATAAAGCATAGGAAATCAGCAGAAGAGGGCCCAGATGCCTGGTCCCCTGCACGCAATTGGGAGGCCCAGAAGAAGCTCCCTTGTCAGGAGCCGTGTACTGTAGCCACACTGAAGCCATTTTGAATATAGAACTATGGGCCAGTGGAAAATCCCTGGCTGGCTAGATGCTTGGGAAAGAAGTTATGAAACTAATCACACGCTTAGCTTCAATTGTTTGTAGCAACTGTTTTAGAATGTGATTTATGCTGTACCTGCCGACATCTTGTTACTGATTACCTATGCTATTGTTGATATGCTGGTTACTATGGTTGATATGGTGGCTGCTCAAGAACAATCGGTCTGGAGACCATGGCTTGCGTCCTAGTTTCTCCTTTCCTCCCTGAGCCTTAGTTACTGAAGAATATAAAAACCCTCAGTTGAAATCAATAAATTGACAGCTTGATCAGACATCCTGTCTTGCTGTCCATTCTTCGTGTCTCTTGTCCCCCAATCTCTCCTAGGTGGTTGCGACCCCCGTTGACTGTCCTGCTGGACGGGACAATTTGGCGCCCAACGTGGCTGGTGTGCAGACCACCGACAGGGAGATCGCCACGCAAAAGGAGAGGCCTCTCGAAGTGGTGTTGAGTAGAACACCGGGTGAGCAGTTTCACGGTTGACCCGCCGGAAGTCGTGCTCGTGGAAATTCGTGGCGCAAATCTTACGGGGTGAAGGTAAGATGGGACAAGCATTATCACAGCAAGAATTATTCTTGCAAGGTTTTATCAGTCTTATAGACTTATTCAAGACACGAGGAATTTGGGTGATTAAAAAAGACCTCAAAACCTTTTTGGATTTTGTTGGTCAGATTTTTCCCTGGCATCCCCAGGAAGGTTCTATATAAGTCAATTAAGGTTTATATAAAAAAACAAAAAACAAAAAAAAAATGTGTTCTGTAACTTGGTTTAACAAAAGTAATCTGATATAGAGTGGTCCAAATCCACTGTTAAATTAACCTAAAGCATGAGATGAATTATGTGTGCTTGTTTTACAAAATATCTCCAGGCTAAAGTATTTCAAAAAAGAGGTTGGAAATTGCAAGAGATTTAATAGTTATGTGTCTCTGTTCTGACATGTTTGGTGTTTGTGTTTATGTTTGTTTTGTCAATATTGTTGGTGTTCTATTATTTTTGTCCGGACAAAAACTAAATTTTGTTTTAATACTCTTCCTCCAGTTGTGTCTTTGTCTTGAATTGTTAAGTTTTTGTTCTTGTTCTGAATTGTATGCATGTGTGACTGACTGACAGACGAGATGGGACGGACCATGACTAACCTACCTTTTCTCTCCTGGTAAATAATTTTAGAGAGGTCTAACAAATTTAACAGGACCTAGCCAGAACAGACTCCCCACCTCCACTGGGGAAATGTTCTTGTGTCATTTTCGTGCTGTTTGGTCTTCAACTTACAGTGTTGTCCTGGCATTGATTAAGTCTAACATACAGTATTTAACATGTTCATTTAAATGCTAAAGGTACTTTTGGTTTAACTCATTTAGACTTCTAAATTCTTCATAGTCTCATAAATTTGAGGGTTCTAGTAGGATCCCTGGAACTCTCAAAGATTGAGACAAAATTTGAATAATGTGCTTATCATTTAAAATAATTTGGATTATAATCTCACAATATTATAAAATTATGCTAAATTTGTTGCATCATATATGCTATTAAACTAGGTGATTATTTATGTTTATTGGTCAAAATATTTCCTATTCATAAAATTGATTCAGATTGTAAATTACTTGTGTTCTTATTTACAAGGAAGTATGTGAGATTTTGCCTTGCAGGAGAACAATGAATTCTTTAAAGATGCATAAGTAAAACTGCTCATAATGTGTATATTTTCTGAATGTTTGCCTTTAAAACAATGGAATTGAAGTCTGATTCTTTGTGAGAAACAACAGTGTTTTTTAACGTCTCCTGTAAGTTATTTTCATCTTATTAATAACTAAACCTGTTATCTAGCTTCAGTAAATTCCAAGGTAGTCTCTCAAGACAACAGCCAAATTGAAGTTTTTTCGGCTCTTTTGACTTCAATAAAACAGAAGCTAAGGAAAAGCTCCAGGCCCATCAGCCATAAAACAAGGAAGAGGCATGCTTGGAGTCTGCCCTTTGAAGAATTTGGGACTTTGACTTTGTCCCGGTTGTGGTAATTCTTATCTGCCTTCATTAAAAAAAAAAAAAAAAAAAAAAAATTCCAAATCAGCTAAAAGAAGGTTGTTTGAAAAAACTTTTCTTTCCTGGTTTTAAAATAAATTTGTGCTAAAATATGTTTCCATGAATTAGGAGAAATGGTTAAAAATTGTTTAAAGCATTATATTTTAAAGTTGGTATGCTTTTATTTAGAAAATGACTTAAGAAAAGTTGAGGAATAAATCTTATAAGCTTTACATATAATTGGCTATAATTTTAAAGATACTATACTTAAACATTGTTTAAGTCTTTAACATTAATACCTAATACATGCTGATGTTAGAATTGATATCTGTGTTCAAAAAGTTTTTGAAGTGTGCATACACAGAAATGCTAGTAAATATCTAAAGATAAAAATATCTCCAATTTTGAAAGCTGTTAAAAAAAAAATTGAAGCATTGAACCTTAGGTAGTCTCTGTTTAATTGGTGAATTTGTCAATTCTCTATCCAGCTTCAGTAAGCTCTATTCTTATTCCAACTTTTGAATTTGTTAAAGTTCTGAAAAAGTTATGAGATAATTTTATACAGTAATTCCTGTATTTAAGGTTATATTTCCATTTAGGTGATTGACTAAGGAAATATACATTTTGCCTTTCAGTTAGGTAATCCCTTGCGTTCTGTATATTGTCTTTGTTAAATTCTCATGATTTAAAAAAACTGTGTTTTCAAGAGTATTTTCTGATATGTATTTACTTTAAAATGTTTGGATGATCATTTATAATTGATAAAAAAGTTTTTTTGATCTGTTGCTATTTGAATCAGTCTGACTAAATGGGTGGTTATTATAATGAGAAATCTTTAATCAAATACTTTAAGGCCTCTTAGCATAATTAATAGACTTAACTCTTCTGGTTCTGGGATTTCTAATAAATAAGTAAATAAATAAAATAATAAAAATTTGAGGGGGCAGGGGGAATTGCAGAAAAGACATTGGGAAACCTTGCTAGTGGGGAGCCAGGACTAGAATCAATCCTGCTGGGAAGGATAGATCTAAAAAGTACAAGAGTGTGTAAAATCCAACAGGTCATATCAGCGCCAAACATAGAGACTTTGTTTTCTAGGATTCCAGCAGACCTATTGTATCCATTAAAGCTAAAGTTTAATTGTAATACTAAGAGCAATAATAATAATAATAATAATAATTCTAAAAAATTGGTAACTTTAACACACTTAAGAGAATTCTCAAGTAGCTCTTAAAAGCTGTTGTTTTATGTGTGTTACCTGATTTGTATGTGTATGTTTATGAATGAGAATTACTAAGCTAAATCCTTTTTGAAAATAAGGTATAGATGCATAATTAGGCTCTTAGAGAGTCATGTCCATTATTGTTTTCTCAGGATCTACAAGATCTGTTCAGCTCAATAGTTTAACATGATTTCAAATGCATTTACTGCTAGGGTACAGTTTGAAGACTGGCCATGGGAACCCAAATCCACATAAGTTAAATGGAAAATATATGGGTATATGTATGCAAGTGTTTAATGATAACTCAGATCTCAGAGAATGTTAAAATGCTCCAACATGGGAAGCAGCTCCTACAGCAGACTCATAGACTGACAATTTTGAGTAGCACTCAGTGGCCTCAGAATCAGCCCAAAAGGCATTCTGGTCTGACAGGAGAGCCAGCAAAAGAACAAGCATATCAAGTGTGGAATGCCAGGACACTGCTGCTAAGAGTGTCCCTCCCTGAAGGACCTCAGTGGTCCACACCCCAGTGCAAAGAAGCAGCCATCAAGGACGGTTGTGCTCTTCTCTCAATGGAGGAGAGAACTTCCACTTTGTGTGTGGTCTTGTCTAATGGGGTTGTTGTAGATTCAAGAGGCTTCCACAGCCTAAACACCATTTGTCTGGAACCTCAGGTGATCACTGACGTCACACATAAGAGTGCTAATTTGTTAAATCCACTAGAGTCACTGTGTACACTGTCTTCCAATGCAGGAGCTGTATATTCAGAGTCATAGTACACCTTGCTGTATTTTAGTATAAAGATTTATCATCTCAGTTTTGATTATGTCTGAATATTTAACTCTTTTGCCCTAAGAAGTCAGTTTGCATTTACCTGTCCTGTGATGGGCTTATATCCTGATGCTGTATGCTAATCCTTGCATTGTTACTGTGCCTTCTGATTAATCTAGGTTACCAGTTTTATGCAGCTCAGAAGTTTCATGTGTTCCATTAAGCTTATTGGGTATGTTCCAAAATTTGAGACTTAAAGAAGTTAATTTAGACAGATATAAATCTAGTCCATAGTCTTAAATTAATGTTCACTCTGATAAAAGTTGAAACCTAACAATTCTCTTACATCTAAGTTCTGATGTTCAAATATTCAAACTGCTAACTGAACTCACAATATGCTAGGCTAGGAAGAGTTATAACTATGTTATGTTTTGCTATTTAGATTTCAACACAGAGAAACTTTTCAAGTGCCAGGATGTACACCAAACACCTGATGACTTCTGCCTTTTATCAGGAACCACAAGATGGACCCCCCAACAGCTGCTGTTACCCAACGGCGCCCCCTCTCAGCAGGAAGTAGCTAAGAGCAGATGACAACGCCCCTTCTCCCTAAAAACAATTGGGGTTCATTTCTGTTTGAAAATGTAGGAGTCAGATGGGATGATAGGCAGTTAGGGTCTCTGGTTCCTGATAAAACTGTTTTGTATACATGTAACATCTTAGCACTATGAAATTCTGGAATGTTAGTATTTTCAACAATACTTGTACATTGTTAAGTATGTCTTCTTGAATCTCACCAGCCAGCTGTTCCCCAATATACCATCATATATGTATCACCCCAGTATGAGTTCACAATATTTTGGCGAGAGTGATAAAAACCAATCAATACCTCTGGGGACAATGGTCTAACGCCTTCCTAAATCTCACCAGTCAATTAGCCACCAGTATAATTAAAGTAAATGAGACCCCAGTTCTACCCATGTCAGGGAAAGTTATTCTAAATGGCATTAAGCTGGCAGCTTGCATGTTCAAGAAATGCAGCGAGGTTATGGCCTTAAAAACCTTGACGGTTGCTGCAATGGCTCAGGCTCCCCAAGTGATAACACCCCACATTGTGCTGTGCGGCTCCAGTCTTCAAAGAGGCTCATCTAATATAATGAGGCATGGCTTTTCCTGGGTAAGCATTTAGCCAATGACGGGCATCTTTCTGGTACCCCGCCAACCTAAGACAGGGAGCCCTGGATGACTGGCAGGGCTGCCCAGAGACGGGTAAGAGTTGAGGGTCCCTCAGAATGAACCTAAGACAGGCAGTGCTTATCTTGCCTCAAGGAACCTTTTTCTTTTCGCCGCTTTCATTGATATATAGAAAAGAGGGGGAGATGTCAGGAGCCGTGTACTGTAGCCACACTGAAGCCATTTTGAATATAGAACTATGGGCCAGTGGAAAATCCCTGGCTGGCTAGATGCTTGGGAAAGAAGTTATGAAACTAATCACACGCTTAGCTTCAATTGTTTGTAGCAACTGTTTTAGAATGTGATTTATGCTGTACCTGCCGACATCTTGTTACTGATTACCTATGCTATTGTTGATATGCTGGTTACTATGGTTGATATGGTGGCTGCTCAAGAACAATCGGTCTGGAGACCATGGCTTGCGTCCTAGTTTCTCCTTTCCTCCCTGAGCCTTAGTTACTGAAGAATATAAAAACCCTCAGTTGAAATCAATAAATTGACAGCTTGATCAGACATCCTGTCTTGCTGTCCATTCTTCGTGTCTCTTGTCCCCCAATCTCTCCTAGGTGGTTGCGACCCCCGTTGACTGTCCTGCTGGACGGGACACTCCCTGCTCCCTGCTTTGGATCAGCTTAGCTCCAGTCATTGAGGCCATGTCGAGAGTGAACCAGCAAATGGAAGCTCTCTCTTTGTCTCTGTCTCTCCTTCCATCTCTGTAACTTTGTCTTTCCAATAAAGAGAAATGAATAAATTTTTAAAAAGATAATGGTTACAATATTTTTAAATGGAAAATAAACAGTGTTGACAAAGATGTGAAGTTGGAAACTTTGTGTATTGCTGGTGAGCATGTAGAATGGTACAGCCACCATGGGAAATACCTTGGTAGTTCTCCAAAAGTTAAACACGGGGGATGATTGTTGTGGTGCAGTGTAAACCCAAGCTGTTGTTTAGAATATCCAAATTAGAGAGGCAGAGCATTCTATTTCAGAGTGGCAGTTTGAGTTCTGATTCTAATCCAACTCTGCCGAAATATCTTGCCAGGCAGCTCAAGCACTTGAACCCCTGCCATTCACAGAGGACACCTAGAAGGAGTTCTTGGCTTTGACTTCAACCACTCTTGGCTGTGACAGGAATCTAAGTGTGTCAGAAGATGAAAGATTCTGTTGCAGGAGATCAGTCTCTTTATATGTTGCCAGGGAAGTTGTTTGGATTTCACACCTAGTCCTTAACTATTGATGAATTATCTTAGCCTTTCCCTAAAAATAACGAAAGCTCCCACACACAGCCATCCATTTCCATTAAAAAATAATTCCTATTTCTCCACATTTTCAAGTGATTCATACATTGTCTTCACCAGTACATTTCCTCCCACTGTACTTTAACCCAGTTCTCCAGCCCTGGAAATTTTAACAGTTGCACTCCTACCTGTGTGGGTGGTATCAATGTTTCTCCTGCCACTAGTAATGAGGAAAGCCAACAAGCAAGTTATAGACCTCTAAAATTCTAGCTTAAAGGCCACTTTCTCAGATCCCACTTCCAGTAGCTTCTATCCCAGATTGAATTTCCTAAGTAGCAGATCCTGAAACAAGGATTATTGTGAAGGAAGTTGTTAGAGAGTACTATCAGAATCAATATCTGGAAGAAGTGAAGGAAGTATTGGGCACACAGAAAAGCTGGACCGTGATACAGTCACAGCCAAACCATCAGCAATCTGAGCAGCTGTGGAGCAGAGATGGTGCAGCAGAGTCACCCCACTGTGGGGCAAAGGCAGTAGCTGTTTATAATCCCACATTGGCTAGTCATGAGTGGTAGGCTGCCCTGGGAAGGGGCTGTGACCTTGAGCAAGGCAGTTCTCATTGGCAGAGGGCACTCTTTGGAAAAACTGTGAACTCTTAGCCACCACGACTCTCAGCAGCTGAGGAAATAGTGTGGAGTTCTAGAGGAGATGGTAGGTCAGAGATTCTGTGAAGTAACTGTCACTATTCATCTTGTGGCTGTATGAATCATTCTGTGGCCTAATCAATGGCCATGAACACCATGGGGGAATGGTTCAATTCAAGTGCACTTCTGCATCCCAACAAGATGGCCTAGTGGTTAAACCATTTCCTTGCATTTTTTTGGATACCAGTTGTGTCCCGGGTGCTCCACTTCCCATCTGGCTCCCTGCTTGTGGCCTGAGAAGGCAGGGGAGGATGGCTCAGGGTAATGTATTTGGGAAGGCAGTAGATAATGATTCAAGTACTTGGTCCCTTGTCATGCATGTGGGAGACCCAAAGGAGTTCTGGCTTCTGGCTTCAACCTGGTTTGACAGCTCCTGGCTGATCCCAAGACAGCATGGGTTGGTGTTTGACAGCTGCAGCTGAGCCGGGATCTGACAGCTTCAGCACAGCTGCTGCTGGATAGCTCCCTGGTGGACCCTGAGGTGGCGGTAATTGCCATGGCCGACTGAACCGTGTGGAAAGCTCTTCTGACACCTTTAGTGGTTGGTAATTGGCAGCTTCTGACAATTTATGTTTCCCTGGCTCCATCTAACTCACTTACCTGCCATGGGTCAGCTGCAATTGGCCCATAGGATAGCACAAGCCAGACTACCACCCTTCCTGCCCTTCTGTGCATGGTGCAAGCCCATCTCCCATGCACCAGCAAGTCTCCAGAAACCACAAGTTCCACAATGGTGGGATCTTGCAACCAGCATTAGATGGAAAAAGCCGAACATGTCTGCAGATGTGTTCACCCACCTTAAGACTGTAGGATTGTTCTGATGACACTATAATAAAATTATATTATAGCAGATGGAAGAATCTCTTATCTCTTTCTCTTGCCCTCTCCCTGTTTCTGTAGTTTTTCCTTTCAAATAAATAAGCATTTTTTTAAAAATTAAGTTTTTATGGTTACTGAGCCACATGGTGGATGCTGTCAGATAGGTGTGGCTTTGAGTCTATGTCTCTGCTGGAGGGGGAGGTGGGCTACCAGAAATGAGACAGATACTCTTGCTCTCATGGGAAGGACTGGAATAAGAGTGCTCTGTGAGGTGACATGAGATTCTTTCCTGGAAAGACAAAAAAAAAAAAAAAAAAAAAAAAGGAGAGTTGCCAGGAGCTGGACTCCCTGTAGATCCCCTTCTCATGCGAAAATGTGTGGCTGGCTTGTGACTTGAGGTGCTGGCAGGTAGAAACTGTAGCAGAGACATAAGATGCTAGTGGACCTACATGACAGGGAATGGAAAACACATGTAAGGGCAGGGGGAAAAGAGTGCTCTGTGAGCTTCTGGGGTGATTAGAAGGGGAAATGGACTTGAGGAGGTTCCCGGTGGAGTCCTCCTTGCAGATCAGGATGGTGGTGTCTGGCTCTAAAAGCTTGTCCTCCAGGGTTCTATAGCTCCCACCCAAATCCCTTAGTGGAGCCCTCCGAGAACAGCGCTGAGGGAATAGGACCCCAACTCCAGTCGATACAGTTTTGGGAGAGTCACTGTAGGCTTGGCTCTGAGTTCTGGGGTTCCCCTGCATCCTAAACTGAGATCTTTCACAAGAAAAGGGGAAAAGAGCTGGGCTGTATCCCTGGTGACTCTAGGAGATTGCCAACTGGAAGTGCCAGATTATGAGCTGGACAGGCGAGAGGTAGCAAGGCATTCTTGGATCTACCAGAGAGAACAGTTGAGTTATTCACTGTGTCCTGGGTCAGGGAATCACCTTTTCAGAGTCAGCGACTGCTGCTAGCCACAGCCAAGAGGAAGAGTCACAGTCGTTGTGGGACATCTGGCCCCTTGTGATTGTCTTCTGCAGATAGTGTAATTAGTGCTTTCAGGTGTTTAAATCTGGAAGCTGGAAACATGCTGGCTAGACAAGGCTTTGGCGCCCCCGTCTGGTAGTTACTGGTAACTATTTCTTGGGATCTTTGCCAGAGTCAGTCTGCACTCGCTGGCTTCCCATCTTTCCTTCCCCTTTCCCTCCCTCAGCAAGGTGAAACACAGTTATTTTCATTCGGTAATTAAAGCAGGCGAAATGCTACACAACTCTGACCACAGCGCACCTGGAGACGAGGTCTCTGGTGCTCGCCGTCCCGTTGGGCACTGTGGAGGTCCTTACAGGGAGGTGGCTACTGTTACTCCTACACATCCAGCTCTGCTGCCAGTGAGTGGACCAACAGCTGCTACTGCCAGTGCGTGGGATGCAGCTGGGCCTGTTGCTAAAACCTACCTTTCTAGAGTTCTCTCAACACGATCAGCCCCCCCTTTAAAGGCTCCCCTAAACATATTTTTAAAAATATTTATTTATTGAAAGCCAAGTTACAGAGAGAAAAAAAGAGGAAGGGAGGGAGAAAGAGAGAGATGGAGGGAGAGAGGGAAGGAAGAAGGGAGAGAGAGAAAGCGAGACCTTCCACCTGCTAGTTCACTCCCCAAATTGCCACACATTCACCCAGGGCTGAACTAGGCTGAAGCCAGGAACCCAGAACTCCATGGGTCTCCTATGTGGGCACAGGGACCCAACACTCAGACCATCTTCTGCTGCTTTCTCAGGCTCACTATAGTGGAACTCAAATGGGATGCTGATGTTGGACATACTGGCTTAACCTGATGCACCACAACACTGGCCCCTTCTCATTATTTAGCAAGTAATAATAGTTGAGGGCACTTCCAAACATTTACAGAAAATGCCACTAAGAGATAAGCTCATGGAAAATGTGTATTATGAAAAAATACATGATTTTCAAAAATGTTGCACCAAAACCAATGTATCTTTTGATTCTGTTATGTGTATACTTCGATTGATCTAGTCAAACACTCAATTTATCCAGGTACAATTTATCCAGGTGCTTGAATTTTCTCCACTCTTTCGTAAGACACATTGCAGTGAATATGCTTGTACATAATATTACCCTGTAGGAAAAGGAATTGTGGGGTGGGGGTTATGCAGGTACAACTCTGACAAGTGTGACCCAATTACCCCTCCATAACCTAACTGTGCTCCTAGCATCAGTAAATGAAAACTGCTTGTTCCCTGCCATCAGAGAGCACTGTCCAAGTTTTGGCTTGTCTCAATCTGATGAAATCTTGTGTAGTTAGCTTCTTAATGGAGTTGAGTATTTTTCTGGAATATTTAAAGCCAACCGTCGTTTCTTTTCCCAAGATTCTTTTGAATTCTCTGGACACTGCGAACTGTCTGTAGATCTGGCTCATCTTTTTCTAGGATTCTTAGCCTCATCTTAATTTTCAGTTGCTTTTGCTAGGGAGATCATTTCTTTATTGTCATATGCAATGAAAATATCATTAGGTTGCCATTTACAAAATTTTCTTATGATATTCCTTGCTATTGGGAATTCCCTTTTAATTCTTATATTTTGAGTTTATTAATATTCTCTCATGAATTTTTGGGATTTTGAGTCGCAGAAAGACTTCATTCTTCTGAAATTAAAATACTTTCTTTGACTGAAAACTCTGACCTATCTAGAATTTACCAAGCTGAGTAGTGGGAGTTATGGTGACTATTTTCCATGTAGCCATCTGACTATCCCCAAACCAGTAGCTAAACAGTCATTTATTTATCTTTTCCACTGATTTGAGACCCCACTCTTTTTTTCCTTTTAAAGCTTTGTTTTTATTGGAAAGTCAGATTTCCAGAGAGAAAGAGGGACAGAGAGAAAGATCTTCCATTTGCTGGTTCGCCTCCCAAGTGGCCACAATGGTCAGATCTGTGCCGATCCAAAGCTAGGAGCCAGGAGTTTCTTCCAGGTCTCCCAAGCGGGTGCAGGGTCCCAAGACTTTGGGCTATCCTCTACTGCTTTCCCAGGCTATGGGTTAGGAACTGTGAGATCCCAGTCTTATCATTCTATGGATTACTATATACTACAGTCCATTTCCGGACTTTGTTTACACTTAATTTGCTTATTTATATTTCCGCATAGTTTTGTTTTTATTTTGGAGGCTTCATAATGTTTTCATATCTAGCAAGCTTAGTTCAGTTCAAATACTCTTATATAAAATTTCTTTGCTAGCCTTCATTTATTTTTCATGTAATTTTTGAATCAGCTTTAGTTAAAAAGAACTGGCTTTTTAAAAATTATTTATGAGTTAAGGTATTAATCATAGGAATGGCAATTCTATGGTATACATATTCAAAAACTAGTTTGTAAGATATTTTATTTTTTAGAATTTAAAAAAATATTATTTGAAGTGCAGATTTACAGACAGAGAACAGACACATACAGAAAGAGAAGGTCTTCCACCCAGTGGTTCACGCCACAAATGGCCACAATGGCCAGAGCTGAGCAGATCTGAAGATATTACAAGTCTCTGTAAATCTGACTCTTCAATAGTAAACACATCTTTAAAAAAGAGATAGCAAATCATAGAAACAAAGACAAGCCACAAAGAACAAATAGAGGATGGTTCCATGTATATGAAATTTTAATATGAGCAAAATGAAAGCAATACCCTGCTTGGAGATACACACACATATAAAAGAAGTGTGAAGAACAGCTATAAAATGATTACCACAGAAATGCAGGTTAACACCTTTAACTAAAGAGGTGGGGCAGTGAAACACACTGCTTTGATTAGCTAGCAAAGTGACTACAAAAATGATGTCTATTATCTTTAGTAATACTTTAAAGTGTATATATTTCAATGTGTTCTTTTTAACCTATTATGTGTTTTATACTTTGGGGTAAAGAAAAAACGAAAGGAAACAAAGTACAGAAAATATTTTCAAATATAAATGGAAAGCAGAGGAATGGAGGAGTAGCTGGATAAAAAAAAATCTTAAAAAATTTATATCAAAGACTTCAGTTTTTCCCTTGGGAGACATTTTAACACATTTGCCTGCTCTTGACTGTAGTTCACTGAGGAGGAATGTAATTGCTGAGGCAGGAGAGCAGATATTTATAGATGTGGAGAAGTGTTTGGGAAAACTAGAGGGGTCGGAACCTAACCTTTTTTTTTTTACATTCTTTTATTAAGGTAATCTATACATAGTTGATCAGGGCACAAAGGGTCAAGAGCTACAGGAAAGTGGGTAAGACCATTGTTTCCACATTAATATTATTTTTTTTTCTGTATCCGGAGTAAGGGAAGAAATAAAGGGAAAAGCCCCACCCAGCCTCCCACCCATTCCAGGTCCCCAATGTGGGGCATACTCCGAGGGTCCTGCTCATGCAGTTTTGATAGTTCAACAACTCTGAGTTGCTGCCAATCTCACCACTCCAAGCACAATGAAATCTCTTCAGAATCCACTGGCTGACATATTCTCTTCATGGTTGGGATTCTGAGATCAGCAGCTGTAGGTAATGGCCTAGGTTGCATTGTAACTAGAAAAGTGTTACACTCCTGGGAGAAAAGCAGTGAATAGCTGGCAGACATCCTGGGTCTGGTTAATGCCAAATTTGTGTTAATTATACCAGTGTGCCAACATAGTTACTTATTCTAATTTTTTTAAAGATATGCTGGGGGGCAGACAACAGCATTCCAGTAAACAGGTTCTGGGGACCCCATGTGTAGTCTCTGGGTGGGCAGGCATGGCACCAGGCTGGAATGGCACACAGGCAGAGCACTGGGCATGCATGTCTGTGGATTGCTCAGGTAAACGGGTCTGTAGGTGTGTTGGATGGAGGACTGCTGAGGGAGAACGTGACAGATGAGGAGTGACTTCTGGAGGACCAACCTGACTACTGCACTTGCAGGTAAATGAGGGGACTGAGACTAGATGGTTTAGAGGAGGGAAACTAGAGGACCTTTTGGTGTCAAACCAATACACCCACCCACACGGGAGATCTGAGTTGGGATTGTTGGTACCAACCACTGCCTACTGGCAACACACAAAAGCAATGACTGAGGGCCCTGCCTGGCAGGGCTTGACCACATTACTTACCAGTGAGTTTTGGCGCAGGGAATGGACCATGTTGGACTGGGCTATGACACTAATAAGTTCACAAGAGAACTGGGTCTGGAGAAGATTCTATGGGGGATAGTGGGCTCCCACCTGGTTTGCTCAAGGGCTGGGGGTGTGACTAGGATGAGCTAGGCATAACCATGGAACTCAACAACACTTATGGGTTACAGGGGCTGGGAACAGGCCAGGCTGATTTAGGCTGTAGCACCCACATGCACACCCAAGAATTGGGTATCGGGCAGGCCAGACAACAACATCCACTAGCACACACAAAGGCCATGACTGGGGGGTGCATACTGCCAGATAAGGACTTAGCACCCACTTGTACTCGTGAGATCTGGGTCAGGGAATGGGCCTGGTGGGGGAACTTGGGAAATTCTCCTGGTTGGCTGTTGCTCCAATTGTTGAGCATGTGAATCAGGGCTGGGTGTTGATCAGGACAGGGCTACTTCATTTGCTGGCAGATGTGCGGATTGTTTCTTAAGGAGCAGACCAGGCAAGACCAGGTCAAACCATAGCACACTGCCATGTGCAGGAGCCAGAATGGGGGGCGGGTGCAGGGCATGCTGGGCTAGGCTAGGCTATCACCCCAGCTGATTTGCACGAAAGCCATGGATAGAGACAGGGTGAGTAGGGTTATGCTGTAGCACCCACCAGTGAGAGTTGGAACTGGGGACAGACAAGACCAGGGCAGGCTGCAGGATCTGATAGCAAAGTCTAAACTTTGGGTTATGCCGGGCTGGGGTGAAGCAACCACTAGCATGCACAAGATCTGTGGCTAGGAACAGGTCTGATTGGGGAGCTAAGGGGATGCCACTGCTTGGCTCTGGTTCCTACTAGTAAGCGGATAACTGGGTTAGACATGGATGTAGCATCCTTCGGCATGGGTATGGACAGGCTCTGGGGATATATCAGACTGGGCTAGGCTCCAGAATCCTCTGGTGTTCATAAGAGCCAGGCAAAGAGTAAGACAGGCTGAGCTAGATCTCTGAACCCGCTGAACCACACAAGAGCTAGGTTTGGGGGTGGGTCAGCAGTGCCAGGGCAGTAGCGCCCAAAGAGCCGGAATTGGGTGTGGGTTGATCATGCCAGGCTGCTGTTCCTTCTAGGATAAGAGGTAGATCAAGTCAGGCTGGGCCAAGCACCCACCAGTGTGCACATGAGATCTGGCACTGGAGGTGGCCTGACAGAGGAGCGTGGGGACTCCTTTGTTAGGATGCTGTTCCTGATGATGAGTCCAAGAACCAAGGCAAGAAGCAGCCCAGATCAGGCCAGGTTACATTACCTGTTTACCTGTGGGTCAGGTATGGGTTGGGCCATCCTGAGCCAGCTCACAGCACCCCTTGCCAGATCTGAGAACCAGGATGGGGTGCAATACAGGCTGGGTTGCCCCACAATAGCAGCCAATCCACATTAGGGCCAGGAATTGTGTGGTTGGCTGGGTTGGTCTAGGCTATATGACCTGCCATCATGAGCTGGGAGCTGGGGCAGGCCAGACTGAACCAGGCTACAGCAGCCCCTGCTGGATGCTAAAGTGAGGAAAGCTGGGGTACAGCTCCAACCAGCACATGCAAGGTCTGGGTTGGGGGCAAGCCCAGAGGAGAACTGTGGGGGCTCCCTGATGGGGCACTGCTTATGCTGGTGAAAGCTGGGTCAGGGGGCAGACAAGACTATGCAGGGATACAACACCTGCTAGCTTGCATTTGAGCTAAGTTAAAAGGAGAGTCAGGCTGGACTAAGTGACCACTGGTGCATGCATGAGTCAGGGTATGTGCAGGTTGGTTGGCCTTTGCTGCAGCATCAGCTGGTAAGTGCCAGGACTGGAGGCACATCCTGTCAGACTAGATCATAGAACTACCTATAAAGTACAAGATCTGGGGCTGGGAGTGGGCCTAGTACAGAAACTGTGGGTACCTTTCTGATGAGATGGGTAGTGGGGTTGGTTGGGTTGAGCTAGGCTCCAATGCCCATTGATGTGTTTAAGAGCTTAAAGGGATGTGGGACAGACTGGATCAGTCTGCAGCTCACACTGGCATGCACAGGAGCTGGGGCTGGGGGTGGGCCTAGTGGGGGTAATTGGGAGTCACTCCAACTATGCTGCAGTTCCCATTGGTGTACATGAAGACATAGTCTGTGGTGGGCAAGGTTAGAGTGTAATGTAGCATCCCTTGGTTTGTGTAAGAGATGGGGCTAGGGACAAAACTGACCAGGTGACTGCAATTATCAGTATGTGTGTGCAGGCTGATGTAGGTGATGGACTGAGCTGGACCCACACATGGCAGACAGGAGCCATGTTGGGGTCACTTCTGATGAGATTTCTTTTGGGACCCCCCAACTGGATCATTAGACTCAGAACTCCAACCATGGTGAAAATCACAGGTTATGTGGTCTGACTGTGGAGTGCATGTTTCAGAAGTGGATCTTTACAGTTGCTGAGGCCTCTGCAGTTAACGGCATGCCTAGATGCTCATGGGGAACATGACAACCAGTTCATTGAGGCCTGCAGAGGACATCTAGTACCATGGAGGGCAGAACAAATTGGAAAGCTCTCCTAGCCAAGCTTTGATAGTGAGTACCTGGGTGAATGGAGACTCTAAGGTGGACTATGTCAAGCAATGGACCTTGGAAGAATTTCCTCAAGCTTGGAGCAACAAAACCAACAGCATCTCAGAACTATCAAACCACTTAAGCAGTACCCTTGGAACATGCTCCACATAGGGGACCCTGAGAAAACATAGGGTAACTGTTCTCTATCTCTGGGTACTGATGCAGTTACCATGCTGGGTGGGACTTCTCTCCTTCTCTCTCCAGTTTCCCCGGATACCAGAAGAGAAAATGAGATTGGAGGCAGTTGTCTCATCCACTTTCTTCCACTCCTCGACCCTCCTCATTGGTGGTCCATATGGGCATGAATCCATGAATCCTTCTCAACTATGTAAACATTATCAAAATAAGATGATTTTATTATTAAAAAAGAAAAAAATATATATATATCATTTAGCCTAAAGTAGCCTTTCCTTCCTTCTTTCTGTCCTTCTTCCTTCCTTCTTCCCTCTCTTCTTTGCTTTTTCTTTTTCTTTTATTCTCTTTCTTTCTTTCCTCCTTTCTCTTTCTCTTCTATGCTTTTCTTTCTAGCTTAGCTAGCCAGCCCTCAGTCCTGGCCCTAATGTGAACTAGCTGCCAATGTGGCCCAACTCTGGCTGTCCCACACCCCTTCCTGGTTCTCAGATTTGCCAGTGAGTGTTATGAACTGGTCCAACCTGACCCCTCCCCAGTCCTGACTCTCAAGTATGCTGATGGGTACTATAGTCTGGCCTGGGCTGGGCTGCTCCCTGCCTCAGTTCTTGTGCTCACCATCATGGACTGCATTCTGACAGAGGAGTTCCCCAAGCTCCTCTATCAGGCCACCACCAGTGCCAGATCCCATGTGCACACTGGTGGGTGCTTGGCCCAACCTGACTTGATCTACCTCTTATCCTGGCATTCTCTGCCAGGCACAGTGGCCTTACCCAACTGCCCCACACACATTCTGGCTCTTACCTTTGGGTGCCATAGCCAAGCCTAGCCATGCCTGACCCACCCTCAAACCCAGCTCTCATGTAGTTCAACAGGTGCCAAGACCTAGCCTAACCCATTTACACCCACTTTGGCTTTCTTAAGCAGCACTGACAGGTGCTGGAGCCTAGTTCAACATATTTTCAGGCCTACTCCACATCCATGCCAAAGGATGCTGTAGGCATGCCCAGCCCATTTGTCACCCCATTCCAGCCGTTGCACTCAACAATTGGACCTACAACCCAGCAGACAACCTATTATCACCCCTATAATACCCCTTCCCAGCTACTTATATTGTGTGTGCCAGGGTGGCTCTGACAAAGCCTGGCATGGCCCATCACCCAGCTTAGCCTTTGCTATCAAATGCTGCAGCCTGGCCTAGCCTGGCCCACCCTCAGCTCCAAATCTGGCTGGTGGGTACTGCTGCCTAGCCCTGCCCATTCTGCCTCTATCCCTGGCTCTCAAGCAAACAGGCAGGTACAAAACCTAGCCCACCATGAACCACACCACATCCTGGCTCCCACAAATGCCAGTGTGTGCTATGACTTGTCCTGGGCTTGCCCACTCCACCCCACCATCCAGCCCACACACCTGCTGATAAGTAGGGTAGCCCTGTTGGCTCTAGACCACAGCCAGCTCCTGCTCTTCTGTTCACCTGCAGGAGCTATAACTTAGTAGAAAAATTACCCAAATTTCCCCACCAGACCTGCTCCCAGACCCAGATCTCACACATATCAATGGGTGCTAGGGCCATGCCCAGCATATTCCACCCTCAGCTTTGGCCTTTATGAGTGCTGGTGGATCCTGTATTCCATTCATCCCCACATGCAATTCTTAGTGCACCTGCAGGTGCTTCAGCTTGGGCCAACCCAACCTATCTCAACCCCAGTTCTCATAGTGTTGGTGAGTTCTGTGGTCATGCCTAGCTCAGCTGTCATCCCGAGGTCTAGCACAAACAAGTAGGTATTGCAGTCCCACCAGCGTGAGCCCATACATTCCCCTCAAAATCTGTGTCCAGATCTAGTTCTCTTGCATGCCCAGCCTAAATGGCCTTCACCCAGTCCAGGTCTCCTACATGGGCAGATGTCCTGGTCCAAGAACCAGACTTGTCCTCTTGCTTCCAATCCCCACCTGACCTAGCCCCCTTGTTTACCTGCAATTACAATGGCACTTTTTGTGGAAGTCCCCAAGAAGTCATTCCTCACCTCTAATGCGCTTCTTCAACTGTACCACCTTCCACACATTCCCAACCCCCCATCCCAGGATAATCATAGCCACCAAGTCTGCAGCTGAGTGGGTGCAGGACCCAGGCCTGGTCTGGTGGTACAGTACATGAGGGCACAAGTAAGCCTAGGTAACCCCCCCCACCCTGACACCTGTCTGGGCCTTCATGCACCTTTTTAATTCTTGTTCTTATGGGGCGATGTAGGTGGCTGTTCGCTTATCTGGGTAGTGTGTGGTAGTTAAAAACCTCAGCATCTAAAGCCAGGAGCCTGGACTTCTTTCAGGTCATACGGATGCAGGGGCCCAAGGTCTTTGGCCATCCTTTGCTACTTTCCCAGGCCATATGCAGGGAGCTGGATTGGAAGTGAGCTGCTAGGACACAAAACTGTGCCTGTATGGGATGCCTGTGCTACAGGTGGAGGGTTAGCCTGTAACTCCTCCACGTCAGCCCCTGGAATTGTTTCCTTTGAGAAACATAAAACCAGATTTTTGAGTTCCTTGGATTCCTTGAAATATTCTTAGATGATGCTTCTATTTGAGCCTGGGAAGTTTGCTCTAACTGCACATCAAATAAACAAGTTTTTCAGATCTTCACAGTTTTAGGTCCAGTTGCTTCAGTCCAGAGATCCAGCCAATCACAGCTACCTGGCCCCACATTTTAACCATTAGTGCAAGGAGATAACCGGCCAACAGAAAACAAGGTGAGGAACATTGTTCATTTAGCATGCACCTAATAGTGTCCCTTCCTGGGCAACTGGATACAAGTATGGGAGCCTCCAGCCACTCTGTGTGAACTGAGTGTGGTTACCTCAGTGAAGGAGTTCCCGCCTGACTCTCAGAACCACAAACAGGAGCACAGGATCTCTGGATTGGAGAGATTTCCGGACACACCATGGACCTGTGAGGAGACAAGAGAGTTTCAGATGGTCCTTCAACCCTCTGTGCATTTGCTCAGAATGGAGCCAGGGAAACGGGCAAGGCTGCATTAGATCCCATCTGGGGCACTGAGAAATCTAATGTATCAATCTAAAATACGGGACAGCAGTGCCTTGGAAAAGAAATATTTTATTCCAACCTAGTTTGGAGGACAGTTCAGAATCAGGCAGTCCTATTAATCCAATGTCTGGCAAGGCTGGACATAGCTAGGGGGTGCAGAGGAATGATCATGTAGTGAGTTGGGACACGTGGAGAAAACCTAGGTTGAACTAGGTTTCAATAACTGTTAGAGTGTGGGTAAAATACTATTGCTGGGCAGTGTAAGGTTCCTTTGTGTAGAGAAAACTGCTACTTTGCTAGGCCAGGGGGCGCCTGGAGCTTGGGAGGATTCCGCTTTAGTGATAAATCTGTTCTTTGCTGTCCTGAAACTTTGTGAACCCAGGTGCAGGGAGGCAAGGGCACAATTCTTCTCCAGTCCCAGGAACAGGAGGAAGATAAGGGTGTGAGAATGGGATGAGCCATACAGATAATGGGTATGGGAACAGAACAGGCTGCCTGTGCCTGAAGGCCATAAAAATGAACATGTCTAAGGGGGTCTGACTGCCCGGCTTGGCTGGCCTGTGTGCCCCAAGTGCGGTGGGGCCCCAGCATGCTGGTGCAATAAACTCTGATGTTTGCATTACCAGTGAGACACTTTTGTCGTTCTCTTAGGGTTGACTAGCTCACACCCTGAGGTCTGGGGGGCTTTGGCCCAGACTCTAACATAACCAACCTTCTCTTGAGAACTACCTCCCAGGTTCTTCTGCTTGGACTCTTGTGACATGAGCCCACATCATACTTCCCATGATTTCTAGGTCAATGTTGCCTGCTCCCCATTATAATGTCTGGATTGGACTTCCACTGATCCTAGGATGAGGGCTCATGGGCTCTGGGGCTCTGTCTTTCCTCCTGTTGCTCTCAGGAGCCATGGTGCTGACAGAGACCTGGGCAGGAAGGAGAGGGCTTCAGGAAGGAGAAAAGGAGACACCATGCAGCAGGGGCTCAAGACAGGGGTAAGTAGAGTAGAGCCCAGTTCACGAGGCAGGGAGCAACTCTTTTCTAACTTTAGAACTCAGAACTTTAGAACCTTGATTCATTCCAATGACAGCACCCCAGTGACAGACCTCTCCTTGGGCCCCATACTGCCGAACTAGAGAACAAACTTCCCCCCTAGACACCCTGCACAACACAGCACATCCAACTAGAGCAGGCCCCTCATCTTCCCTCTCTTTCCTGAGTGCTCTTCCCAGTCTACCATCTTTGTGAGAGTCCTCATTAGCCTTCTCATAGAAGCTATAGTCATGGCAGCAATGGTCATTGCTGTCTCAGCTCTCATGTCTCATTGGTCTCATTGTGGGATTTAAGGCCCTGACAGCAGTGTTCCCTACCTCACTTACAGAAAGCACAATCTACACACCTGCTCCCCACCCAGGTCATGTGTATGCCAGCATTTATGCTACTGTGTCCCACATGTGGAAATAAAAGGAAGGAGCTATCACCTTGTTGACCATGGTGACAGGGACCTGAATCAAATCAGCTGAAGGTCTCCACTGAGGACATGCCACTGGTAGGGAAGCTGGCATGCTTCCCACATACCTGCTTTTCTTGAATGTCCTCATCATGGCCCACGTCTGAAGCCTCAGGCCTTATAACCTCACTGGATCCAGAGATTTCTTTCTACAAGGATCCAGGGATTGAGAGTTCCTTAGGGTTTCACAGCACTTACAACTCACCGGCCCCTCAAAGGGTATTTCCTTCTCACAGGTAGAGAAGGGGGCATCTACTCTCAGGCTGCAGGTGAGGGCGAATGGGGTGATCCCTGACACTCTGAGACCCTGTGTACACAGTTCATGGAGGAGCCCACCTACCTCACTATTTGTGACCTCTCTCTGCTGCTTACCGTGTCCCAGCGCAGAGCAGTGACAGTGCCCAGGGCTCTGATGCATCTCTCACAGTTAATACAGGTGGGACCTGGAGGGTCTCAGTGGGAGAGGGGGTGGGACAGAGGGAACACGACTGGGTTACGGTGAGTCTTTGGATTTGGACATTCTGAGTGGTGGGATGCTCAGCTCACCACTTTAGAGAGAAAGCTTTGAATTTTTCATGACTGTTTTCTTTAGTGTGACAGCTGCCTCATATGGAACTTATCTGGGTATGTTCCTTTTCTTTCTACAAGAGTCAGAAAGACAACGGCCTAACAGGGTACATGTAGGCAGAAGCCAGGACACACACCCATGGGATCTGGTACCTGACATCAGAGACCCTGCCGCGTCTTAGAGCCAGCAGGATGTGAAATCACTGTTTGGTTTCCAATGCCAAAGACCATCAGTGAGATCAAGTGTAATGTGACCACCTCTTGATCATGGAGAGGATACAAGGGAACAACACCCCAGCTTCATCCCGTGTCCATGGCTTACAGCTGGTCGATGGCACCCAGAAGAGCCAGAGCAGCCACCTTGATCTCCGGTCCATAGCCTAGGGCTTTCTGTCACCTCATAACCTATGCAATCTTGGCCACACCTTCAAGTGGGTGGCACAAGCTTTGCTCACCTATTCCTAACTGGTTAAGATATCACCAATGGGGAATCATTTCCCTGTACGTTCTCATCTTGGGGGACAGTCTAGTGTAGACCCCCTCAGGAGGGGTGACTCAGGAAGCTTTGAAGGATGCTGAAGGTACACTGCAGATATCAGATGCCAGAGATTCATCAGCTGCTGCCAGAGCAGGTATTGCCAAAGCTGTGCCATTGCTTTGGGAACTGGCAAGCAAAGCACAAGAATCTGAGCCAGTCACTGTTCCTGCAGTAACTCTGGTGCCCCCTGCAGACGAAATAGCAGAACTGGTGGTTTGCAAAAACATTTGAAGGACTTGGAAACAAGTCTGGATATGAGCGGCCTTTATATCTCTAACTGACAGATACAAGGGGAAACTGAGGGATTAGGCTTATAATACCTAAATCTTTCATCATATTTGTCATCAAAGTGGAATGGTAATCAGATACCCCTAAATGTAATGCAGTTGATACACAATATCAAGGAAGTATTTTCACCTTAATACGTTGACCTGTGGCCAGTGTAATGACTCAACTGGCTAATCCTCCCCCCTTTAAGCACTGGGATCTCATATGGACATCAGTTCATGCCCTAGCAGCTCCACTTCCAGTCGAGCTCCCTGCTTGTGGCCTGGGAAAGCAGTCGAGGACGGCCCAAAGTCTTGGAACCCTGTACCTGTGTGGGAACCTGGAACAATTTCCTGGCAGCTATGGCCATTGTGAGCACTTGGTAAGTGAACCAGTGGTTGAAAGATCTTTCCCTTTGTCTCTCCTTCTCTCTGCAAATCTGACTTTCCAATAAAACTAAACCTTTAAACAAAAACATTGCATTCAAACCTGATTAAACCTCTTCATTTAATACTTTTTCTTCATTTAATACATTTAATACTAGTTACAAGACGTTAACAGGACAGAGAACAAATCAACTGACACCACGAGGAAGCAACTGGACATCCTCAGAATGTGGAACTGGTTTCTTCATGAAATTCATGGGAGGAAAATAAAGTGGAGGTGGGTTGCTATATATGAGAAGAGGTTTAAGTGACACAATAATAAAATAGCATGTATTACCAAAGTATAACTTCCCAGAGGATAAAAACAGAATCCCTCCCACACTGCTGTTTGTTCGTTTTGAAATTCTAGTTGAAGTTAGCCCTCATAGTGAGTATGAGTTAGGAAACAACCTGACTGCTGTTTACAAGCAGGGATGTTGGGAGGTGATTGGGTTTAGAGAAAGTCTTCCAGGGGAAATTCACAAGATTAAATTCTGGAGAGAACGACCAGGGGAGACCCACATGGGCTCACTCTGTCCCTTATCACACTATGCCCTGTGCTGCCTTGGGACCCTGCCAGCAGAAGGACCCCAACCAGATGTAGCCTCTCACACCTGGATGAGAACCATGTACCGAAATACATCTTTTAATAATATAACAATAAAACTCACCTGTGTTGTCAAAAACAGAAAGCAAAGGCATTTACCAGTATGGAGTGAGCATGCATCAAAGATGTGTTAGTAAGAGTACCAGTTTAAAGAAACAAAAACACTAAGCAGAAAAGCCTGAGCGAACAGGTGCCCTGGACATGCATCGTTCATTCTCTATTGAACAAGACTTGGTATCTAGTAGTCAAAAAGCATGTGCACTGATATCCCTTCTTTGTAAGTTAATGTCTACCCTTCAAGAGAACTCTAAATATCCTAAAATAGTAACTTGAAGTAAAGCTATCCGAGAAAAGCAGGTAATTTTTCTGCAGCCTGTTAGAAGATATTTTAGGCTCTCAGTTCTCGCCTGAGGAGAAAAAGTCAGATGTATTCTCTTTTTTTGTTTCATTTCATGAAACTTTGCTCAAATTCTTACTTCTTTAAAAAAAAAGTATTCTGGGCCTGGCACAGTAGCCTAGTGTCCAAAGTCCTTGCCTTGTATGCACTGGGATTCCATATGAGTACTGGTTCAGATTCCAGCTGCTTTAATTCCCTTCTAACTCCCTGCTTATGGCCTGGGAAAGCAGTAGAGGATGGCCCAAGGCCTTGGGAACCTGTACCCATGTGGGAGATCTGGAAGAGGCTCCTGGCTCCTGGTTTCAGATTGGCTCAGTTCCAGCAATTGTGGTTGCTTGGGGGGAGTGAACCAGTGGATGGAAGTTCTTTGTTTCCCCTTCTCTCTGTAAAATCTGTCTTTCTAATAAAAATATTTTTAAAGAAGTATTCCAATGTCACACAAAGGGCTTGTAGTCATTATTTTGCCTGTTTGCAAGGTTGTGATTTTTTCCCCTTGTTCATATGAACCTTGCTTGGGGCTAATACAAATCACTCAACTATAAAAAGACATCTTTGATAAGATCAGGGAATTTTAATATGAGCTGGGTATTAAATGATATGATGAAATTAGTGATTATGAATCAAACGTTCCCTAGAAAGCTGGTAATGATTTCAAGACAACTGTGTTTTCCGAAGTGTCTGGACAGAGTTATCATTCTTACACACCAGGGCCATTCAACTTGGGCAATGTGCAAAAGGGTCTGTTTTGTCTTAGCCATTTAGAGTAAACTTATGCATCCTATGTTCTTTATCTGTGTATTTCTTATCTGCCATAAATGTCCTTCTTAGAATTAATCAGTAGTTTTTCATTCTGTAGGCTCTTTTCAGAGATAAAACCACTCCAAAAATAATAAACTCCAACTTGAGGGAAACTCACCCTGGGAACTTAAAAGCTGTTTCCATTGTATTAGGATAAATGAAGAGTTACTACAATGGAACACAGGCATGCTGACTAGAACTTGACCACTTTAGAACACTTCCCGAGACTCAGTAAAAGCCTTAGGGTCCTTGTGGGAGATCACCCTGGATTTCGGCCTGCTTAGCATATGTGGGAGGTCATAGGCACATGGCACACCATGTTCCTGGAGAAATCCCTGGTAATGGTTTCAGCTAACCGAGACCTCAACCTGACCTGTTCACTGGTCATACAGGAGAGAGCGGTGGGCCACACCCCAGTCTCTCTTCTCTATCCTTGGAGGAGCTCTGTCGGGACTTCCTTGATAAGTAACTCTAAGAAGTTCAATGTGACTCACACCTACTTGCCAGCCACATGTGTTGAATGTGACCTGAAGCACAGCTTCTAGCTGTGCGTGCAGAGTATGACCTGTGACTTGGTTGGAGGGTCCAGAGAGATAGACATGCCTTCTAGCCAGTTACAGTGTCATTGTTGGGTGGGAGGACTGTCGGGGAACACCCTTCTGCCTTCCCCATTCTTAGCCTATATCAGTCATGCTCACTTTATAATAAATGGGCATGTTCTGGGCCCGGCACGATAACGTAGTGGTTAAAGTCCTCACTTTGCATGTGCCAGGATCCCATATGGGCGCGATTCTAATCCCAGCGGCCCTGCTTCCCATTCAGCTCCCTGCTTGTGGCCTGGGAAGGCAGTCAAGGACAACCCAAAGCCTTGGGACCTTGTACCTGCGTGGGAGACCTGGAAGAGCTCCTGGTTCCTGGCTTTGGATTGGCTCAGTTCCAGCCGTTGTGCTCACTTGGGGAGTGAACCATCAGACGGAAGATCTTTCTCTCTGTTTCTCCTCCTCTCTGTATATCTGCCTTTCCAATAAAAATAAATATATATTTTAAAATGGGCATGCTCCAACAGACCATCCCCAGTGGTTCTTGTGGGTGAAGAACACTGTTGCCCCACCCCCTTGGTGGTCTTGGGGGCATGCTGGTAGGAAAGACCCTGAGATGCCCCCTGGGCCTTGGGAACTTATATCCTTTCCTGAATAAACCTTACATTAATCTTTATGCAAAGCCTGCTTTATTCCCATCAACAATTGTATGGTTTTTTCTATCCAGTGAAATAGTCACATGTTAGTATGTGAGAAAATCCCAAGCCAGAGACTGATACTATGGCTCAACGGGCTAACCCTCCACCTTTAAGCACTGATATCACATATAGGTGCCAGTTTGTGTCCTGGCTGCTGCACTTTCAATCCACCTCCCTGTTTGTGGCCTGGGAAAGCAGTGGAGTATGGCTCAATTATTTGGCACCCTGTACCTGCATGGGAGTACCTGGCTCCTGGCTTCTAATCAGCTCAACTCTGGCCACAGTGGTCATTTGGGAAGTGAACCAGTGGATGGAAGATATTTCTCTGTCAATCTTCTTTTCAAATACATCTTTTTTTCAAGTACTCTATCCATTAGAAAAGCACTTCACAAGGTAAATGAAATAGATATAGGATCTTTTTGTTTTCAAGATGTATTTATTTGAAAGAAAGAAGGGGAGAAAGAGAGAGAGATCTTTCAAGTCCTGGCTCACTTCCTATATGACTGCAATGGCCCAAGGAGCTGAGCTGTTCTGAAGCCAGGAGCTGATCTTCTGGGTCTCCCATGTGGGCACAGGGGCCCAAGCACTCAGACCATCCTCCACTGCTTTCCTAGGTACATCAGCTGGTTCTGAAGTGAAGGAGCCAAGACACAAACTGGAGCCTGTATGTGTTTCTGGTGGCTGCTTTACTCACTGTACCACAACACAGGGTCTGGATCCTGGAATTCTTAGGCAAACAATGTGTCACAGGACACACTGTGGGTGAGTCACAGCTACCACAGTGGTTAGCTCTTATTAGCTAAGCTGTGGGTAGGAAAGAGAAGAAGTGTTTGTTAACTGTTACACTGTGTGGGGATACTGGGACAGAGAGGTGGGACATACCAAGGTTCTTAACAAGTAAGCAGTGGCAGGCGGGACTTGAATTAGTGCCCAGATGGGATGCTGGCACTGTGGGTGGCAGCTTTACCTACTATGTCACAGCATTGCCTCAGCATTTTCTTTAAAAGATTTACTTTAAAAAGTGGGAAAGGGAACAGAAAACACAGCACAATGAAAGCAAAATGTTGATCATTGTTGAAGCCAATGGTTTATATTTTCTCTGTTTTTGTGCAGGTTTGAAAATTCCCATAATCTTTTTTTAAATGTCATGATAGTATTCCACTTCACATACTGATTAACCATACCATCACTACATAGGGCCTACAATTCTTAGAAATTTTAATATTAAAAGTAGAATGTGGGACTGGCAGAGTGGCACAGCAAGCTAATCCTCTAAGGTGCTGGTATCCCCTATGGGAATCGGTTTGTGTCCCAGCTGCTCCACTTGTGTGACCCAGCTCCCTGCTAAGGGCCTGGGAAAGCAGCAGAGGATGACCCAAGACTGCCTGTACCTACGTGGAACCCCCAGAAGAAGCTCCTGGTTCCTGACCAGCTCAGCGAGGGCCATTTTTGCCATTTAGAGAGCGAATCAGCAGTGGATAGAGATCTCTTTCTGTCTCTCCTTTTTCTCTGTAACTCTTTCAATAAATAAATCTTTTTAAAATAAAAAATAGACTACATCATCATATATCATATACTTTCACTAAATTTTGAACTAAAATATAGAAGTAATAATTCTGGAATACAAACATGTTAAAAGACAATGCAAATAACAGAGACTGACTCAGCTTGTACAATATTTTCTTTTTAAACCTAGCAATGGATGCTATTAGCATTCAAATGGCTTTCTGTCCTTTTAAAGGGGACACTAAACTTGATATTTTTCAGCCTGTAGCCAATTCCTGGAACAAAATCGTAACACAGAAATGATTAGATTATGTCTCTGTTGGAAAATAGAAATAGAAACTTAGAATTCAGCTTAGTTTATGTAACTTTTAACGTTTACTTTAGACACATTCATATATTATAACCCTAACCACCAAAATATTTTTCACATGAAAGATGCAAACAAATTCTCTGTATCTTCACCAATGTGAAATGTCTATTTTGATTGTTTGGGGGCCACTGTTCAAGGACTCTACCATTGTCAAAATCCTGAAATCCTGAACGTTTTCATGCCATAAGCTTATACTATGCGGAAGGGAGAAAAAAATGATCTTTTCTTTACCCATCCCAAACTTCAGGGCTAACATCCTATAACAAAAGGCAGATTAACCATGCAACAGTGAGGAGCCAAGGAAACTGGAAAGATCATTTTCAAGGACAACCATGCAGAATCGGATGGGAGGGCAAATGGGGACAATCTAACAATCACAAACCTGTAGCAGCTTAGAGAGGCCTCTTTGGGCCACTGCTTCTTGGTGTGCCTGCTGGACATTCCCTAACTGCAGGTGCAGGGCAGGGTGCCTGCTACAGGAGGGTCTGCTAGGGAGGGGTGGGGTGTGAGGTGGTAAACCAGAGAGTGACCTTCTTGCCCCAGGGAAGGAGAGCTTTGGGGACCTCCTGCTTCTGTGGCCCACCTCAAAGGAAGCAAGAGAAGGCCAGGGAAAACCATTCTGTCTCTGCTGCCTTTCAGTTTCTAAGGTGCCTTTTTTGGGGTGATATTTTTTCTTAGAATTTTTTTTTTTTTAGATTTCATTATTTTTATTTGAAAGGCAGAGGTACAGAGAGAAGGTGAGAGATAGAAAGATCTTCCATTTGCTGGTTCCCTCCCCACATGGCTGCAATGGCCAGAGCTAAGCCAATCCTAAGCCAGGAGCCAGGAGATTCCTCCAGGTCTTCCATGTGCATATAGGGGCCCAAAATCTTGGGCCATCCTCCACTGCTCTCCCAGGCCACAAGCAGGGAGCTGAATTGGAAGTGCAGCACCAGGACATGAACAGGCACACATATGAGATGCTGGTGCCACAGGTGGAAGTTTAACTTTTGCCACAGTTCTGGCCCCTTGGGGTAAGTTTTGTCTCATAGAACCAACCAGTGAAGGACAGTTTCCCCAATATATGGTGACAATTTTAAACTCAAGGAAGTTTTCCAAGAAGAGTAGATGAAGGATAGAAGCCGGATGAAGAAAGACAGTTCCTAAATATTTGATTTATTGCAATGTATATATAAGCAGTATAAACAAAAGTAAGCAAAAGAAACATAGGAAAAGATGGGCAAAACTAGGAAAAAGAAAGTGACTCAAGCACAAAGTGCTAGAAACAAGCTCATAACGCATGAGTCTGGCTGATGCCCATAGGTCTGGACAGCAGCAAATGCAGTGAAGTCAAGGATTGGTCATACCAGCAAAGCTGCCAGGAGTCGGGGCCTTTCCAGAGCGAATCCTTGCAGAGTGGAGACAGTGAGGTGGGTCTCAGACAACAGTTTGAGCATCAGTGTTCATTGCCCCGGGAGTTGTGTTACCTTTGCTTCTAGATGTCCACTTGGAGGAAAAGGCTCAGACTGCTTGCATTTCAGTGTACAATTATCAGTGTGGCGCTTCAGTCAGCCAGCATGAAGGAGCAGCTTCCTTACTGTCAATCAGCTACTTGGTGGTCTCAGCTTGTGTTACAATGCAAAAAAGCTCAAATAGTTAGGGCTGTGACAGCACAGCCATACTAATCATCATGAAAGTACCAATTCACTTAAATTCATAAGAACCTCAACACAACAAAACATGTCATAGCAATTTCCTGTACCCCCATCATACATAAATTAACTTTTAGAGGGCAGTCATGAATTCTTGCTTAAACCAAAACTGCTCATCAAGGAATATATCTACCAAAAAAATTTTTTTAAGGGGCTGGTGCTGTGGCAAAATAGACCAAGTCTATGCCTATGGCATCAGCGTCCCATATGGGCGTTGGCTGTGTCCCTGCTGCTCTACTTCTGATCCAGCTCCTTGTTTACGGCTTGGAAAAGTAGCAGAGGATGGTCCATGTCCTGAGCTCTTGCACCCATGTGAGAGAGCTGGAAGAAGCTCCTGGCTCTCACTTTGGATTAGCCCAGCTCCAGTTGTGGTAGACATTTGGGGAGTGAAGCAGAGGACGAATGATCTCTCTCTCCTATTCCTCTCTGTAACTCTGCTTTTTAAATAAAAGTTATAAAAATAAAATTTAAAAAGTCTATTTAAAAATGTTTATTTGAAAGTCAGAGTTAGAGACACAGAGGGAGAGACAGATCAGGGGTGGAGAGGGATCTTCCAGCTGCTGTTTCACTCCCTAGATGACTGCAATGGTCAAGGCTGTGCCAGGCCAAATTAGGAGCTGGGGGTTTCATCTGTTTCTCCCCCATGGATGGAAGGGAAGCACTTGGACCATCCTCTGCTGCCTTCCCAGACACACTGCTAGATGGCTGAATCAAAGTGGAACAGCTGGCACTTGAACGGGATTGAACATTCTGCACACATACGGGATGCTGGTGTGGCAAGCAGCAGCTTCACCTGCCTGGATACAGTGCCGGCTCCTAACAACATCCTTAAACAACACCTTAGAAAGTTGTTCCAGGAAGTTCATCTCCCCTGGGTAAACCTGCTACCCTTAGAGTTAACACTTTTTAGAGACACTCCTTCTAATTTAGGACTAAGCTCTTTTGAGAAGCTCTAATGGGAGACCTCTCCCTACTAACAATCTAGTGACAGCCCAAGAACTCTTCCACCTTACTAAATCCGTAGCTGAATTAGCTAAATCCCAAGAAGCTCTTCAACAATTACCTGACAAACTGCCTAGGGTTTTGGGAATTGTTAAATTCAAACCTGAAGACTCCCTGCTAAAAAAAAACTTTCAGTCCCTCTCATGTCCTTCTGAAATCTGGAAAGGCCTGTCACTGTCACCCGGCCACCCTCTCTGCAGATCTAAGGTCACCACGCCTGGATCCATTAGAGCAGAATGTCTAGATCTGCCAAGCTCTGGCAGGCCAGTCTCTGGAAGACAATCCAGGTCTGACCCGAGCAAGGACAAGCCATGAGGTGCCACTGACTGAAGCTGTTGCTTAAGAAGACTCTACCCAGGCCATGTGTTCTCCAGGATGAACCAACCAGAAGCCATCACACCCCAGGCAGTATTCCAGATGAAGCCTCTGAGAAAATCAGCATTCTACCACAGATCCTTAGGTCCATCCTCAAAGGAATGTTTGGATGCTGTTCTGGCTCTGTGCCCTTTGTCAGCACAAGCAGACATTAGAACCCTTTTTATCCCATATTGGGAATAGCAGTCAGGGTCCATTCTTGTGAGGGAGGTGGGCTGTGAGGAGTGAGCCGGGCTAACTGGCAGTTGGGGCAGTTGGACTGTGAGGAGTGAGCTGGGCGAATGGCAGTTGGGTCAGTTAGAATGCGGGGAATCAGAAGGGTTGGTAGGCAGTTAGGTCAGGTCACTGCCCTTAGTTTTACCAGAAGGCTAGCCAGGATGATAATCCTTACTTTTTGATTGGCTGTTTTCTGGTCCTCTCCTGATTGGTTACATCAGGACTGGTTTTTAGAAAGGGGCCAATAGAGAGAGCTACTTTTATAAAGGGCAGGCCTCCATAGGCTTAAAGATCAACTCTGCCCCATAGAGTTCCCCTGGTGATAGATGTGGAGGGAGGTTTCTGGCTTTCAATAAATCTTGCTTTGCTCATTGTCCCTGTCCACGTGGAAATTCTTCCACGTGAGACAAGAACTGAGGCCACCATTTTCCTGCAATGCCAGCAGCCAGGGGGTCAAGTATCCCCATGTGTCAAGCTTAGCCCCTTGGACCTGAGAAGGGTATACAGCGTGTGGAGCAAGAGTGCAAGTCTGGGACTACAACCACGTGTCTCCCCGAGCAGCTGTGCAGCTTTTGCCAGCACACTGAGCACATTCATTCAGCAGACATTTACTGAGTGACAACTACGGCCCAGGAACACAGCTGAAGTTTCAACTCTCAGGTAGCTTATGATGAGGGGGTGGGGCGGGGAACAGAAACATGGCTGGCAAAGAAATAAGCAAATGCTCTGAAATGCCGACGACTGTTAAAGGAAAACCAGGCAGGACGGCCGATTCAGACTGGAGGGTGGGCGTAGGGGTGGTGGTGGATGGGGGAGAGATGCCAGCTGGGGACGTGCGGGGTTGACTACAGGGAGGTGGGGGCAGAGAGGGTCAGTGGGCACAGGGAGGCAGAGGCAGCCAGAGGGAAGTCAGAGGGTCACTGCAGGCCCTTCGGGGGGCTCCAGCGCCCATGTAAATGCGCAGGGAAGGCAGCAGAGAGCTGAAGTGCGGGAGAGGAGGAAAGGAATTAAGTGGGTGAAAAGAACCACAAGGGTTGGTGTGTACCCCGTACCCCCAAAGGGCCTGGAGGTGAAACAAGCCCCTTCTGAGGACCGACCGGCAGAGAACCAATCAGCGGCAGGATAAGTTCAGAATACTTATATATAAAAAAACAACAACTAGCGAGCAGGTTTTAAATCATAAGGAGTGCCAAAGGAGGGAGGCCCATACACCTTCCATCCTCTCCCCAACACACACCAGTGACACCACTGGACAAACAGAAGGTATGAGTATGGGGACCAAGGACGTGAGATGTAAAACATGAATGCGAATTTATACAGGATGCGTCATGGCTTCCACTACTACCTACTAACCGAGCCTCGCCGGGGGACTCACTCCATGCTTCCCCAGCCGCAGCGAGGAGGGGGGAGGCAGGCAGGCAACGTTTAGAGTTCCCCCGACTTCTGCCCGTCCCAGCTAGGTCTGCACCCTCGGGAACAGAGAGCCGGACGACCCGAGGGCCTTGGCCGCCGCCTCCTCCTCCAGCAGTGAGAGGATGGACGAGACCCCCGACCCCTCCACGCGGGTTCGCGGGACGGCGACGGGATCCGGGGCGGCGCGGCTTCCCGGGCTTCCCAGGGGCACCAGGACCTTCCTGGAAAATCTCCCTTTCCCCCAAAGAACCGGGCAGGGGGGCGCTAAGCGATTTCCTCCCCCAAAATTCAGTCAGTGCCGAGGCGCCGACGGACCCTCAGCCCCTCATTTTCCCCCTTCCGTTAGATGGGGGGCAACGCTTGCCATGTATTTGACTTAAAGCGTTTCAAAGCCGCAGAAATGGTAGCTAAGTTTCGTCAACAGGCCCAGAGGAATCTTTGAGAACATCCTGCCTTGTTCTGGAAGCACAGTTAGGCCGTGTTAGTGAAGGGGGTGTGCGTTATGAGCAGGGGCTGGGGAGGGAGGACATATCTAATATGAAGCACCTGGTGACGGTAACTTCGCCTCAAAATGCACTCTGACCCGGCGGCGGTTGGGAGTCCCAGAGACGGGCAGGGGCTTGGGGAGCCGGCACTCCTGCCTCCCAGAGTCCCACCTCGAGGGGCTCGCGAAGCCTCAGAATTTCGCCTCCTAGGACGGTAACGGCCCGGCCTTCCGCTCGCTCCTCGGGCAGCGCCGGCCGCGGCCCCGCCCCGCCGGATTTCAGTTTCCCTTTCACCAGCCCTGCCGCTCCACCCCCTCGCCCCGCAACTGCCTGGGGGATTTGCCCAGTGATCAGTGACGTAGAGGAAATGGGGGTGCCGATTGGAAGGCTGAATTAGGCAGGAACCAATCCCGGGGCCGATGGGGAAAAATCTGGGTGGAGGGCCTGGAAGAGCCGGGAGATTACGGGGCGGGGACGCGGTGTCGCGCTCGGCGGCTCGTGGAGGAGTCGGAGCTCGGACGTGCGGGCTCGGGAGGGAGGCGACCCCCGGCCCCGGATTGGCGACCCGGAGCTCGGGACTGGTGAGTTGGGGTGGGGAGACACCCGGGGAGGACCGCGGCGGAGGCAGGCAGGCTCCCCGGCGCGGCTCCGGGTGCGGGCGGCCGCTGGGCCCCGGGGCAGAGCGGGGCCAAGGCCGCCCCGCCGGCTGGGGAACGGGTCGGGTTCCCCGCGTCCCCGCCGCCAGCCCGACCCCTCCTGCTGGCCTGACCCTCCGTCGGCCTGTCCCCGCCTGGCTCTTCCTGGCTTTTCCGGGGCTCAGCTTAGACTCGGATTTATTCCAGTTCCCAGAGCCAGAAGTAAGCGGGGCCCGGATGATGGGTCTGGTTGCCTGGAGCCCCGTAGGTACACGGCCAATCCGGCTCCGTGGTCAAAGTCAGGTTTTCTTTCCTTTCCTACCTTTTCTGTTTCGTCAGAATAAACCGGTTTAGCCACATAGTCTGAAGAACTGTAGGCTCTCTTGCTAATTTTCCTACTAAACCTTAGAAATAAGTGCATAAATTTTAACTTTGTGGAGCAAATGAGAGGCAAACACTTGCAAATAGCCGGTAGATTCCAGCCTCTGACACCACTGCCCGCTGTGTGTGCTTGAAAAGAGTGGAGAATGACATTCATTCATGCATGCCTGACCCTTCTGTTTCACTGTGGGCTAAAATCATAAACCCTAGCATATTTTTCCCTTAAGTTTTTAAGCAAATTTGCCTTTAAAAACTAGAGGTTTCTTTTTTTTATGGTCTCGAGTTGCAATGAATAAAATAGACTTTAAAAAAAAATTGTGGTCGTGGACTTACAGGAAAATTGAAAAGACCATCTAGAGTTCCCATATAAAATATTCCTAACTTTGCCCCCCAGTAGTGTCTTGCATCAGTGTGGTACATATGTTGCAATTGATGAGCTGGTATTGGCCCATTGTTACTGCCCACAGTCCATAGCATATTTGTCATTTCTTCAGTGTTTTGGTTTTTTTTTTTTCTGTTTCATCAGCCCATCCAGCTTTCCACTCTAAGATTTAGTTCTTGTGTCTGGCTGTGGTGGTTTCTCAGACTTTGTTTTGGTGACCTTGGCAATTTTGAGTCACACGGGTTGAGTGGATTCCACCTCCCTAGTGGATGTTGTCTGGAGCCCACCAGGGTAGAGTGTGGTTTTCACCCCATCAGCATGATTCGCCTGGCTTGTTCACCTGGCTGTCCTCCTCTTACATGCTCCTTACAGAGGAGGAGGTCACTGGGTGCAGCCCACACCGTAGGAGTGGAGGGGAGCACACTCTGATTTCCTTGAATGCAAGTGCCCACAGGTATTATTGGGAACTCCCCTTTACACTTGGAGTTAGTGCTGTACAGCTTTGGTTCCTCAAAAGGCTGCAGATGAATCTACTTGTAGGTTATTTAGAGTTGGCTCCTTGTTCTCACTATACAATATGTATTTTATAGACCTTTTGCTATGGAAACTGAAGGTCATATGGCTTCACCTGAGTTTCCACACAACCTGGTGACACGTGTCAAACAGCCTGGCAGAGCGTCTTGTTAGAAGGGGAAGAAACAGGCCCTGGTGGCCAGGGGTGACTTCTCAGATGGCACCTCCTGTAAGGAGCAATAGGCTGGACTCAGATTGGATCCCACCCGCTTCAGAAGAGAGTTATAATCGAGTAACTTCAGACATCAACTGTCAGGATCAGGACAGAGACAAGACATGGAGGATGACGGAAGTTGATTGTTAGTTTTGAAAAGGAAAGTTTAACTTGGCTAACATCCAGGGCAAATTAGAACTTGCCAGCTTGGTAGAAGTGGAATGCTGACTTTCCTCCTGGAAGTTGTGTGTGTGGAGAAAGGTCCTGGGAGGAATGGGTAGTGTCTATGGCCAGGAGTGTCTGCTGCTGAGACCAAATGTAGGGAGGGATGAAGGAATGTAGTGAACAGGAGAACGGAGAGGGAGCAGGGTTCTGAATCAGAGTCGGTGTAGCAGCAGCCAGCCTTTCTTAAATACCTGAGAGGAGTTTTCTCTGGAAGGAGAAGGGGTATTTCAGCATAGGGTTTGGAGGTCGCAGTCCAGGATTGGGAGACACCCCCTCCCCCAGCCTGGTGTTTGGTAAAGGCTGACCATGGCGAAGCAGGTGGGGAGAAGTGTGGCATGGTGAGGCAGGAAGCAGAGAAGCTAGGCTGAACCTGGCTCTAACAACAGATTCTTGCAAGAACTGCCTTCCAAAGCACTGCCAGCGACCCATGGAGCTCCCACCAACCCGCTGCTCGGAGTCCTACCTTAGAACAAGTCTCCACCCTTCATCTATCATCAGGGTCCCCCATGCTGTGTGCCAGGTACTAGAGATAGAAGGATGAGTGAGGGTGGCCCTGAGGTTCCCACTGTGGTTTGCGTGAGAAGATGGGTAAAAATGCTAATTACGAATCACTGTGGCAGTGCTGACCTAGAAATAGTGTGTGCAGAGCTGCTCCAGGAACTAAGTAGGGGGAGGGGAAGTCATTCAACTTAGAGGTGGGTCTGGTGCTGCAGGGAGCACAGAAATAAGGGGGCCAGTCCTACTGGGGCCGTCAGCAGTGAGCTGGGCTTGAGAGAAGAGCACATGTGGGGGCCCAAGTGGGGAGTGGGGCTGTGAAGAAGGGGGCTGTCCTCTCTGTTCTGTGCATAGAACAGTCACAGCATTAGGTTGAATGAGGCAAGGTTTGGGGGACCACATTATGGAGAGCCTGAATGTCCTGTGTGATTTTTTTACCTTTACTTCAGCTGTGATTTGAAGCACAGCAGGATATCTGGGTTACAATTTTTTTTTTTTTTAAAGATTTATTTGAGAGGCAAAGTTAGAGTGAAAGAAAGATCTTCCATCTGCTGTTTCACTCCCCAAATGGCTACAACTGCTGGGGCTGGACCAGGCCAAAACCAGGAACCTGGATGTCCGACTGGGTCTCCCATGTGGGTGGCAGGGCACAAGTACTTGGGCCATTTTCTGTTACTTTCCCTGGTGTGTTAACAGGGAGCTAGATTGGACGTGGAACATCAGGGACCTGAACTGGCACACACTTGGGATTCTGTTGACACAGGTGGCTGCCTAACCCTTTTTACTACCACTCCAGCCTCTTTGTAAAAATGGTGAGTCTGATAGCACTCTGTAGCAGGTATGCCACATCTCACCAAGTCTTAGATGCCATTGCTTTTGTGCCATATGTTATGTTCCACATAGGAAAAGATTTTTTTTTGCCAGTTCAATTATTATGTCTATTGACCACGTTTTCAGCAGCACCATGTGATGTCACAGGTGTCCCCAATTGAGGTCATAGATCCCTGCCTCTAACTGGGTATGAATAATTACAATCTTTCTTCATCTTGCTATTCCATAGATGTTGAATACATAGGTTCTGTTTGAGACCTTGGAATTGCTAAATTTGGTATACTGGGCCATTTCTGTCTTTTGGCCAAATTGTCAGAAATCACTGTAATGAAACAGCAATTCCTATCCAAAGGTTTCAGCTATGCTTATTCTTCTTTGGCTGGTTTTGGTAGCTGCAATGCCTTTTGTAAAGATTTATTTATTATTTGAAAGAATTACAGAGAGAGAGATATCTTCTGTTTGCTGGTTTACTCACCTAATGGCTATAATGGCTAGGGCTGGACCGAGGCTGAAGCCAGGAGCCTGGGCTCATATGGGTGGCTGGAGCCCAGGCACTTGGCCATCATCTGTTGCTTTCATGGCACATTAGCAGGGAGCTGGATTGAAAGTGGACCTACTGGAACCTGAAGTGGTGCCCATACAAAATGCTACGTTGTATGTCGTGGCTTAACTGGCTGTGTCACAATGCCAGCCCTCTTTTTTATTTAAGATTTATTTTTTATTCATTTGAAAGCTAGATTACAAATTGAGAGAGGAAGAAAGAGATAAAAAATCTTTCACCTGCTGCTTTACTCTATAAGTGGCCGCACAGGTCAGGTCTGGTCCAAGCCGAAGCTAGGTACAAGGAGCCAGGGGCTACATATGCTTCTCAAACATGGATGCAGGGCCCAAGCACCTGGACTATCTTTCACTACTTTTCCTGGTATAAGAAGCTGGATTGGAAGTGGAGCCGCTGGGACTTGAGCTAGCACCCATATGGAATATGGAATATACATGTCACGGGCAGTGGTTTAACTATTGCACAACACCAATCCCTGGTTTGTTTTGTTTTGTTTTTTACATAGAGACACATACAGATGCATGCACACACACAAACAGCAGTGATTTTATGTTGCACATTAAATATGTTGGTCACTTCCCAAATCTTTATTCCAGTTTGTGAATGACCTGGGTATTCTCCCCACTCCTATTTCTTCATGATTCCGAAGCCATAAAGGGCAAAAATCAAGCACTGGGCTGCAGAATGAGGCTGGGCAAAGGTTCACCTAGGCTGTGGGCTTTGGCTAGAACAATAGCCTGGGCGGAGGGAGATTCTCCTTTGTTTTCTCTCGGAATTCCTAGGTGCTGTGGGGAGGGGTCGGAACTGGAGGTCAGCCTCCTCCCTGCTGGTTGTGTTCTACTTGTGGGGGCTGGAGACTCAGGATCCTCCTTTGTCTCAAAACCTCTATCTGGATAAACGGGCTTTTTTTTTTTTCACACAAGCTCTTTGTGTATCCCAGCCCAGTAACCTTCAGTAACCTCTGCTGTGTCAGGCCTTTTTTCTTTGCAGGTGTTAGAAAAGTCCAGAAAGTCCAGAAAGGGTGTGGATTGCTCATGAGACTGCAAAGCTCAAAGATAAGGCTGGTTTTAGGTGCAGATCAGTGTAGGCTTTTGAAAGATGTCATCAGGAGCTGGTTTCTTTCACATCATCTGAGTGGGCTTCCGTCTCAAACAGGACAACCCTCTGGCTTAGCAGAATTGCCCTAAGCAATGCCAAACTAAATCACCTCTCCCTTGCTCCCCTGCCTCGAGCTGTGCCTCACACTTGAATGTTTCAGCAGGGTTTCCTTGTCCCTGACCTTAACAGTCACATTCTGTCTCGTGAAGCGGGTGGGGATCTGGGGACAGGGATGTCATTGACAGGCCTGAGGCTTTGTCTTCTACTTCTCTCCATTGAACTGAAAGAGGGCTCCATCCTCAGGATGTTCTTTCTAGGAAAGAATTGGGTAAAGTTACCAAAGAAAGGAAGAATGGAAGAAGCTGGATGTACCCCCTATTTCTCCAGAGAAAAGTGTTTATACCACTTAGTAGATGGAGAAAAGAGCACAATTATCTTCTGCTGCTATTGCGTCCCTGGGCCTGGATCGTGCTGTCTCATTGTATTTAACATTTTACACACAAATTCTAATTTCCTGATCATCAAATCAGTGACAAATTAAAACTGATAATAGCAGGTGTTGGTAAAGCTATGGAGCAACATACTTACTGAGAGTCTGCTGGTGGGCTGACATGAGTGCAGTCACCAAGAAGGCCATCAAAGGGGACTGCATTAAAGAATGATATTTCCATAGCTGCCCTATAGTGATGGAAATGAGCGGTTTGCAGTCACACAAATGAATTGCGCAAGCATGGTTTTAAGAGCCAAACAACCAAAAGCAGCCCTGCAATATGCTTTCATTCATCTAAGGCTCAAGAGCAGGAAATATAAACTCTATTCTTTATGAATACATACCTAGGTCTAAACCTGAAGGTAGGGGAAGGAGTGATTGTTGCAGTTTTTCCTGCCATAGCCATTTTCTTGGTTATAGCTTTTCTCCCCTGATTTTGTCCTTGCCTTACTGTGGCTAGAATATGAGATGCAAGCTGCTGTTGCTGGTGTTCCCAAGAGAATGAGCAAATCATCTCCCTCCCTAGTAACTCAGCCTCTACCTGGAGGGGACAGACAAGTGGCTGAAATTGCATGTGTGAAGAACCTAGGCGTTTTCTGCCTTTTGTGATTCTGCCTTAATGGCTTGGCTGGGGGCTGTGTGAACCTCAGGCCTGATAGTCTACGTGACACCCGGCAGGACACCTGGCAGGTCACGTAGGCAGACCACTCCTCAGGAAGGAGGTACCTGGTGTTTGATAAGATTCACAGCCCAATAGCTCATCGATTTGTACTTTTTGAAAGTTGCTTGTTTCAAACCCACCAATAGAAGCCTGCTAAGTCATGACTGTATAATTAATAGCCTGAAATGTATAAGAACTGGGGGGCTTGGGCTCTCGCCCCTGCCCTTGGCTTCTGGTTCGCGCTTCTTTTGCCCTCCTTGTGGATCCTTGCAGCCTCGGCTGCGGCTGCCCCTCCCCCGCCCAGCCATGCTGGGCTGGGGGAGGTGGCTGGGTTACCTAGGCTAACCTGAATAAACCACCCCCTTTGCCTCAGCACCGACTTCAGACTTGATGATTATCTGGGGGTTTCAAAAAACCGGCACAACATGTGCTGCTTCCGAGTCACTCTGGGAGCATCCTCCTCCATCAGAACTCTGTGCCTGTGCTGCTTCTGCTGCTTGCTTAGCCAGTTTTTATTGTCTGTTCCATGCCAAGCACTGTGCTGGATGCTGGGGCTAGGACACATACTGTCCTTGCCTCTTGTCCTTGCTTGGTGGGAAAAGCTGGTGTGCTAAACATTATATAAGAAATGAGAATTAGAGAGTGTGGGACTGGTGAGTTCAGTCCACAGAAAGGAGAGCCCTGTAGCCCCGGCCTCAGAGGTCAGGGATGATTGGCTGGCAGCCGAGACCTCAGCCTGGCAGCTGTGGGCTGAGTGGGGAGGGGATGGTGTTATCCCTAGGCACAGCAGGGTCTTCCAAGGACTCGGGTAGGAAAGAGCCTGGCACTTCATTTAAGGTCTTGGGAGGGGTTTTGTTTGGCTTTTGGGGTTGGGATGAGGAAATGAGCTTGGAGACAAGACCTGGGCCGAGATAATCCATGGCTTCCCACAGGAAGGGAAGAGGTTTGAGAAAGCCATTGAGGAGTCCTAACAGTAGTTTTATAGGCACATGGCAGGGCTGATTGAGGGACAAAAGGCAAGAGTGGTGGGAACATTGAGAACAAAAGAGAGAGACGGTTCAGGTAGGCCAAAACCCCTGGAAGGTTTGATGATCCCCACAGCTGGATCTGATTGTAGCCTCTGACAATTACTTGTTTATGCTGCTAGATGTACATTCTGGAAGAGCAAGCACTTTGTCATTTTTGTTCCTTACATTTATGCAGCTGGTGCATAGTGGGCCACCATGGATATCTGTTAACCTCTGAATGAACTGTGAAATGCTTAGTGGCTTCCCAAGCCTGGTGAAAAGAAAGTCAGAAGACTTGGCATGGTAGCTAGGTGGCTAAATCCTCACTTTGCATGCACCGGGATTCCATGTGGGCACCAGTTTGTGTCCCAGCTGGTCTGAGAAAGCAGCAAGGACACCTCAAAGCTTTGGGACCCTGCACCTGTGTGGGGGATCTGAAGGAGGCCCCTGGCTCCTGGCTTTGGATCAGTTCAGCTCTGGCTTTTGCAGCCACCAGGGGAGTGAATCAGTGTACAAAAGATCTTTCTATCTCCTTCTCTCTGTCAATCTGCCTTTCCAATAAAAATAAAAAGTAAATCTTAAAAAAAAAAAGGAGAGAAAGTCAGAGTTCTTAATATGACCTACAGAGCCTTGTATAATCTGTTTTCTGTTAACCCACCCTCCCTCCTACAAATCCCAACAGTGTGTCCCAGCTGCTCAACACATTATACCCAACCGCAACCAATCATCGGTTCCTCAAACTCACCACTGCCCTTTGTCCCTGGGCAGTTGGTTTCACTGCCTGCCAAGGATCACCCTCCGGCTCACTGTCTAGGGGTGAGGGAGATTTCACTTTTCAGGTACCAAAGTGTAGTGTAGTATAGTCGAAGGAGCCCCAGCTGGCTCTACCACTGGCAAGTCGAACCAAGGCTTTGGTTCTTACCTTCCTCATTTTCCTCATCAAGGGAGCTCAGTTAGTGATATGCAGTCATTAGACATTAGACAACCTGAAGAGGTATTGTAAATTACAAAGCCATCAGATATTCTGACTCAATTGTCCCAGGTGTATATTGAAGCCTCTCTGGGTAACTGTTATGTGCAATCCTGTGTTGCCAGCCATGCTGCTTGACAAAGGATTCCTTATATTCTCTGGTGCCGAATGAGTTTGGTTCATCCAGTGAACATTGATATGTACTGGGAGCTCCTGACTTAAAAAAAAAAAAGAAAAACATTTGTTTTCATTTTATTTGAGAGAGAGAGAGAGAGCAAGCTCTTCCATCTGATAATTCACTCTCTAATGCCTGCAACAGCCAAGGCTAGGTTAGGCTGAAATCAGGAGCCTGGAACTCAGTCTGGGTCTCTGACATGGGTGGCAAGGAGCAAAGTGCTTGAGCCTCTCTGGATGAGCACTGTCAGGAAGCTAGGTTGCAAGTGAGGGAACCTAGACTCAAATCTGGCACAGCAAAGTGGGGTGCAAGCATCCCAAGCCTCTTGTCAAACACCTGTGCCAGAACTCTCAGCTTTGTCCCATGGCAGTGCTGTCCTTTGGATCAGGCATAGAGCAAGGACCCCGTAGGCTAACCCTGCCCCTCTGAGCCCCGTGAGGATTTCCACAGTGGGCACCTGCCTGGAACCCAGCTCTGTGATTTGAATGACTGGCACTGTACTTCAAAGCACCACTGATGCTCACCTTGGTGGGCAACAATAGCTTATGTGTGTCCACAGTGGTGTCCTGTCCACAGTCAGCAGCATCTTGTGGGACAAACTCTGGGGCAACCAGGCCTTTGGCATCATCACCAGTGGCCTGGCCACTCCTCTAAAATACACATTCAGATCATTTGCCTCTTGCCTTGTATTCTGTCCTCTCTGGGTTTGTTAGAGAAGTCTCCTTTAAAAAAAAAAAGTGAGGAGAGGCGCTAAATCTGAGGCCTGAGAGTCTTTAATTGGGATTTCTGGTAAGATCTGGAGGCTGGGGCTAAGTGCTTTGGAATGATAGGAAGCAGGGACTCTTGTTCAGAAGTCCTGGCAGGTGCTTGAGGGAAGTGAGGAATCCCTGAATTGGTGGCCTGGAGACTAGAGTACAAACCCAGGTCCTTTTACTGTTTTCTCTGAGCTTCAAGAGCCCATGTTAGGAATTGAGTGTCTTCTGAGTATCTCTTTGTGGCACCTGCACTGCACCCTGCCGCAGTGGAAGGCAGGGAGCAATACCCGGGATGTGGGGTGATAGAGGCCATAGACTGGGGAGGGAGAGTTGTGTACACAAAGAAGCAGCAGTTGGCTGCTACTGTGAAACAAGGGGCCAGAGTTTGGCTCATTTTCCACTGGAACTAGGTCGGGGTGGAGGTGAGGAATGCAAGTGTCAGCTCAAAAGGTGTGGATGTTCGTAGCAGTGCTCTCCACAGCTAGTTTCTGCAGCTCCCGGTGAGTCTCCAAGCATCCTGAAAGGCCCTGCTGGAAAGTGCACAGCACCGTCTCTGCCAGTGTGTTGACATTTGCACCTGCGGTATTTATGAGGTCTGGATACTTGCCAGGGAAAGGAAGGTTCCAGGAAGGGGATCTGAGAAAAAGTCTGGCGCCTGTCCAGTTCCGCCTGTGAGGATGCTGCCAGGATGCTGCAGGGTTGGTCTTGTAGAGTCACAGCTAGCTTCTGGCTCATTGGAAGGACACAGGGTCCCCTCAGCCCCAGCCCTGGAGCAAGTGGCGTGTGACTTGTGGCACGAGGTCATTCCTGAAGTGGTTCTTTGAGTTCAGAGCTCTTGTTTGGGTAAAGGGAATAGGAATGTATGCCATTGACTCTGAGATTTTTTTTCCGGCTCTGACTTTCTATAGTTTTTTGTGGCTCAAGAACTAGGAATGGAGAGAAGAGTAATTTTACCCCTTACTGTTGAAACCTGAGATAATCAGAATGTGCTGCTGGCATAAATGAGAAAGGGCAAATAAGAGGTGTGTGCTCGGTGGGGAAGAAGCTTTGGAGAGGGTGAAATTTTTGGAGAGGGTGAATTGGGTCCAAGATGGGGTGCAGGGAACAGGGGCAGTTGTCATGGTTTGTCCTTGTTGCTGCCATTCGACTCCTTTTCTTGTAATGTTGAAATCTGGAAATCCTCCTTCTACCTCTGAAAAGAAGTTGTGACTTAGTGAGGGCTGTGGTACTTTGAGTCCATATCAGCAGAATATATGCCCCTTTTCTGTGGTCAGCACAGCTCAGCTGACAAAGCCCTCCCATGCAGATGACCTCATTTGAGCTTCTAACAAAGGAGTTGGTATTGGGCTCCTTTATGCACTGTGCTTGGGTGACAGAGTATGATGGATTGGGCTGAGGCATTGCCCCCAGGCTTTGCTGCCTGACTTTGTTCTCTTTGGCAAGTTGGTTAACGCTGCAGAGCCTCAGTTTCCTTGGAAGAGTATCCTGAATGTGAAGTATCTTTAGATAGATCGGTGACAAATGTGCTGAGTCCTGAACAGATGCTGTTGTTGCCAGGAATAGAGATTTGGTTCGGTAAGATAGTGCTTGTGATACCCATAGCCCGCATTGGGGTGCCTGGGTTTGGGTCCTGGCTTTGCTTTGGATCATGTTCTGCTAATGTGCACCCTATGAGGCAGCAGACAATGACTCAAGTGATTGGTTCCTGACCCTCACTTGGGAGACCTGGATTGGGTTCCTGGCTCCTGACTCCAGTCTGGCCCAGTTCTGGTTGTTGTACTCATTTGGAGTGTGAACCAGCAGATCAGCAAAATCAGCCTCACTTTAATGATCCCATCTGTTTTCCCATCTCTGCCTTTCAAATAGATACATAACATTTTAGAAAATATTTATTTATTTGCTTATTTATTTTAAGATGTTTATTTTTATTAGGAAGGCAGAGGTAGAGAGAAGGAGAGCCAGAGAGAAAGATCTCCACTGGTTCATTCCCCAAATGGCCACAAAGGCCAGAGCTGGGCCAATCTGGAGCCAGGAGCTGCTTCTGGTCTTCCCTGTGGGTGCAGGGGTCCAAGGACTTGAGCCTTCCTTAACTGCTTTCCAAGGCCATAAATAGAGAGGTGGATAGAAAGTGGAGTGGAGTACCTAGGATACAAACTGGTGCCCATATGGGATGCTGGTGCTAAGAGGCAGATTAGCCCAATGTTCCACTGTGCCAACCCCAGAAAAAAAAATTTTTTTAATGTTCTTGCCAAGTTGCTTACCCAGTGGCTTCAAAGCACCAGCTTGAACTTGGATTTTTCAACCTGTGGATTTACACTTATGTATTCAGCATCCATGTATGTCCTGTAGGAAGGAGGGATCTTCCAATAAACATATTGCAATATGTTCAAGATAGTATGTATAGCTAAGCAATGGGGTAGAACAGAGAAATGGTGCTCTGTTTAGTTAGGAAAGACTCTAAAACAGCAAGTGGGTCTATAAAATTAACATTGTTTCAATTTCTTTGAATCCAGGCATTTTTTTCAGTATTTGAGTATTAATGTCAGTATTTTGGTTACAGACTCTTTTTTAGCATGTGATAGAAAATAATAGCCCCAGGCCTGGTACTGCGATTTAATGGGTTAAACCATTGTCTGCAGTCCACTGAAGGACCCTCTGCTGCTTTCCCAGGGCATAAGCAGAGAGTTGGATGGGAAATGGAACAGCTGGGATACAAACCAATGCCCATGTGAGATGCTGGAACTTGCAGGTGGAGTACTAGCTTTATTGAGCCACTACACCAGCCCCAAAGAAATATTTCAAAAACTAGACTGCATAGTAGAGCATATGAAGAAATTATTTTGTGTAACTGGTGCAGTGACTTCACTGGCTAATCCTCTACGTGCAAGTGCTGGCATACTATATGGGCATGGTTTGAGACTCAGCTGCTTCACTTTCCATCCAGCTCCCTGCTTGTGGCCTGGGAGGGCAGTGGAGGATGGCCCAAAGCTTTGCAACCCTGCACTCACAGGGGAGACCCAGAGCTGGATCAGAAACAGAGCAGCTGAGACATGAACCAGTGTCCATAGGGAATGCTGGTGCAATAAGGCAGAGGATTAGCCAGTTGAGCCATTGCGCTGGCTCCAGTCTTGTTTTTGTTTTTTGTTTTTTAGAGTCCAGCTAAGGTTCACACATTGTGCTTGGTTGTTTCTCTGTTAACGACGTTGACTTTTTAAAGACCTGACCATTTGATTTGTGGAATGTCCCATATTCTGCAGGGTATGTTTCTTCATGCTATAGTTTAAGTCATCTGTCAGCACTTTCTTTTCATGTAACAAATTGGCAAGTGTTCCTTATCCCTCATATTTTCCGTAAACTGGAAATTAGATTTAAAAGCTAATTAGCTTCATTCAGATCAACTGTTTCTGGCAAGAACACTTCACCAGTGACATTGTGTAATTCTAAAGATGCCACACTGGGAAATATATGCCAGGTTGCCCTGACTAGTGATGCTGGCCTTGATGACTTGGTTAAGGGGACCATTAGATGTCATTTTCATCAAAGCATAGAAGGCAGTAATACATTGGATGGTACTTTAGTACCACGAGGAACTGTCTTGTCACCCACACCTTTAACCCAGTGGTGTTAGCATCTACTGATGATGCTTGGGTTATGTAACAACAGTTGCAAAATGGTGATCTTACACCATTATCATTCCTCTGCTTATTAGCTGATGGCCTGCTGTAACCCTCGACAGTTTTGTCTAGAACATCGGCTGTACTTTTAATACAGGTTTAGGAGGCTAACATTCCAGCAGAGCCCAGCTGGCATGAGCCTGGGTGACCACCAGCTCCTGGGGGTGAAAGTGTCATGTTCTTGGGGAAGGGGAACTGTACTGAGCTCTTTATTGTCCTTTTCCATTTCCAGTGAATTGCAAAATAAATGTTCAGCTCCAGAGATAACACAGACTGTCCTCCACAACAACAACAACAACAACAAATGACCTCAGCTTTTAACCTTCCAGGTCATTCAGCAAAGTGGCATGATAAAGCGCTCCACAGCCCGCAGGAATCACCCAGTACCAGACCCTTCTCCCCTCTCCAGACCCTTTGTAGTCTGTTAGAATTGCAAGAGGGTTGGGCCAGACTTATTTCCTCAACAGTAGGATCAGGGAGTTGGACCTGGCAGTTCCTGGCATTTCTACCAGCCTGACCAACATTCTAAGAACCGATCACCTTTGTTTACTAATTAAGTTCCTTGAGCCCTTTATTTGAGTTTTGTACTTTATGCTTTTTGACACTTGAAGTCACACATGCCTGAATGCATTAGTGCTCCCCATTCAAATGTATTATCAGCAGTATAATCTCTTTATTTGTATAGTACTTTCACTTTGTAAAAGCACTTACATTTTCTTTTCATTTTAGTTGAAAGGCAGAGGGACAATCTTCAATGTGCTAGTCTACTCCCCAAGTGCCTACAGCAGTCCAGGCTGGGTCAGACTAAAGCCAGAAGTTTGGAACTCTTCATATCTCTCACTTGGGTGACACTGGACCCAGGTTCTTGAGCCATCTGCTGCCTCCCAAGGTGTCCATGGCGGGAAGCTGGAACTCCAGAGGAGATGCTGGACTCCCAAGCTGCAGTTCTGTTACACCAAATGCCTGCCCCTCTGAAGCACTTTTTAGTGTATCACTGATTAGATTCCTCAGGAGTAGATATTCTTGCTTTTTCTTTGAGTCTTATACACTGGAGGTTTAATTTCCCTCGCATTGATGTCACTGCTGAGCTGCTGTGATGGGCTCTGGCTGCATGGAATCTGTGGTATTGATTTGCCTGTGGTTAGTTGCTGCACACCAGCCTCGCAGTCACCTCTGCTGTGCCTGCCAGCTATCTTCTCAGCCTCCCCTGCATCAACAGCAGAGACTCTGTTTACTTTGACTCTGTGTCAAAGTGACCACTTCCTGTCTTGCCACCACTTTTGGATTCGGCTCTTTTCTCTGTGTGTGATCCAAGCACTCTCTGAATTTGAGACCCGAGGGCTTCTGTGTTGTCAGCTGGCTTCCTGTCTGTGTATTGGCCCTGTGTGTGGTGCTTCCTAACATAATTCCTTCACTTAACCTGCTTAGAAACCCTTGAAGATATGTATCACCTGTGCCATTTCACAGATAGGGCATCTAGGCTTAGAGTGTTTAGATGGCTTGCCTGTTGTCACAGAGTCAGTGACACCTCTGATGAGTACTGGGCTGGACTGCAGAGGACAACAGAAGCAGTGTGCGTTCTGTGCTGAGCTGTCTCACTTCCTGGAAGGGCCATCCCTGCTAGCGCAGTGCTGCATCCATACTCGGGTGCCTTCCCTGCAGTTTCCTTCATGAGCTCAGCTGAGATGAGCACAGGCTGGCTCCAGGAGCTGGATGGAGGGCCACAGCTGAGAGTGAGTGCCATGTGGCCAGGCTGTGCCCTGCTGGCTGGCTGAGTTTTGAAAGAGTGAACCAAGCCTAAACCGCAACACAGCAAGGAAATCCCTCCTTTTAAAGGGAGGCATTGGCACTCAGCACTGACTCTTGATGCTTCCCTGGGCTTCTTGGTCCTTGAAACTTGAGACCTAGAGGAGCGACCAGAGGGGTTTCTTGGCCCCGGGGGAGCTGGTAAATGCATTGCACAGGTGAGGGAGCAGCATGGGCATGGCAGCAGGTACTGTACATTTAGCCGTTTATTATACCAATTTTCCAGTAGGCAGTGACTGGTTTATCCTGCCATGGTGGGTACATTGGAGTAGTTTCCCTTAACAGAGAAGAAAGAGGTTTAGGGGCAGGATGGTTTACAAGCAGGAAAGAATGGTCTGGTGGTAGCCCTGCTTTTCACTCCATGATGCTCCTCTCTGGGCCTCTGTTTCCTCATCTCTTAGACCAGATCAGCAAGGTCCCTCTTGGGCAGACATGGTAGGGGCTTGTGGGAGTGGGCAGTGTCCTCTGACAGTGCTGGGACTGGCAGACCTCTGCTCAGCTTTGCCTTGCTTCTTTGCTGTGCCTGTTCTTATCCCCATGTCTGTTCTCCAAGGGGGAGAAATCTCCGGCAGGACAGAGACCCTTCCGAGCTGAGGGCGCCATGGCTACATCAGCCCCACTGCGGAGCCTGGAAGAGGAAGTGACCTGCTCCATCTGCCTTGATTACCTGCGGGACCCCGTGACCATCGACTGTGGCCACGTCTTCTGTCGCAACTGCACCACTGATGTCCGCCCCAACTCTGGGGGCCGCCCCGTCTGCCCACTCTGCAAAAAGCCCTTTAAGAAGGAGAACATCCGGCCCGTATGGCAGCTGGCGAGTCTGGTGGAGAATATCGAGCGGCTGAAGGTGGACAAGGGCCGGCAGCCAGGAGAGGGAGCCCAGGAGCAGCAGGACACAAGGTTGTGTGAGCGGCACCAGGAGAAGCTGCACTACTACTGTGAGGATGACGGCAAGCTGCTGTGTGTGATGTGCCGTGAGTCCCGGGAGCACCGGCCCCACACGGCTGTCCTCGTGGAGAAGGCCGCCCTGCCCCACAGGGTAAGCCCACACACAGGCAGGGAGCTCTGCACTGCCTGAGGGCTCCTGGCCTGCCCAGGACCTTGCTGAAGGTTTCTCACCATCTGGGGACCCTGCCTGAATCCACTCTCCTGCCCCACTCCAGAGCATCCATCCGCCTGTCTCCATGCTTATCTTTCCACAGGAGAAAATCCTGAACCACCTGAGTACCCTAAGGAGAGACAGAGACAAAATTCAGGGCTTTCAGGCCAAGGGAGAAGCTGACATCCTAGCTGCGTTGGTGAGTGAGGCTGCGAGTGGGAGGGAGTTCCAGGAGCCATGCAGGTGAGGGCTGCAGTGGGTTTCAGCCCTGGCTTGCTCTGTCTAACCTGAGGACCTTAAGCTGGGGGCCTGTGTCTCATCTAACAGGTGAGGGGTTACCCAGATGTTAACCAGGGTTCCTTCCCTCCACCTCCACCCAGTGCTGGTGCCCTGCAGAGGCTAAGGCGGGCTTGACTTATTTTGCCTTTGGCTATGTGCAGGGTAGGGGCTGGACATGTAAGCAAACATGTTTTACTGAGATTGGAGGCAGGCATGGAGCTTAGGTGGGAGGGAACTGGCCACGTGTAGCAATGAGAGGGAAGGGCTAAGGCAGCCCTTGCCAGCTCTGAGGGAACAGGGTGCTGTCCGATGTGGCAAGGAGGGATCCCACCTAGATATTTCCTGTGCAGTGGTGGGGTGTTGCTGAAGGGAGGATTGGTGGGGCTTGGCTGACAAGCAAAGCTTCTGGGAAGAGGCAGCAGGCAGAGTTTTGTCCAGGAGGGAAAGGTGTGAGGAGGCCTATGGGGTTCCTTCAAGGCTCACCTAGAACAAGCAAGGGCTGGGCAGTCAGGCAAAGTCAGGGTTCTGGTGCAGGGACTGAGTGAGCCACACTCACTCACTGCTAGTGTCTTCTGCACTCCAAGCTTTTCCCACCCCGGATGCTGTAGAATGCCCGAGTAGGGGGAGTGACTGGAGAGTCAACCATGGGTGCCAGAGGGGTCTCTGCTTGGAGGCAGAGGTGTCAGTGCATCTCCCTTTCTGCTCTCCTGCTGCAGAAGAAGCTGCAGGACCAGAGGCAGTACATCGTTTCGGCATTTAAGCAGGGCCAGCAGTTTCTGAAGGAGCGGGAACAGCACCTGCTGGACCAGCTGACGAAGCTGGAGCAGGAGCTCCTGGACGGCCGGGAGAAGTACAAGAGCCGGGGCGTTGGGGAGCTCACGCGGCTGGCGCTGGTCATCTCGGAGCTGGAAGGCAAGGCACGGCAGCCTGCAGCAGAGCTCATGCTGGTGAGGAACCCCCACCCAGGGCAGGGACCTGGCAGCCCTGGGGGAATTGCCTCCTCTTAGGCTCATCTGAGACATTAGGTTGATAATACCCTCCCTTTCCCAGCCAAGGTTTGCATGGATATACAGTTGGATGGCTGGCATATGTCACTTCAAAAATATCCATGTTCTACCAAAAATATTTTAAAAATTGGAAAGTACTATGGAAATGAGAAGGAAGGTTGTTAGTAGGGCCCTCTGTGTTTACCACTGCCCTTGTGGAGTTCTGGAAAGGCAGAAAGGTGCCCTGGCAGGAGGAGCGCTGTCCATGGCTTAACCTCCAAAGAACCAAGGGAGGGCAGACAAGGTACCTTGGGAAAGCTTCATGGAGGAGGTGACTTTGGTTCTGAGACAGAGTTGTAGACTGGGGAACTGGTTGTTAAGTTAGAATGCTTCCTCTCCCTGCTTGAGCAGGGCCTAACTCTTAGAAAGGAGGAGGAGACCTTGTTCTTCCACCATCATGGGTCAGGAGAGTGGCTCTCCACTGGTCTCCCCTGCTTGTGTGGTTTCTTGTGAGTGGGTCTGACTTGTGGCAGGGCAAGCCAATAGCCAGCCAGGAGGAGGGAGGAGAGAGGGCAGGGTGAGTTCCCCAGAGCTGATGCCAGCTCACGCTGAAGGAAGAGGTGGCTCTGCCTGCCTCTCGCCCACTGTGGATCCAGACACATTGGAGCAACCAGCAGAGATCTTCGACTCCCCACGCCTGTCCCTGCTGTTGCTGTGGTCCAGGCCCTGGGTGGGTCAGGAATTAGATCAAAGCTTGAGCCCAGGTGTCCTGCTTCCCAGGCTTGGCACCTTCTCATTTCTCATTTGTCTGAAATGTCTCTCTGCCCCCTTGTCCTCCATTGTCATTTATGTCCCTGCGAGACTTTGGGTCCCTTGCTGCCTCTCCCCTGGCCTTTCAGGGATATGTCATTCCTTCCTCACAGCCACAAGTCACGCATGGAGCAGACAGGCACCAGCAAGATTCAATACATGCATGCAATGTGTATTAATCAAATCTGGGTATAATTAGCATTTCATCTCCTCTGACATGAAATCCTTCTTACATGTTGGGAACCTCAGGCTCTGCTAGTTAGTTTGAAATAGAGATTGTTAGTTGGCTGTAGTTGGCCAGTAGGCTATGGAAGTGGCTTGATTTCTGCAAAGCAGAACATCTAGATTGTGGCTATTGATTTCTGTCATATACCATTGCCTGAAACTTTGTCATCTGACCAGACTTGCTCACAGAAACTTGGGAAATGTAGTCTTCCTGAGTGCCCATTGCCCAACTTTAGGTGTATGGGTTCTAGTATTCCAGGGCAGAAGCGGGTGGTAGTATTGTGATACAGCAGGTTTTTCTACTCTCTGTAGCACTGACATGCTATATGGGTGCAGGTTCTAGTCCTGGCTGCTCTACTTCTGATTCAGCTCCCTGCTAATGCACTTGGGAAAACAGTGAAGGATGACCCAAGTGTTTGGACCACTGCACCTGCATGGGAAACCAGGGTGGAGTCCCAGGCTCCTGGCTTTGGCCTGGCTGTTGTGACCGTTTGGAGTGAACCACTAGATTGAAGATCCCTCTTTCTCCTTTCTCTGTAACTTGCTTACCAAATAAATAAATCTTAAAGAGAGAGAGAGAGAGAGAAAGAAGCCAGGGAGAAAGGAGCCCTGGGGAGACTCAGTACGTTGATCACATGGATCAGGTCTTCCTGGAAACCCTCCAGGGATTCCTCATGGTACACAGAACTGGGTTCCATCTCCTCCCAACCCCGGAACAGAACCCTGCCCTTTTGTCATCCCTTCCCACCCCTTTTACTGGCCAGATTTTCTTGTTGCCAGTTTCTCCCCAGCACAAGTGGCCCTATTGTTCCCAGCCTGCAGTTGGTTCTGTCACCGCGATTACTCTGTCTTTGGGTTTTTCCCCCGGGCTCTGTGAGGAAGGGCCTGTGTTTGTCCTGCTCTCTGAGGGGCTTCCTTCTCTCCTCTAGTGTCAGTGTGGGTGAGTGAAGTCTCACTTGATTCACTTTCTGCTGTGCTTTCTCCCCTTATAGGACACCAGAGACTTCCTGAACAGGTGAGAGCTCCCCTTCCACTGTGTGTGTCATTCCTCCGTGTGGGGATCCCTGTGTCTTGTTACTTGACCGTGTCCTTTGGAATTAATGCGGAGTGATCTCGTTCCTTATTCTGTGGTTTGTCCTGCTGGCCTCGGGGAGCAGGAGCACCTGCTTGACTTGCTTGCCATGTCAGCATGTTCTCAGTGATCCCGTCACTTGGGCCCATTATTATGTTCTTGAGGTGGGACAGAAAGGAGACCATGGAAACCTGGTCCAGACCTTAGCTGTGGAGAGGGGTTGTTCTTGAGGCCTGGCTCAGGAAGTGCCTCCTGACTAATGCTTTTGTGTTTCTGATGGGAGCTCTTCCAACCTTTACTGCCCCCTTCACAACTGTCTTAAGGATTGGGAGAAGAGCTTAAAGAAAGGTAAGAGGAACCGAGCGCCATGCTGTTTGGTCTCTTACCTCCCTAGGTATCCACGCAAGAAGTTCTGGATCGGGAAACCCATTGCCAGGGTGGTTAAGAAGAGGACTGGCGAATTCTCAGATAAGCTCCAATCTCTGCAGCGAGGCCTGAGAGAATTCCAAGGTGAGGGCTGGGAAGAACCCTGAATGTGGGGACTTGGGGGCCACTGCGTTCTGGATCCTTTCTGTCATTTCCAGCCTCACTCCTCCAGCGGCCTCCTGGTTGTTGTGTCTGTCGTCTTGGCATCTCAAGGATGGGGCCCTGTTGTGAAATTAATACAGCCCAAGTGAGAAATGTGCCCAGAGCTGTGCTGGGTTGAGGGTCATTGCTCTTCTTTTTCTCCACAGGGAAACTGCTGAGAGACTTGGAGTATAAGACAGGTGAGTGTGTAAAGGTGGTCCCCAGGGCAACCTCACTGTTGTCCTGCAGAGAGCTTCTGTTGCTGCGGCCCTGGTGCAGCCCTTGCTCTTTGGTGATAGGGAGAATTTCCAGCAGCTAGCCTCCTCCTCCTTCCCCTTGCACTTTGCAGGGGAAGGCTTCCGATGGTTCCTGACCCTTTTCACAGACCCTACCCTCAGTCCTTGCCCTGTGGCTGAGTTCATTCTCCTGTGCTGTACCTCATGGCTCCTATACTCAGAGTAAGCAACAGGAACTGCCCAAGGCCAGGGGTGGCTCTACCTCAGCCCCCCTGCTGTGCCACCTCTCACCTACCCCTGCCATGCTTGACATAGCACCAGGGCACTCTTCCTTTAGAGCAGATGGCAGGGTCACATGTCCCGGGGGTGCTGTGAGATTGGTGTCCCAACTCACTGTAATGCTGTCTTTGTCGCCACAGTGAGCGTCACCCTGGATCCGCAGTCGGCCAGTGGGTACCTGCAGTTGTCAGAGGACTGGAAGTGTGTGACCTACAGCAGCCTGTACCAGGGTGCCTACCTGCACCCGCAGCAGTTTGACTGTGAGCCTGGGGTGCTCGGCAGCAAGGGCTTCACTTGGGGCAAGGTTTACTGGGAAGTTGAGGTGGAGAGAGAGGGCTGGTCTGAGGAAGAAGAGGAGGGTGACGAGGAAGAAGAAGGAGAAGAAGAGGAGGAGGAAGAGGAGGCTGGCTATGGGGATGGCTATGACGACTGGGAAACCGATGAGGACGAAGAATCCCTGGGAGAGGAAGAAGAGGAGGAGGAGGATGACGACGAGGAAGTTCTGGAGAGCTGCATGGTGGGAGTGGCCAGAGACTCTGTGAAGAGAAAGGGAGACCTCTCGTTGCGCCCTGAGGACGGGGTGTGGGCGCTGCGCCTCTCCTCCTCCGGCATCTGGGCCAACACAAGTCCCGAGGCTGAGCTGTTCCCCGCACTGCGACCCCGAAGAGTGGGCATTGCCTTGGATTATGAAGGGGGCACCGTGACTTTCACCAATGCTGAGTCACAGGAACTCATCTATACCTTTACTGCCACCTTCACCCGCCGCCTGGTCCCTTTCCTGTGGCTCAAGTGGCCAGGAACACGCCTCCTTCTGAGACCTTGAGTCTTGAGGCCTGCCTGGCCCTGACTGCATCCACAGCTGCTTCACTTCTCTGAGATTCCTGAATTCTTGAATTCGGAGCACCTGGAGCAGGGGAGGGGGCCACTGTGTCTGCACTCCCTCCCCCCACCTGTCTCGGGTCATGGCCTCATGAGGCCTCACTGAGTGGTTCTTCTTCCTCCTCCTGCTGGTTCTCTGTGGGCCCTTCTGGTTCTGGAGTCTGTGAGGACTCTCCCTCCCCACAGACCTTTCTTCTGTTATAGCTTTGCGCTGTCTGCTGACAACAGATCTGAGGCAGCCCCTGCCCAGGATGGTGTCCTCTGCCAGCTGTGTTGGTGAGACCAGTCTGAGAGCACCTCGCTGCTTTAAGTCCCCCTGGGTTCCCCTGCTCAAATCCAGTCAGTGCCCACCTACCCTGGAATTATAAGCTGATCCACCGCTGCCTGGAGGTGAATTTACAGGAATATGCTGGAAGTCAACAGGATCGGCATTTCCAGAGGCTCCCCTGTCCCGGCAGGTCTGCCCCACAAGCTCTGGTCGCTGGCATTGCCTTGTGAGGTCCAGAGCAGAGCCCAGGCTGCTCCAAAACCAGGGCTGAGCCAACGAGGCTTCTGTAGTATGGTTGTGGGGCTCCCTGAAAGGGAGACACGTGCCCACGAGTGGATAGCTGTTACCCATGGCCAAAAATTCCCTCCGCTTGGGTCTTTGTGAGGTGAGATTTTAAAAGAATGCAGGATCGCAGGGACACATGTTCCTGCTGTTGATCAGTGCATCTGAACAAGCCGGATCTGCAGGGTGACCCCCTCTAACCATACTCTGCAGGGACTGGTGAGCTGGCCCCCGGCCTTCCTCAGCATTCAAGCTCCTCTTCCTGGGGAGGGAGAGGAAAGGGATGGGAGCCCACCAGGTCCTCACTAACCATGTGCCCTAGCCAACTCCCAACCTTTGTGCAGGCACTCCTGGTGTCCATAGTTTAACACAGGCCCCCTGTTCTAGCAGAGATGGTGTCCTTGTCTGTCCTTGCCTACTCCAAGTGCTCTGCCAGTCCCCTGCTTATCCAGGTTTTTAATTCCTATGCCCTGCTCTGAGAGACGGCTCCCCTCTTCTGTGGTCCCGTGGCCACTGCGTTGTCGGAGTTGCCCACTTTGTACATATCACATGCTGCCTGAGTTACTTGTACATCTTACTTTTGCCTCTAGTTTTGTAAGCTCCTGGAGGGTGGATACCCCCTCTTAGATTTCTCTTGTATTCACAGCACCTCATGCAGTGCTAGGCACAGAGTAGGTGCTCAATAAAGATTTATTGAACGCGTGATCTGTAGAGAGAGGAATGTGTATACATATGTAAGCACTTTTATCACAAAGCTTCCATTGCTAGCAAAGTCCTGGGTTTCTTTCTTAAACTCTTTGTGCCCTACAAACACACAGTTCCTTCTGGAAGTTGCCATAAGAACCTCCACAGGACAATGAGTGGCACCTGCCCTGGCTCCACATGGCCTTGCCCTCTCATGGTGGTGTCCTGAGCCAAGATCCTTTGTGGAACATGGAACGACTCCTGAAGAAGGGTGATGTCTGACCTGGCACCCCACAATCCTCCCTTGGAAAATAAGCAGAGCCCCATGGAGAAGATTGGGAAGCCACTTGCATGGCTAGGGAAGTGAGGCTCCCTGGAAGGATCTGGATACTTGTGTCGGGCATAACAGATATGATCCTTGACCAAGAAATTATCTCTGTGGATTGGTTCTTGTAAGCAGGGTTTTTAAAAGAATCCAAGGGAACTATCTAGATTCAATTTTGTCTGCACAGGTATTGTTCTTTCTGATTTTCTTAAAGGAAGTCTTATACAAAGCTATCTCCAGGTTTACACTAGTGCCAAGGTGTATTTCCTGTACTCTTTATTTGTGGACTCATTTTAGTTTTTTCTATATTCATACTGCTCAGTTCTTTGCAAACTATACCCACACATCCAGTCAGCTGTTTCTACAATGCTTGTTACAAAACAAAATACTGGGGCCCGGCGCGGTGGCGCAAGTGGTTAAAGGTCCTCGCCACTCCCATATTTCTAGGCAGCCCCGCTTCCCTTCCAGCTCCCTGCCTGTAAAGCAGTCGAGGACGGCCCAAAGCTTTGGGAACCTGCACCCGCGTGGGAGACCCGGTCCTGGCTTTGGATCGGCATAGTATCGGCCGTTGCGCTCACTTAGGGAGTGAATCATCGGACGGAAGATCTTCCTCTCTGTCTCTCCTCTCTGTATATCCGCCTTTCCAATGAAAAAAAATAATAAAAATAAATCTTTAAAAAAAACAAAACAAAATACTGGACAGTTTCCTGGCCCATCCCTCTGCTTTGGGGAACTGGTCCATCCGTTTCAGCAGACTCTTTCACATTTACCTCACCAACCTGAGTTTGAAGCGGTAGTCCCCAGTTTCCTACCATAGAGAGGGGCCGTCTAGCCCTGTTCATTTCATTGTCCACCACACAAGCTCTTCCCACCCCTCTCTCCAGTGTAGTCTCAGCACTGATGAACTAAGTGTTATATGAAGTCGTTAAGTCCAAGTATAAGCTGTTTATTCCTGGGCTGTGTGTATGGTTGTGGTAACTTGTCCATCATGCATATTTTGTCTTCCCTGCACCAATTGCCTCCTCTCCCTTGTTTTTGCCATGTTCCCTACATCTTTGTTACTAGTAACCCACAAACTCTCCGGTTATCAGGAATCTCCGATGTGCAGTGTTGGCTGTGGCAGTGTGGCCACGGGCATCTCTTCTGAAGCCCCGGACCTCGGATCCCGGGCACTTGCTCCATCATCTTTGCGGCTTCCTAGACTTCCCTTCACCGTCATCCTGGGGTCCTGGAGGAATCATGCTTCCTTATCCTATGTCTTCTCTCTTAATTCACATTGCTTTGGTGAAATATCACTTAGTAGCTTCCTGGAAAACTGCATAGAACTAATTTTTTTTTAATCTTGACTGAAATTCACTAGGGTTAAGATTCTTGATTAGAATTAATTCTTCAGAATTCTGAAGGCACTGCTCTACTGCCTTTTGGCTTCTGTTACTGTTGATAATTCATTCCGGTGGGCAATTTATTGCTTCTGATTGGTTTGGGGTTTTATTTTCCCTTATTGGATGCTCTTGGGTCTTTTCTGTGCCCTTACTCTTGGTTTTGTTTGACATTCTTTCCCCCATTTTGCTGATCAATTCAGTGGGGCTTGTTCATTCTAGAAATTCACAAATTTTTGGTTCTTGGAATTTGTAATGATTTTTGGTTCTTGGATTTGTAATCCTTTTTTTAAGGATTTATTTGTTTTTATTGGAAAGCTAGATATACAGAGCAGAGGAGAGACAGAGAGGAAGATTTTTCATCCAATGATTCACTCCCCAAGTGATCGCAACGGCTGGAGCTGAGCCAATCCGAAGTCAGGAGCCAGGAGCTCTTCTGGGTCTCCCACATGGGTGCAGGGTCCCAAGGCTTTGGGCCATCCTCGACTGCTTTCCCAGGCCACAAGCAGGGAGCTGGATGGAAAGTGGGGCTGCTGGGATTAGAACCGGCACCCATATGGGATCCCGGCGCGTGCAAGGTGAGGACTTTAACCACTATGCTATTGTGCTGGGCCCCCAAATTATTTCTTAATGAGTTTTGTCTTGAATATGTTATCTCCAGCCTTCATGTGTCTGAAGTTTACTTCTTGAGTGCCTGTGGTATACTAGGATAATTCCAGGTTAAAGCAGTGATTAGGAGTTGAATCTCTACTCATGGAACTTATGTGCCACTGGAGGCCACAGGCAACAAGTGAAAATAACAATTTGTACGAATTAAAGAATCAAAAGACTGTGACCAAGTGACCTAATAACTTCTGCTCAGGGCTCAGAAAGAAGTGTTGTGAGGAAATAGCATTTAAGTTAAAATTGGAATGGTGAGATTACACTGGCCAGAGGAACAGTGGAGTCCAGAGGTGGAGACAAGCTGAGTGCAGAGAGATGGTGTCTACAGGAGACAGTGGAAGAGTGGAGGTGATGGAGTTGAAGGTGGAGAGCTGGGAAAAGTTGGGTCATGCAAAAGGTCTTCCAAGAGTGGAGGGCAGCTGCTGAAGCAGTGGCCTGTGACTGAACTCAGCAAATGTGAACACTGGTATGTGGTAGCCACGGCCCTGGCGCTTGAAATGCATGTTGCAGTTGCTTTCATTTTAAAAGGGAGTGGCCATAAGGAATAGATATAGTGAATATAAAATATACAAGTACAGTATGCTAAAAAAGGTAATATACACGATTTAATGCTATTTACAATGCTCTGGTTGGAGAGGTGGAGGAGGAAGGACTCGGAGAGTCTCCACCAAAGCTCTTGTGACAAACCTAACGAGATGGTGTCAGTTTTGACTGCAGTGATAGTAGAAGAGTTAGAGGTGAATGAATTTGGAATAAGCGTTAAGGGTAGAGTCACCAGCACTTAGTAGCTAGAATGAAGGGAGTGGATAGAAGTCGAGAAATGGGTTCTTCCCAGATTTTGGCAATGATCAAGGAAATGTAGACGGATGTTAAAGATGATTAGGAAACAGAGAAGTCAGTTCTGCCTTGCTTAGGATCATTTGAGAGACCTGTACATCTGAGTGGAGAAATCAAGATGTAATGAAGCTACTGATGCCAAGTAAAAAGTATATATGGACATCATTTAGAGCCACGGCCCAGAGCGCATGTGAAGATCAAAATTAGGAAGGTGCCCATATGGATCCCTGTGGCATCGCGGCATCTATAGACCAGACAGGAAGAGAGCAGAAGAATCAAACAGCAGCCAGGGAAATAGGAATAAGCCAAATAAAGGGAGATAAAACTCAAGCCCCTTAAAGGAGGGCAAAGTTGGATGTGTCCATTGCTGCTGAGACATCATGGAAGTAAGAAGAGAGAAGCAGCTGGTGAATCTGTCGACATGGTGAGGAGGGGAAAGAGCGAGTACAACTCATTCCAGAAGCTAAGAAGGGTCCTGTTAATTAGGTTTCCCACAGAGTAGGTGCAGGTGGAAGGGCCATGGGCTATTTTGGATAATGCTTGTTTGCCACACCAGGATATTTGGTCCTTCCTACTCTGCCCATGAGGACAAATGTGTTTATGGAATATGTCAACCAGGCTTTCTTGCTCTCTGGCATCTAACTGCATCTAGCCAAGGGGTGGTAATGTGATATAAGCGGGTTGGGGCAGAGGAAGGCCAGTTCATTGCCCTTTCCCTCTGCCATGAGAGGAACTCTCCACCACAAAAACCACAGCTTCTGTTGCACTCACATTCTGTCCCATTTGAGTGTTTCATTATCTTTGAGTTGTAACGCTTAAAAACTTTTTTGTTAAGATTCTTTGGTCCATAAATAGTTTAGAAGTACATTTTTTATCTGTTGAAGTTGTATGGGCGGTCTAAATTATCTGTCATTTTTTATCTTTGTCACATTGTGGTCAAAGAACATTGGCTGCATGACTGACAAGAGGAAATTCACTCAGACACATTGTTTTTCCAAGAAATCCAGCTTCGTTAGCTCCGACTATTATGCTTTTTTGTATGGAGGAGGGGAGATAGTTTTCTATCTCTGCCCAAGCAAGAAATCTTGCAAATATCTGTACTTCCAGTAAACATGTTTATCCAAAGCTTCCCACAGCAATTATTATCAAGAAAAAATCATTTAATGGGAAAGACACTTTAAAAAGTAAAAGTTTACCAGCTTCTACAGAACATAGTGATATTTGTACTTCAGGAGTCTTGGAAGACTTTTTTACAAATAACATTTGCAAAAAAATGGTTTTTGTGATAACAGGGAAAAAGAACAGAAGTGGCTATAGATATGAATTGCCACATGGCTGTACACCCAGAGCTGTAGCGTTCTTGTGGGGCTGTTGGCTGGGTGCTTTATCAAACAAGTAGCAGGAGGAAGCAGCCTCTGCTTCGTTTTGAAAGTCCCTCCACCAGCAGTTGGTATTCAGCACCACTAGCATTCCCAGGACTAAGTTCTAGATTTCTACGGGCTAGTGGTGGGGAAAAGAATAGGCCAGAAGCTTAACACTTACTCATTGGAGAAGATGGAAGAAATTTTAAAACAGAATATGTAACATTTTGCTTCGACAACAACACTGGTTGTTTGGCTTCTATGTCTAGGTCTTTGTTGTTCTGACATTTCTGAATGCCTGGAGAGATTATATTTTCCTGGTCAAGTTCAAGGATCTATATATGTCTTGTAAGGCATCAGAGATGACTTATTTTGTTATTTAAATGTGCTACATCTTTATTAGAATGATTTCATTTATGGTTCAAATATTTAATGCTCTTAGTAATTTTTTCCATATTAATGATTAGAGTGAGAAATGTTTCCAAGACTACTACTGTGAGTAAACACTCACACTGCTGAATTCTCTTTGTAACTGTCAGTGAAGGCATTAGAGCTTTAGATTTTTCTAATTTTCAGACACTTTGTTCCTTGAACCAGAAATGAACATCCTTCTTTCTCTGACATAACCCCTTTCATTAATTAAAGTATATTTTCCCCAATCTTAATGTAGTTGTGTTAGCTTTCTTTTGGTTCTCGTTGCCAGGTATGTCATGTTTAATCTCTCAGTATCACTGCTTATTAGTTCTTTGGTAACCAATGAGGTGTTTTGTGGATTTTTTTTTTTTTTTTGCCCCCTGTAATCTATGAAACTGTCTTCTGGCAAGTGAGTTTACTGTATTTACATTAATTGTAATTATTGGTGGATCTGTGATTTCTATTTACCATGATTTTTCTATTGCCCCCTCTTCCCTCTGCACTCTCCTCCTCCCCCCCACACACACTTCTTCTACTCACAGGGTTGGTTGAACATTCTTTATTCCATTGCTTCCCTTCTGCTGTCTTGGACATTATACAAGGGTACTTTAAAGTGTATGAGGGGGCTGGTCCCTGACACAGGGAGCCACCTGAGAAGCCAGCGGCCCCTGTTGAGGGCTGGTTTTGTTCCAGGTCTAGAGGCTCTGCCTTCCTTGCAGCTTCCTGTTAATGAACCTGGGAAGCTGGTAGGTGATGACCCAAATGCCTGGGCCTCTGTCACCCACCTGGCTAGGAGACCCAGGTGAAGCTCCAGGCGCCTGGTTTCAGTCTGACCCAGCCTTGATCATTTGGGGTGTGAAGAGGAATGAAGGATCTTTGTCTCTCTCCTGCCACAGTGCCTTACAAAGAAATAAAAAGTTTATGAGTACTTTGGAAAAATGTCCATGAAAGTATAATTTAAAAATAAGCCTATTGGGCCCGGCGCGGTGGCGCAAGTGGTTAAAGGTCCTCACCTTGCACGCCCGGGATCCCATATGGACGCCGGTTCTAATCCCAGCAGCCCTGCTTCCCTTCCAGCTCCCTGCCTGTGGCCTGGGAAAGCAGTCAAGGACTGCCCAAAGCTTTGGGAACCTGCACCCTCGTGGGAGACCCGGAAGAGGCTCCTGGCTTCGGATCGGCATAGTATCGGCCCGTTGCGCTCACTTGGGGAGTGAATCATGGGACGGAAGATCTTCCTCTCTGTCTCTCCTCTCTGTATATCTGCCTTTCCAATGAAAAAATAATAAAAATAAATCTTTAAAAAAAAATAAAATTAAGCCTATTTGGGTACCAAAATTTTTTTATATCCTTGCACAGATTTTTCATAATGTGCATTTCCATGAATTTTTTGAAAGTCCTTTTCATTCTCTGTTTATCCATGCAGTGTTATGTACATAATTTAACAAAACGTGAAGCTTGGCATTGTTCCCTCCTTCCAAACAGTACAAGCCCCTGGAATGCTTTGAGACACCTCTTCATCTGATGTCCATCTTTGTGTTGTCATCTTCAGATGCTAAGAAAAGCTCATTCCTCTTACGTGTGTGCAGGAGCTCCAGGGTACACACAGCCATGAAAGTTTGAGTCACAGGGTGGTGTATTTTGCTTTACCAGGTAGTGTCAAACTGGTTTTTTTTTTTCAAACTGTTTTTGAAAGTGATTGTGCCAGCTCATGCTTGTGCCACCGCTTATGGGATGTGACCTTTCTCATTGTTCCTCATTTTTTGGTAATGTCTGTCGTATAAACTTCTGCTAATCTAGTTGGTATGTAATTAAATCTTTTTTTTTTTTTGAAGATTTATTTATTTATTGTGGAAGGCAGAGTGACAGAGACATGGAGAGACACAGACTTTCATTTGCTGGTTCACTCCCAAATGTCCATAATAGTTGGAACTGGTTCAGGGAAAAGTTAGGAGCTGTGGTTGAGTCTGTCATGTGGTGGCAAGAACTCCTGTCTTTGTCCTCGCGTCTGCTGCCTCCCAGGCCCATTAGCAGGAAGCTAGATCAGAAGTGGAGGTGGGACTTCATTACAGGCACTCAGGTATTGGATGCAGTGTCTGAGCAGCGGCTTAAATCTGCCACAGTGCCCATATCTCACTGTGGTTTAGGACCGACGTGAAGGGTTAATTGGCTAATCCCTCATCTTACAAGCACCAGGATCCCAGCTGTGTCCCGGCTGCTCCAGTTCCCATTTAGCTTCCTGTTTGTGGCTGGGAAAGCAGTAGAGGATGGTCCAAAGCCTTGGGACTCTGCACCTGTGTGGGAGACCCAAAGGAGGCCCCTGGCTCCTGGCTTTGGATCAGCTCAGCTCTGGCTATTGCAGTCACTTACAAAGTGAACCTGAGGATGGAAGATCTTTGTCACTCCTCCTCTCTGTAAATTTGCTCTTTCTTTCCAGCAACAATAAGTAAATCTTTAAAAACAAATAGAAAAGTTGCAGTGCAAAGTTTAAATGATTTAGCTAAGTTTTATAAAGTTTTATACTTTCATCAGTTTTTGATCATGAACCTATTTTAAAGTAGTCATGATCATGCCTTATATTAATACACTGTTTGTTGGTCTCTTTTATTTTTTGTAGATTTATTTATTTTACCTGAAAGTCAGAATTATAGAGAAGAGAGGGAAATACAAAAAGAGAATTCTTCCATCCTCTGGTTCACTCTCCAAATGGCCAGAAAACTGGATCTCAATCAGTCTGCAGCAGAGAGCCACGAGCTTCTTCCAGATCCCCCACATGGGTACAGGAACCCAAGGACTTTTTCCTTCCTCCATTGTCTTCCCAAGCACACAAACAGACAGCAGGATCAGAAGTGGAGCAACCAGGGCATGAAACAGCGTGGACACTGGTGCCACAGCTAGAGGATTAGCTTGCTATGCCACCATCCCAGCCCAAGACTGTTGGTCTCAATAGCTCCTGTTGATCTAGCCCTAATGTTTCTTTCTGTCCACACACACATTTGTCAAAGTCTTTGCTTATCAACACAGCTTCCTGCTCCATCCCCCCGCCTGGCCCCAGCTCCTTCTGGGTTTGAGTCCCCTCTTCCTGAGCAGGGTTGCTGGCAGCTCTCAGTAGAGACCTGTGGTCAGTGGCCTGTCTTACCCTGTGGATTGCATTCCATCCTTTTTCTGCAGCTCTAGTTGTGCTGAGGCTGAATGTTTGGTTTAACTGGTTTCTTTTTCTCAAAGTGAAAGGAGCTGCCCTTTTGCCCTGGTTGAGAAGTCTCTTGTGGTTTTCAGGGCTCCTGGGGAGGAAGTGTCTCCTATCTCGGGCTGTCTGCAGATTGCATCTGGCGGTAGATTGGCCATTATTGCTCTGGCTCAGGACTGTTGTTTCTGAAATCTCTGATGGTTTTGTATTGGCTCTGCAGAAGTCACAGGTAATATTGCTGTCTTAGCTCTTCAAGTTGCTGTCATAGAACAAAACTGGATGACTAGAAGCACTGGCACTTGACTCACAGTTCTGGAAGTAGCTGGAAATCCAAGGTCAAGGAGGCCTATACTTCAGCCTGCTCAGATTACTATACAGTTGTTTTGGGGATTGTATTCCTACAGTGTGTGTTTCCTGGTAGAGAAAGGGGCCTTTTGAGTGTTTTTGATAACTTACTTTAAGCTTCTCTTTAGCAGGGTTTTCTATTGGCATTCCACGCAGTGCTTTTGCTGGCAAACCCAGGTGCAATTTTAGGTATATGTTGGCTGTAGGGGATGGCCTGGTTCCAGCACAGCAAGTGAAACACTGTTCACCCAGTAAGCAGCAGGTTGTTTCTTAGCAGAGCTCCCAGGAAAACTTATCTCAAACCTTAAACCGAACCCAAATATCTCCTCATTAACTAGTAGCCATGCTCTCTGAGCCTGCTGTCCTCACTGGGTCACAGGGTCTGGGCCTTTTGCCAGCCTCAGTGGAGACTCAGCATGTTACTGGTCCTAGCATTTGCACTCCAGGTACTGCAGCTGGGACTCTCACAGCCACTCAGGATTTCAGCAGAAACTCCACATGCTGGGCCTGGCGCGATGGCACAGTGGTTAAGGTCCTTGCCTTGCACACCCGGGATCCCATATGGGCGCCGGTTCTAATCCCAGAAGCACCGCTTCCCATCCAGCTCCCTGCCTGTGGCCTGGGAAAGCAGTCAAGGACTGCCCAAAGCCTTGGGACACTGCACCCTCATGGGAGACCCGGAAGAGGCTCCTGGCTCCGGATCGGCACAGGACCGGCCAGTGCTCTCACTTGGGCAGTGAATCATCGGACGGAAGATCTTCCTCTCTGTCTCTCCTTTCTGTATATCTGCCTTTCCAATAAAAATAAAATAAATCTTAAAAAAAAAAACAAAACTCCACATGCTGACATGCTCAATTAAGCCAAAAAACAAATTTTTTTTGATCAGCCCTTAACTCACAGTGCCAGGGCAAAAACACATTATTGCTGATGTATTATTTTTTTCTCTTATGTTTAAGTGTTAGTTTTTGACATATCCATTATAGCTAATGTTATTGTTATTTTAAACATGGGAGTTGACTTCCAAAATACAGGAAATTCAGGATGAGTTGTGTTCAGAAGCTGGACTGGTGCCATGGTGTAGTAAGCTAAGTCTCTGAGACCTGCGGTGCCAGCATCCCATATAAGCATCAGTTGGAGTCCTGATTGCTCTACTTCCAATCCAGCTCTCTACTAATGTGCTGGGGAAAGCAATGGAAAATGGCTCAGGTGCTTGGACCCCTGCATCCATATGGGATACCAAATGAAGTTCATGACTCCTGGTTTTGTATCAGCCCAGCTCTGGCCATGGCAGTCATTTGGGAAGTGACTGGGAGATGGAAGATATCTTAATCTCTCTCTCTTTCTCCCTTCCTCCCCCCCTCCCCTTCTCTCTAACTCTGCTTTTCGAATAGAAATAAATAAATCTAAAGGGGAAAAAACCCCAAACAAAACAAAAACCAAGCAACATTGTGTGATGCAGGTGTATGCTTTCCTGTCAGGGAATAAAGACTTTGAGGAACACGTAGGATCTGATAACCCCTGATGTTAAACAAACGAGATTGCATTTTCTCCCTGGATCTTTCTTATTTCCTGACTTGAATTTTTCATTTTAGTTGTGTTGCCTGTAAAATCAACTACAGTAGACATCTGCCTATAGGCAGAAAGCTGGGTCTCGTCACTCCTTGGAAACTCCACAATTTCTCACTGTCCCGTGGGCTCACATTGTATCCAGAACTCCAGAAGCATTATGTCCTTTATTCCTCATAGCACTGCTGAGGAAACGCTTGTTCCCAGTTCTCAGGCCAGGCAGCTGGAAGCCCAAGGATGCTACTTGAATCTCCCAAGGTCACCCAACCGTGTGGCAGGATTTGAACCAGAAACGTCCTGTCTCTAGAGGCCATGTGCTCTCAACTGAGCAAACAAGGCTGATGCCACTGTCTTCTCAAGAGACCCAGAAGCTGGCCCCCGCCTACTGGAGACACGGTGATACCTCCAGGGCAGAGGCAGCACTCCCTGTCCTTGGGTGGAGCTTTTCAAGGCTGGGACTAGGTCACCAGCTCCCAGAGTTAGAAGGGATCCTTGGTGAAGGTGGGATCTTTTTCCTGACGTCAAATCATTGGCATTGCCAAGGCCAGAAGTGGCCTTCACATCACTGTGGCTGGGCCCCCTGACTTGTTTGCATTCATGGTTAATTCTGTGAAGCTCCTGGGACTGCTGGCTTAGTCTCAGAATTCCGCAACAAAGAGACTTCTGTGAGGGGGTGACGCTGTAGCAATGGCTTTATTGTTGGCCTGAGAATAATTAGTTCTTGTGTATTCGTCCTAATCGGGTGAGGGAGGGAAGGAGTGTACAAATATTTACTGGTGACAGCCCACAGTGCTAAATTTAAGGTGATCCCCATGGCAGTTCTCATTAGTTTAACTTTTGTTCTCCTGTGGGTTTGAATATTTTGCTGTTTTTCTAAACTCCCTACTCTGACCCCCCAGGCAATGAAGCTGTAATTCTTCTTGAACACTGTGGACCCCCAGGACTAGAGATACAGGGGAGTTTGGCCATGACCAAAGGCCAAACCTGAGTCCATGTTCCTTAATTTATGATTTTGTTTTCAAAACCTAGATTGATGGGACTGGCGTTATGTTGCAGCAGGTTAGGCCACTCTCTGCCATGCTAACATCCCATATGAACACCGGTTCATGTCCTGACGATTCTACTTCCATACCAGCTCCCTGCTAATGCACCCAGGAAAGAGACAAACATGGCCTAAGTGCTTGGGGCCCCTGCATGCATGTGGGAGACCTGGATGAAGCTCCTGGCTTCTGGCTTTGGCCTAGTTCAGCCCCTACTATTGTGACCATCTGTGAACTAGCAGACGAAGGACTTCTCACTCTCTACTCTCTATATATACATCTCTGACTTTCAAATAAACAAACTTAAACAAAACAAAAACCTAGATTGAAATCCACTTGTCTTAAGTCGCTTTCCCCTTCCCTTTTCTCCCCATCTCTCTCCTTTCCTTCCCCCACCCTTTGTTTTCCTTTTCTTTCTATTTGTGAGGCAGAGAGAGGTGGGGAGAGGGTTTACCTTTGCTGGTTCACTCCTAAATATCTGCAATGCGAGGTCTGGGCTAGTAGATGCCAGATCTGAAGCAGGTCTCCTACATGAGTGGCAGGGACCCAAATCCTTGAGCCATTACCTGCTTTCTCCCAGGACACAAAATAGCAGGAAGCTGGAATTGGAAGAAGAAATAGGACTCAATAGGAGACAGTCTGATATGGAAGGGGGTGTGTCCCAATCTATATTAATGATGTGGGGCAAACGCTTGTCTCCATCTGTGGTTCTCATGTGAACTCTGTAACCTTGGCTATGTTTGTTGCAGAGTGCTAGGCTGGTCTTGTCCCCAGATTGTAGACTTCAAGCTCGGAGTTCTCCATCACACTTGAGAAGAACAGACCAGAGGGGACAGTCCTGTTCCCATGGCCATAGCTCACACTGGTTTCTTTCTGACCCTGCAGACCAGTTGGATAAGATATGAATCTCCTGTCATGTTTCATGAAAGGAAATTTGTTTTAAATCCATCACTGCCATGACTAAATGTGGACATCAGTTCCTTCTTGAGCACCAAGCACTATGCCAAGCCCATGACTTGCATTAATACATTTAAGCCTTGTGGTAATCCTGTGGACCAGGTCATTTATCTTGTTCTCATATGCAAGCACTAAGATTCAAAGGCACTAACCAGAAGAGCTCAAGTTTGAATTCTGTTGATAACCAACCCTGTAATGGGCACCATTGACCATACTGATTCTCCTAAAAGTCAATATCTCATGAAGGGTCATCCAGACCTACACTGGCCAGGAACTTGCAGCCTAGCACACAACTTAATACAAGTGCATTGGAAGTTTTTCTCAGGAATTTGTACTTGGGTGTGCTGCGGTATCGACCTACACATAGAGGCTTCCTCAAAGGGTTTTCTGGGGTCAAATGGTACTATAGCAACATTCAAGGGCTTTTCAAGAGAGCAAAATCTCAGGCTCTGGCCTGGACTTTTTGAGTCAGAATTTGAATTTTATAATACTCCTAGGTGACTTTTAAACATGAAAGTTTGAGAAGCACAGCCAAGAAGGTCTTGGACATGTTGAAGGCTGTATAGTTATACATCAGTGAGCTATTGAGAAATGACACATCGTCATACAGAGGATATCCTAGAAAGGTAATGAGAGCTTAACTGGAAGACCTGCCAATGGGTGATCTTATCTTAGTTCCTTACACAGCTTCATAAAGGGAAGGTATTAGCTGTTCATCATGGTGTTGCTTATTGTCATTAGCAGACAGAGGCTATCTGAGTGTTTTTTTGCCGAAAGAATATATAACCAATGTCACAGGTGTATGTTCTAGAATCTTGTTTATTTTTAAAAAGATTTGTTTATTTTTGTTGGAAAGGCAGAGTTACAGAGAGCAGAGATAGGTCCTACATCTGCTGGTTCAATCCCCAAATGACCATAATGGCGGGAGCTGGGCTGATGAAACCAAGACCCGGGGGTTTCTTCCATGTCTCCTACATGGTACAGGGGTAGAAGGATGTGAACTATCCTTCATTGCTTTTCCAGACCCCATAAATAGGGAGCTGGAATGGAAGCTTAAACCAACCAGGACTCAAATCCCATATGGGATTCTGGCTTATTACACCATGGCACTGGCCCTCCACTTGGCTTTTTTTGCTTGTTTGTTTCTGTCTGTCACACTCATGTAAAGAAGTTTCAAGCCCTCTGGTTATTTCTATAGCAAGGACTCTATTTGTCTAGCAATTAAGTTGGGGGCAATTATTCATATCACAATGATTTGCATTACCTTCTTGTTCTAAGAGTCACACATGGTACACCTATTCTTTGAGTGCCTTGAACACACCTGATCATCACCTTAGCTTGGGCCATGCAGTAAGCAGTGCTTTAGGGCCCAGCATACTGCATTGCATTAGAGGAAGTCTGGCCTTGGTGTGTGTGTGTGTGTGTGTGTGTGAACACACATTTCTTCAGGGCTTATGTAGCAGGGTGGGAGTGTGAGTGTTCGGAAGGGTGGAGGTGAGGAAGCTATCCACACTCCTGGGATTCAAAGCTCACTTTACAGTGTTAACTCTGAGTCTCTCTCTGCGTCTAAATAATAGGAAGAGGTATTTGAGGGGCAGACAACTTTTTAAAAAATGAAATCTCAGATTTAGTTTTTAAATATAATTTAATTGTTGATGTTTACATAGTTGACAAGGATGTGTGCCCATGAGGAAACACTGATTAGGGTGGGGAGGGTCGAAGCATGGGGACATATGCGAGGGAGGGGAAAGGGCCACACCCAGCTGCCAAACTACATCAGTACCTGGGGATGGGGGATGTCCACTTGATGTCATCTTAGAAACCCCGATGTGGAGAAGAATGTTCTGAGGGTATTACTTGAGCAGTTTTGATAGTTCCAAGATGCTGTTGGCTTCATTGATTTAAGGTTAAGAAATCTTTTCCAAGGTCCATTGACCGATAGAGTCCACCCTACTGCATCCACTCACACAGCTGCCACAGCTGGCCAGGAGAGTTGTCTCACCCGTTCTGCTCTCCATCTTCTGACATGGCACTTGCTGTCCTCTGCAGGCCCAAATGAGCTGGCCATCTTGTTCCCCACACGCACCTGGGCATGCCATCTACTGCATAGGCATCAGCAATAGAGGAGGCCCAGTCCTGAGACATGCATTCCAAGGTCAGACCACAAATCCTATGATTCTCCCTGTGACTAGAATTTGGAGTCCAGTGGTCCAGCTGGGGAGTCCTCCAAGAAACCTCACCTGGGGTGACCCCAGACCTGACTCTTATATGTGCCAGCCAGTACAGGGTCAGTTTCAGCCAGTCACCTGCAATAGCCTAGGCACACACTGGTGTGTTGAGTTGCCTGGACAGTTCTGTCTCCAGCCCCAAGTCCTATACATACCAATGGGTGCTGTGGGAGGGGTGGGTAAATTTTAAGCTGCCAGTTTCCATGCTTTCAACCCATATCAAAGCACCAGTTCAAGTCCTGGCTGTTCTGCCTCAGATCCAGTTTTCTGCTAGTGCATCCAGGAAGCAGCAAGAACAGATGGCTCAAGTGCATGGGTCTCTACCACTTGCATGGGAGATCCAGATGGAGGAGTTCCTGGCTCATAGCTTCAGCCTGACCCAGCACCAGCTGCTATGTGCACTTGGGAAATTGACCCACAGAAGGAAGTTCAGTCTTTTCCTCTTTTTTGCCTTTCTTGCTCCTGGGCCAGGCCCAAGCCAGGAACCCAGGAACTCCATCTAGCTCTTCCATGCAGGTGGCAGGGACACTTGAGCCCTCCTCCACTGCTCCCCAGGCTCATTAGCAGGGAGCTGGATGAGAAGCAGAACAGCTGGGACTCAAAGCAGGGCTGCCATATGAGACATCCACCCCGCCTCCCCCTGCACCACAGCATGGGCCTTAACACACATTTTAAAAAAGGAATATTTGAAAAGTTAGGCCTGAACAACTAATCTTATTCACCAGTGGGGACTAGAGAGTGTCCCTCTGCCATCAAGGCAAGTTCTAACTCACTGTGTTCATGGATGGAATAGGACCCATCTCCCCGACTCCTTGACTTCTCCTCACCCATCTCAGCTTCAGGGTGTTCTCCTAGCCAGATCAGGTGCAGGAAATGCAGGGGTGGAACTGGGTTCTCGGGGCTGGGCCTCGGGGGAGGAGCTGGGTCCCCCTTCTCCAACCCCACCCAGTACTGCCCTCTCTGCCGCCCAATCGCTCCTCTCAGTCTTTCAAGGTTAGGCAGGAACCCTTTTTCCAGACAGAGAAGAAAGGGTAAACTTTGCCAGAGAAAGAGGTTGTGAAGGTGAAGATGGACTTTTGCGTGTCCGCGTGCAGGATGGCCACGCGTCCCGCCTCGTAGTCCAGGACGACACACACGCTGCATGGGATATCCGTCAGTGGGAGGTCGGTGTCTGGGCAGGTGCTGGCCCAGCACTGCTGGTGCGACAGGATCACGGCCCACACGCCCTCCGCGGCGCTCAAACCCATCTCGCCCTTGCGCCTCACCTCCTCGGCGGCCACACCCACGATGCAGCTGCCGCTGTCGCCCAGCTGCACCTCCACCTGCCAGCGGTGGCGCCCGGAGGTGAAGCCCGGGCAGCCCAGCACAGCAGGGAGGCTGTCGAAGCGCACAGGGCTGTCGGGCAGTTTCTGCCTCTGCCGAGTGTACCTCACTGACTTGCCGTTGTCCGATAGCACCAGGTTCTGGCTGGCCGTCTGAGGGTCCAGAATCAGGAGCCCTGCGGGAAAGAGAGCACACGCAGCGGCTGAGCCGGAGGAGGGAGCCTGGCTGTGCAAAGCGGCTGTCGGCGCCTCTCTGAGCCTGGCACAACCTGCCATTCAAGGATTGGCTTCCCAGGATGTGGCGCGTGGGGCCACGTCAGCTTCACCTGGGCGCTTTTAGGTGCACGCAGCCAGAACCCGGTTGCAGCCCAACAGCAGCAGAATGTGTATTTCTCACAAGGTCTTTAGGCCGTGCTTCGGCTCATTAAGCTTTCGAGGCACTGAACTGTAGCCCAACAAGGTGATGCTTGAGGAAGCAACATCCCAGTGGTTGGGTTCCAGGCCCGGCTCCACTTCTAATCCAGCTTCCTGGGAAACAGAAGGTACTGAATCACAGATGCTTGGTTTCCTGCCATCCGTGTGGGAGACAGGGATTCTACTGGTAAAAGATTTTGGGAAGTGAACCAGCCAATGAAAGGGCTCTCTACCTTTCAGATTAGTGAAAAACCAATTAAAAAATAGATATTTTTAAAAGACAAAAGGCCAGAATGTAGGTGTCTAATTGTCCTGCTTGCGGTCTTGGACCAAGTGGCTACATGACACAGTGGCCCCCAGAGCACCCAGCTGTTTACCTGAATCTGTTTCCAGATGATGCGCCAGCCTTTCTGAGGGAAACAGAAATGAAGAAAGATTTGAGACAGGTCTTGGGTGCCAGATGAGGCCAGGGATGGCACTGAGCTGGGCTTTGGCTGTGATGTGAACCGGGGAAACAGGAGACCCTCCCCTTCCGGGAGTCTGCTGCTTTTAGAAGCAGAGGCAGCTCTGGAAAGTGACCCCTGAGCGCAGCGGGATGGGATGGCTAAGGGGAAGCTCGGTGGGGTGGGGTGGCATGGGGTGGGATAGCGGTGACAGGGTCATCTCGGGGACCACGTGGAAGGCAGGGGAAGGTGGAGCAGGGAGGCGGTGGGGGTGGGGGCTTTCCCTTTACCTGAGAATGTGTTCATCATCTCCGGGAGGACGAGGATCTTCCTGTGGAGGTCGCGGGTCTTCCGGATAAGTTCAGAAGAAATGGTCTCCGGACACACAAAAGTCCTTGTCTCACACCTGCAGATGAGTTAGCAACCAGTTCAGTTCCAAAGTCCCAAAATAATGAGTGGGTGATGCAGAGTGAGGCTAAAATCTGATGTGTGCATGACTTTGGTGAATACTTAGACTATCACTTTTTTACCTTTGGTGGAAATATAGAGTTGCTAAAGCCACAGGCATTTCGGTTAAACTCAAGGAGGACTCTGGGTAACCGGATCTGGACAAGGGGAGGTAGACCCTTGAAAATGGCATGTGCGCCTCCCGCTGAGAGGGGCAGAGGTAATTTCTCCTACCGGCCGCTAGAGGGCGGTATTTACCATCTGTTCAACTAATCATTAGTTTGTGGGCTGAGCTTTGTGAGACTTAAAGCGCTAAGGGAAAAGAAGCTACACACTGCAGAGAAAAGGTCCGGTCTTAGCTCTGTCCTCCTAGTCACCGGCTGTGTGGCCATCAGCCCACGGGTCTCAGATCCTTCAGACTAGAAGACCTCCAGTGCTCTTGTGGCTGTTCTTGAAACATATATGCAGGGCCTGGAGTGATAGCCTATTGGCTAAATCTTTGCCTTGCATCTGTCCAGATCCCATATGGGTATCAATTTGTGTCCTGGCAGCCCCACTTCCCATCCAGCTCCATGCTGTTGGCCTAGTAAAGTAGCAAAGGATGGCCCAAAACCTTGGAACCCTGCACTTGCATGGGAGACCCAGAAGAAGCTCCTGACTTCAGATTGGCTCATTTGAGCCATTTGGGGAGTGAACCAGTGGATGGAAGATATTTCTCTTTGTAAATCTTTTCAGTTAAATAAAAAGTAAATCTTTAAAAAAAATGTATGCAGACATGACTCATGCCCACCTTGGCACACCGTCCCCTGCACATGCAGTCACAAGGCATGAGCGTTGACCAGAATTCCCAGCCAACCCTCTATTTTCTCATCTCTGTGCAGACTGCTGCATTTACAGCAGAGAGGAGGGGAAGGGAGCAGAAACCCCCAAGGCTCCCAGCATCTGCCGGCTGTCCTGGAACAGTAGCACTGAGCAGTTCAGGAGCAGCTGAGTGGGGAAGATGAATGAACGTGCTTGGGTCTCTTTAGATCCCATGCCTATGTTTAATTATAGTAAATGTTTTCAGTTCCAATTTGATATTAGTGGGATTCTGGTCAACCCAAGTACTAAAACCTGTGGGTTATACAGATGTTCCTACAATAGCTTAGGAACATGAATATTATTTAGAACCTCAGCTCTTGGCTGGAGGGTTGGGGAGGACTTGTCCTCAATACCAACCAATTCAAATGCGAGCCTTTAGTGAGAGTGAATGGGGTGTGAGTGAGCGAGACTGTGTCAGGCAGGGCATTGCTGCTTCTCTGGGTCACTACATTTGTGGGCAGAGATGTGGGGGATAGCAAGTGACTCAGTATGGGACTAGCAGAGGGGCCCTACCTGCTCTGGCTGACTCTGATATCCTACAAAAGAAAGACAAAAACACACACTTAGTTTCACATGACCTTCCAATCCATACTTCTATCCACCCTGGCTGTCTGAAAATACCAGCTTGAAACGCCCATCCTCTAGATAGATACTTGGACTGAACTGCCCCCCTCAATCCCCACCATGCTTCCTCCCTGCGTGGGCTCAGCGCCTCTGTGTCCAGCCTTATCCTGGACTGGGGTCTGCTTCCTTCCATGGATTAAGCTGGGTGAAAGCAGGGCCCCTGGGGTTGTCAGCCAGCCCTGCTGTGTGACAGGACAGCAACGATGACCACCACAATGGGCACTGTTTTGCTGAGGTTTTTCTCCTGGGTGCTGAGGCCCATGCAGGCATTTTTCTTGGTTGTTTCTTCTAAAATTTGCAACGCTGTTACGAAGGGGTGGGGTGGGAGGCCATGCTTATTTGCTTCTTTGGAGAGGTTAAGAGAGTGCCCAAGTCACATAGACAGAAGAACCAAGAGTTATTCCAAAGCTGCTGGTCCCCAAGCCCTTAGCAGGACCACCAGTCCAGATCTCCGTGATCTCCCTGCATTCGAGAATCGGGGTGAGCACCAGTCCCTCCCCTGAGAAGCCATCTCGGCTTCCCCTTCCAGCCTCTCTCCAGCGTGTTGCAGCCCATGCTGGTGGGGGTGGGGGTTCCATGGGGTGTCTCTCACTTGTAGAAGCTCACTTGCTGGCTGTTGACATTTGTCTTCCAGCTCCTGGACCTGGGCTCCCAGCCGCGTCACCTCCTCCGAGAGCGTGCTGAGGTACTCATCCCTCTCCCTCCAGATGTGCTGCTCCAGCTGCCTGAGTCTGTCCAGCAGGAGGCGCTGCTGCTCCTCCAGCTCCTGCTGCAACCTCTGGAAGGCTGTTTCCACCAGCTGCTTCTTGTTTTCAATCTGAGTCTGCAAGGGATAGAAAGACAGAGATGGCTAGAGAAGAGACTCTGAGGACCAACTGCCATGAGGCTCATTGGAACAGATCTTAAGGCAAGGTTTTGGGGGAATTTGGTGTAGCAGTTAAGATGCCACTTGAGACACCCACATTCCACACTAGAGTGCCTGGCTTGAGTCCCAGCTGCTCTGCTTCTTACCAAGCTTCCTGCTAATGTGTACCCTGGGAGGCAGCAGATAGGCGGTTGTAGTACTCTGCCACCTACATGGGAAACACAATTGATTTCATCACAATTGATTTCATCCCACTGGGGATGAACCAGTAAATAGAAGATGTCCCTATGTTTGTCTCCCTGCCTCTCAAATAAATGGAAAACTTTTTTTTTTTTAATTAAAAAAGGAACAGATACAAAGAGTATGTAATTCCAAGACTCATTCCTTCAAATAACATTGTGGTAGGGACAGGGACTGTGGTAGAGAAGATCCATCTACCGCTTAGGATGCCCGCATTCCATAGTGGGATGTCAGTGTGACCCTGACTCCCACACTTCCTGTCCAGCTTCCTGCTAACTTGCCTGGGAGATAGCAGATGAGGGCCCAGCTACTTGGATTTTCCTGCTACCTGTGTGGGAGACCTGGATGGAACTTTTGGCTCCTGATGTCACCTGGTCCAGCCCCCAGCTGTTGCAGGCATCGGGAGTGAATGGGCCCAGGAAGACCTCTGCCTTTCAAATAAGTAAATCTTAAAAATATTACTCTGGTAGAAGTGGCTAGGCCTCAGGATGAACTCGTCAATGTTGAGGACTGTCTCAGCTAGGGATTCTAGTGGAAATGCCGTATGATGCTCTCACAGCCATGTTGAACTTGCCCCAAGTCCTTCCATATCCATGGGAGCATCTTAACCCTGCTGCACCTTCCCTGGAGCTGGATGCTGACGATGATGGTCATTTCGTGCAGGACAGCTGAGGCAAAAAAGAAGCTGTGACTCCAGCCAACACAGCTTTATTGCACGATATGTGACACTGGACTTGGCCCCTGAGGTCGCCTTCTTTGGGGTTAAGGGATACGGGGATCCCTCCAGCACAAACGCTGCCCCCTTGGCCCAGCTGCCAAGGAGTCTTACCCTGAGGATGCCTTCCCCAGTAACTCTGCAGCACAAAACAGGAGGTGGGAGGGAGCCAGGCACCGCCGCTCTGTGAGCCCACCACCCTCAGTCAGGGCTGGAGTCCAGACACACCCACCATGGGACCCAAGCTTCCTGTCTGGAGGTGGTGGTTTAAGGCATGCAGACAGGGAGGGGCAGGCAGTGCAGTGAGGACGGGAGGCAGGAGACCCAGGGTCCAGTCATGAACTTAAGCTTTGCTGTGTGATCTTAGAAGCATCACTTTTCTGGACCCCCAGGTTTATGCGCAAAGAAGATCCTGAGTTAGAAGGCATAGTGACACCCTCAGATCCCAAATGCCTTCCAGTGGTGGCAGGAAGAGGAATGAGAACAGCTTGCTGGTTCTCTTCAGCCAGGCGAGACACGCTGGATGGCAGCTTTGGCTGAGTCTGTTAAGCAACTCCCTAAAGGAGAAAGTGGCCAGGGGTGTGGCCTTTACCAGTAGCTCTTGGATCTTCTGCTCCTCCCGGCACTTGGTGTCCTCAATCTCATCTCTCTCCATGCTCACCGCGTCCTTCCGGCTCCTGAGACGCTCCTGTCAGGAGAAGTGGCCAACGAAGCAGCGGGATTAACAGCTGGACTCGCAGACATGGTCTGCCACATCCCAGGCTCACTGCTGGGGGTGGAGGAGTTCACTTTGTCCTAAGGAGACCGCTCTATGGGGCAGGAGTCTGTCATGAGTGATTAAAATATCAACAGGTAAGTTCCAGAGTGCAGATGTGCACACAGTGATAGCCCTGCCTGCAGGGATAAAGAATGGATTTCAAAAGCAGAGAATACGGCACCCACCAGTGCACACAAGCGCCAGGCCATGGTAAGCGGTGGGGGCAGCCAGGTAGGAATTCTGGAGAGTCATTTTGACCAGTGCATATGGGAGATAGGGCAGGCAGTGGTCTGGGCCTGGCTGCATCCCCCACTGAGAAGGGTCAGAACTAGGGCTGGTGGCAGCCTGGGAAGGGTGACCTGCTCAGGAGTGGGCCTCCTAGTCACATGAGTGACTTAGACTGACAGGATCTCCATCTCACAGAGAATCCCATGATGTGTGATCTGACCACAGAGCATTTGTTGCAAGGCCGGGCCACCTGTGCTGCTGACTTCAGAAAAAAGATGAAGAACAGTTCCAGATGCACATGAAAGACAAGATTAAGTGGATCCTCTAACCCTACAGAAGGCCTCAAGTACCTCTTCAGAGTGGAAAGAAAAGCAAGTGGTATAACATTTCAGGCCGGGTTCTACAGAATGCACCTAGGCCTGTGACTCTCTGAAAATGATATGAACAACCAACAGGCCTTAGAACTCATACAGAGAAAACAAGGAAGAGCCCCTATGAGGACAGAGGAAACATCCCTTGTACAATGAAGCCAACAATGTCTTAGGGCAATCAAGATGATGTGGGGGGCTCGGCCACTGAAGGGAAAGCCCTGGCCGGTGATGAGGACTCACTAGATGAGGGTCAGAATGGGGGACAGCTGCACAGCAAGCTTAGGGCCTCATGAGGTCGTACCTCCCCTGCTTTACGTGGATCTTATCCATCTACCACTCGGTCCCCAGGACATTTTTCCTTCAACCAAGGCTCCTGAGGCGGCATCAATAGACCATCTCTGTCCCCTAGCACTGATGTAGACTGACAATAAGGGGTGACACATCCTCTTCCCCCTACTCAGCCCTTGCCTTGGACACATTTCTCTGCATTCTTACCTTTCCATCTTTATCAGTGGTCCATACGGGTCTGCAATCTCCATCCCCTCATCTTTGTAATGAGCATTAATACATACATATATATGTATATATATGTACACATAATATCATATAATATTTTAAAAAGAGTGCGACAGTCGAGGAAGTAGCAGGTGCATCTAGCTCAGCCTGGCAGGACCTGTGGTGCCGTGGGAAGGATGGCTGAGAGGTGGAAGGGAGGATCCTCTGCTGAGGGAGGACCTGGCTGGAGGCACGGGGGTTCCTGGGAGCACTGGGGATCCACGGACGGATATAGAGCAGAGGAGTGACAGGACCAGCTTTGCATTTTAGGAGGATATGCTGATGTGGTAGACTATGCAATGATTGGAACTGAGATGGGAAGAATCGGGCTTGGGGAACAAGACAGAGTTCAAGGTTTCTAAGCAAGCCACTTCCAGACCTTGTGGTTGGATGGCAAAATGAAAGCTGAGAAACAGATAGGAACAGAAAATATTCCCTAGAACAGACATGAAATAGGAAATTTTCATGATACTGGCCTGTGGTCACCCTGCCTTTTCTCAGAGACACAGCAGTGGGGGCATGTGTGGCACCGCCATGAAGCTACTTCCTGGAATGCCATCTCCCACACCATGACCATGGCTCCTTCACACCCCATCCAGCTTCCTGCTGACACACACCCTGGGAGGCAGCAGGTGTCAGCTTACGTTCACTGCCCCCCCCAAGGGAACCTGGGTTGAGTGCTTCGCTTCTGGCTTTGAGTGCTTCCCTTCTGGCTATGGCCTGTCTGACTCAGCCCTTAACTGTTTTCGGCATTTGGGGACTGAACCGTGGACTGAAGAGTGATCATTCTCTCTGCCTTTCAAATAAAATGAAAAAAAATTATCATATATAATATATAATTTTGTTTTCCAAAGAAAGGAAGGCAGAACAGTGTCAGTAGGTTGCCTTTCCCTGTTCCTCATTCCCCTCTGGGACTTGGTGGTCAGAGCCTTAGAAAGCCCCTCTCCCATCTGAAACCTGGAAGACCGCATGGACCTGCCCCTGGCCAGCAGGAGACCTTATGCTGCCCGGGCAGCTTCCATGATGAGTTAAGAGGCCCTAGGCCTTTCTGGAGAGGGGATGGAGTTGGGGGACTGGAGTTGACATTCATCCTGAGGCCATGAACTGCTGACACCCAAGTGGAGTCACCGGCATGGGAGGAGGTTTCCAACTAACTAGAAGCCATGTCCTTTGTCCAGATTCCCGCTGAATCCCCCAGGATATTGCCCTCCCGGAAAGAGCCGAAGGCCAAAGCATGCTTCTTACCCGGTAGGGCTGAATGGCCTCTTCAAGGAGGCCAACGGTGTGGGCCTGGTGGGCAGGCCCCTCCCGGCAGAACACGCAGAGGAACTCAGCATCATTCTCGCAGAAGAAGTAGATCTTCTCACCATGTTCTTCACAGCAGGTCTCCCCCAAAGGGCCCAGGGGCACTGGGGTCATGACGTTCTCTGTCTGCTCCTCTTCCTCCTGGCACACCGGGCAAAGCAGGATCCGGCCTGAGGGCTGGGACCCCATCTGGGAGGGTGGGAAGAGGCAGAGGCGGCAGAAGTCGTGCCCGCAGGTGGCTGTCACGGCATCCTCCAGAGGCTGGGCACAGGCAGGACAGGTGGCAGTGCCCTTGTGGACCACCTGCAGGGAGGGGGTGGAGGGCATCACTGGTGCCACGCCCAGGCCGTCCGCCTCAGCTTCTGCCTCGCTGCCTGGCGAGGAGGCCCTTTCCTCGAAATGGAGTCACTGATGAGTGAGTCACGGTGGGACCGGACCCTGCGGTCCAGAGCCAGGACGGCAGGCACGTCGTCGGCCCAGCAGAGCCACCTGCCCCGCCTCTCGGGCTCCCCAGAACCCTCGGCCACCACCACCCGGGTCAGCTGAGCGGGTCCAAACTCCAGGGCACCGGCAGTTACCAAGCGTTTTCCAGCGGCGATGGCCGAGCGAGCCATTCTCCTCTCCTGTCTGCTGCTGGTCTCAGGGTGGGGAACACGGTGCACTGTGAGATGACGGCGAGAAGGGGTTTCCTGGATTCCCTGACCACGGTGGGGTGGAAAGAATCAGGGTGGAGTCGCTTCCTGTCAGTCAGGGCAGGTGGGAGCCATAAACTTCTGGCTCTGAGGTGTGCCTAGGCATCAAAGTCCAGGCTGAGGCGGAGTTGGCTGACTTCCGGTGACTGTGGACTGGTCCCCAGGGGGCTGTGAGCACGGCTCCCACCCCGTCTCTGCCCGCACCTCGCCTGCACCGCCAGCGCTGCCCTTTCCTGTCCCCCTGCTTCCCCATGGGCACCCTGTCCTTACTGGACTTTGTGTAATCCTGGACTTCCATTTTACTTTCGTTTTTCCACTGTAGATGGGAGAGGCAAGAACCCATAACCTCAGCGATTTGCATTGATAACAGTTGGGGAAATTCGATTCAACAAAAGGCAGGGAAGTAGAATCAACCGCAATTACGTAAGGTTTAGAATTTCCTTTTTTTTTTTTTTAACACTTAAATAAGAGACTGATGGAATTATGACTCCTTATGAAGGACTATGCTATTGTAGCAACATGGGGAAAATCTGTCGGGGTGGGAGTTTGGGGAGGAATCCCAGTCTATACAAAATTGTACCACAAAATTCAAAAATTCAAAATAAAAATATAACAAAAAAATTTCTTTTTAAAATTAGATTTCATTTATTTATTCATTTATTTTTAAAGTAAACTTGTCTTTTTAGAAAATGTTTATTTATTTTTATTGGAAAGACAGATATACAGAGAGGAGCAGAGACAGAGAGGAAGGTCTTCCGACTGATGGTTCACTCTTCAAGTGACCGCAATGGCTGGAGCTGCGCCAATCTGAAACCAGGAGCCAGGAACTTCTTTTTGGGTCTCCAGTACTGGTGCAGGGTGCCAAGGCTTTGGACTGTCCTTGTCTGCTTTCCTAGGCTACAAGCAGGGAATTGGATGGGAAGTAGAGCTGCCAGGATTAGAACTGGTGTCTATATGGGATCCTGATGCTTTCAAGGCTATGATTTTAGCTGCTAAGCCACCACACCAGGCTCCCAGTCATTGATCTTGTACCTGCCAATGGGTACTGTGGTCCATCCTGACATTGCTCACACCTAGTCTTGGCACTTGCCAGCTGGTTGCACCTTAGCCTAACCTAGCCCACCCCAGTGTCAGCTCTCACATTCACCAGTACGATGGAAACAGTGGCCCAACAGGGGAATCTCTGAAGTTCTCCTACAAGGCTTGCTCCATTCCTGGGTCTTGCGTGTGCCAGAGGATTATGCAGCCCAGTTTGAAGATGGCAGCAGGTGCTACAACCTGGCTCAGCCCAACCTGCCGATAGTCCAAGATCTTGGTGGTGGGCTCTGGACCCTAACCCAGCTTAGCTAACCCCTCAGCACTAACCCTCATATGAACTGATGGGTGTTGCAATCAAACCAGGCCTGGCTTACACCCCATCTTCGCTCTCACACTCACCAGAAGGAATTGCAGTCCAGCAGTGGGATTCCCCTACCAGGCAGCCCCAAGCAATGGATCTCAGGTGTGCTGGTAGGTGCTGCAACCTAGCCTGACATGGCCACTACTTGCTCCGACACCCCTGGGTGGGTACTTCAGCCTAGCCCAGTCAGGCATGTCACTGAGCCTGAGTTTTTGCAAATACCAGCAGGTGGCAGGCAATGCTATTTAGCTTAGCCCAGGTTTCCCATGTGAGCATGTGCCTTGGCCTGACCCAGACATGCTTTCTGATTTTCCTACTCTAAACTACTCCATCTCAGCTCCCTCACCTACCTGCAAGTGTGGTGGTCTGGTCCATGGAAGACCCCAGAAGTTATTCCTCCCCTGTCAGACATGCCCTCAGCCGCTCCTACTTCAATACATCTTCAGACCCTCTTCCCTAGGCAATCTGCAGCCTCACTGCATGGGTGCTGGGGTGGCATGTCATGCCCTTTGTTCTACACATTTCTGTAAGAGAGTGAGAGCAAGAGCGAGAGCGAGAGCGAGAGCGAGAGAGAGAGAGAGAGAGAGAGAGAGAGAGAGAGATCTTTTGTCTGGTGGTTCATTCCCCAAATGGCACAACAGCTAGAGTTGAGCTGATCTGAAGCCATCCTCCACTGCTCTTGCAGGCCACAAGCAGAGAGATGGCTTGGAAGTGGAGCAGCTGGGATTCAAACTGGCACCCATATGGGATCCTGGTGCTGCAGTTGATTCTAATGAAAACATCTGCTTTGATGACGTTCTCTGTAGAAGGTGTCATTGCTTTCATTTCACAGAGGAAGAAATGCAGGTGGAGAGGCCAGAAGATTTACTGAGGGTTCTGAAAGTATGACAGCTGTGAGGCTGGGGATAGTGAGGGTCTCAGCTCCAAGCCCCATGCTCTTTCCATCCTGCAAGCCAGGACCTTGGCTCTTCCACCACTCACCTGCATCCAAGGCATCCCCTTCTCCCAGCCACTGGCCTAGGTGGCATCCTGAAACTGCTTCCTTTTCACATCCATTACCCTGCTCTCCTGTGGCACTTTCCCTCTCCATGCTACCTTGCACTCCCTGCCTTAGAGTGCTGTCCTGAGCTACAGGGTCCAGCAGCCACATGTGGCCACTGAGCAGTGAAATGCGACTCATGCAGATTGATGCATGCCAGATTCCAGAGCCTTAGTACAAAGAAGAAATGTGAATCATGTCAGCAACTTGTGGCACAGATGATATGTTGAAATGATCATGTTTGGGCAATAACGCATTCAGTAAAAGACATCGTTAAAATTATTTCCACCTCTTAGTTATCTATCTTATGTGGCTGTTGGGAATTAAAAAAATTATTTATCATTTTTTAAAAAATATTTATTTATTTTTATTACAAAGTCGGATATACAGAGAGGAGGAGAGACAGAGAGGAAGATCTTCCGTCTGATGATTCACTCCCCAAGTGGCGGCAATGGCCGATATTGCACCTATCTGAAGCCAGGAGCCAGGAACTTCTTCCAGGTCTCCCACACAGGTGCAGGATCCCAAGGCTTTGGGCCGTCCTTGACTGCTTTCCCAGGCCACAAGCAGGGAGCTGGATGGGAATCGGAGTTGCCGGGATTAGAACTGGCGTGCATATGGGATCCTTATGTGTTCAAGGTGAGCACTTTAGCTGCTAGGCTATGACACAGGGCCCTATTTATCATTTTTAAAAATAATGATTACATGGTTGATCAGGGTGGGAAGGGTCAAGGTTTAGAGAAAATTGGGTGAGGTCATTGCTTCCAAATTTGCTGTTTCTTCTTGTTGTTCACGGGGTTAGGGGAGAAACAAAGGGGAAAGCCATGCATAACTTTCTGCACATCCCAGTATCCAGGGATGAGGAACCGCCACCTCATATCAACCCAGAGTCTCAATGTGTACATATTCCAAGGGTTCTGTCCAGGTGGTTTGGATAGTTCTGAAATGCTGATTTCACTGATCCAAGGATGATGTCACCCTCCCAATGTCCATTGGCTCCATTCACCGAAATTTTTGCTGTCATTGTTTGTTTGGGGTTGTTGTCCAGTTAGTTCTGTTCTGCTATAGCACCAAATGTGCTGCCTTATTCTCCTTTTACAACAGGGCCTGTGTTCACTGCTCCACCTTTTTTATTAAGTATGGCATGTTCTTACAGGCAAGTCCAAGAAGCTGGGCCAGATGTCCCAAGCATCGCTGGATCCCCCACCCCTGGGGTTCACGAACCCAGCACCCACCGAATAGGAGGGCCCTGATGCCTGGGCCAGGAGACCCAAGCCCCACTGGATCCCCCACTCCCGGGCTTCACGAATCCGACACCCACCTAGAATGCTGGCCCTGGGACCTGGGCCAGGAGACCCAAGCCCTCCAGATTCCCCATCCCAGGGATCATGAAACCAACCCCCCACCTAGCAGGAGGTCATCAGGATCTGGGCCAAGCCACCCACACCCCACCAGTTCCTCTGTCCCCCGGGGCTCAGGAACCCATCCCCCATCACATATGTGGGCCCCATGGCCTGAGCTAATTTACCCAAGCCCTGTCAGATCCCCTGTCCCTGGGATTCACATATCTGGCCCCCGCTTGGCCCAGGCTGGCATGACTCGCCTCACCTGAGCTTCTGCAGTCTTATTGTGCCACCTGTCCTAGTCTAGTCTGCCCCTTGTTCCAGCTCCTGTTGGTGGGTGCTGCAGCCTATCCCAGCCTGGCCTGATTGCTGTCCCGGTCCTAATGTGAACTGGCTGGTGTTTTGGCCTGATCTGGCTCCTCCTGCCCTGGTTCTCAGATCTGCCAGTGAGTGTTATGTGCTGGTCCAGACTGGTCTGTCCCCAGACCTGACTCACATGTATGCTGGTGGGTACCATAATCTGACATGGTCTGGGCTGCTCCTTGCCTTGCTTCTTATGCTCTCCTGCAGGGTCTGGATCCTGATGAAGGAGTTTCTCAAGCTCCTCCATCGAGTCTCCTCCCAATGGCAGTTCTTGTGCACACCAGTGGATGGTTGACACAGGTTAATTTGTCTACCTGCTGTCCTGGTGAGAATGTGGCCTTTCTCAGCTGGCCACACCCATTCTGGTTCTTGTTGGTTGTACAGCTTTCACATAGATTAGAGGGAGTCAAGACCTAGTCTGGCCTGTTCTATAGCCAAATTGGCTCTCATGAGTACTAGTGGTGGCTGGAGTTAAGCCCAATCTGATGCTTCACTGTCCCAGTGCACACCTGTGCTGGTGCCGTCTGTAGCTATGTATAGTCTCATCTGCTGCATTCAATCCTATTCTTGTTCTCACCATTGGAAATTCCAGCCCAACTGGGGTGCCCCCTTAGCTCCCCAGCAAGGCCTGACCCCATCTGCAGTTCTAGGAGTATCCAGCAGAAATTGCAGTTCCACAGGGGTGAGCCTACATTGCCCCCACAGATTCTGCTAACAGACCTTCCTCACTCCTCTCTTGTTCTCCCCCGCACCTCACAAACCACTTTGGTGTGGGTCCCTTATATACATACATACATATACATGTCATGTACTTGTTTATAGAAGTCTCTCAGCTGTAATTCCTAACCTGGGCATAAAAACCAAAGGTCATCTCCCACTGCCACCTGTGCAATTCCATCATCCCTCTATAAATCAGGACCCTCTAACCATGAGGGCACACCCCCAGGCAGCATGAGGGGCTTCACCCCGCAGCTTTGGTGCCTGGCTGCCTGGCTACAGGCACCCCTGCATGTCAAAAACCTGGCTTCCAGCATTGGGTTGTCCTGGAAGCCCACTGAGCTTCCTTTCCCCAAGAGAGCCAGTGTGCTCAGCTGTTCATGCATTTCGCTAGGCTGTTGGGAAATTCTGAATCTATATGTGGCTCATACTGTGTTCCTATCAGGTAGTATCGCTTGTGAGATACATAGAAGAGTACACAAAGTTCAGTGGACCAAGGGTTAGTGTTGCAGCACGGAAGGTTAAGCTGCCACTTGAGACATCCTGTATCAGACTGCCTGATTTGAGTCACAGCTCATCTACTCCTAACGCAGCTTCCTGCTAATGCATCTTGGGAGGCAACAGAGGATGACCAAGTGTAGTGTCCATCCCACCCACCTGGGAACGCTGGATGATGTCCCTAGTTCCTGACTTCAGCCTTGCCCAGCCCTGACTGTTGTAGGTATTTGGGAATGGATCAGTGAATGGAAGATTCTCTCTCTCTCACTTTGCTTTTGTTCTGCCTTTCAAGTAACTGAAAATAAGTAAACATTTATCCAAAAGCATACTTTGATTCAAAACATTTTGAATTCCCCATACATATAAGGAATCTTCATAAAGTTCATGAAAAATATATATTGCAGGGACCAGGGCAATAGCTCAATTGGCTAATCTTTCACCTCCAAGAGCCAGCATCACATATGGGCAGCAGTTTGCCTCTTGGTTGCTCCACTTCCCATCTAGCTCCTTGCTTATGGCCTGGGAAAGCAAGCAACCGAGGATGGCCCAGTGCCTTGGGCCCCTGAACTCAAGTGGGAAACCACAAAGAAGCTCCTGGCTCCTGGTTGTGGATTGGCTCAGCTCTGGCTATTGCGACCATTTGGGGAGTGAACCAGTGGAAAGAAGATCTTTCTCTTTCCTCTCTGTGAGTCTGCCTTTTCAATGAAAATAGATATTTAAGAAAAAAATATGTATTACAAAAATGATGTCTGGATTTCAAAATTATGTTGTATTAATATAAACTCATCTTTTAATTCAGATTTCCCACAAAGTCTCCTTATAGATGTGATTGCAAACTTTGGCCCCTACCTTCCTGTTCATGTATTTTTGAAAAACTAAATAACCTGATTGAGCCTCAAGAAGTTGGAATAACACATGCTATAAAGCAGATTGGAGCAATAAATAACTGCAGCTGTGGACACTGCTGTTATTAGAATAGGATGTGTGGTCATTAGAAATACATGTCAACTATTACTGGTTTCTTCTCTTGCACCCAGCCTCTTTCCAAGCCCATAGCAGCCCACCAGCGTAGACTGTGCTGGGTACACCCAGGCACAAGGACCTTATCTGAGCCCCCATATTCTCTTCTTACTGACTGGCAAGCCCTGGGCTGGCTGATACCACAAATCTCCCTGTAGACAGCTGGCCATGTGGCAGGGAGGCTGCAGTACAGTCAGACTCTGTAGCTCAGTCTCTCTCCCACATCTCCTCACCACCTCTTTCCATGGTGGACAGCAGAGATGCTTCTACTTTGCTTCTACTGAGAGAGTTTGTGAATGGACAGAAAGGAATGGCAAACCCAAGTCATGAGCATTGATCCAGAGCGTGGCTGAAGTTGGGTCAGGGATGCTGTGAGCCCCTCCTCATCCCACTCTTCCACCTGGCAGGTGTGTGTCCTTTCCTTTGGGAGAATTGAACAATAGCAGCCTTGGTGGCCTCTCTCTCTCTCTCTCTCTCTCTCTCTGTGTGTGTGTGTGTGTGTGTCTATGTAAGAGAAAGAGAGGATGCAGGTGTCACACTGTCAAGATGTGCTGCATCTGAGCTGTGTGCACCTGTGAGCGTGTGTGTGCTGTGTGTCTCCACAGCTCTCAAGCTCCCCCTCCTTCTTCTAAGCAGAAAGACTGACCTTGAGGAAGCTGCAGGCCCAGCAGCACCACCATGGCCTCTGCCGCCTCTGTCACTACCTTGGCTGATGAGGTCAACTGCCCCATCTGCCAGGGCACCCTGAGGGAGCCGGTCACCATCGACTGCGGCCACAACTTCTGCCGCAGCTGCCTCACTCGCTACTGTGAGACTCTGGGCCTAGAGTCTGAGGACTCCCTCTCCTGCCCGCTCTGCAAAGAACCTTTCCGACCGGGGAGCTTCCGGCCCAACTGGCAGCTGGCCAGTGTGGTAGAAAACATCGAGCGCCTCAAGCTAGTGTCTGCGCAGGGCACGGAGGAGGAGCACGCGTGCCAGGAGCACGGGGAGAAGATCTATTTCTTCTGTGAGGATGACGAGGCACAGCTGTGCGTGGTGTGTCATGCAGCGGCGGAGCACAGGAACCACACTGTGCGCTTTCTGGAGGATGCGGCAGGCCCCTACAGGGTAGGTGAGGGGCCCCGGGGTATCTCTGGGTGGGCCTGGGGTCAGAGTGCATGGAGAAAACTGAACACAGGTGCGAATAATTTGGGCTACACTGAAGGTGAATTCTTATATGGTCACCCAAGCCATAGACCTAGGCATGGAAAAGCACAGGTTTTTGTCTGTCTCTCTGCGTGTGTGTGTGTGTGTGTGTGTGTGTGCATTCAGTTGACTTGTGGCCAGCAGATAATAACAATCCAATAAATACTTATTGAATAAAGAGGGACCACCATGTGTGAGTGTTCAGGCTAGCAGGTGTGACTGAACTTTATATTTGGAGAAGTGATTGTGCAAACTGTTGTGCTTACAAATGTGGACTTTGCTTGAGTGAGAGTCTGAGGATAGATGCATTTGCATGCACAACTAATTTGAATGCTTGGGTTTGTGAATATGCAAATTAGGAGTCTCTCTCTCTCTCTCTCTCTTTCCTTTCAGTAAACACACCATCTCCCGAATCTTTCCTGGGAGGTGCTTTCCATTTCCTTCTTGTCATGTTCACTCTTTCACTGCACAAACAAAACTTCTCTGTCAAGAAAAAAAAAAAGCCCACAACACACATTAGGTAAATAGATAATGAAGTTTTATATGTCACCATATAAGTGAGTGCTGCCTTTAATTGTTTCTGTTTTATTACAAGTGGGTGGCTGTGTTTGGTGGACATCTTAATCAGCATTCGATGGGGAGACTTCTATGTGCATTTTTGAATGTTTCTAGCTCTCTTCCTCAACAAACAATAGTTAAAACAACTTGTTAACTATTTTGGCATAGCCACGTTTCTTTTGTAATTATATACAGATAATTAATTCTTGTTGCTGTGGGGAGTTTACATGTACTCTTTGGAAAATGTCAGGAGCTTGAAATAATTTCAAGCATATGAAATCAGGACACATCTCAGATAGCGTTTGCCAGAAACAAAGGGAGTTAGTGGCTGACCCTATGAGTTGGCTCCAAGGGAGAGCCAAGTCATGGTCCCTGAGGAACACACGATCGCGGGAGTGCCCTGATGCAAATGCTTGGGGCACAAAGCAAGAGGAACAGGGCAGTAAGCTGTCAGGGTGATGAAGACTCGGCACCGTCAGAGCTGAGACAGGTTCCTCCCCTGGGCTCCCTCCACTCCTAGAAGGCAGAGTTGGAAATGCTGATACCCTAAAATAGTTTTCTCCATCTAAGTAGTTTATGCTCCTGCTCCCCAGGAACAAATACAGAAATGTCTGAAGTGTTTAAGAAGAGAGAGAGAAGAAATCCAGGAAGTCCAGTCGAGAGAGAATAAGAGGATCCAAGTCCTGCTGGTAAATCACCATCCCTCCCCCAGACCCCACACTGCCATTCTGCCCCTGGGTGCTTCCTGTCCCCAGTCCTGCCCCTCCCCAGGCTCCAGCCTCCCCTGAAACCCAGGCCAGCTAGGGCAGTTAAAGTGCTCTCTGAATGTGACCTGACTCTGGCACGAACTGCATGACCTCAGGCACTCAGGTTGCTTATCTATAAAACAGAGAGTAAAAGCCACCCCTCCCTCATGGAGTTGATGTAAGGATTACATGAACGTGCAATATAGCTTAGTGCTATGCATCCAAGGTGTGCTTCCAAACAGGCAGGATGGTCCCTCTCAACCTTCCAAGAATCTGCTCTGAGCCTTCCTCCCTTTAGAAGCTTCAGCAACCAGTGCTGAGGCAGTGCAGGGCAGTGCTGCTCCTAGAAATGGGGTGGCAGGTGGCTGGCAGGTGGGACAGACGCCATGCCATAGTTCCAAGTCTGATGTGGGAGTGGGGATTGAGACAATGGGACTGGGGGATTCTGAGTTCATGACCATATCTTGGAGAATGTGCACCTGGGTCAAGAGAGAGGTAGGAGTGAGGTAAAGAAAAGGAAAGGAAGAAAAAAAAAGAAAAAAGGAAAGGAAGAGGAGGAGGGAACCTTTCCTTGGAGTCCTCTACTTCCTCCCCAGACACAGGTGGCCACCAAGAGGCAGCAGGTGGTTTCTGAGTTTGCGTATCTGCGCCAGTTCCTGGAGGAGCAGCAGAGTGTCCTCCTGGCACAGCTGGAGAAGCTGGATGGAGACATCTTGAAGCAGCAGGATGAGTTTGATTTCCTGGTCACCGGGGAGATCTGCCGGTTCAGCGCTCTGATAGAAGAACTGGAGGAGAAGAACGCGAGGCCAGCCAAGGAGCTCCTGAAGGTTAGCCTGGCACTGCCACTCTATGTCCTCTTCAGCTGTGTCTCCTTCCTCCCTCACCTCCCTGACCTAGGTGGGAGGTAAGGTCTGAACACCAGCTCATGCTTCCCCAAGTTCCCTGGTCGCCACGTTCCCTGGTCTTAGTCTCGTCCCACCAAAATCCATTAGGTAGGTAGGATGTTTTATTTCATTATCTCATGGGATCTTTGCAAGGATCCAATGGCAGAATGAAAATATAAAGACTATGTTAAATATGTCTGGTGCCATTTCCAATACATCCAACCCCTTATCACCTGTCACCTTTTGCCAATCTAAAGTTCTCCCTGGTCTATTTCATGGACTCAAACTGGATGAAAGATATTGGGGTCCCAACATAGCATCAGAAAGGCAACATTATTCAGGTGGTGCATTCTGGACTGAATCCCTCAGACGTTGTGCAGGGGTTTACAATTGCCACTGACCAGCAGGTGCAGGTCACTTTACCACCTGAGTCTGTGGAATAAAGGGATCAGGCTGTGAGTTCCAATGCTTGGTTACCTTACTAGTGGGCTCAAGGTGTTTTGTCTTCTCTGATCATGTGAAAAGCCAGGATACACTAAAAACTAAATCTCTGCGCTCTCTCTGTCTTTTAGGATATCAGAAGCACGCTAATAAGGTAAGCAATGTAACTTCGCTATTTTTCTTTACTCTTAAAAATACATATACATGCACCAACACTTAGTGTCTGTCGTACAGACACACAGCACCCTCTTGTTAAGGAGTTGATGTACACATCAACTTCCACATATCCCCGTGTGCTCTTGCACATGGCTGTAGATGCACTCCCTTGAGTAACATTGCCTGTAAGTGGGCAGTGGCATCCATTGGGGGGGAGCTGTGTCTGGTTGCAGGAATAGCACCTTCCTGTGTTTCTTGGAGGAGATGACCAGTTGAGTGTGGAAGCATGAAGAATCTTCCCAGACATAGCCATTTCTGTGCCCTAGATGTGAAACCAGAAAGTGCCGGAAACCAGAGGCTGTGTCCCCTGAGCTGGGACAAAGGATCCGGGACTTCCCCCAGCAGGCTGTCCCACTGCAGAGAGAGATGAAGATGTTTCTGGGTAAGAGGACTGCAGGCCTCCACAGAGCACGGGTGGGCACGATGCAGCCATTCTTCACTGATGAAAGGCTGTGTGACTTGCAGATCCTTAAGAAATCTGTCAGGTGATGTGACAATGACTGGAGATGATTATGGGGAACACGTCTGGGGAAAAAATGCGAGTCATTTGAAAAGTACTTAAATATATCTGATGAGTTGGCATGAAGCAAAAAGAAAGATAATGATTAACAGTGTCTGTCATTTTCAGTAACTGAAAAACCTCCACAGCAACATATGCAGTAATTTTTCAATGATGAACATTGTTTCTGTGTAGCAAGTGAAAGCATTTACCTTTATGTATTTTTAAAAGATTTATTTTTATTGGGAAGGCAGATTTACAGAGAGAAGGAGAGATAGAGAAAGATCTTCATCCACTGACTACGATGGCCAGAGCTGAGCCGATCTAAGGCCATGAACCAGGAGCTTTTCCCAAGCTTCCCACATGGATACAGGGGCCCAAGGACTTGAGCCACTCTCTGCTGGTTTCCCAGGCTTTAAACAGGGAACTGGATGAGAAGTGGAGCAGCAAGGACTCAAACCTGTGCCATATGGAATGTTGGCACTTGAAGCTGGAAGATTAGCCAAATTATGTCAGCCCTGGAAAGCATCTATCAATGTCCTGCAATGGTGGGCTGTTCTCATTTTCCTTCTGTTACTCTGGCTCTCAGCATTGAAATGCTTTGGTTGGGACTGTGACCCCTCCTTTTCCCAGAACAGGGAATGTTGCTAGGAAAGGACCAGACTGTGAAATCAGACTCAAGTATAAACATGACTCTCCATCTGGCCACCCCCTCCACCCTTGTGGTGGCATGATGAATAACACCACCTATATCTAAATGCTCTTCCTGTTGAAGTGTGATGCTGTGGGAGAACTTTCCTATCAGTCTACTTCCTGTAAATACTTCCAGGGACTTGAGAGTGAAAGAAATCATATCTAACCTGGGCAGATGTTTGGTGGTGGCAACACAGTGCTTGGGGCACCTGTAATCCATCTTGGAGTGTCCAGGGTTGAGTCCTTGCTCTACTCTGACATAACCTCCTGGGAGACAGCAGGTGATGACTCAAGTGTTGGCATTCCTGTCTCCCATGTGGGAGACCTGGACTGAATTCCTGGTTCTGACTTCAGCCTGAGCCAACTGTGGCTGTGGCAGGCATTCGGAGAATGAACGAGGGAATAGAAGGCTCTCTCTCTGTGTCTCTGTCTCTGTCTCTCTGTCTCTCCTCTCACTTACCTATTCACCATGCAGATGTTTTTAGATAGTTTACTGTGTGCTGGGCTGTGTGGACACAGAAGGGAGCAAGGAAAACATGGTCTCTGTGCTCAGAGTTTGGCTGTGAGTCTCTAAGTGGGACCCTCATCAGCAGCAGCAACCACCTCCCCAGAAAGACTGGTGGAAATATAAATTTGCAGGCTCATCCCAGAACACCTGGATCTGAAACAGACAAGTGCTCAGGTGGCTCTCCTTCAAGTTCAGGTATAGAGGATTCAGTTTCCATTATGCTGCTGGTCATCTTGTAGGTCTCAGTGTCTTCATCTCCCAGTGGTCTCTGGTTTTATGAAATGGATGAAATCTCATTCTATTTTGTTTCCTCTTTCCAGAAAAACTCCGCTTTGAGTTGGACTATGAACCAGGTAAGCAGTGAGGAGTCTCTGAAAAGGAGAGCTTAGAGTTGACAGGGTTCTGCACTGGGCACTAGAATGGCCAAATATATACAACATGTGCATATACACACCTGTTGTATATATATATACACCGTACAAAGATCTGTGTGTGTGTGTGTGTGTGTGTACAGCTGGCCCTCTGTATCCATGCCTGGGTTCCACATCCATGGGAACGTTCAAGAAAAAGTTGTGTCTGTACTGAACATGTGTAGGTTCCTTCTTGTCATTTATTCACCAAACGATACATTATAGCATTGGTTTCTATAATACTGACATCATATTCTACATTATAGGTAATCTAGCGATGATGTGAAGTATGTGGGAGGATTGTGTGGGGTCTGAGCTCTGAGCTTCCATAGGTCTGGGGAGTCTGGACGTTTGTGTCATGGCATTGGTCAGTCTGTCCGGGGAACTACAAAGAAAAGACAGGTACACTGTGAGTGCACAGTGCAGGTGGAAAGAGTAAATCAGAACAGAAGAGGTGCATCTGGGACGGGTGACTGGATAAAGACAAGTTGGACTGGATTTGCAATCACTTTCTGGGACTGTCAGGAGCCCTGATCCTTTCCAGATGTCTCTTTGTAGATGGCAGTTAGGAGAGCAGTCTGGGAACAGGAAAGGAGCAAACAGGGGAATCAGTGCCACTGCTCCAAGTCTGGGGAATGCGCGGCTGTGGAAGGGCCTCTCTAACCGTGGGTCCATCAGATTTTATGGGGTTCCCTTCTTTACTGACAGGGAAAATCACACTCTGCTGGGGTCTGTGGAAGCCTTGGGTGTTTAAAATGGACTTTAGACTCTGAGTAACAGTGGATAACCATTGAGAAGCCAGAAAGCCTGCCTAGAGCAAGACTGCCCCTGAGTCACAGATGCCCTGGAAGGAAAGCTGGGAGGACTCAGAAAGTCTGGGTGGAGGAGAGACATGCTTCCCCCTCAACCCAGCGAGAGCCAAGGGGTGGGGGCATGGGCAAAACTGCTGCAGGGAGTCAACAAAACTGTTATGCACAACCTTGGGATCCAGCTAGCTTGCAGGGAGCAGAACAACTTGTCAGGCACCTGCCCAGCACTGGATGAGAGCCATCAGCCCTCACAGCCTGGCTTCTCTTTGGCTTAAATGTGCATGGAGTCCCTAGGGTATCCTGTCAAGGTCCAAATTCTGAGACTGCATTTCCAACTTGTGGCTCCCTGGTGATGCCAATGCTGCTGGCTGGCAAAGGTGCTGCTGGCTGGGGATCTTCCAGGCCTGCCTCAACCATCATGGCTTGTCTGCTGACACTCATGTCTTTTTTGACTTCTTACAGCTCACCTCTCTCTAGATCCCCTGACGTCCCACCCCAAGCTCCTCCTATCCGAGGATCACCAGCGGGCCAGGTTCTCCTACAAGTGGCAGAGCTCTCCGGACAACCTCCAGCGTTTTGACCGGGCCACCTGTGTGCTGGCCTACGAGGGTTTCACGGGGGGGAGGCACACATGGGTGGTGAGTGTGGACTTGGCTCACGGGGGCAGCTGCACTGTGGGCGTGGTCAGCGAGGACGTGCAGAGGAAGGGAGAGCTTCGGCTGCGGCCAGAGGAGGGGGTGTGGGCGGTGAGGCTGGCCTGGGGCTTCGTCTCGGCTCTTGGCTCTTTCCCTACTCGCCTGGCCCTGGAGGAGCAGCCCCAGCAGGTGCGGGTGTCACTTGACTATGAGGTGGGCTGGGTGACCTTTGCCAATGCTGTCACCCAGGAACACATCTACACCTTCACAGCCTCCTTTGCACGGAAGGTCTTTCCCTTTTTTGGGCTCTGGGGCCGAGGGTCCAGCTTTTCCTTGATCTCCTGAGTGGGAATTGTTGGCCTCCTCTAAGTACAGGATTCAAATCAAGGACTGTGTGGGCTTGACCCCTGGTTGGGTCTCCTGGAAGACTTGAAATAGAAATGGCTGCTTTAGTTGATGTGCTGGACTCCATTTGTAAAGCACAAGGTGAGATGATCCCCTGCCTGTCCATCAGATCTTTTCCTCAACGCCCAGCTGATGGGATGAGTAGGGTCCTTGGGGACTCAGGCTGCTGTCAGCTGTTGGTCACACCACCCCCAATAGGCACAAACAGAGCTGTGTGGAGGAAAAAGGATTGGATTCAGAGCTAGAATATCCCGAGTGTAGACCTATCCTTGCAACCAGTCAATTGTATGATTTTGAAGTCCAGACCTCACCACCCTTCAACTTATTGTCTCCCAGAATTGTTAGTATGTGTTCATTCATACATCAAGGAATTTTTGTGTACCAAATTACGGTCTAAGTGTTGTGGCAGCCATTGATGACTTGGAAACAGGATAAAAAACAAACAAATGACAACAACAACAACAAACCCAAGCTAAACTAACGTGTCCTTTATTAACAGGTACATGTGGGAAGAGATGGTGCTGCAAGGAGGAAACTGGAGCACAGGCTGGTGGGTGGTGGGGTTGTTAGGGAGGCTTGATAGGTGGCAAGGCGTGGCTGGAGAGAGAGGGTGAGTCACCGGCAGGGTCTGGAGAACGTGTGTCTGAAGCACACACGTGGTGAATGAGAAGGGAAAAAGCGTTGCCGGCAGCAAGCAGCAGAGACCTGGCTGACTGGTCTGTGACTCACAGATATCTCCACTGTCCTCACAGCCAGGCACAGAGCACCACCACCTCCACAGCCTTCATGGGCTCCCTCTTCCTGCTAGTGTCAGTTCTGGCTGAGCCGCAGGTACAGGGGAACAGGAGAGGTTGGGCTGTAAATCACGACCATTCAGCCCCTAAAGGAGATGGCCTCCCAGATTGGTCAGTTATCAGTTGGGTCAAGAGAGGAGATGGGAGAAGGGACTTAGCCCCAACAGCTCTGCTGTGAGAGCGGGTGCTGCACCATCTGTATCTGCTGCTGGTAGGGGGAACGGCACACTCTCTGGGTGACCTGTAACGTTTAGCCCAAAGAATTGCCACTGCTTTGGGGCTGTAAGAATCATCATCTGAGGGTGGTGAAAGGAAGGAAAGATTGGAGACGTGGAGATGATGAGTGGATTCACAGTGGAGAGCTCTGTGGGAGAAAAGGCCTCCGGGGAGGCTGTGAGCAGCACACCGAGTATGAAGGTGCTAGATCCTGGAGAGCCCCAGAGATCAGCCAGAATGTGGGAAATGTTCCCTGCAGGTGGAATTTTATTCTGCTTGAGCCAGCCATTCACCTGATTGCTCAGCTGACATATAAACCACTGCGTGTCTATCGTCCTCCCGCCATGATGCGCCCTAGTGGAAGTGAGCGTTCTAGTGTGCAAGCGTTAGGTCCAGGTTGTGAAAACATGTGGTGACCTGGAGTCAGAGTTTGGAGAGGTGTGACTTTGCTTTCCCTGAGAGAATTCGATATTTCATAAAAGTATTGTGTTTTCCAAATATTGGTGTAATGTTTGTATAATGACCAAAATCAAACTGAAACAAAACAAAAACCTGGACTCCCAAACCTAGGACTCCATTAAAAATTGGATTTCATTTTTCTGCTCATTTTTGTTGATCTTAGCTGGGTTTTAAAAAAAGAATGTAAGAGGCAGGCATTTGGCCCAGAATTTAAGATGCTGCTTGAAAGGCTCATGTGGTAACTTCACAGGCTAGACTAACCCTCCCTGTGGAGGATTATGGATGCCGATTCAAGTCCTGGTTGCTCTACTTCCTGATCTAGCTCCTTGATGGGAAAGCAGGAGAGGATGGACCAAGCTCTTGGGCTCCTGCCCCTATGTGGGAGAAATGGAAGGAGCTCTTGGCCCTTACCTTGAGATTAGCCCTGCTCTAACTGTTGAAGAAATTTGGGAAGTGAGTCAACAGATGGAAAAAAAAATCTCTATTTCTCTCTCTTTCCCTTTTTCTCTCTGTAACTTTGAGTTTCCAACTAAAAATTAAAAAAAAAAAAATGATGCCACTTGAGACACATCTATCCCGTTATGGGGAAAGGCTAGAGGACCTGCTCTATTTCTCCTTTTCACTCTGTAAAATCTACCTATCAAATAATTATAAATAAATCTTTAAAAAAACACACACACACACAAAGAAAAATGTGATTTTCTACCATTAGCCAAGTCTCATGGCGAGCTGTGTCAGGATCAGGTAAGGGGACTTGGTTTCCCTAAGAGGCAGGCATTTAGAAAATCCTGGTAACAATGCACACATGGAGCTCAACTCGGTCAAATTTCATGCTAAGTACTTTATAAGAGTAACTCATTCAGTCAGCATAACAACCCCATGAGCTAGGTGCCCTTACTACTATCCCCATATTTTACATGAGAACTGAGGCACATGGGAGGTCCAGGAGTGGGTCCCAAATCAGCCGATGGTGTTCATCAGAACAAGCATGGATTCAGGCAGTTCCCATATCTAGGCTCATGATGACTATGTAAGAGTATATCCTCTGCCCGGGAGCTGACTGGGGCAAGGGGCTTGAGGTCCCAGGCAGCCAAGAAACAGGCCCATCCTGTGGCCATGCAGCAGCACAGATGTAGACATGTAGACACTGGGTGCTAGACATGGCCCTGTGTGCAGCTCTGGTTTTCTCTGCCACTTCCCTACCTGCCAACTAATGACACAGTGGTCGTAGGTGCCTTCTTCATTTCCAAGTAAAACTGATAGTTTCAGTTTGTTGTTACTGTCTTTTTATGAGAAGATCTTTCCCAACAGGTCACACCATAGACCCAGTTGGCCGGCATTGGTCTGCCCATTTGTGGTCCAAGCACTTGTGGTCTGGCAGGCACCAGTGGGATAATTGACTTCTCTTCAGCAGAGAGAGATCCTTGGGGCTTACTGGTCCCCTTCTGTACATGGTAGGAAACTTCTCAATAAGCACTCGGTGAGCGTTAACCTGAGTAGGTTGCAGGAAGTGTTAGCAGTTGCCTTTTTTCCTTGGCTAATGTCTTCTTGTTAGAGATCAGAAGATTTCTACTAAGTCACTCCTCCCATTTCTCTTTTAACTTTTTCCATTTTTTTAAATTATATTTTTGACAATCTGCTCCCATTTCTTGAACACCTGTTTGAGGTTCTCTCCCCTCTCTACTCTTCAATGCCTTGCTCTGTCCATAATGTAGACGGGATCCTGACTGGCACGTTTGCCTTCATTCCTGATTCAAAAACCTTTGATGGCTCCTTGTGTCTTGGGGTCATGCAACTGGCCTGCTTCTGATCATCCCCTTTCCTGAACATTCCTGATGACCCAGGTCACTTTTGCCACACTTCTGCTAACACACTCTGGCTTTCTCCTACCTCTGTGCTTTCATTCATGTGGTTATCCTGGCCTGGATATGCTCTCCTTTCTGTCCCACCCATCAGTCCTCCACTTTTCCCACCACACCTCCCCTGATTGTTCCAGCCTTGCTTACATTTCTCTTTGAATTCCTAAAACATTTAGCACCTATGGTGGCTTAGCTGTGTCTGTCCTGGTTCCATAGCGAGAAAATGAGCTTTTGGATGGCAAAGTGGATTTTTTTCCCCAAAAAGTCATAAGGAATAAATTTAAACATTGTCGGTGTGTTAGGCACCACTGCAAACACTGATCATGGCTAATATGGAATTCATAGATTCATCCCAGGCTGCAAATACCATCACCCTTCATTGAAAGCTTAATTGAAGCTAAGCAACTTGTCCAAGGTGCCAGAAGGATGAAATGCAGAACCAGGTGCTGAACACAGGTCTCACTCCTGGGTTTTCACTCTGTGTACCACCATGCAGCACCACCTTGAGGCTGTGTTTTATTTTTGTCCCTCAGCACCTTGTATAGTACCGACTGACTATACCAGCAAAGGTTCAATAAATAAAATACTAGTTTAAACAGCAGCTTATGGAGCCCAGAGCAGTAGCCTAGTGGCTAAAGTCCTCACCTTTCATGCACTGGGATCCCATATGGGCGCCGGTTCTAATCCCAGCAGCCCTGCTTTGCATCCAGCTCCCTGCTTGTGACCTGGAAAAGCACTGGAGGACAGCCCAAAGCTGTTGTAACCTGCACCTGGTGGGGAGACCCAGAAGAGACTGGGCTCCAGATCGGCTCAGCTCTGGCCATGGCAGCCGCTTGGGGAATGAATCCATGGACAAAGATCTTCCTCTGTCTCTCCTCTCTATTTATCTGACTTTCCAATAAAATAAATCTTTTTTTTAAAAGCAATTTATGATACCTTTACACATAGACAATCAAGAAGGGTCCTTATACATTCTGTTAATTCACCTGTGCATCTATTTAAAATTTTGACACCACCTATGAGCCAGGCACTGTCCTAGACATTAGAAACACAAAGTATTGCTCTTGTTGACCCCAACAGCTAAGATATTAACACAAAGAATTAGTACACATTTGTAAAGGTATCTCTTGCTCAAATAATTGACCACAAACTGTCTGAAAATAAACATTTATTGTCTTGTAGTTTTTGTCAGTCATTAATTTGGGCACAGCTTAGCTGGATCAATTGCTTAGAATCATACAAGACCACAGACAAAGTATTGGCTGCACTGGGTTCTCATCTGGAAGCTCAAGTGGGGAAGAGTACCAGTTCAAACTCACTCAGATTGCTGCCACCATTCATTTTGTTCTTTTGCTTTTCAGCTGTGACAAACACCCTGCTTCCTTCTTGAAGGTTAGAGGGTACAGGCTAATCTTGGTTCCTTGAGGCTGCAGGTCTTTGTCATGGGATTTCTTGCTTCTACAAACAGCAAGGGCATCTCTGCAATGTATCTGCTAGTGAGGGGGAGTCCTCCACCATGCGGTGCAGTCACTACAGTGATGCACCCCTCCTCTATGCTATAACCTATGGATGAAAAGCTGGTCACAGATCCCACTCACATTTAGGAGGGGACAGGTCCCGAGAGGACAAGAACACTGAAAGGAGAGGAACGTGAGGGTGGCCCGAGTGGCCTGACATAGCAATCTTGGTATGTGTCTGCCTGTTGGATGTTGGTGCCAGACGACGGGCACCACTGGAGTCGGGCACCTGCTGGGATCCATGTGCTGAGGTGGCACCCCCACTGGTGAGCCTGTGCCATCTGCATGCCTGGGCACAGCCTTGGGGATGTCCCTGTCACAATAGGCCTGAAGGAGTCCGACACAGACTCAGTGGGGGATCTGGACAAGTTGGAGGATTGGCAAAAAGGAGGCTGATGTAGGGTTAGGCTGCTCAGAGACGAATTGGTTAGAGTTCCGAAAATGTTCTAAGCAATGTCTTCCTGACTCTTTTCAGACTTCAACATATGGTAAATAGCCTGTAGTTTGTGTGGAGCACTCCTGGAAACAAAAAAAATGCTGTGTTAATTTATGTGTAATCCCATATTCTGTTGAATCCTTCCCTGGCCATGTAGCATGAAGGCAGGAAGGTTAATGGAGCAGTGGAACCCCTTGACCTTGATGGAACCCAAGTACACATGTGGTTGTGTGGCTTTGTGTGGGAAGGAAGAGGGGACAGCTCGTACCTGTTCAACAAGTCACTGGCATCCTAGGGAAAGAAACAGTGAGAATCTCCATAAGTCCTCAGGTTCTTGTCACATCCAAATTCCCTTCCCAACTTTCAGGTGCCACCGTGAGAACCAGAGGAGCTAGCACTCCTCTTCCACAACCCACTTTGCTGCAGTAGCATCCCATGGCCTTGGACAAGCCACTCCCACCACACATCACACAAGCCTCTCCATCTGTTTCCTAGAGGGGTGCTGCAGGTAGGCCACAGACCCTTCGGAGAGAACCCAGTGTTTGTTGTTGGAGAGATGCCTTGGCATGTGCACCTTCAGTGTGCTGGCCTGTAGCTCCTGGGCTGTCCTTTCCATAATGGCGACCAGGCTGTTAAGCTGCAGTATTGCTTGGGAGAGGATGGGGAGTCTGGCCACCTCAGCCGGTGTATCCTGCAGCTGGCCCAGCTCCTGCTCAGTGAAGGCATCCAGCTGCTCATTGGCCTGGCACTGGCTTTCTAGCTCAGCCTCCAGTCTTTGGATCCCAGGGTTTACCTGAAACTACAAAAAAGCACCTTGCTAGGACTTGGTGTCAAATGACTCCCTCTTGACTCTTCATATCCTAGAATCTGGTCCCTTAGTCCCCTGTGTTTCATGGTATTGCCTCTGTGTGTCACAGGGGGATATGGAGGTAGAAGTGCTTCTCAAAAAGGTAGGAACTCCTTCCCTGCATGCCTTACTACCCAGGTCATGTCATACCATGGTGGGAATACATACACGTACACACACACACACACACACACACACACACCCCTACCTGAATCCTTTACTGCCTACTTTTAATCCTGTTCTGTTTGTCAGGTGAGGAGAGATCCCACATCTGTGTAGCAAAAGGAATTAGGGCAGAGACAGAAATGGAGTCCTATGACTTATAATTTTCAGCTGCTGTGATGCTCATTTCCTTTGATCCCCTATGTAAGCTGGGGGAATCAAGATCTGTTTTTATTTAACAGGTAAGCTGTGATGATCAGAGGTCTTAACAACCCCCAGGTTGCATGTTGTACACAGTCCAAAGCTAAGCTGAGCACCAAGATTTTCAACCTCCTGGACCTTCCTCCCGTGTCTGGCTGCTCCAGGGACAGGTGAGCATCTAGAACAGGAAGTGAGAGCTTCTGAGGAAACCAGAAAAAAGCCCGTCCCAGGAATCTGAGGAACCCACCTGGTTGGTCTGCTGTTTCTGCTCCTCCTGAGCTTTGCACTCCAGTTTTGTGATATATTTTCTGAGCTTCCTGCTGCGGCGGTTGAGTCGCTCCTAAGAAGAAAGATACATCTGCTTGTCAGAGCTTCCGAAGTGAGAGTGGTACCTGATGGGCAGAACTCACTGGAATGTCGTGGAGGGCCTAGCATAGGGTGAGGCTAACATACATTCTACCTAAAAACGAGTGCCCTTGAACCTCCATGCTTAGTATAAGGAATCTGAGAGCTTGTTTAGATATGATGGAGAAAAGCAATGGGCAATATTTGAAACAGTCTTAGTACTGCACGGTGATAACAAATAGCATCAGAAGCAGTTAGATCTACTTGAGTTTAGGGTGTTTTTCCCAACATACACAAGTTGTGTGCTAATCGTCTTGCACTTCTTGATACTTTGCAGAAGCAAGTGAGGCTGGTCTGGGAACAGTCACCATAAGAAGGAGATGGGAAGCTGTTGACAGCACTCTTCCCTTGGCACTCGCTGGGGTATTTGGCAACAGCCTTTGATTGGATGCAAACATGTAATGCAGGCAGGCAGACATGTGTATGTCTCTCTCACTCTCTCTCTTTCTGTCCCTGAAGTTACAGATACTATAAATGATTTGAGTTTTGAGAAGAACTTGCCTCCCATTTTAAATAACCAAGGAGAGAAGCTGAAATGAACATAGCTAGTACTGCTCTCAGCGTAGGACTGTGACCAATCCAAGTGAGGGACCAAACAGAGATTCTGAAAGCCTTCCTGAGGCATTTCCTTGTCTAGTGAGTGACAAACTGTACTTGCTCTAACAGATACAAAGGAGCATTCAAATCCATAGCAAGAAAAATGAAAAAGAAGCTCAAGGGTGGACTCAGGTCCACTAAGGGAATTAGAAAAGGAAAGTTAGCAACTAGATGTGTGGCAGTAGGAACACAGCCTGTAGAAGATGGTCTTGAGAAAACAGCAACAATAACAGAGAAATAAAACCAGAGTCCCTCCTGGGGCCACATGAGATAGCAGCTCCCAGAGAGGCTAAGGAATGAAGCAGCAAAGGAAAAATTGTAAAGCTCATAGAAAATAGTATTAAAGAGCAAATCTGTGACATGCCCAAATCATGAGGGACTTACTGAAACTCACTATTCAAAATGAAATATTTCTGCGCAGTGCCAGCACCGTGAAAAAATTAATAGAAACAATGGCACATTGAGAAATACCTGAATGTCAAAAATCAGTAAGAGACTTACATGTAGAACGGAGGAAGTAAACCCTACACCACAGCAAGACTAGATCTCAACAGAAAAGTATACGTGGCCCAGCACCAGGGCCAACAGACTAATCCTCCACCTTCAAGCATCAGCACCCCAAATGGGCACCAGTTCTTGTCTCAGCTGTTCCACTTCCCATCCAGTTCCCCGCTTGTGGCCTGGGAAAGCAGCAGATGTCCCAAAACCTTGGGCCCCTATGTGGAAGACCAGGATGAAGCTCATGGCTCCTGGCTTCAGATCAGCTCAGCTCTGGCCATTGTGATCACTTGGGAAGTGGACCAGAGGATGGAAGATCTTTCCTTCTGTGTCTCTTCTCTCTGCAAATCTACCTTTTAAATAACAATAAATAAATCTTTAAAAAAGAAAAAAGAAAACTGTACAAAGAATGTGAACAATTAATTCACAGAAGACAGGTGTGCAAAAACCCACAGCACGTATGAAGAAGTACCCAAACTCAGTAGTAATTAGAGTTAGTGACAGCCATGATATGACAATCACCACGACGACGAAGTCTGACAGCCATCCTGGCCCTGGAAGTATCCCTGGTGTGTGTTGGGGTCCGGAGGAGGACCCCAGAACAGGCTGGGTGAAAAGATCAAAACTCAAAACAATTTCCTTACTGAATGAGTGTGACTTGCAAACTCCTGAAACAAACCACGGTCAGTGAGTGGAACCAGCTTCTACCAAGGACCATCTACACGGCAACATGTGGTTTGCTAAATCATCTTCAAGCAAAGAGCCAACAAATGCTTAAAGTGGTTGCTCGTGGGAGAGGGAGAATCGGTGATTCAACACAAACCCAAACAAACAGGAGAGGGAATTGTGAACTATAGACATTGGCACGCTTTGAACTGAAGGACATGGCTTACATTAAATAAGCCTTCTATCTTGGGTTAAAAGAGAACTCTGGGGGAGGGGTTAAGACTTTGGTGGTGGTAGTGATAACTTTTTGGTTTTGTTTTTCACTCTCGTAGGCACTTAGAAGGAGTGTCTTGATTAGAGACTCGTCACTGGAGGCGTGCAGGGAGCAGTCAGTCTGGGCATGATGCCTGATAGGGAAGATCCAGGTCCAGGTACTGTGGGAGAAAGGTTGCAGAATGCATGGGGCAAGCAAGGCTTCAGAAACTACCGGAAGTTATTAAAAGACATTTCCCAGCAGCAGCACCGTGAGTCAGACGCTGATGGGAGGAGCCACCGGCTGGGCATGTGTTGGCCTTCAACGTACTGAAGTGAGCATGGGGGGGGGGGAGACTGCTTGGGCCAAGGGAATTGTGTTGATAAAAACAATAATTGGCCAAATAAATAATGTGGATATCCACAAGGTTCTGAAAAATAAGGGTTTTGGAGGATGTGAGAACTGCCTGGTATTAAAACATACTGCAAAGGCCCAGCACAATGGCTCAATTGGCTAAATCCTCACCTTGCAAGTGCTGGGATCCCATATGGGCACCAGTTCTTGTGTCAGATGCTCCATTTACCATATAGCTCCTTGCTTATGGCCTGAAAAAGCAGTGAAGGGTCCCTGTACCAAAGCGGGAAACCTTGAAAAATCTCCTGATTCCTGGCTTTGGCGCAGCTCAGCTCTGGCAGTTGCAGCCATTTGAGTAGTGAACCAGTGAATAAAAGACCTTTCTTTTTGTCTCTCTTTCTCTCTGTAAATCTTATCTGCTTTTCCAACAAAAAATAAATAAACCTTTAAAAATAAAAAAGCATATTCTGAAGGTATAATGTTTGATATAAAACACAGGGAGGAATAAACAGAACAAAGTAGAGAATCAGAAAAATATGCAAGTAACTACATGTAATTACATATTGTTGTTGGTACTCAAATCACAGAATATGGTACAAATTATATGGAATTATATGAAATATTCAATAAATGGTAAAAGGACAAATGGACTATAACGTGGACAAAGTAGAATTAGAGCTCTGCTTCCCACTTTCCCCAGAATATCTTTTAGATATTTTATATACTCTAAAATATACAAAACACTCCAAAAAAGTTTTTTAAAAAGTGAAATTTACAATACAGTGCAAAACTTTCACAAACTTTTTAAGTCCTCTTGCGTATTGAAGGGATATTCAGGGCAACAAATCAAAATAACCCAATAACCTGGAAATAAGCAGAGATCTGCCCATTTACAGCACATTCAGAGAACCGAACACGATGTGGCTGCTGAGAGGAACCCAGCAGGTGTGTTTCTATCGTGGCTCCCAGGCTCATGGCATCCACTCCAGGACTCTCGCATCCACTTTCAGATGGAGCCACATCAATGCCTAGAGACTCTCCTATCTATTCCAAAGACACGGAGCAAAGCAGAGGCCCAGGTCCCAAGCAAGAGGGAGCAGAGGAAACAGAGTAAGGTGTCAGTGACTGAGCCTCCAGGGGCTGTCAGGGGCAGGAACGGGGAATGCGGGAGACAAGTCTGTCTTACCTGGTAGTGGCTGATGGCATTTTCAAGGCTGAGCTCTGAATGGGCCTTGTGCTCTGGGGACTCCAAGCACTGTACACACAGAAGACATCTGTTCTTCTCGCAGAACTTGCATATCCTCTTCTGGTGGCTGGGACAGAACAAGTCTGGCCCCAGAATCCTCTCGGAACAGAGGGGATTCCGGCAGAGGGGGCAGCAGAGGACCCTGGAGGCTGAGGCCTTCTCCGCATGCTGGACCAGGCATGTGTGACAAAAGAAGTGTCCACATTCGGTGCCCGTGGGCTCCCTCAGCTGCTCCTGGCAGATGGGGCAGATGCCCTCCCCTTGGTCCTCCTCCCTCAAAGGAACCATGGCCTCTGCTCTGCACTCAGCTTCCTGTCTGAGGGCCTGTGTTCCTCCCTGGCGTCTTCTTGAGGTCCCGCTTCACTGAACAGCCCCGGATAAGAAGCTCTTGGCAGCAGAAGGCAGCCTTGGAGCACCTAAAAGACAGGACTCTGTTCTCAACTTCTGGCCAATGTCTGCCTTCCAGCAGGGCAGCTGGAGTGTCTCTCTCTCACACACACCTGAATTCTGCCTGAGTTTCAGAAATATCTTCTCAGTTTGGCATGTACCCCTGACTTCCTTGCATTTGTGAAAAGAAGAAGAAGGTGATTGAAAATCCAATCTTATTTCGCTCTTGAGAGATTCTTATGAATATTGCTACAGTTCAGAGTTTCAAAGGCTACAGTGTCATGACCACAAAAGTCAGGTCATCATCAACTCACAAGTTGTCAGTCTTATCTGATTGCTGGCAGCCGGAAGAGCTTGGGGTTGGCACTGCTGTCTCCCTCCCCACCAGCTGTGGTGGCTTACCCATTGTCAAATACAATTCCAGCAGTGGCTCTGTCAGTGAGTCACTCTCCCAACCAGCAGCTCTTCCGGGGTGAACAAGAAGAACAGACTGTGTGATGCTGGGAACCTCCTTGTTCTTCCTTTCCCACTAGCTCCAAAGATACCCCCAAAGAAGGAAGCGCCCCACCTTGCTTTCCTCAACCTCTGCTCATTCACACTCACCCTGGGCACTCGCCTGGTCCTCCTCTTCCCAAAAGCTCTGAGTAGCATACCTCGACTTCTCCTTCTACAACTTCACGTTGTAATCTCAGGCTCCAGACCCCTGGGGAACGTTCAGCAAGTAAATCATTGCCCTTTAAGTCATGCCAACTATATACACCCACTCATGTGACAGCAGACATGCAGGAGAGGAGGACACTCGCCCGTCTTAGAAACACTGACAGTCCAGGAAAAGGAAACTCCTTTTGAGTTAAGATGGCCTGAGAGGGGATGGACTTTGACAGGTGAGAAGGGTGTGGTTTGTTTGCTTATGAGAAAGAGGAGAGTTTGGGAAACTTGGTTATCACTGTGAGGATAGTGAGGAAGTGAGAGTCTGCTTATGGAATGGAGATTCTTTGAGCCCCAGCGTGTGGAACTCTGGGATCCAGCCATCCCAGAACTGTGGCACCTGTTCGTGATGCAGGCACATCAGCTGTTCCTTCCACTTCCTCTCCAGACAGGCTGGTCCTGGCGCTATCTTGGGAGTCCTTAGGGGACACTCTGGATAAAGGCTGCCACTTGAAGCTTGTAAGGGCCTGAGATTATTTTTATTTTTCTAAGATTTATTTATTTTTGTTTGAGAGGTAGATTTATAAATAGAAGGAGAGATGGAGAGATTGAGATCTTCCATCTCTTGGTTCATTCTTGAAATGGCTGCAATTGTCAGCTGAGCTGACCTGAAGCCAGGATCCAAGAGCTTCTTTTGGGTCTTCCATGTAGGTGCAGAGGCCCAAAGAACTGAGCCATCCTCCACTGACTTCCCAGGCCACAAGCAAGAAGCTGTATCAGAAATGGAGCAGCCAGGACATTTGGGATGCTAGTGCTGGCAGGTAGAGAATTAGCCTGTTGAGCTACTGTGCTGGTGCCAAAGGTCTGAGATTCTTGTGGAAAACATTGCTCTGTGTTGGGAAAAACCTCCTCCTTCAATTTGCCTTGATACTCTTTGCTGTGGAATTATTGTGAAGTTATGATACCAAAGATACACTTGGTTTTCATTCCCAATTCCTGGCACAGACCTAAAATCGGAGTTTAAAACCTGAATGAGGGCCTGGTGCAATAGCCTAGCAGCTGAAGTCCTTACCCTGCATGTACCAGAATCCCATATGGGTACCAGTTTGTGTCCTGGCTGCCCTGCTTCCCATTCAGCTCCCTGCTTATGGCCTGGGAAAGCATTGGAGGACAGCCCAAAGCCTTGGGACCCTGCACCTGTATGGGAGACCTAGAAGAGGCTCCTGGCTCCTGGCTTTGGATTGGCTCAGCTCTGACTGTTGCGATCACTTGGGGAATGAATCATCGGATGGAAGATCTTCCTCTTTGTCTCTCCTTCTCTCTGTATATCTGACTTTACAATACAAATAAATAAAATCTTAAAAAGAAAAGAAAACCTGAGTGAGTGGTGCCTTGACATGTCTTTTGTCATGCATACTCAGCCCTTTCCCTACACCTGACTTTGGGCAAAGGAGGTGATTACTGAAGGATGGGACCTAGTTGTTTAAAGAGCCGATCTTGTGACTAGAAGCTTGCCCCTTTCAACCTCATCTTTGGCCTCCAGGAAAGAGAGATGGGTCAGGGGACTGAGCTAATGTCCATCAGTCGTTTGATGAGTTATGGACATATGATGGAACCACCATTAAAATCCTGGACATGGAGATTTGGAAATCTCATGGATTGGTGATCGTGTCATGTGTCAAAAATGTGGTGCATCCCAGATGCCCTGGGGACCCTTCTGGCACTGGCCCTGATCCTTGCAGGAGGTTGTTCATGGGAGTCCTTAACAGTAACTCAGTAACAGTAAATAAAGCGTTCCCCTGAGTTCTGTGAACCAGGTCAGCAAACATCAAACCCCAAGGGTTTGCAGGAAGCCCAGTGTGTGGCAAGCCAAGCAGAAGTGTAGCTGATAATCCAGGTGGGAGGCGTGGTGCGGGGACTGAGCCTTAGCCAGAGAAGTCTGCGGCGACTCCAGGCAGCAAGTGTCGAACTGAGCTCAGTGGTAGAACTCCACTTTTGTTTGTTTATGTTACACTTAAGACAATTTTTTTGCATGCTGACTTCAAATGTATATATACATACATATATATGTACACACATATATACATACACAGGTGTACTATTTTTCTTTTGAAATCAAAGCTGTCAGTCTCACAGAGTGAGGGATTTGTGGTGGTGATTATGATTGGGAAAAGAAGGATGCATTGTCATTTCTGTGGTACGATCTCTAGCTATATCCCAAATCAATGACATTCACATAATCCTTATACTCCTTCCATATTACCATAAATAAGAAAAAAACATTATATTTGTCCATCTGGGTCTGGCTTATTTCACTTAGCCCAATGATTTCCAGATCCATCCGTTTTGTTGTACTTTGCTATTAAAACATGACTTTCCTCTGCTTCACATTTCCCTGGCTTCATTCTCTAAGGAGAGCGCTTCCTTGAAGCTCCAGGCCGCTGAGGGTGGGCACCCCGCTCATGCTGACCGGCCCTGCTGACCATGGATTCCCAGTGTATGAGGGTGTCCTGTCGCCCATTCTCCTCCGGTTCCTGCTCCCAGTGCTCTCTGCCCCCTTAACTAGGCCGTACACTCTCTCCCCTTTGTTATCTCCCTCCACCGGCCGTCCACTCTCCCCCCTTTTCTGCCCCCTCCACTGAGCCATCTCCCTTCATTCCCCAAGGACCGGGCCCCTGGCTCACAGGCTTCTCCCTTTCACATGTCCTGCCAGGATCCGCAGGGACTGAGTGACCACTCAGGACCAGAGCCCCGCAGTTCCTGCCTGCCCCACGACGTTGACTCTCCATTTACCCCGTGATGACTCCCTGCATCTGGCCAGAATTCAGATGTCATCAGCTGAAAGCTTAAACCCAGGCACCGTCTTCATCCTGCTGCTGGCTCCCTGAACTCAAGGCCTCGTAAATTCACATTCTCCTTTTCTGTCCTGTCTTATGAGAAATAAGATAAACAAAAGCCATGGGAAGATTAAGCCACCTGCTGGAGGATTTCTGTCAGCGCAGCCCAGGGTTGCTGTTTGTCTTCACACTTTTTCTTCCTCTTAGGGAGTTCAGTAAAGGCTCCATGAATGAACCTGTAGAAGAACACATGAGCAGCTAGCTTAACAGGTGGATGTCTGGGAAGATGGAAGAAATACAACACTTTATACCAACTTAGAGTACTGATCATGCAGTAACTTCTACTATGATGTTCAGCTATTTTTCTTGATTTTTGCATTGGCTTGTTGAGTATCTTAAAGACAGAAACCCACTAGTGTTTAAACAAAACTTATTTGTAGCATAGCAGGTAGAGCCACTGCCTGGAACGCTGGAATTGCCTACAATTGCCTTTTCAAGATCCAGCCAGATGCTCCATCTCCAATCCAGTTCCTTGCTAATGTGCCTGGGAAAGCAGTGAAGGAAGACCCAATTTTGGACCCTGGGTGCACATGGGAGACTCAGAAGTTCCTGCTCCTGGCTTTGGCCTGGCCCAGTGCTGGCTGCTGTGGGAACTGTAGAGTGAACCAACAAATGAAAGAGCTTTTTCTCGGTGTATCTCTCTCCTCCTCTATCCATAATGTTGACTTTCAAATAAATAAATATGTTTTGTTAAAAAAATGAATAAAATATGGATACTCTAAAGGAAAATGGGTCAATTTAATTACATTTTAATGGCTCCCCATAGAAAATAAGCTACTGGGACCAGTGCAATGGCCCAGTGACTAAATTCTTGCTTTTGAATCCCACATGTGTGCCGATTCATGTCCTGGTTGCTCCACTTCCCATACAGCTCCCTGCTTGTGGCCTGGGAAAACAGCGGAGGCTGGCCCAAAGCCTTGGAATCCTGCATCCATGTGGGAGACCTGGAACAAACTCCTGGCTTCTGGCTTTGGGTCAGCTCAGCTCTGATTGTTGTGGTTTCTTGAGAAGCGAATCAGTATATGGAAGATCTTTGTCTCTGTATCTCCTTTTCTCTGTAAATCTGCCTTCCTTTATAAATAAATAAATTAAAAAAAGAAAAGAAGCTAGCCAAGTAATATCAAGAGAAAATGCAAATAGAAAAAAAGATTTGCAATGGTCATATTTTATTTTTGTCTTATTTAAAAGGCATTGTGGTGCAGTTCAAGTCCTTCCAATACAGCTTCCTGCTAATTTGCCTGCAAAAGAGGGGAAGACAACCCAAGAACCTGAGCTCCTGCACCCATGTGGGAGACCTGAACTGAGTTCCAGGTCCCTTGCTTTGTCCTGGACCAGCGTGGCCTTTTGGAGAATGAATCAATAGATGAAGCATCTCTCTCTCTCTCTCTCGTGTTTCCTTCACTCTCATTCATTCCCTCTTTCAAATAAATACATAAATGAATATTTTAAAAACGTAAGTAGAATGCAGAGATAGAGCAGAAACAGATCTATGATCCTTTGGTTCACTTCCCAAATGCCTTCAACAGCTGGGGGCAATTCAAGTTTCCCATGTGAGTAGCAGGGACTCAAATTACTTGAGCTATCTGTTTTCCAGGTGGGCATTAGCAGAAAGCTGGAATAGAAATAGAGCTTGGCAGGTGATGGCTCAAGCCCAGGCACTCTGATGTGGGACGCAGGTGGCCCAGGCAGGGTCAAACACCAAACACCTACTCTTTTTTTTTTTTCCTTGCGTTATTCCTACCTGGATATTCTGTTAGAGATGAAGAGCCTTCTGCTGATGAGCGTTTTTGGCCAGTAGAGGGCACTGTCTCCTAAGTCAGGACAGTTCTTTCACCTTGGGAAGGGACAAGCTGCTATCCCATAACTGGAGAGCCCTGTGACGTGTCTTTAAAAAGGTGGCTAAGGGATCTGTTTGTGGCCCCTCAGTGTGTTTCTCCTCCAGTTGTGCCAAGTAGGCCAGTAATGCCTGGTTCCACTGGGTACAGGTTTTAGTCTCACTTGCTCTACTTCTGATCCAGTTTTCTGCTTGTGGTCTGGAAGAGCAGCCCCTGCATTTACATGGGAGATCTGGAAGAATCTCCTGGCTCCTGGTTTACAAATCAGCTCAGCTCTGACCATTGTGGTTGTTTGGGGAGTGAACCTGCAGATGGAAGACTTCTCTGTCTCTTCTCTCTTGATAAGATCTGCTTTTCAAATAAAAATAAATTTCAGGGGAAAAAAAAAAGCAAAGCAGAAATAACGGACAACAGAATCAGATCTACAGCAACCCCAGATACTGGGATTACTGGATACAAATTGCACAACAATTAGGTGGCTGTTCCAGGAGATAAAAGGAAAGTTTGGCAGAAAGCTTTATCTTACAGGAAGAGGCACAGCAGATTGAAGGGGAGTGGTGGTGGAAATTCTAGAATTAAGCAATTTTAAGCACTAGAGTTTTGGTGGCCTTGTTAGTACATCTGTAAACCCAGGAAGAGATAGTGAGAGACTTCTTGTGACCCAGGGAGAAATGTATTTTATTTTCCAGTTCAGCTTTTTGCCACAACAAAATCTATCTGATAAAAAGTTAAATATATAACTTTACAGCAGTTTTAAAAAGTTAGATAGTTTCATGGCCCCGAAATGTATCCAAGGTATATCAGGATTTATAACCATCCTAGCCCTATTCTTTTTTTTTTTTTTTTAGCTCATCTGCCACTTCCCCTATCACTCTCACACTGACAGACATTTTCAACCTATACACACGTGTGTGCACATGCTAGCATTGTGGTGGATCAGGCTAAACTGCCTTTTGGGATGTCTACATCCTATCTTGAAGAGCTGTCACAAGTCCTGGCTCATCTGCTTCTGACCAGCTTCCTGTGAATGCATCCTGGGAGACAGCAAATGTTGGCTCAGGTGTTAGGGGTTTTGCCTCCCCTGTGGGGGACTGAGATGGAGTTTTGGTTCCTCACTTTAGCCTGAGCTAGCCCTGGCTGTTGAAGCACTTGGGGTTGTAATTGATGGAAGACCTCTCTCTTCCTCTCCCTCTGCCTCTCAAGTGGATAAGATAATGGCTCAATTGGCAAATCTGCACCTGCAAGCCACCAAGAACCCATATGGGTGCAAGTTTGCATCCCAGTTGCTTCACTTCCCATCCAGCTCCCTGATTGTGCCCTGGTAAAGCAATGAGGGATGACCCAGAGCCTTGGGACTCTGTACCAAAGTGGCTTCCTGTCAGTTCAGAAAGCCAGGAGCCATCTCGGGAGTAAGCTGTGTGATGGAAAATCTTTCTCTCTCTTTTTTCCCTTTGCAAATCTTTCATATAAAAATAAATATTTTAAAAATATGCTTTAAAAAGAATACATGTATATTAAGCAAATGTATATATTTATATATAATATATAATGTATCTAAATACGTTTTATATATATATAAAGCAAAATTTTGTAGGCAAACCCCTTCTGTTTTGCACCAAACAAAATAGCCACAAGATGTTTGTTGCATCTGCACAGAGAGAGCTTACTGGAAATGACTTGGTTCAGAATAACAACTGAGCTTTTTGGGTTGGCAAGAGGGCCAGCAGCTGGGCAACTGAACCCTGGAGGCAGGAAAGCCCAGCAAAGCTTTTGGGCTACCCGATGGGGCACTCTGTGGGCTTGGGGGTGTGGGCTGGCTGGGATTCTGGGCTTGGCACTATGTGGGGGGGGCTTGTGGGGGCCTGAGGATTCAAGTCCAGGTGAGGAATGACTTCTGAGAGACTTCCACTGATAAGACCACTGTATTTGCAGGTAAGCAAGGGGGCTGAGACCAAGCAGTTTGGAGTGGTTTTGAGGGAGGACCTTTAAGAGTCAGAGCAAAGTAGCGGCACATGTGGGAGACCTGAGCTGGGATACTTAACATTGGCCACTGCCAAATACCATGCACTGGTGAACACTAAAGCTAGGGCTGAGGACCTACCTGGCAGAGCTGGAATCAGAACAAAGTAATGTTAGGCTGGGCTATGAGACTAACCAGCATGTAAGAGAATCATGTCTGGAGACAGATTCTGTGAGGGGGTATGTGGGCCCACCCCTGTGGAACTATACTTTCCACTGGTTTACTTAAGAGCTGGGGGTGGTGACGGGCTGAGTTAGGCATGACCATGGAATCCTCCAACACTCATGAGTACTGGGTTTGGGTACAGGCCTGGCTTTTCCAGGCTGCAGCACCTGCAAGCACCCAAGAATAGGGTGTAGGGTGGGCTGGGCTGGAACATCCACCAACTCATACATAGGCCTGGGCAGAGGGGGAGACTATGCTGGTAAGGGCCTGCCATCCGCTGGCACATCCACAGCAATGTGAGGTCTTGGTCTGGATGTGGGCCTGATGGGGGAACTTGGGAAACTCCCCTGGTAGCCTGGAGCCTGATAAACATGTGATTCAGGACTGGGTGTTGGTCAGGTTCTACAGTGTATCTCCATCTATTGGCAAATATGTGGGTTGGCTATGGAGAGGGGAGGACCAGGCAGGGCCAAGCCAATCTTCATTTACTGGCAAGTGCAGGAGCCAGGCTGGAGTGCAACTCATGGGCTGGCTGGGCTGGGTTGGGCTGAGTACTCACCAGTGCAAGCTGGAACTGAGGGCAGACCGGGCCACGCCAGGCTGCAATGCCCACTGGTATATGCCGAGGCTAGATGGGCCATGCCAGACTGGGCCACAACACTCACCAGCATATGTTAGACCCGGGGGGTGGGGGCGGGTGGTGTGAGCCCAGTAGGGGAGATGTGGAAAATCCCTTGCTAGGCCTCTGGTCCTGCTGGTGAGTGTGAGAGCTGGGACTTGGGGCAGACCTGGCCTTGTGATCTGACAGTAACACGCATGTGCCTGAATGAAGCCTCCTCAGTGGCTGAGATGGAGCAGTAGACAGCATACCCAGATGCACTTGGAGGATATGACAGACCTTTGGAGCCTGCAAAGAACATCTGGTACCATAGCAGAGGAAGGAGGGCAGAACAAATTGGTCAACTACCCCAGCCAAGCTTGACAGCAAATTTCTGGGTGAATGGAGACTCTAAGGTGGACTATGTCAGCCAATGGACCTTGGAAGGATTTCCTCATTCTTGGATCTGCAGGATCAACAGCATGCCAGCATTACTAAAACCACTTGAGTAGAAGCCTCAGCACGTGCTCCATATTGGGGAGCCTGGGACGACATCGGATGGCTGTTCCCCAACATTTGGTACATAGGGTGGTCGGGAGGCTGTTTGTAGCTTCTCTAGTCTCTTTCCTCCCTGCAGATGTAGGAAGAAGGTAAGCAAAGGCATGGAAATAGTGCTGCCACCCATTTTCTCCTGATCCTTAAACATTCTAACCCTAATCAATTATGTAAACATTATAAAAAAATAGCAGCTAAAAAGTGATCTATTTTGTCATTACTGTGGTAAGGACAGAGGACATCAGGATGGAAAAGCAGAGTCATGGGTAAGGACTTTGGCTTTCAGAGTCTAAATGGAAGAGCTTTCTATGATCTGGGAAGGTTTACATGGGCCATCTGTGATGTGTGCCAGTGGGATCTGTTGGCCGATGGTACAGGGCTTTGCGCCCTTGAGGTGCTGGGTGCTGGCAGCCTCATCACACCTGTTCACCTGTACCTGCTCTAGGTCTGGACTCCTGCTCTGGCAGGGGAAAGGAGCACCTGCTTTCATCCCTGAAACAGCGTGAGCTTGGTTTCAGGTGCAAATTGACCTTAAGGTAGTTCAGAGTCATGGTTTTGAGGCAGAGATCAGCTTTGAGGTATTGTCGGATGTCTGGGGCAGGAGTTGTGGAGAGCAAAGGCCAGGTCAGACAATCAGAGAATAATAGTGCTGTTTGCAGTATTAGCTGGCTATTTTTGAAGCCCCCTCAGATTACTCAAAGCAAAACAACTTGCAAACCATTGGGTTACAAAAGCATTGAATAAGGGCACATGACTTGGATTAAAATAGCTGGACCTTATACATAAATGCCCTGTTTAATGAAAACCGTTTTCTTTTCTGGGGAGAAAAGGTGCAATCTTTACAGAGAAATCACAGGCCAGGGTCAAGAACCATCCTTTAGACTGTGCCCCGCCCTCTTGCAACCTCCAAGTGTGTTGCTTATGTAGAGCTGGTGGGCAGGCTTGTCTCAATCCCACCCCTACCCCAGCCTTCCTCCCCCTTAACTCCTTACAATTTATTGGAAAGCTGTGAGAATTTGGGAGATTCTTATAGCAGCAGGGAGAGGAAGGTCACTTGCAGTGTTGTCAGCTAAAATATTTCAGGTAAGGAGTTGGAAAATATGAGTCAACTCTTGCATTATTCATTCTTTATGTGGTGTTTGTATTTCACTGGGTGCCACCTCCTGCAATGCCAAGAGGTGTCAGGGCACTGGTTTGAAACCCAGCTATTCCATTTCCCATCCAGCTGCCTGCTAATATCTTGGGAAAAGTAGCAGAGATGGTGCATGTGTTTGGGGTCCCGTCATCCACACAGGAGACCTGTAGAAAGCTCCCGGCTCCTGACTCCTGGCTTATGCCATGGACTTGCCAGCCACTTGGGGAGTGAACAGCAGATGGAAGACTCTCCATTTCTCTCTCTCTCTCTGTAACTCTTACTTTCAAGTAAACAAATAAAATCTCATTTAAAAAATCTTGGGTCAAATGCAGAAAATGTCCTTGCCTTGCAACCAGGATTCCATATGGGTGCCGATTTGGGTCCTGGCAGCCCCGCTTCCCATCCAGCTCCTTGCTTGTGGCCTGGAAAAGAAATTGAGGATAGTCCAAAGCCTTAGGACCCTGCACCTGTGTGGGAGACCTGGAAAAGACTCCTGGTTCCTGGCTTCAGATTGGCTCAGCTCCAGGCATTGCAGTCACTTGAGAGGTGAATCAGTGGACAGAAGATCTTTTCTCTCTAACCTCCTCTGTATTTCTGACTTTCCAATAAAAATAAATAAATCTTTAAAGAAAAAATACTAAGAGTATTCAGGGCCCAATGCGGTAGCTTAGTGGCTGAAGTCCTCACCTTACATGCAATGGGATCCTTTGGGTGCTGGTTCGTGTTCCTCTGCCCCACTTCCCATCTAACTCCCTGCTTGGGTCTGGGAATTGGATGGCCCCAAGCCTTGGGCCCTGCACCCACGTGGGAGAGCAAGAAGAAGCTGCTGGCTCCTGGCTTTTGTTAGGCTTGGCTCTAGCCATTGTGGCCACTTGGGGAATGAGTCAGCAGATAGAAGATCTTTCTGTCTCTGCTCTCTGTGAATCTGACTTTCAAATGAAAATAAATAAATCTTTAAAAAATATATAAGAATATGCAAACTGTGAAAAGTTTGTCTTCTTGTTTCCTGGCTAGTCAGCCTATCTCCCCAAATGCAGCCAGTGGTATTAGATTCTTACCCTTTTAGATAGAAAGTTCATATGCATGGCCAAGAAAGGGTTATTATTATTATTACTATTATTGTTATTACTATTATTCAAATGGGATTATAACCGCTGCACATATGAGGTCCCGGTGCATTCAGGGTGAGGACTTTAGCTACTAGGATATTGTGCTGGGCCCATATGCTTTCAAATGAACTGATATAAAGCTATATATTTTGGGTTTTCTGTGATTTTTAATTTCCTAGCTTTTTTTGTATTTAAATCTTAATATTGTTTGGTCTTCCCTTTTTTCTTTATCAGTCTTATCAAAGTTATATGAAATTGCTTAGTATTCATGATAAATTAAAAAAAAAACAGTAATTCACTTTATTTTTTATATTGCTTATATAGCTCAGAGGGATGCACGCCATGTGGACCATTGATTAGGTGGGGTGGGTCAAGGAATGGGGGAAAGTGGATGAGATAACTGCTTCCAATCTCTCTTTTTCTTCCCATATCTGTGGAAATTGGGGAGAGAAAAGGAGAGGACTAGTAGCCCAACTGCATCAGTACCCACAAATGGGGGTGTCCACCCGATGTCATCCCAAGGTCCCTGATGTGGAACATGTCTGAAGGTTCTGCTTCACTGGTTTAAATATTTCTGAGATGCTGTTGATTTTATTGCACTAAAATTGAGGCAATCCTTCCAAGGTGTATTTGCTGACATAGTCCACTTTAGGGTCATGGTTCACGCAGATACTATCAAAGCTCAGTAGGGAGAGCTGTCTAATTTGTTCTGCTCTCCATGGTATTAGACATCCTCTGCAAGCCTCAATGTACTGGTTGTCATGTCCCCCATGAGTATCTGGGCATGCCATCCACTTCACAGGCCTCAGCAGCTGAGGACACCCAAGTCTGACACACACACTCCGTGATCCTGTGATTTTCACCTTCGTTGGAGTTTAGAATCCAATGACCTATTTTGGGGGATCACCCAAAGAAACATCTCCAGGTTTCCCCAACCTGACACCTGTGCCAGCCAGTGTGGGGTCTGGTTCAGTCCATCACCCAGATCAAACTACTCACACTGGTAGCTGTAATCACTTGGTTCTGTCCCCAGCCCCATCTCATATGCAAACTGATGGATACTGGGACCCAGCCTAACCTTTCACACCACACACTTGGTTCTCACACACACCAGCGGGAACTACAGCTTAGTTGGAGTGATCCCTAATAACCCTCACCAGGCCTGACCCCAGCTCAGTTTCTGGGTGTGCTGGTAAGTGCAGCAGACTGGTCCAGTCTGATCTGGATCATGTTCAGCTCTTGTACATACACATCAGTGCTGCAGATTAGCTCAATTCAACCGACTCTGTTATCTAGTCCACACTTATACTGGTGGATGCCATTACCTGCCCCTAGCCCTGGTTCTCATGCTCACCAGTGGAAGATGCAGCCCATCAGAGCCCACAATTTCCCTATTAGGCCCAGTCCCAGCTACGGATACTGCACTTTCCAGGTGGTTCTATGATCTAGTTGAGTAGGACTTGTCCCAAGTCCCAGCATTTGTTAGCTGATGCTACAGCAAAACCAAACCAGCCGGCAATTACTCTGGCTCATGCATACCAGTGGACATGGTCTTTTAGCCTCACCTGCTTCTCCTCCTAACCCAGCTCTCATGCAGGCCAACAGGCTTTGTAGTCCTGTCCAGCCAGGCCTGCCCCAAACATTCCCACCAGCAAGAGCTTTTGCCCAGCGGGGGAGCCCCTACAGCCCTTACTGTGCTCAAAGTCCCATTCCAGGTCTTATATGTGCTGATGGGAGCTGTTTCTCTGGCTGACATGGCTTGTCTCACCTTGACATCCACCAGAGAGTGCTCCAACCTGGCATGACCCAGCCTGCACTGAACTGAGCTCACGCTGGCTGATGCTATAACCTAACCCAGCTCAGCCAGTCCCCAATCCTGGCCCTAATGTGAACATGATGGTGTTGCCCAAACTGGCTTGTCTTACACCCTGTCCTGGTTCTTTTATCTGCCAGTGCATCCTATGAACTGATCAACTTGACCCACATGTATGCCAGTAGACACTGTAACCTGGTTTGGTCTGGGTTGTTTTAAGCCTTGTTTTTTTGTGCTCACCTATATGTACTGTGTTGTGACATAGGAGTTCCCTAAGCTCCTCTATCAGATCACCTCACGGTTGTAGATCTTGTGTACACTGGTGGGTTCTTGGTCCAGTCTCACTTGGCCTATCTCTTGTCCTGGTATGTACAGCGGCCTTGTGTGACATGCCCATGCCCATTCTGGCTCTTATTGTAGATTGCTACAACCCAGCCCCAACTGATCCTCCCCCAGACCCAGCTCTCATGTGGTTCAGCAGGAGCCGAGATCTAACCCAGCCTGTCTTACCCCTACCCTGCCTCTTGCAAGCACCAATGAGTGCTGGAGTCAAGCCCAGTCTGGAACACCCCCTAATTAGTCCACCAGTTCTCATCCATGCTGAGGCCATGTGTAGTCCAGTTCACTGACCCCATTCCTGTTTTTATACTCACCAGTGGGAACCACAGTCCAGCTGGCACATCTCCTTATCTTTTGATCAGGCTTGTTCCTGACCACAGACCTAGGGCATGCCAGTGGTTACTCCAACCAAGCCTGGCATAATCCACCACACATCTTGGCCTTTGCCATCAAATGCTGGGCCAGCCTAACTTGTTCCCATCCGCAGTGCCTTATAAGTGTTGGTGAGTTCTATGGTCATGCCTAGCTCAGTCCATCACCATCCCCAGTCCTCATGCAAACCAGCTGCTATGGCAGTCCCACAGGGGGGTGGATTCACTATCCCACACAGAATCTACTCCCAGACCCACTTCTCTTGTGAGCTGGTTAGAGTCATGGCTCAGCCTAACATGGTCCACACTCTGTCCTGATACTCCTGGTGGATACTGTGGTCGAGCCTTGGCAGGCAGGTCCCCACCCATGGCTTTTGTGTATGCTGGTAGTTGATGATTTGATATTAACAAACCCAGCTCAGATATCCCAAGTGGGTAAGTGCATTGGTTTAGCCTGAAAAGTATTCCAGTTTCCTTCCTGTAAACCACCTAACCTCAGCTCCCTTGTTTATCTACAGCTTGAGTGGCCAGGTTGCTAGAAGCCCCAAGAAGTCATTCCTCACCTGTCACATTCTTCTTCAGAAGTCCTACCTTGCAAACATCTTCAGACCTGCTTCCCTGAGCAATACAGAGCTCACCATGCCTGCTAAGCACACAAATCCCCAAGCCAGTCCTCTGGTGGTATGCTGTGCCAGCCTTGGTCCATGCATGATCATGAGTGGGTGCTCAGACCCTGTACCCTGTCTACTGATATGTAGGTAGTGCCCCCACATGCCTGAAGGAAGGAAGGAAGGAAGAAAGGGAAGAAGAAAGTAAGAAAGAAAGGACAAAACAAAGAAAGAAAGAAAGAAAAAAAGATAGATTAAAAAAAAGATAGGATAGGCAACTATGTTGGCACACTGGTATGGTTAACACAAATTTGACATGAATCAGGCCCAGGAAGTCTGCCAGCTATGAGTTGCTTTTCTCCAAAAGGAATAACACTTGCCTAGGTACAATGTGATCTAGGCAGTTGCCTACATGTAGTATTCATGATCAGTATTTTCAAAGAAAAAGTTCTGGTTTTCTTGGTCATTTTTATGATTCTTTAAAAATTTGTTCACTTTTTCCTCTTTTAAATATTTGTATAAAATATTTAAATTTATGAATTTATTTGAAAGAAAGAGAGAGAGAGAGAGATCTGCCATTCTCTGGTTCACTCCCCAAGTGACCTCAATGGCCAAGAACATCCTCCTGGTCTCTCATATGGGTGTCAGGAATCCAAAAGAGGACATACTGTAAGGTGGGAAAACTGGGACTGAGTCCCAGCTCTATCACTTAGTGGTTGGATGGGTTGGAGCAATAAGGGGTATTCCTAAGTTCATGGTTTTACAATTTTATGCTTTTAAATGATTTATTTATTTATTGGAAAAGCACTTTCAGAGAAAAAGTGAGTGGGAAAGGAAGAGGAAGCAGGATAAAGAGAGGAAGAGGGAGAGAAAGAGAGAGAGAGAGTGAGAGGAAGAGAGAGAGGTGAGAGAGAGAGAAAGAGAGAGAGATTTTCCATCTGTTGATTCACTCCCCAAATGGCCAAAATGACTAGCACTGGGCCAGGTTTAGGCCAGGCCAAAGCCAGAAGCCAAGAGATTCCTCAGAATCTTCCGAAAGAGTGGCAGGCCCCAAAACACTTTTAGTTGGGGAGTTTCCCAAGTTCATCTGCTATTTTTTTTCAGGTCATTATCAGGGAATTGGATTGAAATTGGAGGCGAGGATTGAAATCCTCTGGCATGAGGAATGGAACTTCACTTCAATGGCCAGTCTTGGCTCATTTTCCTGCTGGCCACCTACCAATAAGCTCTGGGGACTTGGGGGTGACAAATTATTGCCTAGGGACATCCATGGATATGGACACCATACATGTAAGTGAGGAATGAATCCTGAGGGACACCTAACAACAGAGCCACTTGCTGGTAAGCGAGGGGACTGAGACCTGGTGGTTTGGAGGGGAGAGATTGGAAGATCTGTATGGGTCAGACTGATTCACCAGCCCACATGGGAGTCCTGAGATGGGCTTGTTAGTGCAGAGCATCACTGACTGCCACACACCAGACCACACGAAAGCTAGGGCTGGGGGCCTATCCAGTAGAGCTAGATCCCAGTACTTGATTGAGTGTTGGAACAGGGGATGGGTCACATTAGGCAGGGCCATGACATTAACCAACACACGAGAGAACCACGACCAGGGGTAGATTCTGTGGGGGATAAATGGGTCCAACCTAGTGGAAATACAAGTCCGGCTGGTTAGCTCAAGAGTTGGGGTGGTAACTGGCTGAACTAGGTGTGAACATGGAACCCGTCAACACTCACAGGTACTGTGGCTGAGAATAAGCTGGGCAGGTCCAAGCTGCAGCACCTGCATGTGTATCCTAAAATAGGATGTAGTGCGGGCTGGCCCGCAACATCCACCAGCTCATACAAAGGTCAAGATGGAGGGACAGGCTATGCTGGGCAAGGGTCTAACACCTGCTGGATCTAGGATTAGGTTGAGTGGAGGAACCTGGGAAACTCCCCTACGAGGCCATAGCTCCCACTGGTGAGCACATGTTCCAGACCTAGGGGTCAGGCAAGCTGGGCAAGGTAGCCCCACCCATTGGCAAGTGTGTGGGTTGGTTTTGGAAGGGGGCAGACTGGGCAGGGCTGAGCAGACCTTAGCCCACTGGTGAGTGCAGAAACCAGGCTGGAGTGCAGGTCATGCTGGGCTAGAATATCACACCTACTGGTTCACATGAGCTGGGGATGGGAGCAGACTGAGCAGGGCCAGGTTGCAGCACCTGGCAGTGGGACTAGAGGCTGGCTAGGTTGAACCAGCTTGCAACATCCAAAGGCAAAGGCTAAGACAGATGCCAGACCAGTTCAGAGCAACCACTGGCACATGTGAGATCTGTGGCTGGGAATAGACCTGGTTGGGGAGCAAAGAGGACACCTTGGGCAGGTGTGATACCCATTGGAGAGTGTGAGGGTCAGAGTGGGGACTGATGTCTGATCTGGATATAGCTGTAGAATCCCTTGGCATGTATGTGGATTGGGTCTGGGATGCACCAGACTGGGCTAGAATCCAGCACCCACTGGTGTTTATGAGAACCAGGGTAGGTATAGGATGGGCTAGGTTGGGTCTTTGCCCCTGCTAAGCCACAGTGAGCTGTGTCTGGGTATGGACCAGGCTTGGCTGGGCTGTAGCGCCCAACAACAAGAACTGGAATGGGTGAGGGCTGGTGAGGAAAGGCCACTGTTCCTGCTAGGACAGGAGGTGGACTAAGTAGGGCTGGCCCATGGACCCACTGGTGTGCACGAGATTTTGGTTTGGAAGAGATCCTAATGGAGGTGCTTTGGGAATTCCTCTGTTGAGACATGCTCCCTGCAGGTGAGTGCAAGAACCAAGACAGGGAGCAGCCCAGACCAGGCCAAAATATGGTACCCACCAGCATACATTTGGCACAGGTTGGGGGCAGGCCAGGCTGGGTCAGTTCATATCACTTACTGGTGAATCCAAGTGCCAGAATGGAGTGTGGGTCAGGCTGGGTCAGGGTGCAATACCAGCCAGTCCACATGAGGGCCAGGACTGGGGGCTGGCAGAGCTGGGCTAGGCTGTAGCCCCCACCAGTGTGAGTTGGAATTGGGGGTAGGCAAAACTTGGCCAGGCTACAGCACCCACTGGCAAATGCTGAGATGAGGCAGGCTGTGCCAGACTGGACCACAGCACCCAACCAGTACATGTGAAACTTGGAGAGTAGAGGGTATGGCCTCAGTGTGGGGGCTCTGAGAGCCCCACTACTGGACCACCACTCCCACTGGTGAGCATGAGAGCTGGGATGGGGCAGACCAGGCCGGGCAGGGCCATAACATCTGATGGCCTACATGTGAGCTGGATCAGGGAAAAGCCAGGCTGGGCTGACTGTACCTTCTGGTACATGCATAAGCCAGTGTGGGTGTGGATTGATTGGGCTTTGCCACAGCATTAGCTGGCAGATGCTGGCACAGGGACCAAATTCTGTCAGGCACAGGCATGGCTTAGACAGATGGTGGCACCTGCTGGCACCAGTGTGGACTGGATAGTGGGGCTGGTTGGGACAAACTGGGCTTCAATACCCATCAACATGTACAAGAGCTGAATGGGATGTGGGACAGATGGGACCAGTCTGTTGTACATACTGGCAAGCACAAGAACCAGGACAGGGGCAGGCCTGGTGGGGGTTATTGTGGGTTGTTCCAACTAGACTGCAGCTCCCACTGGTTTATGTGAAGGCCGAGTATGTGGTGGGCAGGATCAGGCTGGGCTCCAATACCCACTGGGTTGTGTAAAACACGGGGCTGTGGAACAGAACTGACTCAGCAATTGCAATTACCAGTGTGTGCATAGGCTGATTTGGGTGATGGACTGTGCTGGACCTTGTATTGGCAAACACACACAAGAATCAGGTCTGGGATGGCCTCAGATGAGGTTTCTTTGGTGATTCCCTACCAACTGAACCACTGGACTCAGAACCCTAATCATGGAGAGAATTGCAGATTCCATGGTCTGACCATGGAGTACATGTGTCAGAGCTGGGCCTCCTCAGTTGCTCAGATGGAGCAGTGGACAGCATATCCAAATGTACATGGAGGATATGGCAGTACATTGGAGTCTCCAGAGGACACCTGGTACCATGGCAGCAAATGGAGGACAGAACAAATTGATCAACTATCCCAGCCAAGTGTTGGCAGTGAAGATCTGGGCAGATGGAGACACTAAGATGGGCTATAGCCAATAGTGAATTCGGGAGAGATTTCATTGAGATTATAAGTGTGGGATCACTAGCAACTCAGGACTGTTGAACTATCAAAACCTCTTGAGAAATTCAAGGCGTTGTAAATTTCTATTTTTCTTCCTGTTGCTGATTTTGTATTGTGGCCTTTCATTTTATTTAATTTTAAATAAAATTTTAAAAATTTGTTAATGGATTTTAAGATAATTTAACTGTAAATTTAAAAATCCCTTTTGAAATCCTTTACAAAAACTAGTTAATATGTGAGTATATAATATTATCAACAGTTCCCATCATTTTAAAGGTACAGTACTAGGCATTATAAATAAATTTTTGTTGAGGCATATGTCTACAATCTCACTTTACATTGATTTCTAGTCTAATAGAATGCATTCTTTATATTCATATTTATATTGAATGTTTGATCTATTATTTCAAGAGTCAAAATATTTACCCTGGTACTTCAAACTCTAATCACAATACATAGTTCCTATTGCTGCATTTTTCATTTTCAAATGCTTTGTGATATCTCTGTTTTTTTATTCTTGAATGAAGGTTTAATCTGCCTATATTTCCTCGGTATAGGTAGTTATAAAAGAGCATTATAGGATCCAATTTTTCAGATACTGAGTTGACATCATTAGATGTTGCCATAAACACAAGTGAGCCAGCATTAATCATAGTATCACACTGCTGGAAAGAAACTCCAAAGGTCACATAGTTAATTCTCTTGACTCGCCATAAATTGCTTCGAAATTAACCTAGACAAACAGATGTCGGTTCAAAGACTTAAAGGTCAAATAGCATCATGAATGTGTGAACACCAACATAGAAGTGAAATATGAGGTGATAATTTCAGCAACTCAAGCGTATTTTTATATTGGCTCAATTATCTAGAGAGATAAGTATTTCCATTTGGACAGAAATGAAGTTTAAGAGGAGAAAGAGATTTTTGATGTCAGAAGGATTGTATTAGAAGGAAGTTAAATGAAGGGGAGACAAAGTACAAAATGTCCTGTTTCAGTTATCCACTGATATGTAACAAATGACCACAAAGTTTGAAACAACATAAAATGATTTACTATCCAAGAAAAAAAAAAATAAAAAAGAAGTTGGAGCAGCTGAGACTGAACCATTGCACATATTGGATGCTGGCATCAAAATATGTACCTTTCCCTCTTATTATTATTATTATTATTATTTTATGATAAAGTCCATAGGTTCTACGAATTCCCTAATCTCCTCCCCAAATACTGTCCCCACCACCACTACAGATTTTCTTTATATTATTACTACAGTATAGTTCTTCATAAAAAGTCATAAGTCCAACATTCTACTAATTAAGTGTATCCTGATATTGCGGGCATGGATAATGGCAGAGAGTCCAACATGCTATTGTCAAGATATATCTAACAGTTTCATTGGGAGTCCATCTTTGTTCTGGAAGTAGAGATGCATACTGCATTGTATCCTCACATCTGGATATGATAGTCTCTATTACACAGTTGCTTTAAATCCTCTAAATGAAAAGCCACAAAACAAAATCAACAACAGGAAAAAAAAAATAGAAATTTACAATGCCACGAAATTAAACCACATACTACTGATTGACTATGTGTTGGTGAAGAAATGAAAAAGAAAAGCAAGAATCTTCTTGAAGAAAATGATGCTACTGAATGATCTATGAGTCAGTGAAAAATTTAATATGAGAAAAAACTATTTTGAAGAAATGAAAATAAAAACAAAACATCAAAATTCATGAGACATGGTTTCTGCTGGTCTTTGTTGGTGAGATGCATCCCCTGTAGGCAATAGGCAGGTGGGTTTTGTTTTTGATCCAATCTGTTAATCTGTGATGTTTGCTTGATGGATTTAAGCCATTTACATTCAGGGTTAATATGTATAGGTGATGATTTTGTCTTGTCATTTTAGTAATGGGCTGTTGTTTGATTTAGTCTTCTGTTGTTATATTAGTGGGATGCTTATCGGATTTGCCTTTGGCTTTGATAGGTGCTACTGTATTTCTTTAGGAATCATTTGTAGGGCAGGTTTGGAAGAGGCATACTGTCTGAGGTTTTCATTGCTGTGGATGAACTTCATTTCATTTTCAAAGACAAAGGAAAGCTTTGGTGGGTATGTTATTCTGTTATTCTGGGCTGAATTTTTTTTTTTTTTTGAATTTGGAATATGTCACTCTATAGAGTTTCCTATGAGAGGTCAGCTGTGAACCTGATTGCCATTCCTTTAAATGTCAATTGATTTTTTTTTTCATGTGCACATTTAAGAATCTTTTCCTTATGTTCAATTGAAGAGAGCTTAATGATCATATGTTGTGGTTAAGATTGCTTTTGGTCAAGCCTATAGGGAGTTCTGTGCCCCTCCTGGGTATTATTTCCCCTTTCTTTCTTCATATTAAGGACATTATCATTTATTATTTCATTGAAGATATAGATATAAATATATTTTAAATTTATTTTTATTGCAAAGGCAGATATACATAGAGGAGGAGAGACTGAGGGGAAGATCTTCCGTCCATTGATTTACTCCCAAGTGGCCACAGTGGCTGGAGCTGAGCTGATCCAAGACCTGGAGCCAGGAGCTTCTTCTGGGTCTCCCACATGGGTGCAGGCTCCCAAGGCTTTGGGGTGTCCTTAACTCTCTTCCCAGACAACAAACAAGGAGCTCGATGGGAAGTGGGGTTCTTGGGACATGAACTGGTGTTCATATGGGATCCTGGCACTGCAAGAAAAGAAATTTAGCTGCTAGGCTACTGAGCCAGGTCAACAATGAATATATCTTTAAGCCCAGCTTCTATTTTGACCTTTTGGAAGTTCTACAATTCTTATATTTGGCCTCTTAATAATGTCTCTTATTTCTATAAAATCTTTTTCACATGATTCAGCTCTACTTCCAGCTTTTTGATTGATTCACCATTGTAGCAGGAAATATCTTCTAATTCTAAAATTCTTCCTTCTGCCTCATTCATTCTATGGGTGAGGCTTTCCACTGAGTTTTTAATTTGCTCAATTGCATCCCTCATTTCCAATAGTTTGGCTTCATTTTGTTTCAGTATTGCTATGTAACATATTTCCTTAAATTCCTTAAACTCTTGTATGTGCTTTTCATTGTTGCTAAGAAGCTTTATAATGAGTTCTCTGAATTCTGTATTCCCCACTTTCTTGATGTATTCCTTAGTTAACTCTGAAATTGGCAAAGGTTTTTGCTCATTTTCAGGGGAGTCTTCCTGTAATGTAATATTCATGGTGCTTCTGTCTTTGCTGTTGGTCATTGTATCTGTAGTTAGCAGATTTTTCTCCTTAGGGTAAGTTTCTAAGCTGTGTCACCCACAGGTCTACAGATGGATTTATTGTGGTTGGTACCCGGTTCTTTGTAGTCACCTGTGCGAGTTTCAGGCCTGGGTCCTTGTTTTAGGCTTCTACCATGGTCTCAATAACCCTGTGATCCTGTCTTGAGGGTGCACCATTTCTGTACCAACTTTCTCCCACTTCTGATTTGAGCAGTTCCCGGGATTAGGGAGACACCAGGTATTCTAATTAATAAGGTTGTCGGTGATGCTGATTATCGGGGTCTCCTGTCCCGCAGAAGAAATCACCTGACACTGGAGAGCATCTCAGAGGCGCTTTTATTTCAACCTCCCGTTAAAACTGTTGAAACCATTTTTTCCATTGCCCCTAAGCCCCTGGCTTATATATCAATCCTATCCAATCAGCTTAAAGATCACCAAGGCATGCCAATCAGGGCACTGATCGCGCGCTGTACACGCCCGAGGCATGCAGTAAAGGGCCAATCACAGGGCACTTCCTGAAACCTGTTTACTCCAAGGCTCCAAGAGGAAGTAGGGTCCAGGTATCATCTTAGGGCAGGACATTGTCAGTGCCCCCAATAGCTAATTGCTGGAACCTGCTGGCCATTAGGTCTGAGGGCCACTCAAGCCTATTTTGAGTGAGACCCGTAGAATGCCAAAGTCTGTACTGTTTTCCCTATGGGACCAGCTGGAAGTGAGTTTGCTCCCAGGTTAGTGCAGGCGCAGCTCACTGTTGTCTCATAGCATTTGCCACATTGTAGAAAATGGTGCCTTATTTGGCACTGGCAGAGTTCAGAATCTGCTGGCCTTTAGTTCTGAGGGCTACCTGAACCCATTTTGGGTGAAATCTGTAGGATGCCATGTTAATGCAATGTACTTTGCTAGAAATGAATTTGGTCTCAGCTTAGTGCATGCACAGTCCCATGCCACATGCTTTGGTTCACTACTCAAAATGGTGCCTGATGTGACATTGGTGGGAGCTGTGAAATCCAATCTGTTCCTACACATCCTTTTTGGGATCAGCTTGTCTCTACACTCTTGGTTGAAACAAACATATCAGCGAGATGGGCAGTTATTTGCTTGGGTTCACCTGTTGAGCTCCCAGTGGACTTCCATTCCCACCTGGATGCTGCTGGAGGTCTGGGCAGCCATGATGCTCAGATCACCATTCACTGACTGCCATTAGCAATTCTGGTCACTGCAACACCATATCATGGTCTCTGTTGCTTTTACGTGTGTGTCAGTTTCTTAATCCCCTCTGCCATCAGCCTGTCCTCTCCTATTTCCTGGAATGTGCCCTCTTTACTTCACCCTGGCTAATGATTATCTCCCTGATTAAAAGTTTCCCTACCCTATTGATTCTCACAAGTGACAGCTTTATCTGCTGCACCACAAAACTAGCCCCCAACCAATGGTTCTGAGGGATGCAGGCTCCCTCAGCAACAATGCCATATCCTAGTGTTTAAAATGTGAATTATTTGGTTGGATAGCCTAGTGGCTAAAGTCCTCACCTTGAATGTACCAGACCCCTTTTTTGCACCGTTTCATGTCCTGGCTGCCCTACTTCCAATTCAACTCCTTGCCTATGGCCTGGGAAAGCAGTAGAGGATGTCCCTAAACCCTGGCAACCTGTACCCATGTTGGAAGTCAGAGAGAAGCTCTAGGCTCCTGGATTTGGATTGGTTCTATTCTGGCTGTTGATGCTACTTGGGGAGTGAACCAGTGGACAGAAGATCTCTCTCTGTCTCCCCTCTCTGTAAACCTGGCATTCCAATAAATAAAAAAATCAATTCTTTAAAAATGCATAAATAAATAAAACTAAAATGTGAATTATTGCGGTGGGTACCCTGACCTACACCATGTGAACAGGGCTTGTGGGATGGGGTAGTGGAAAATGGCATGCTTTAAAAATTAACACAAGGAAACAGAGACAAAAGATTATTAAAACAGATATAGAGAGGTTTAATTTCTTCCAAAGAGAAAGGAATGATGCCAGGTCTCTGTATCAACTTTTTATTGAATGACTTGGGGGTCAAATTACAAGAATTCATGTGGCACAAACTATGAGTGCCGCACCCCATATTAATCTTCATCACTTAATTATTGTTGAGTATAATACAGTTGAACAAAGTACAAATGTCAGCACAAGGCTATCTTAAGGAAATTCTTAAAGCACAAGTTTCTGCTGGCTTGGACTGTTGTCCAATTGTAGATAATTGCACGCAAGCTCTGACTTTGGTCTCTGGTATCAGAAATCTGTGAACTCAAGATTCCAGACACAGTCCTCCCTGCTCTTCTTTTTTTTTTAATAATTTTTTTTATTATATGACACAGTTTTATATGTACTGGGATTCCCACCACCCCTCCCAAAACCCTCCCCCCCATGGTAGATTCCTCCACCGTGTTGCGTGACTCAGTTCAAGTTCAGTTGAGATTCCTTCATTGCTAGCATATACCAAGCATTGTGATCCTCATATTATTGCCCAGATAAGTTCAACGGCTTTTTGGAGAGACCTTCTCTGGTCTGAAGGTAGAGCCAACAGAGTAAACCCAATCAATCAAAAGCTCCTGCTCTTCTAATCAAGTCAAGCTGCTTGCAACTGCCTGCAGCAGTGAGTCTATGGGACAGTGGTGAAGTCACTTCTGGTGATGCCTGCATCTGTATGGGATACCCTACTTGGAGTTCCAGCGTGTCCACTTCTAATCCACCAATCTGTACATGTGCACACCTGGAAGCAACAGGTGATGCTCAAGTACTTTGAATCCTATCATCCACGAGGGAGACCTGTGCTGAGTTCTTGGTTGCTGGATCCAGCCTGGCTCAGACATGACTGTTGTGAGCATTTGAGGGGTAAAACATAGGATAGAGGCTCTTTCTGCTCTCTCTCGCCTCCTCCTCTCCTTTTGTCTTTCAAATAAAAAACTAAAATATGTTACATTTTAGAAGGTGAATGATCAGGTCTTTATCTTGGTTCTGAGGCTCAGCCAATTTGAGGTTTCTTTTTTTTTTTTTTTAAAGATTTATTTTATTTTTATTGGAAAGGCAGATATACAGGGAGGAGAGACAGAGAGGAAGCTCTTCCATCCGATGATTCACTCCCCAAGTGAGCGCAACGGCTGATGCTATGCCGATCCGATCCGAAGCCAGGAGCCTCTTCTGGGTCTCCCACGCGGGTGCAGGGTCCCAAAGCTTTGGGCCGTCCTCGACTGCTTTCCTGGGCCACAGGCAGGGAGCTGGATGGGAAGCGGGGCTGCCTGGATTAGAACCGGCACCCATATGGGATCCCGGGCATGCAAGGAGAGGAACTACACACCACTGTGCCACCGCACCAGGCCCCAAACTGAGGTTTAACAAGGCTTTCAGGCCATCTGTTTTTTGGTTTCCCTGAGGATGGGTGGAGATAATTTCTCACAGAAGAGACTCAAAGGAAGTCAGGGTCATAGACAGGAAGATGTCTGTAGATAGGCAGACCCAGGGTAACAGAGTGGTGGGGAGGAAGGCACCCTCCTAAACCATTCAAATTTCCATTTTTTATATAACCATGCCAATTAAAGGAGACCTGAATAAAAGTTAAATTCTGTCTCCAGGAACCAGCAGTTTAAGGTGAATATAGCTGAAAAAAACATGATACAGATGTTAAGATGGTTTAATTGAGCCTTAACACAATCAGACAGGGTTAGAAGTAGAAGATTTGCATAAACCTTTGCCTTCTCACAGTTGCTATCACTGAGATAGTCATGTAATTTATCATCCCTATGGAACACTTTTGAGAAAGGAAGGAGTTAATGTTGATAATTACACAGAAGGGAAAGCCAGGGAATGTATGTCCAATTTGTCTATAATCACAAAATCACTCATTAATGTTTGACCTAAAGTAAACGTCAAATAAAAATGATCAGTGTGTTTCTTGGTGGGGACACTGGCAGATGCTGGAGAAGGTGGAAATGGACTCAAATAGATGGGGAGGAAAACTTTTCCCTTGAAACAGTGGGAAAGCAAAAGTGTTGAGACACAAATGTGTTGAGCTCGAGAAAAGGATGAAAGGGACAAAGCTTTATTATTATTATTATTACTATTCAGGACAAAATCCACAGAGGAGAGCAGTTCAGGAATTAGAATCACTGTGAAGCAGGAAGAAACAGAATCCTCATAACACACACAGAAGGAATTGTAGACATATGGGGGAAGTTACACAGAGACTGCAGCTGGTGTGTGTCAGGAAGAGTTCTGTAGGATCCAGAATACTGTGGACAAACGGAATGATCTTCAGAAAAGAATGTTCCTGGGGTCAGTGTGGCAGAGAACAAGTTAAGCCTCTGCCAGCAGCACTAGCATCCCATATAGACACCAGTTTGTGTCCTGGGGTGCTATACTTCCTGATCCAGCTCCTTGCTAATGTACCTCTAAGGGTGATAGAGGACGGCCTGAGTGACAGTGCCTGTGCACCTATGTGAGAGACGCAGAGGAAGCTCCTGGCTTGTGGCTTTGGACTGGGTCAGTGCTGTCCATTGTGGTCATGTGGACAGTGAACCAGCACATGGATCACCCTTTCTCTGAGTAACTGATTAAAATATAAATCAAATAAATCTTAAAACAAAATAAAACAAAAACAGAAAGGAAGTATTTTGTGTCTTGCACTTGACTAGGAATCCCTCAAGAGAGAGATGATATGACATGGTGATTGTATCTTCCATATTTTCACAAGATTCTTCAATGTGAAGAGCAATATTACCTGCAATAGATATAATTTCTTTCTTCTTTCTGACATATTCTCACCCTTGCTGTATGTTTCTCTCTGGGTTAACTTCACCTGTGGAAGATGCCCAAAACCTTGTCATCCAAGCATTCCAACCCCTTACTAATGCAGCTTCGAAATTTTCTGTGATTGGACTTTAGCCCTGGCCCTTCTGATCCAGTCACCTGCTTTACACACAACCATTCCAAAGTTCAAGACCACTTCACCTCTTTATAAGCAGCAAGTATACTTTATCAGTAGCCATTTGTTCCCAGGAAGTTACGAGAGAGGATTGTCCTGATTGTCTTCTCCAGAATGCTCACTGGATTGAAAACCTCCTTTTTTTGGATCAGTTTTTTCTCCCTCTTCTTTTCCTCTCACCTTGCTCCCATGGTTGACTGACAGACTCTTTGACTTTCTGCCTGCTCTCTTTGCTTCTCTTTTCTGGCAGCTGTGTCCACTGCCATCTTTCAGGATTCTTGCAGATGTGGGTCAGCCTGGATGCTCTGCCATGGCCAGCCAAAATTTTTCCACTGACCTGCAGCAGGAAGTGACCTGTCCCATCTGCCTGGACATTCTACAGGACCCTGTCACCATTGGTTGTGGGCACAACTTCTGCCATGTTTGCATCACTAAGCATATGGACGCTTCCAGGGAGTTCTTCAAATGTCCCCTCTGCAACAGTTCCATGAAGAATGACGCATATGCTCCCAACTGGCAATTGGAGAATCTGGCAAAGAAAATCGAATCTCTGGATCCCTCTGAGATGCAGCCGAGAGAGGAGCAGCAAAGATGTCCAACACATGGAAAGGTGATACAGTACTACTGTAAGGCAGATGGGGAACTCCTCTGTGTGGTGTGTCTTGATTCCAAGGAGCACAAATTCCATAAAACCAGCACAGTAGAAGAAGCTGCCCAGCATCATCAGGTAAGCACTGGGGCTCCACTTTATTGATGGGAATTCATTGGGGATCTGCAAGCTGTTGCTTCCTTCCTATGGGATTGCTCTCTGTGGCTCCTGCAGGTTTCACTTAACCAGGTCTACTAAGCTCAAGGTTCTAGTCTAGAGAACTTTTGTACATGACAATCAGGGAATATTGAAGAATGGAAAAAAAAGATTCTTAAAATTTGTTTCCATTGAGGGCCCGGTGTGGTGGCCTACCGGTTAAAGTCCTTGCCTTGAACGTGCCGGGATCCCATATGGATGCTGGTTCTAATCCCGGCAACTCTACTTCTCATCCAGCTCCCTGCTTGTGGCCTGGGAAAGCAGTTGAGGATGGCCCAAAGCCTTGGGACCCTGCACCCGCATGAGATACCCCAAAGTGGATCCAGGCTTCTGGTTTCAGATTGGCATATCACCGGCCGTTGCGGTCACTTGGGGAATGAATCATCAGATGGAAGATCTTTCTCTCTGTCTCTGCTCCTCTCTGTATATCTGACTTTGTAATAATAAAAAAAATGATTTTTATTGGAAAGGGATGTTTACAGAGAGAAGGAAAGACAGAGAGGCAAAGATCTTCCATCCACTGGTTTATTTCTGAAATGGCTACACTGGCCCTAAATGAGCCAAACTAAAGTCAGGGGCCAAGAGCTTCCCCTGGGTCTCCCATGCAGGTGCCAAATTTTCTTTGGGCTAACTTCTGGTGCTTTCCCATCCATAAGCATAGAACTTGATAGGAAATGAAGTAGCCACGACGCAAAATGGCACCCATATGGGAACTTGGTGCTTGCCAATGGAGGATTGGATAACTAAGCCGTCATGTCAGACCCCAATAGATTTTAAAAGAAAAAGAAGAAGAAGAGGTGTTATTTTAATTTGAAAGGCATATTTACAGAGAGAAAAGGGAAAGATCTCCCATCCACTGGTTCACTCCCTAAATGGTTGCAATTGCTAGAGCAGTGCTGATTCTAACTCAGCGACCAGGAAACAAAAGCTTCTTCCTCTTCTCCCACATGGATGCAGGGTTCCAAGCTCTCGGGCTGTCGTCTTCTACTCTCCCAGGCCATAAGCAGACTATTAGATTGGAAGTAGAGCAATAGGGATGTGAATCAGCATCCATATGGGATATTGGCACTTGAAAGTAGAGTATTAAGCTGTTGTGCTATGCACTGGCCCCAAGACACAGGAATTTGATTTAGAAGATGGGGACTCCACATTGGATTCTCTAAAATGCCATCATATCAGCTCTAATATGGCAACAAAGGGCAATCTTCTTCTTTTCCAATTCCTCCCAACCTCTACAGTGGACACAGGAGAAAAAAAAAAAAAGTGAAATATTTGTTCCACACCCCTTATTCCATACCTTGACCCTCTCCACCCTAGTTGGAGATGCACATAGGCATGTATCCTCTCAACTATGTAAGCAATATTAAAAATAAAATGAAAATTATAAAATTAAAAAAGTTATGGGGTTAAGTCCAGACTGAGTTGAATGTGTGACTTTTTTCATTGTTTCATTATTTTGTGATATAGTACCAACGGTCCCCGACTTCTTCCACCACCACTACAGATTTTCTTTATATTATTACTATAGTATAGCTCTTCATAAAAAGTCATAAGTCCAACATTCTACTGATTAAGTGTATCCTGATATTGCGGGCATGGATAATGGCAGAGAGTCCAACATCCTATTGTCAAGATATATCTAACAGTTTCATTGAGTGTCCATCTTTGATCTGGAAGTAGAGATGCATACTGCATTGTATCCTCACATCTGGATATGATAGTCTCTATTACACAGTTGCTTTAAATCCTCTAAATGAAAAGCCACAAAACAAAATCAACAACAGGAAAAAAAATAGAAATTTACAATGCCACGAAATTAAACCACATACTACTGATTGACTATGTGTTGGTGAAGAAATGAAAAAGAAAAGCAAGAATCTTCTTGAAGAAAATGATGCTACTGAATGACCTATGAGTCAGTGAAGAATTTAATATGAGAAAAAACTATTTTGAAGAAATGAAAATAAAAACAAAACATCAAAATTCATGAGATATAGTTTCTGCTGATCTTTGTTGGTGAGATGCATCCCCTGTAGGCAATAGGCAGGTGGGTTTTGTTTTTGATCCAATCTGTTAATCTGTGATGTTTGCTTGATGGATTTAAGCCATTTACATTCAGGGTTAATATGTATAGGTGATGATTTTGTCTTGTCATTTTAGTAATGGGCTGTTGTTGATTTAGTCTTCTGTTGTTATATTAGTGGGATGCTTATCGGATTTGCCTTTGGCTTTGATAGGTGCTACTGTATTTCTTTAGGAATCATTTGTAGGGCAGATTTGGAAGAGGCATATTGTCTGAGGTTTTCATTGCTGTGGATGAACTTCATTTCATTTTCAAAGACAAAGGAAAGCTTTGGTGGGTATGTTATTCTGGGCTGATTTTTCTTTTTTTTCTTTTTTCTTGCTTTTCGAATCTGGAATATGTCACTCCATTCTCTTTTGGCCTGTAGAGTTTCCTGTGAGAGGTCAGCTGTGAGTTTGTTTGCCATCCCTTTAATGTCAACTGATATTTTTTTTCATGTGCATATTCAGGGATCTTTTCCTTATGTTCAATCGAAGAAGCATGAACATTACATGCTGTGGTGAAGATTGCTTTTGGTCAAGCCTATAGGGGGTTCTATGCCCCTCCTGGGTGGTGTTTCTCAATTCTTTCTTCATATTAGGAAAGTTGTCATTTATTATTTCGTTGAATGCATGTTTAAACCCAGCTTTTCTTTTTGCACATTCTGGAACTCCCACAAGTCTTACATTTGGCCACTTAGTAGGGTCTCTTAATTCTTTAAAACCTTTTTAGTTTGACCCAGCTCCACTTTCAGCTTGTTGATTGATTCACCATTGCAGTAAGAAATATCTTCTGGTCCTGACGGCATGGCCTAGTGGCTAAAGTTCTTGCCTTGAACACGCTGGGATCCCATATGGGCGCTGATTCTAATCCTGGCAGCTCCATTTCCCATCCAGCTCCTGCTTGTGGCCTGGGAAAGCAGTTGAGGATGGCCCAAAGCCTTGGGATCCTGCACCCATGTGGGAGACCTGGAGGAGGTTCCTGGCTCCTGGCTCCTGGCTCCTGGCTCTGGATCAGCACAGCACCGGCTGTTGCGCTCACTTGGGGAGTGAATCATCGGACAGAAGATATTTCTCTCTATCTCTCCTCCTTTCTGTATATCTGACTTTGTAATAAAGATAAATAAATCTTTTTTTTTTTTTTAAAGAAATATCTTCTAATTCTAAGATTCTTCTGCCTCATTCATTCTATTGTTGACACTTTCCACTGAGTTTTTAATTTGCTCTATTGCATCCTTCATTTCCAATAGTTCGGCTTCATTTTGTTTCAGTGTTGCTATTCCCTGTGTGACATATTCCTTAAATCCCTTGAACTCCTGTACTTGCTTTTCATTGTTTGTAATGTTTTTTCTGAATTCTGTATTCCCCACTTTCTTGATGTATTCCTCCGGTAAATCTGAGGTTGGCAAAGTGGTTTTGCTTCTTTGCTCAACAGTCTTCACTGAAATTCATGGTGCCTCTGTCTTTTCGTTGCTGTTGGTTATTGCATTTGTGGTTAGCAGATTTTTCTCCTTAGGGCAGGTTTCTAAGCTCTGTCACCCACAGGTGAACAGTTCAATTTTAGTGTGGTTGATACCCAGTTATTTGTTTGTAGTCACTTGTGCCACTCCCTCCAATGAGTTTCAGGCCTGGGCCCTTGTATTAGGCTTCCACCGTGGTCTCCATAGCCCCAGTTCCTGTCTCACCAGTCCCCATCTCCTGTGATCTCATGTTGGGTTGCACCATTGTCTGTACAGCTTTTCTCCACTTCTGGTTTGAGCAGTTCCCAGGATTAGGGGACACCAGATGTCCTAAATAATTAGGTTGTTGGTAGTACTTATCTTGCTGGAATCTGTTGGCCATTATGTTTGAGGGCTACTCAGACCTGTTTTGAGTAAGACCCGTAGATTGTCAAAGTCTATACTGCTTTCCCTGTTGGACCAGTGCAATGCACTGAGCTGGAAATGAGTTTGCTCATTGTTGTCCCTCCAGTCCCATAGCCTTTTCCATGCTCTATGTGGCACTGGTAGAGTTTGGGATCTGCTGGCTGTTAGGTCTTGGGGCTACACAGACCCATTTTGGGTGAAATCTCTAACATGTCTCGTCATGACTCTTTTTCCTATGGGACAGTGCGATGCACTGGCAAAAAATGAGTTGGTCTCATTGCATGCAATTTTCTGGTGTCATTTGGTCCCACATCCTTTGCCTCACTATGCAAAATGGTACTTGGTGTGATACTGCTAGGAATCTGGGCTGTAAAATCCTCTGTTTTTGCACTATCTCCTTGGTTTCTGCTGTTCTCTCTGCTCGTGGTTGTATCAAACAAATCAGTAAGATGGGAAATTCTTTTCCTTAGTGCATCTCTTGAGCCCCTAGTGAATCTCGTTCCCATCTGGCTCATTGTTGAGCTCATTGTAGATCTTGGACTGCCGCTTACTGTTTGCACTGTGCTGTCTCATCACTGCAACACAACTCCATTTTCTCTGATGCTACCCTGTGTCTGTCAGTTTCCAGGTGCCTCTCTGTTTCCTGTCAGCCTGTTCTCTCCTGTTTCCTGAAATTTTCCTTCTCTGCTTAACCCTGGCTAATGATTCTGTCTGGTTAAAGGTGTCTTTATTATATTCAACCATCTTGATTCCTGATTGTGTGACTTTCAAGGAAACCCTAGAATTTATGAGCCTAATTGTGCCAGCTTTCAAATCGAACTTACATCTCAAAAAAAAAATAAATAAATAAAAGCAAGCAAGCAATAAAGAAAGGGTATATTTACTTGAAAAACAAAATTAGAAAGAGAGAGAGAGAGTGAGAGAAAGAGGTCTTCCGTGTTGATTCTCCAAATTGTTGGGATGGCTGGACCTGAGCCAGTTCCTACTGGGAGCCAGGAGCTTCTTCTCGGTCTATTACTTGGGCATAGGGACCCAAAGCTTTGGCCATGCTTCACCAGTTTCTGAGACCATTAGCAGCAGACTCCAAACATACCTCTGAAAACTGTTGGTAAAAGAGGTGAGGCAGGTTTGTGGGAGTTCTTTGGCAGTCTTGAAGCACCATCCAAACATTACTCATAAAGAATCATAGTAACCCTCTTCTCTTTTAGGTCATGTAGGTTCTAATTTCTCCCTTTTTCCCAGCTTGAGGAATAAGTATGAATTAACGCTTACTTCCAGAACTCCCTGAAGCATTTCATATGCTTTCTGGAGAGACTGGGAGGTTTTTACGCAGTCAAGAGCAATGCAAGTAGAGCCTTGCTTGAAGGTCCCTCTCCCACAGGAGCAGATTCGGAGGCATTTGGAAGTCTTGGAGAAAAAGGAAAAGGAACTGTTGCATTCGAAGATTCAAGGTGAAGACAAGATCACCAACTTCATGGTAAGGAAAAACTTCACCCTGTGTTGATTTGGTTTTGGTGTATCAAAGGAAACAAATTTACATGAAAGCAGATTAAAACTAAATAACTTTTTGGAAAGATGAGTTTTAGGCAAATTCTTGAAAGCAAAAATGATGACTTGATGATAGTACAGTGTGGCACAGAGCATAAAGGAAGTGCTTTTGTTATAAAAATAATAAAGACTTGAGAGGAAGAGTGACAGTGAGAGGTGAGATTTTCCACTCACTGGTTCGCTTTCCAATAGTCTCAATGACCAGGAGGTGGTCCAGGCAGAAGCCAGCAGTTTTGAGGTTCATCCAGGTCTCTAATGCAGGTGGCAGGAGCCTAGTGTTTGGGTTCTTTTCTGTTCTCTTCCCAGATGCATTAGCAGGAACTGGACCAGAATCATAGCAGCCTGTACTTGAATTGGCACTCAAACAATGGATTAATGGGCTGCAACACAACAATGGCATGGGAAGTGCTCTTAAATGTGTGTTCTTAGGGCATGCATTGTGGTACACTGGATTAATGTGTCTCCCTCAATACCAGCATGCCATATAAGTACTGATTTGAAGTCCACCTGCTCTGTTATAGTCCAGGTCCCTGCCTATGCACCTCGGAAATCAGCAGTAGAAGTTGGCCCAAGTGCTTGTGCCCCTGTACTGATGTGGGAGATTTAGATGCAGTTCTGCCTGCTGGTTTCTGCCTGGCTATGTTATGAGTGTGAGAGATCACACTGGACCCAGATGTAGGATGTTTAGAAGGAGTCTTTATTGCCCAAGCCTGGGGACAGCAGCTCCCGCTACACTCCAGGAACTACTGCACCCCATGGCAGAAGCCAGGGGTTTTTAAGCTCTCACTCTCCAATTAGTTTGAAAGGTACACAGTACAATGTTTTAGTAGAAAGCAGGAAGGGAAGGTCTGGAGACACTGAGTACTTCCCACAAAGGATGTAATTAACATTTCAGTGCCGTTCGGCCCCACCTTTAGGAAGACTTTGTGAATACAGAATTATCTTCACTGACTCCACCAAACCGTGAATAGAGGGTGGGGGGCATAGCCACATTCCATTTACCCAGTGTCAAGCGGTGCTGGCCATCACAGGCTGCACCCCGTAACAGCTATTTGGGCACTGGGTAGTGAGCCAACAAACAGAAGATTTTTCTCTCTCTCCCATTCAAAAAAATATTTTTAAGGAAAAAAGTTTGTTCTCCTCACCCTTCTCAAACCTGTACCTTGTTCTAGCTTGCGAGTCAGTATAATCAAATACAAAAATGAAAGTGAAATAGAATCGGTGGAAGGACGGTTGAGGCCATCTCTTCTCTCTGTGTCCCTGTACCTTATCCCAGGACCTGGTGGAGTCTGAGGAGCAACGAATACACACAGAATTTAAGCACCACCAGCAGATACTGGAGGTTGAGAAGAACTTGTCCTTATCCTACATCAAGTGGCTGGAGAAAGAGGGTAACAGGGAGTGTAAATGCTATATCATTGCCACGAGGGCCCAGCTCAGCTTGCTCAAGGATCTCAAGGATTTCCTGAAGGCCAAGCAGCAGATGCCGCCTGTAGAGTTGCTACAGGTAAGTCCAACAGAGCAGAATTACTGCAAGGCAAAGTCCAGCACTGGTATCTGATCAGCACACCCGTACCTGGCAGAATCTCTGAGACTGCCCCAACCACCCGGCCTCTAGGGCAGCACCATCCAGCAGAAAGAGTCAAAATGGTAACATGTTGCTCGGAAGGACTGTGTGAACCACATGTGTTATTTAGAATATGTAAACCATATATGTAAATTACAAATATAATGTGAATTACTGCCAGTATAATTTTGAAATGTAACATGAGACACATGTGTAAATTAGAAATATATTGCAAGCCACATATGAAGAGCTTTAGCATGTTAAAAAGCAGTTGTTTGGTACAGTGGTTAATATGCCACTTGGGGCACCCATCTTCCCTATGGCTGTACCTGGTCAGAGCTGTACCTTTACTTCCCACCCAAATTCCTGCTAATGTGGGCCCTGTGAGGAAGCAGGTGATGGGGCAAGTCCTGGGATCCAAGCAACTCATGTGGTAGACCTGGACTGTGTTCCAGGCTTTTGACTGCTACCTGGATCAGCCCTGGATATGTGAGTATTTAGGGAGTAAACCAGCAGGTGGAGCATATCTTTTTCTATTTCTGACTCTTGGACTTTCAGATAGATGAAAATTATATTTTAAAATGTCGTGGGACTAGTGATGTAGTCTGGTGAGTTAAGATGCTGCCAGTATTACTTGTGTCTCATATGAGTGCCACCTGCTTTAATTCTAATGCAGTTTCTTGCTAATGTGCCTGAGAAAGCAGCAGAGGATGGACCAAAGCCTTGAGGCCTGCACCCATGTGAGACATGCAGAAGAGGCTGCTGGGCTCAGCTCCAACTCTAGTGGTCACTTGGGGAGTGAGCCAGCAGATGGAAGATCCTATCTTTCTGTTTCTCCTTCTCTCTTGTGAATCTGCCTTTCCAATAAAAATAAGTAATTCTTATTTTTTTAAATCCATGTGGTAGAGAAATTATAAATGAAGAAAGTATAAATGGACTTCAAGACATTTAACAGAAAATAAAATGTTTTAAAAGTATTTATTTGCTTACATGAAAGGCAGTTACAGAGAGAGAGATATGCTATTACTGATTCATTCCCCAAATGGTCACAATGGATTGATCAGTGCCAGAGAAAAGCCAGGAACTAATGGGTGTTTTGAACCATCATGCTGTTTGGATTGTCCATCACTTTCTTTCAAGAAAGTTCATGCAAACTCACTCCAACCTTGCTCCTGTCTGAAGGAGTAGGACTCATTTGCTAAGGTAAGTATCAGACAAAGTTCATCTGCAAAATGTCACTTTTTCTGCTCATCAATGGTTTCTCTTGATGTTTAACCACATCTCTACTTAGTGCCATTTCAGTGCTTTTTGGAGGACTCCTCCTGGTGGTGAGAATAGGAGAGTTTCAGAGATTTTCTCACTCCAACAGCTCTACCCATAACCACTTGCCTCCTTGGCTCCTTGGCTGAGTGCTGAGACCTTTCTGTTTTTCTTTCTTTTCCAGAACAGCAAAGACACCTTGCACAGGTAAGATGGCTATCCCAGATACATGCTGCCTTCTGAGTCATTGCTAGGTTCTGTTCCCAACATAGTGTCAGTAATGCTTAACTTTCCCTACTCACCAACACCCACACCATGGGACTTTGTAGTCAGAGGTTTAAGCTACATGGGGAAGGTCTGAGTTCAGCAAATGGGTTGGTTGTGAGAGGCCTGAGCTCTTCTCATATCCCGGGGCCTCCTGCATGCCCCTGCTCAGCTGGATGCTTCCTGGTCCCCTCTCCCTGCCCCAGTGCTTTTCTCCTCTCCCCTTCACTTCCAAGTCTCCTTGGGCAGCTTCTCACTCCAGCCCCATTCCTATAGTGCTGGCTTCCTGACTCAAGGCTCCTTAATCCTTGATGCCGACTACCATTCCCATTGTGAGTCTAGCCTCACAGGGCTGGATCCAGAGCACCATTCTCTCTCTTGCCTCCCTACTGAACTATGCCTTGTCCTCCTAGGTGTGAGGCGATGCAATTTCAGTTTCACAGCCTACCCGTGATTCCTTCGGAGTTGGAGACAAAAGTCAGTAAGGCAAAGTCTAGACATGATTCCATCATCAAGAGCCTGTGGAAATTTGGAGGTAAGGAAGAGGCCATGTTATCCTCCCTGGAAGATTCTCATCTGTCAGTGTTCGTTACGACACCATTCCATGGCTATGCCTCCCTCAGGCATTTCTCCCATGTTCTGTTCCGCATGATATTTGTCTATACCCGCAACTCACAAAGAGTATGACAGCCACAAAGAGGACAAGTCCTTCAGCTCCATGTGGCTCTGAAGCCTGTGTCTGTACAGTGGAGGCAGAACCTTGCCTGCAGGAGATTCCAGCATCACAAGCAGCCACAGAACTTGCTGTACCACAATGCCAACCTCTTTTCCTAGTTTTTGATGTAAGCACTGGAAAAAAATGCTTTAGACTTATTTACTGGGCCCAGCAAATGACTCAATTGCTAAATCCTCACTTTGTAACTGCCAGGATCCCATATGGGTTGCCAGTTCATGTTATGGCTCCTCTGCTTCCCATACAGCTCCCTATTTATGCCCTGGGAAAGCAGTGGAGGATGACCCAAAGTCTTGGAACCTGCACCCACATGGGAGACCTGGAAGAAGTTCCTGGTTCTTGGCTTCAGACTGAATCAAGTCAACTCTAGTCCTTATAGCCATCTGAGGAATGAACCAGCAAATGCAAGATCTTTCCCTCTGTTTCGTCTTCTGTTCATAAATCTGATCAGCCTTCACAATAAAAATATATCCTTTTAAAAATGACTTATTAATTTGAGTTTCAGAGGGAGGAAGAGATTGAGAGACAAAGTGAGATCTTCCATCAACTGGTTTTCCCCCTAGAGGGCCACAATGGCGAGGGTTGGCCAGGTCTGAGTCAGGAGACAGGAACTTCATCTGGTTTTTCCATGTGGGTGGCATGGATCCAGGCAATTGGGCCATCTTCTGCTGCTTTCCAAGGCCTTTTTCAGGGAGCAGGATGAGAAATGGAGCAGCAGAAGTGAATTTGTAATAAAGACGCACGCAAATAGAATGCTGACATTATGGGTATCAACTTCATTTGCAATGTTACAACACTGGACCTATGAGTACAAATGTTAAAATTATATGTGGCATGTTTAAATGTTTATGGAAAATGTGTATGAGGAAAAAAGAGCTACCCATGGTCTTCAAATCTGTTGCACTAAATAAATTAATATTTATAAATTACTGCTTAAAAATCACAGAATCAAGAGGGAAAGAGAGAGAGACATCTTGTATCCACTTAATTCACTTTCCAGGTATGTACTACATTCATGACTGAGTCAGGAAAAAACCAGAAGTCAAGAACTCAATCTTAGTGTCCCATATGTGTGGCAGGAAGCTAAACCTTTGCACTATCACCTGGGCCTTCTAGGGTGCTCCTTAGCAGGAAGCTGGAATTGGAACAGAGCTGGGCATCAAGTGTCTTAAGCAGCATGTTAAACATTGCCACCAAAGCTCACCCAAAAGAGTCTTTCAGTTCCATATTTCCATGACTGTTGTAAAAAGATTAATTTACAACCCTCCTTTGAAAGGCAGAATTACAAAGAGAAAAAGAGGTAGAGATAGAACTAAGTTTGCAGCCACTGGTTAAGTCCCTAAAGGGCCACAACAGATGGAGTTGCGCTGATCTGAAGCCAGGAGCTTCTTTCTGGGTCTCCTCTATGGATTCAGGGCCCATTCCTTGAGCCATCTTCTTTTACTTCCCAAGCCATAAGCAGGAAGATGGACTGGAACCAGAGCATCTGGGACATGAACTGGCACCGATATGGATGCCTCTGCACTGCACACAAAGGATTAGCCTATATGCCAGCCTTATAGTCCTCAAGAATTAAGTCCCCCAAATGAGATCTCATTTGGATGTCCATTGGACAGTGCTGGGCTGTGTGGCCACTTTAAGGAAGCAGGACAGCAAAGGCTGGGACTCTCATATGTGCTGAGAATGTGAGAGACAACTCTAGTTCACTCCTTGCAGATGTTCCACATAAGGGCCTTGTGGTGCAGCCTCGGGTTTCTTGCTCAACTTCCCCAGCCTCTCATGCCTTCTGTTCTCTAACTGCAGACTATCTCCAGGAAAAAAGGAAAAAATATCATGACAGGATCGTCCAAGACATGAGTACAACCCAAAGGCAGAACAGTAAGTAGGGGTGCAAGGCTGCTTCCTGACACCCTGGGAATCATTGGCTGCCTTCATTTTTGATGCTTGGTGAGCATTGCTTTTGGGGTTATTACCATACAGACTCTGGGTTTCAAGACCAAAGTTAACTTTCCCTCCCATATTCCTAGAGCGCCTGCTTGAGAAAAGTAATTTTAACTTGGACAGAAGCTCACAGCCTGAACCAGGGACCACAGGTAGGATTCCAGTCTTCAAGGGACTGGAAAAGGGATACAAAATTGATGGGTGTTCCAAGGTGGACACAGTGTTCAGAGGTAGCTGTTGGACATATGTCCTTGCCCTCACCAAAGCTGCTGGGATGAATGACTGTTCTCAGTGCCAACCTGATGTGGAGAGGAAAGGGAAGGAACAGGAAATTGGAAAAAGAGGAAGAGAGAGGAGGCTGGTGGAGGAGCATATGCTGAAGACTCCACAGAACACGATGAGGTATCAAGTACCACAGGTGGTGTGGGAAAATGTGAGGTGTGGTATGCACTGGGGTGTGCATGCCTCCCTCTGTCCCTGGCCACTTTTTTTTCTCTACTTTTTAAAAATTATTATTATCATTTTATGATACATTTTCATAGGTCTAGGGATTTTCCTTATCCCCTCCCCAAGTTCCCATCCCCCTCCCCAGTAAGATCCCCTATATTATTACTAAGGTATAGTTCTTCATAAACAGTCATATGTCCAACATTGTGGGCATGAACAATAGCAGAGTCAGCTTTGTATTGTCAAGATATATTAACAGTTTCATTGGGAGTCCATCTTTAGTCTGAAAGTAGAGATGCATACTGCATTGTATCCTCACATCTGGATATGATATCTCCATTACACAGTTACTATACATTCCCTTAAATGAAAAGCCACAAAACAAAATTAACAACAGGAAGAAAAACAGAAATTTACAATGCCATGAAGTTAAATAACATGCTATTGAATGACTAATGTGTTGCTGAAGAAATGAAAAAGAAAATCAAGAATCTTCTTGAAGAAAATGATGTTATTGTATGTTCTATGAGTGAATGAAGAATTTTTTAGCATAGGGTTTGTATTTACATTTTATTATTATTATTATCATTTTATGATACAGTTCCATATTCCCTTATCCCCTCCCCAATTCTCCCCCCCCAGTTCCTCTATATCATTACTAACATATAGTTCTTCATAAACAGTCATATGTCCATCATTGCGGGCATGGACAATGGCAGAGAGTCCAGAATCCTATTGTCAAGATATAGTAAACAGTTTCATTGTAAGTCCATCTTTGTCTGGAAGCAGAAATGCATACTACACTGCATCCTCACATCTGGATGTTAGTCTCCATTACATAACTACTGTACATTCCCTTAAATGAAAAGTCATGATACAAAATCAACAATAGAAAAATAGAAATTTACAATGTCATGAAGTTAAATGACATGTTACTAGATATGATAGTCTCTATTACACAGCTACTATACATTCCCTTAAATGAAGAGCCACAAAACAAACTCAGCATCCGAGAGAAAAAAGAAATTAACAACACCAAGAAGTTAAATAACATGCTATTAAATGACTAACGTGTAGCTGAAGAAATGAAAATCAAGAACTTTCTTGAAGAAAATGATGTCACTGCATGATCTATGAGTCATTGAATGATTTAATCAGAAGAAAGTGTTTTGAAGAGATGAAACTAACAGAAAACAACAAAACCCATATGATAGCTTTTGCTGATCTTTGTTGGTCAAGTGTGTCTCCTCCAGACAATAAACAGATGGGTTTTGTTTTTTAATCCAGTCTGCTAACCTATGATGCTTGATTGAGCTTAAGCCATTTACATTCAGTGGTGCTTTGGTGCTTTGGTCCTGTCATTTTTGGAATGGGTTGTTCATTGATTTAGTCTTCTGTTGTCATTTTATTGGGATGTTCTTCCCGTTTGCCTTTGGTTTTGGTAGGTACTATTTCTCTTCTCTGTCAAGAGAACATCTTGAAGTATCCTTTGTAGGGCAGGTTTGGAAGAGGCAAATTCTTTTAACTTTTCTTTACTATGGAAGAATTTTATTTCATTTTCAAAGACAAAAGAAAGCTTTGCTGGGTATGTTATCCTAGGCCAACAATTTTTTTTTCTTTTAGAATCTGGAATATGTCACTCCATTCTCTTCTTGCCTGTAGAGTTTCCTGTGAGAGATCTCCTGTGAGCTTAATTGGCATTCCTTTATATGTCAATTGATTTTTTTCATGTGCACATTTAAGGATCTTTTCCTTATGTTCAATTGAAGAGAGCTTGATAATCATATGTCTTGGTGAAGATTGCTTTTGATCAAGCCTGTTGGGAGTTCTGTGCCCCTCCTGGATCTTGTTTCCCAATTCTTTCTCCAGATTAGGGAAATTTTCCTTGATTATTTCATTAAATACATTTGCAAACTCAGCTTCTCTTTCTGCACCTTCTGGGACTCCCATACTCTTATATTTGGCCTCTTAATAGTGTCTTAATTATTGAATACTTTTTTTTGGCCTGATCCAGCTCTGCTTCCAGCTTTTTGTTTGCTTCCCCCTGATGACAGGAGATATCTTCCAATTCTGAGATTCTTTCTTCTGCTTGCTTCATTCTATTTTGGAGACTCTCCATTGTACTTTTAATTTGCTCTACTGTGTTCTTAATTTCTGATATATCAGCCTTGATTTGCTTTACTGCTTCCTTAAATTCTTTGAACTCTTGCATGAGCTTCTCATTTTTTATCAGAATCTTTAAAATGAGTGTTATGGATTCTGTGTCCCCCATTTTCTCGATGTCTTCCTCAGTGAATTCTGAGGTTGGCAAAGGGTTTTGCTCCTTTGCAGGGGAGTTTTCAGTAATATTCATTGTGCCTTTGTCTCTTCTTTTGCTCTTGATCATTGTACTTCTGGTTAGCAGCATCTTCTTCTAGGGGCAGGTTTCTATGCTCTGTCACCCACAGGTCTCAATGCGATTTTACTTATTGCAGTTGGTACACAACTTTTTGTTTGCAGCCACTTGTGCCACAACCTCCAGTGAGTTCCAGGTCTGGGTTCTTATGTCAGATTTCCACCATGGTCTCCACAGCCCCAGCTCTTGGCTCACCACTCTCCTCCTCCTGTGATACTGTGCTGAGGCTGCATCACTGTCTGCAACGTTTCTCCCATTTCCAGTTGGAGCAGGTCCCCGGATTAGAGAGACACCAGGTGTCCTATCTACTCAGGCTGTTGGTGGCGCTGATCTTGTTGGACCTCTTGGATGTTAGGTCTGGGTGCCACAGGGACCTATGTTGACTGGTACAATGCCACAGTTGGTATTACTTTCCTGCAGGACCTCAGCGAGTTCTTGCGAGCTCTGCCCATGCTCAGTTCACTGTTGTTCCCTGAAGTCCTAAAGCTATTGCCACAGTGTGCAAAATGGTGCCTGATGTACCACCACTACAGTTCTTGATCTGCTGGCCTCAGATTGAGGGCTACTCAGACCTGCCCTGGATGGAACCCGTAGAATGCCACGTCGTTGCAGTTTCTGAGTCAGAAATGAGCTCACTCCCCGCTCAGTGTATGCTTAGTTGTTTCCCTTGTCCTTTCCTCCTTATGCAAAATGGCGCCCAATTCAGCTCTAGGGGGCTGACTGGGCTATGAAATCCACTCTGTTCTCACACTGCCTGTCTGAGATTTGCTGCTCTGTCTCTGCTCCTGGTCAAATCCTACCGATCAGCAGGACGGACAGTTCTTTGTCTGGGTTCACCTCCCAAGCTCCCAGTGAAAGTCCCTTCCCACCTGGTTGCTGGTGGAGTTCTGGCTGCTAGTGGAGTTCAGATTGCCATGCTGGAGTATCAGTCACTGCAACACCACACTGCTGTGCCCGCTGCTTTCCTGTGTCTGTCAGTCTCCAGGTACCCCTCTGCTGTTGTTCTGTCCTTTTGTATTTCCTGAAATATGTCCTCTCTGCTTCATTATGGTTAAATATTTTTTCATCCGTTCAAACATGTTCTTACCCTATTCTGCCATCTTGATTCTCCTACAATGCGATTTTACTTATTACAGTTGGCACATGGCTCTTTTTTTGCAATTACTGTGCCACTGCCTCCAGCGTGGTCCAGATCTGGGTTCTTCTATAGATTTCTGCCACAGTCTCTGTAGCTCCAGCTCCTGGTTCACCAGTCTCTACCTCCTGTGATTTCTTGCTGAGGCTAGACCATTGTCTGTACAACCTTTCTCCCACTTTTGGTTGGAGCAGTTCCCAGGATTAGGGAGAAACCAGGTGTCCTAAATAATTAGGTTGTTGGTGGTTCTGATCTTACTGTAACCTGTCAACCATTAGGTCTGAGGGCCACACAAACCTATTTTGACCCGTACAATGCCATAGTCAGTATTATTTTCCTGTGGGACCAGTGCAATACACTGAGCTCACTGTTTGCTGCCAGTTCAGTGCATGCACAGCTCACTGTTATCTCCTCTAGACTTAAATTCTTTGCCACGCTGTAAGAAATGGCACCCCATGTGCCACTGCTAGTGTTCCTTATCTTCTGGCCATCATGTCTGAGTGTTGCCTGGACCTATCTTGAGTTGGTACCTAGGATGCTGTGATGTTGCAGTTCACTGAGCCAGAAATGAGCTCACTTCCAGCTCAATGAATGCATAGTCCTTTTTCATAGCCTTTGTCTCTCTAGACAAAATAGCACCTGATTCTGCTCTAGCGGGAGAACTGGGCTATGGGATCCATGGTGTTCCTGCACCACCCATTTGGGAACTGTTGCTCTACTCTGTTCCTGGTCAAATCAAACAGATCAACAGGAAGAGCAGTTCTTTTTCTAGGGTATGCCCTGGAGCTCCAAGTGAACTCCGCTTCCCACATTGTTTCTGGTGGAGTTCCAGCTGCTGGTGGAATTCTGATCACCATTCACTGAATGCCCTGTTGTATGGAATCACTGCAACACCACACCATTGTGTCTGCTGTTTTCCTGTGTCTGTCAGTCTCCAGGTGCCCCACTGCTGTTGTTCTGTCCTCTCCTATTTCCTGGAATGTGCCTTCTCTGCTTCACACTGGCTAATGTTTCTCTGTTTAAATGTGTCCTTACCCTATTCTGCCATCTTGATTCTCTGCCAACTTTCCAGTAACTGTGGAAGCTGGTAGCCCCGGAATGAGTTCCTTGAGCTTTTGTGGGTGTTGCGGGATTTCTGCCTCTTGTTCCCATTGACCTGGTTCTTTTTTCTTTCTGTGTCAAAGGTGATCCAACAGTCAACCCGGGATGCTCAACTCCCCATTCCACAGCTCAATTCCAACCCCAAATAGGGGCTAAATTTGAAATAAAAGAATCAGGTTTAGAATTGAGGCTGCCGCCAGTTGGAGCTCCTGGAAACGCTGCAGAGATGAATACCACTGACACCTGTAGCTGCCGAGGCCCCTCGAGCTCTATAGAGCTCTAGCGAGTGCTGAGTGAGTGACTGGGGTGATCAGGGGCCGACTTGAGGGGAGCTTGGCGAGAAATCGGGTTCCTGATGGCAGAGGTTGGGTGGCAGAGGGGATGGTAGAGGGGGTGGCAATGACTCCAAGGAGGGAAGAAATTGTTCCTAGGAGAAGTCACAATCATGCTGGCCTTCTTGCTGTTGCATGAGCTGTGGTACTCTAGTGGACACGTGACATCCCTGTGTCCACTCCCCTTCACTCCTCTAGAGGGAAAGTCCACACAGGAGTTAAGGCCTGCCTGCTCACTGATTACCAAACCTGTTCTCAACATGTGACTAGCAAGATAATATCTTCCTTGTGGGGATTTGACCAAGGGTTTTGCCTCTTTCCTCTCCTCTTCCCACAGCCCCTGTGACCTTCAACACAGATTGGCCCATCTGGACCTAAACATCTACCAGGATTTGAAAACAGTCATAGCAGAGATGATCCTTCAGAACTCCTCAGAGGAACCACTGAAGATTCACCACTTCCAATTGTCCCTTGGCATGTTTGTCTTGCAGGGGTTTTGTTTGTTACTTTTAAAAAAAAATGTGATGATCTTTACATAGTTGATTAGGGCACAAAGGTTCAAGGGCTACAGCAGAGTGGGTAAGACCATTGTTTCCACATTCTCCTTTTTCCTTCCTGTATCTGGGGGATAAGGGGAAGATAAAGGGAGAAGCCACATCCAGTCTCCCAGGGTCCCCAATGTGGAACATGCTCTGAGGGCACTGTTCAAGAGGTTTTGATAGTATATCAAAAATTGTTTGAATTGTTGCTAATTTTGCCATTCCAAGCATAATGAAATTTCTTCAGAATCCACTGGCTGACATATTCCACCTTAGTGTCTCCACTTGCCCAGATTTTCACTGCCAACACTTGGCTGGGGTAATTGGTCAATTTGTTCTGTCTTCTGTTCTGGTACTAGGTATCTTATGCAGGTTCCAATGTACTTCCATATCCTCAATATGCACTTGGATATGCTGTCCACTGACATATGCATTCCACAGTCAGACCATGGAACCTTGCAGGGGTTTTCTAAAAGCTGCCACACCTGGGAGGTGGAGTGCACCGGGCCTGCGTTGTGGGCGTGGCATGAGGAGGTGTCATGCAGGGGCAGCCTGACCCTGAACACATGAGCAGCTTCTGGGTGCTGTACATTGCCAGATTCAAGTGTCAGGTGCTCACTGGGAGCAGCTCCTCAGAGTCCCTTGATATGTTCCCCAGGAGAGTGGGTATCTGTGTAGATCTTGAGGGCAAGGATGTCAGCTTCTACGACTCTGATATCAACAACTACATCTACACTTTCCATGCCTACTTCCCAGGAAAGATCTTTCCTTATTTTAGGCTACTATTCTCAGGCACCCAGATCATCCTGAGCTCCTACCAATGCTGCTTGGTCATCCTCTAGGACTTCTTGGGGCCACTCCATTACTAGGAGACCAGAGCCTGATATCTGTGATCCCACTTCATTTATTTATTTTAAGGAAATATTGGAAAAGTATATTTTATATTGGAAAAGTATTTTATATTGGATTTTATATTGGAAAAGTAGATTTTACAGAGAGAAGAGTCAGCAAGAGAAAGCTATCCCATCCACTAGTTCACTCCACGTGGCAAATGAGCCGAGCCGAACAAAAGCCAGAAGACAGGAGCTTCTTCCAGATCTCCCATGTGTGTAGAGAGGCCCAGGATTGAGTCATCATCTACTTTTTCCCAGGCCATAAGCAGAGAGGCAGTTTGGAGGTTAGAATCTGGGACATGAACTAGTAATGATAGAGATGTTGGCGCAGAGAGGACTCAACCATTCTGTCAGCTCCAGTGACCCTGTGGAGATCACTCTGGATTTCTGCCTGCTTAGCCTATGTGGGAGGTCATAGGCACATGGCACACCATGTCCCTGGGGGAACCCCCTGACAATGGTTTCAGCTAACCGAGACCTCAACCTGGCCTGTTCACTGAGCATGCAGTGAGAGTAGCAGGTTTCACCTCAGTTTCTCCTCTCTGTCCTTGCATGAGCTATGCTGGGACTTCCTTGAGAAGCAACTCTAAGAAGTCAAATACAACCCACAGCCTACCTCCCAGCCACACATGGTGAATGTGACTTGAGGCATAGCTTCCAGCTGTGCTTGTTGAATGACCTTGACCTGTGACTTGGTTGGAGGATCTAGAGAGCTAAACATGACTTACCAGTTACAGTGTCATTGTTGGATGAGAGGCCAATAGAGGAATGCCCATCTGCTTTCCCTCTTCCTGGTCTATGTAAGTTGTGCTTGCTTTACAGTAAATGGACATGCTCCATCAGATTTTTCTTGGTGGTTCTTGTGGCCAAAGAACACTGTTGACTCACCCCCTCTGTGATCTTGGGGGCCTTCTTGCAGGAAAAGCACCCAAGATGGCACTGTGCTAGATATTCTCCAAGTTCCCTGTCAGAATCCTGGTCCCTGTCTCTAGCTCTCTTCTCTTTGTGGGTCATGGGAGGTGACAGGTGAGGGTCCTTGGGTCTCTGCCAGCCCCATGAGACCTAGCTTGTGTTCTGGACTTCTGGTTTTTCTCTGGCCCTGCCCCACCTATTGCAAGCATTTGAGTAGTGAACCAGTAGCTGGAAGAGATTTCTCTCTGATTTGCAATTAAGATGAAAATAAGTTTTACGTGCAATACTTTTCCCCCTGGAATTATTTCTTTATTTATTTACTTAGTGCATAGGATCAAGGGTCACTTCCTGTGATGTCACTTCCTCCGGAGATGCCACTTCCTCCGCTCATGTTTATGCATAATGGCTCCTATGTACAATAATTTTATTGTAATCCTTGGAAATATGTATCCTAAGGATAAAAACAATCACAACTAGATCTCAAATTTGTCACTTATGTTGGTAATGTTAATTTTACTATTTCAGCCTAGTATGTATGTAAGTATAAATATGTATATGTATATATATAAACAATGAAGGATAAAACAAATAATTATGTTTAAGCTACTAAGAATCAATATTTTAAACCTATAAGAATGGGGTATGTTTTCATATGAAACGGTCTGATTCAAATAAATAAAAGCGTAGTAATGCTAATTTAGATTTGAAAATCAGAATAAACTCATGATGTAATTCCTCTGGAAAATAGTAAAATTTATTTCTGCACTTTGCATACAAAGCAGCTCTGAACATGTGTAAGAATCCATCAGAACCTATCAGAATCACATTACCAGCCCCGTGGAGATGCAGACATAAAACTCCAGTTTGGGAAATTGTATAACACAGATCAGTTTGTTTATCAAAGAGATTTCTGGGGGAAAGGGAAACATACAGACTTAAACAGATTAAGGAGCATATCCACCAAGGATAATGGTGGTGTTGTTTTGACCTGATCTGGACAAAGCAATTGCAACTTAAATTTTAAAGTAATGGGCCAGAAATACCAACATACATCTATGTTAAAGAATTGCATTCTACTCTGAAAGAAGTTATTTGCATTCTGAAAGGTTAGCAATAGTATGATAAGAAAGCTGGAACTGGCTAGAAAAAAAAATCCTTCAAATACATTGTTGACTGCCATTATTGCGGGAATGCACCTGACTCAGAGGCCAGACATGTTTTTAGAAGCACCCAACAGATGGGGATTGTCACTGAAGATTCCAAGATTGTTTACCCCCGCAGTAGGAGTGGATTTGGGATTTTGTTTCAAAGACAAATGCATCCACCCTCCCTGGTTACTCACATGCAGAAACCAAAGCTCATCCCCAGAGCTCTTGCATCTTAACCGCCAACAATCAAGCTGCTGTGCACATTAAGCTTGACATGTTCCAGGGTTGCCACATGAGGGACCCCAGTGTCACAGAGCTCGTGTTTTTTCAGTGACACTAAAAACTGGTTTCACTGATGAATTCTATAAACCATCTCAAGCAGATCTGACCCCAAACCTCCACAAATTCTTCAAAACAATAGAAAATGAGGCAACTTTTCCAAACTTGTTCTATGAAGGCAACATCACCCTAATGCCAAAACCAGATAGAGAACTAACAGAGAAGGAAAATTACAGACCTATCTCTCTGATGAACATAGATGCTAAGATCCTCAACAAAACCCTAGCCAACAGAATACAAAAATACATCACACAGATCATTCATCTGGATCAATTAGGATTCATCCCAGGTATGCAGGGCTGGTTCAACATTCGCAATCCATAAATGTAATATATCACATCCAAAAACTGAACACCAAAAATTGTATGATATTCTCAATAGATGCAGAAAAAGCTTTTGACAAAATCCAACACCACTTCATGCTAAAAACACTAAATAAGGTAGGCATAGAAGGAACAATCCACAACATAATCAAAGCAATATATGAAAAACCCAATGCCAGCATCATACTGAATGGAGAAAAACTGGATCCCTTTCCACTGAGATCTGGAACAAGACAAGGATGTCTGCTATCACCACTGCTATTTAACATAGTACTGGAAGTACTAGCAAAAGCTATAAGACAAGAAAAATAAATCAAAGGAATTCAAATTGGAAACAAGGAAGTCAAATTATCTATGTTTGCAGATGACATGATCCTATACATAGGAGAATCAAGAGACTCAATACAGAGACTGCTAGAACTTATACAAGAGTTTGGTAGAGTGGCAGGGTACAAAATAAATGAACAAAAATCAACAGCCATAGTGTATGCAAACAGCCCCAAGATGGAAAAAGATCTAACCAGCAGAGTACCATTCAAAATAACAGAGAAGAAAATGAAGTATCTAGGAATAAACCTAACTAGCAGATCTCTTTGAAAAAAACTACAAAAAAACTTAAAAAAGAAATTGAAGAAGACTTCAAAAGATGGAGAAACATACCATGCTCCTGGATAGGTAAAATCAATATCATTAAAATGTCCATACTACCAAAAGCAATATATACATTCAACACAATCCCAATCAAATTACCCAAAACATTCTTTATAGAACTGGAAAAAATGATACATGATACAAAGGTTCATGTGGAAACACAAAAAAACACAAATAGCTAGAACCATCCTGAAGAATAGGAAGTTAACAGGGGGAATCACACTTTCAGACCTCTGGACATACTATAGGGTGATGGTTATCAAAACAGCCTGGTACTGGCACAAAGATAGAGAGGAGGATCAATGGAGCAGAATAGAAGCAACAGAAGGGAACCCACACAGATACAACCAAATAATCTTTGACAAAAAAACAGACAACAATCCATACAAATGGGAAGGTCTCTTCAATAAATGCTGTTGGGACAACTGGTTAATAGCCTGCAGAAACAAGAAGATAGACCCACATCTTTCATCATACACTAAGATCAAATCTAAATGGATAAAGGACCTAAACCTACATTCAGAAACCTTCAAACTTTTGGAAAGAAAATGTTGAAAATACCCTGCAAGATTTAGGTGTAGGCCCTGATTTCCTAACAAAAAACAAACAAACAAAAAAGAAAACAACAACAAAAAACCCACCAAAAGCACTGGTAATCAAGACCAAGATAAATGAATAGAACTACATCAAACTAAGAAGCTTCTGCACAGCAAAGGAAACAATCAACAAAGTAAAAAAGCAACCCACAGAATGGGAGAAGATCTTTGCACACTACATAGGTGATAGGGGGCTAATCTCCAGAATATACAAAGATCTCCAGAACAACCAAAACACCAAAACAAACAAAACACTCAAGAAATGGGCACGGGAAATGGGCAGACATTTTACAAAGAAAAAACCCAAATGGCAAACAAACACATGAAAAAATGCTCAAGCTCTCTGGCAATAAGGGAAATTCAAATTAAGACATCAATGAGGTACCACCTAATGCCAGTAAGAATGGCTCACATACAAAAAACCACCAACAACACTTGTTGGTGAGGATGTGGGGAAAAGGGAACCCTACTCCACTGCTGGTGGGGCTGCAGGTTGGTACAGCCTCTATGGAAATCAGTATGGAGAACACTCAAACAACTCAAAATCTGCATACCATATGATCCAGCAATAGCACTCCTAGGAATATATCCAAAACACCTGTTACATGAGAAACCAACATGCACCCCTATGTTCATAGCAGCACAATCAGTAATTGCAAAAACGTGGAAGCAACCAAAATGCTCATCAACAGAAGATTGGATAAGTTCATCTACTCCATGGAATACTACTCAGCTATGTAAAAAACAAAAACAAAACAAAACAAAACAAAACAAAACAAAACAAAAAATGAAATGTAGTTCTTTGTGGCCAAATGGGTCCAACTGGAAACCATTATGCTAAGGAAAATGAGTCAATCCCAAAAGGTTAGATACCACATATTTGCCTTAATTTAAGATGAAATGATGTCACTCTGAAAAATAGTACCTGTAAATTGTAATATTATTTCAACTTCAAACAGCCTGTATCACATGCAATAAGATATTGTGAAGTAACCAATAAACCAACAAGCAATGTGTATCAGACTGCTTATGATCAACATCAAAGAACTGAAAAACCTAATATGCTTTTAATATTCTGTTATTCCCTAAAGGGTTGGGAGAGTAGACAAATCTTCCACCTTCTTAGAGTGTGTGAGGAAGAAGTCAAGTATAAACTATCAAGATTATAACAGGTAACTTACAGACAGCAGACTTGAATCTGTACTAGACATTAGCAAAACTATAAAGACATACAAAGGGAATGAAGAGCAATCCTAACAGTCTCTTAACAGGAGGTCATACGCACAGAGCAGGGGTGTGCCCCAGAGTGGAGAAGGTGGACAGGAGGAGGCTTGTATCCCAACCCTGGAGACTCTTGGATCCTCACTAAGGACTATCAGAACGGGCACCAAGGGCTATATTCCAACAGCCAAGGAGATCACAGGGAATTGGACTGCCCTTGTAGGCTAAGAACTCTGAGGTCATCCATTCCCTTTCGAATCTCCCACATGGGATGGAAGAAGCCCAGATCCTTCCTCACAGGATCTAATGTCATTGGAACAACAGCCAGGAGCCCTGAGCAGTCCTCAGAAACAGAAGAACAGTAAACTTCCTTTGGGACTTGGGAGAGGAGCTTTTTCTGGTCCTTACTTAGTTCCAACTTTGGATCCCCACCCTCTCTTGCAATGACCATCAGGGTCGCTCCAGAGCACTCCTCCCCCCACTCCCAGTTAGATCATATAGACAAAGACCAAAGCTTAGAGCAGACAGGAAACAGTCAACTTGGGTGTCCATATACCTTACCAGGTAGGACACAAAGATAAGTTACTCCTCACTAAGCTATTGAAGATTTCTCTGCATACCCCTCCTAAAATTGTCTGCATCAATTGTTAACATATGCCTGGTTAGAGTTATAAGCCTGTTTGGACTATATTAAAATTTTCCAAGTTCAGTAGAAATCATGCTTCAATATTATAAACTGCTAAATACTAAAATGAAAATAGACATGAGACAGCTGAATAGTACCCTATAACCATTTTAAGGTGTAATCAGATGATTGTGTATAAATTAAAATTGAAATGTCAATGAAGTAGTCACAGGATGTGGTTAACAACTTGCATTTTCTAACATTGGTCACTCAATATCATGTCAATTAATTCCATGATGTTGTAAATTGTTGTTAATGTTATGTTGTGGCTTTTCATTGGATGGGACAACATTCTGCCAGCTCTATTTTCAGACCAGGGATGGTCTCCCAATGAAACTGTTGAACTTATCTGGACAATAAGAGGCTGGACTCTATGCATGGTACATGCTCGCAATGAAGGAATCATGACTGGATATGAACTGTACTACTGCAACAATGTGGAGGAATCCAACATGGGGGGAGGGCATGGGGAGGGGTTGGGGGAATCCCAGAGCCTATGAAACTGTGTCATAAAGCAAAAAAAAAAAAAAAAAAAAAAAAGTAGGATTAAATGCTCAGTTATTATACAAGTTGGAAAATGTGCTTTAGATTCAACTGGCTGAAACTTTAAGATTTTTATCCTTTATGGTGGTAAGTGACATTGTCCATGATTTTCTTGTTTCCCTTGCCCTACATTGATTTTGGTGTGCTGATAGCATGATCCTTTTGACCCCATGGAAAAAAAATTTTTTTCATGAAAGACACATTTTTTTTTTACTATAGAAATGATTTATTACTCATGCCAAAGCCGCTGCCCACAAGGTGGAGGCTGAGTCCTTGGCTTCCCCTGGCCCAAGAGTAATAATCCCCTCAGGGTGAGCAGCCATGAGGGAAGCCTGGGAGCTGGGTTAATGCCCTAGCTCTGCCATGCTGCCAAAAGCTGGCAGCAGGACAAGTCGGGGTGGATTCTGAACTTGGGGTGGGGGGCAGTCTTAACCTCCCACAGGGTGGTACTTGTTTGGGGCGCCCCTGCCTGACAGAATCTGATGGGGGAATCAGGCCAAAGCCGCCGCCCACAAGGCGGCAGAGTCCTAGGCTTTGGGTGGCCAGTGCACCTAATGGTGCCAGGCTCTGCCTGCTGGCCACCCTGCGGCAAGCTCTGGGGTTTTATGACATGAAATAGCAGCTTAGGGACACCCATAAATAAAGCCAGCTTTAGCTAAGACACGAATTCCTGGTGATTCCCAGGAACAGGGACATGAAACTTTAGGGCAAGTGTGGGACTGAGACCTGAAGGTTTGGACTGAGCAAACCTTAGCCCACAAGCAAGATTGGAAAACAGGGTGGAGCTCAGGACATGCCCAGCTAGGTTTTTGCACCAACTGGTCTGCATGAGCCACAGATGCTGAGCCACAGTGTCTAAGGCAGGGGTCGCGACAGGTGAATGGGGCTGCGTTCTGGTCAGGATACAGTTATTGTCTCCCTTGGCACAGTGTGGACTGGGACAAGACGCACCAGGCTGGGCCAGACTGCAACACCTTTCTGGTGCTCTGGAGGACCAGGGTAGATGTGGGACAGACTAGGCTAGGTCTCAACCCCAACTGAGCCATATATGAGCTATATGGGGGTGTGGATGAGCCGTGGCTGGGCTGAAACATCCTACAGCAAGAACCAGAATGGGTTGAAGGCCAGTTAGGAAAAGCCACTGTTTCTGCTAGGACAGGAGGCGAACTGAGTAGTACTGGCACATGGACCCACTGGTATACTTGAAAACTGGCACTTGGAGGGGTTCTGATGGAGGAGCCTGGGCAACTCCTCTGGCAGGACACAGACCCTGCAGGTAAGTGCAAGAAGCATGGAAGAAAACAGCCAAGAGGTCATGGAAAGTGTCCCACTGGCATACATTTGGCATGGGTCGGGGGCAGACCAGGCTGAATCAGTTCACGTCATCCACTGGTAAATCCGAATGCCAGAACAGAGTGTGGGTCGAACCAGGTTCGGTTGCGACAAAAGCAGTACACAACATGGAATGCCAAGGTGAGGTTGCCTGAGCCAGATGTGACTGCAGCACCCAATCAGCACACGTGAGAACCAGGAAGGGAGGGGGCAGAGCTGGCAGGGGATTAAGGGGTGGTTCCCTAGCTGAACAGCTACTGCTACTGGGGAACATGAGCTGGGATGGGGGTAGACCAGACTAGGCAGGGCTTCGTCACCTGTGTGCCTCATGTGGACCAGATCAGGGGAAAACCAGGCTGGGCTGATTATTCCTACTGGTGCAATCTATTATTAGAGCAGATGAAGGTTGTTGGGGCTTAGCCACAACATCAGCTGGCAGAAGCTGGCACTGGGGGCTTGATCTGTCAAGTTAAACCACAGAACCACCTGGAGAGAGCACAATCTGGGAGTGGAAGTGACCTGGGAGGGAAACAGTGGGCTCCTCCCTCTTGGGTTACCTCCCCCCACAGGAGGGCACGAAAACTAGGACAGGGGCTGGGGTGGCTAGACAGGCACCCAACAACATCCGTGAAGGCTAGATAGTTGAGTTGGTTAGATGGACTTAGGTTACAATACCCGTTGACATGTATGAGAGCAGAAGGGAATGTGGGACAGACTGGACTAGTCTGCTACACATACTGGCAAACCAGGGTAGGGGCTGGGCCTGGTCAGGGTTATTGTGGGTCGCTCCAACTAGGCTGCAGCTCCCACTGGTTTATGTGAGGGCCGAGTGTGTGCTGGGCAGAACCAGGCTGGACTGCAACACCCATTGGTTCCAGTGGAAGACATGGATGGAAACAGAACCAACCCAGCAATTGCAACCACCAGCTGATTAGGGCGATGGACTGTGCCGGGCCCTGTACTTGCTAGAACACACAAGAACCTGGACTGGGAATACCTCAAAATTTCTTTGGGGATATCCCCAATCGAAATGCTGGACTCAGAACCCTAACCAAGATAAGACAGAACAAGTCAATCAACCACCTCAGCTATTTGTCGGCAGCGAAATACTGGACAAATGGAGACTCTATGAGGGACTGTGTCAATCAGTGGATTCTTCAATGACCTCATTGTGCTTGGAGTGGCGAGATTGGTAGCGATTCATAAAAGGTGAACTATCAAAACCACTTGAGCGAGTATCTCAGAGCATGCCCCACATCCGGGACCAAGGGTGGGTGGGAAACTGAGTGGGGCTTCTCCCTCAACATCCTCCTTTACCTCAGATACATGAAGGAAACAATATGGAAATAATAGTGTTACCCACTTCCCTATAGCCCTTGAACCTTTTTAACCTAATTAACTATGTAAGGATTGTTAAAAATATAATTAAAATAAAGAAATAATTTACTTAAATGAAACTAACATTTTCAGATTATCTTTTCTTGAACTGATTTTCAGCATGCATATATCCTTTCAAATATTTTTCTTTATATGTATTTTCAAAATAACTGATACAAAGCTATACATTGTGGGTTTTCAGTGATTTTGAATTTCCTAAGGTTATTTTCCATTTATATTCTAATACTGTTTATGCCTCCCCTTGTTCCTTGACAGTCTTATCAAAATTATGCACAGGTTGATTAGTATTTTTAAAGAACAAGTTCTGGTTTTATTGGTCATCTCTACTGTTCTTGAAAACGTTGCTCTTTTTTTTTTTACTTTTAAAAGTTTTTATAAGTATTTAAACTTATAAATTTATTTGAAAGGGAGAGACAGAGAGAGATCTGCCATCCTCTAGTTTACTCCCCAAAAGGTCGCAGTTACTGCAGTCAAGCCTGTCCAAATCCAGAAGCCAAGAGCCTCCTCCCAGTCTCCCATGTGGATATCAAGAATCCAATAGATCACCTAATAATATGTTGAGAAACGTGGGACTAACTCGTAGCTCTGTCACTTACTGGTTGGATGAGTTGTAGCAATCTGAAGTGTTCCTAAACAGTTTTTCAATTTTTATTTATTTATTTGAAAAGTAGCACTTCAGAAAAAGGGAAAGAAGTGAGAGGGAAAAGAAGAGGGAGCTGGATAAAGAGAGGAAGAAGGAGAGATAGAGAAATAGAGGCAGAGAGGGAGAAATTCCAAGCTGAATCTGCTCAGTCACTCCCTAGAAGGCCACAGTAGCCAGGTCTGGGCCAGGCTAAGCATGTCAAACAGTCAAACAGGTCTGGGCCAGGAGTCAATAGCTTCCCCTGGATCTCCCACAAGTGTTGTAGAGGCCCAGCAACTTGAGCTGTCTTCTTCAATTTTTTCCAGGGAGGGAAAAATCACTGAAAATCACTTTTTTTTTTCATTAGCAGGGAGCTGCGTTGGAAGTGGAACAGCTGGGACATGAACTAGTGGCCACATGGGATGCTGGCATCACAAGTGGCAGCTTTACCTGCTGCACCACAACACCAGCCCCCAACCAATGGTTCTCCATGTGCAGGCTTCCTCAGCAGCACTTGCATCCCTAGTGTTTAAAATGTGAATATTTGGGTCTGGTGCGGTAGCCTAGTGGCTAAATCCCTTGCCTTGCATGTATCAGGATTCCATAGATATCGGTTTTAGCTTTGAATAAGCAATAGTCACAAGCTTTGGGACCCTGACCCAGTGTGGGAGACCAGGAAGAGGCTTGGGGCTCCTGGCTTCGGATTAGTGCAGCTCCAGCCATTGTGGCCACTTGGGGAGTGAATCAGCAGACAGAGGATCTTTTTCTCTGTCTCTCTTCCTCTCTATATATCTGACTTTCCAATAAATTTTACTAAAAACTTGAATATTTCAGGTGCTTACCCTAACATGCAGAGCATAAACAGGGCTAGAGTAGGGGTAGTGGGAGATGGTGTGCTATTAAGAAAACAACATTAAAAAAAAGAGACACAAAACATTAAAATATTAAAAACAGGCAGAGAGATTTGCCTTTTTCAAAACAGAAAGGAACCCTGCAAGCTTACCACATTAGCTTTTTATTGAATTGCTTGGGAGGTCAAATTACAGGAATTGACATGGCACAAACTGTGACTGCCATGTCCTAAATTCATCTTCATCAGCTAATTATTGATGAACAGAGTGAGCCAAGTGTGGATATCAGTACACAGTTGTCTTTTTTTTTTTAGATTTGTTTATATTTATTGCAAAGTCATGAATATATAAAGAGGAGGGGAGACAGAGAGGAAGATCTTCCATCCAATGCTTCACTTCCCAAGTGACTGCAATGGCCGGTGCTGTGCCAATCCGAAGCCAGGAGCCAGAAACTCTTCCATGCCTCCCACGCAGGTGCAGGGTCCCAAGGCTTTGGGCCTTCCTCTACTGCTTTCCCAAGACACAAGCAGGGAGCTGGATGGGAAGTGGAGCTGCTGGAATTAGAACCGGTGTTCATATGGGATCCCGGCACATTCAAAGTGAAAACTTTAGTCTCTAGGCCACAGTGCTGGGCCCAGTACACAGCTGTCTTAAGGATATTCTTAAAGCACACGGACTTGGACTGTTGTCTAACTGTAGACCATTGCACACAAGCTCTGACTGTAGTCTCTGGCATCAGCATGTTCTGAACTCAAGGTTCCAGACGCAGTGTTCACTGCTCTTTTAATCAAGTCAAGCTGCTTGTAAGCTGCCTGCAGTACTGGGTCTATGCGATAGTGGTCAAGTCACTTCATCTGATGCCTGCATCTGTATGAGATACCCTATTTGGAGTCCCAGCCCTTCGACTTCCAATCGAGATTCTTGTTCACGTGCACACCTGGAAGGCAGCAGGTGAAGGTTCAAGTACTTTGGGTCTTGAGTTCTTGGATACTGGATCCAGTTGGCTCAGACCTGGCTGTTGTGGGCTCTAGGGCGAGTGAGCCAAAGGATGATCTCTCTCTCTCTCTCTCTCCCTCTCTCTCTCTCTCTCTCTCTCTCTCTCTCTCTCTCTCTCTCTCTCTCTCTCTCTCTCTCTCTCTCTCTCTCTCTGTGTGTGTGTGGTGTTGTGTGCCTTTCAAATAAAAAACTAAAATACAAGTAACACTTTAGAAGGTGAATAATTAGGACTTTACCCTGGCTCTGAGGCTCAGCCAATCTGAGTTTTAACAAAGCTTTCAGGCCATCTGACACATCCTTGGTTTCCACGAGTATAGCTAGAAATAATTTCTCACAGAAGAGACTCAGAGGAAATCTGTAAGTCAGGGTCATAGACAGGAAAATGTCTGCAGATAGGGAGACCGGAGGTAATAGAATGGTGGGGAGGAAGGCACCCTCCTAAACCATTCAAATTTCCATTTTTTACATCACCCTGCCAATTAAAGAGACCTGAATAGAACTTAAGTTCCGTCTCCTGGGACCACAGTTTAGGGTGAGTATAGGTTACAAAACATTGCTTTAATTCAGCCTTAAAGCAATCAGAGAGGCTGGGAAGTAGAACATTGCCATAGGGTAGTCATGTAATTTATCATCCTAAGGGGGCACTTCTGAGAAAGGAAAGAGTTAGTGTTGATAATTATACCAGAACAAAGGGAAAGCCAGGTAGAATGTACGTACCATGTCTGTAACAAAATCATTCACCACTTATGTTTGACCTAAGGTAAACATCAAATAAAAGTGATCAGTGTGCTTCTTGTTTGGGCCACTGGCAGATGCTGGAGAAGGTGGAAACAGATTCAGACAAACAGATAGGGAAGAAACCTTTTCCCTTGAAACAGTGGGAAAGCAAAAATGTTGAGACACAAATGTGTTGAGCTCGAGAAAAGAGTGAGAGGGACAATTTTTTTTTAATGTAGCACAACATTCATAGAGGAGAGCAGTTCAGGAATTAGAATCACTGTGAAGCAGGAAGAAACAGAATCCTCATAACACACACAGAAGGAATTGTAGACATATGGGGGAAGTTACACAGAGACTGCAGCTGGTGTGTGTCAGGAAGAGTTCTGTAGGATCCAGAATACTGTGGACAAACGGAATGATCTTCAGAAAAGAATGTTCCTGGGGTCAGTGTGGCAGAGAACAAGTTAAGCCTCTGCCAGCAGCACTAGCATCCCATATAGACACCAGTTTGTGTCCTGGGGTGCTATACTTCCTGATCCAGCTCCTTGCTAATGTACCTCTAAGGGTGATAGAGGACGGCCTGAGTGACAGTGCCTGTGCACCTATGTGAGAGACGCAGAGGAAGCTCCTGGCTTGTGGCTTTGGACTGGGTCAGTGCTGTCCATTGTGGTCATGTGGACAGTGAACCAGCACATGGAACGTCTCCCTCTTCCTTTGTCTTCCCCCTTTCTCTGTAATGCTGCATTTCAGATACGTAAAATAAGTAATAAAACATAACACAATAAGAAAACAGAATTGAAATGTCTTACATTTGACTAGGAATTCCTCAAGAAAGAAATGGTATGAGAAGGTGATTGTATATTTCACATTTTCATAAGATTGTTCAAAATGAGGAGCAACATTACCTGCAATAGATATAATTTCTCTCTTCCTTCCTGGCACATGTGCTTCTCTCTCTCTCTCTCTCTCTCTCTCTCTCTCTCTCTCTCTCTCTCTCTCCCCATTCAAAATCCTTTTAGGAAAAAAAATATAAGTTCTTTCTTCCCACCTGCTCTCACTTCTGCACACTGTTCTAGGATGGTACTGAGTATAGTCAAATACAATAATTAAACTGGAATAGTATGGGTAAAAGGACAGTTGAGGTCATCTCTTCTCTCTTTGTCCCTGTATCTTACCCCCAGACTCAGGTGGAGTTTGAGAAGCAACAAATCCACAAAGAACTCAGGCACCCGCAGCGGATACTGGAGGAGGAGAACTTCCTTCTGTCCTACATCAAGTGGCTGGAGGAAGAGGGTGCCAAGGCATGTGAACACTACAATGCTGCCACACTGGCACAGCTCAGCTTGCTCAAGGATCTCGTAGATGCTCTGAAGACCTAGCACCAGACGACAAACAGACAACTGCTATAGGTGAGTCCCTTGGGATACTACATTTGTGTGGGAGACCCAGAAGAAGTTCATGGCTCCTGTTTCAGAACAACTCGGCTCCAGCCATTGCAGATACTTGGGGAGTGGCCAGCAAATGGGAGATCTTTCTCTATATATAACCTTCTCTCTGTAAATCTGTCATTCCAATGAAAAATCTTTAAAAAGAATAAATTTATGTGGGTGCAAAATTAAAATCCATAAATGTGAGGGGTATTTGAAAAATGTATTAAAATCCATGTGGTGGACCTGGCGGCGTGGCCTAATGGCTAAAGTCCTCACCTTGAACACTCCAGAATCCCATACGGGTGCCGGTGCTAATCCCGGCAGCTCCACTTCCCATCCAGTTCCCTGCTTGTGGCTTAGGAAAGCAGTAGAGGATGGCCCAAGGCCTTGGGACCCTGCACCCATGTGGGAGACCTGGAGGGAGTTCCTGACTCCTGGTTTTGGACTGGTTCAGCTCCAGCCATTGCAGTCACTTGGGGAGTGAATCATTGGATGGAAGATCTTCCTCTCTGTCTCCCCTCCTCTTTGTATATCTGACTTTGCAATAAAAATAAATAAATCTTTTAAATAAATAAATAACATCCACGCAATTAAGAACTTATGAACAGACATCAAAATGTTTGCTACAAAATAAATACAGTTTTCTTTTTTGAAAAATATTTATTTTTGAAAGGCAGAGTTACATAGAAAGAGGAGAGAGATCTTTTATTGCAGGTCCATTTTCCAAATGGACACAACAGCCTGAGCTTTGTTTCAGGCAAAAGTCAGAAGCTTCTGAGTGTTTGAACTATTGTGCTGTTTGAAGAGTCTACTCCTTTCTTTCAAGAAAGTTCATGCAAGTCACCCCCATCTTTCTCCTGTCCTAGGGAGTAGGGCTCCCCTGCTAAGGTAAGAATCAGATAACAAAATGTCACTCTTTTTCATCTGCAAAATGTCACTCTTTTTCTGCTCATCAGTGGTTCCTCTTGATCTTTAACAATGTCCCACTAAGAGCCATATCAGAGCTTCTTGGAGGAGTCCTCCTGGTGGTGAGAACAGGAGAGAGAATCTCAGAGATGTTCTCACACCATCAGCTCTGCCCACACCCACTTGCTTTCTTGGATGCTCCCAGCCCTAGTGGCTCAGCCGAGTGCTGAGACCATGCTGTTTTTCTTTCTCTTCCAGGACATCAAAGGCACCTTACACAGACAGGTATGATGGTCATCCCACATGCATGCTGTCCCCTGGAGTCATTGCTAATTTCTTTCCCAACAGCTCCAAATACCCTCCACAATTCCCACTCTCCAACACCCACGCTCAGAGTTTGCAGTCGGAGGTTTAGGCTGCAGAAGGGAAGGTCCGAGTTGAGAAAATCAGTTGGCAGTGAGAAGCTTGACCTGTTCTCCCCATCTCTCAGTGCCTCCTGCAGGCCCCCTGCTCAGCTGGATGCCTCCTGGTCCCCTCTCCCTGCCCCACTGCTTTTCTCCTCTCCCCTTCACTTCCAAGTCTCCTTGGGCAGCTTCTCACTCCAGCCCCATTCCTATAGTGCTGGCCTCCTGTTTCAAGGCTCACCAACCCTTGATGCCCACTGCCACTGCTGTGACTCTATCCTCACTGCACTGGGTCCAGTGCACGAGCCTCTCTCCCTTGCCTTCCCACCAAGCTCTGCCTTGTCCTCCTAGGAGTGAAGGGTTTCAGTTTCAGTTTCAGAGCCTAATCATGATTCCTTTGGACTTGGAGAAAAATCAGCAAAGTCCAGACATGACTGCATCATCAGGAGCCTGAGGAAATGTGGAGGTAAGGAAGAGGCTGAGGGGCCTCTGTTCTCCTCTCTGGAGGATTCTCTCCTGTCATTAGCCATCACGGCACCCTTCCATGGCTATGCCTTCCTCAGGCAGTTCTTCCATGCTCTGTTCCACATGGTGTTTGTTTATACCCACTGCCAATTGATTCTTATGACAACCACAAAAGGAAGTCTGTCTTCAGGTTCACATGTCCCAAGACCTAGATCCTTAACTATGGGACTAGGGAGGAGCCAGAACCTTGTTTTCAGGGGATGCCAGCATTGCAACAGGCCATTTAATTTTCTGAACCACAATATCAACCTCACTTCTTAGTTTTTAATATAATCACTGGAAAAACATAATGGTAAAAACTAATTCATTTATTTGAGTTTAAGAGGTTAGAAGAGACTAAGGGACAAAGAGAGCTCTCCCATCATTGGTTCACTCCCAGTAGGGCCACAATGGCCAGGGCTGGCCAGGTCTGAGTCAGGAGCCAGGAGCTTTATCTTGTTTTTCCATGTGGGTGGCAGGGGTCTATGCACTTGAGCCATCTCTGCTGCTTTCCCAGGCCTTTTGCTGGGAGCTGGATTAGAAATTGAGCAACAGAAGTGAGTGTGTAATAGAGAGGCGCCCAAATGGAATGTTGACATTATGGGTGTCAGCATTATTTGCAATGCCACAACACTGGCCCTACCACAACAAAGGTTAAAATTGTATGTGGCATGTTTAAATGTCCATGGAAAATATGCATGGGAGAAAAAAATACCCTTGATCTTCAAAATTTATTGCACTAAAATTATTTTGTAAAAAAATTGTTTAAAAAGCAGAAAATCAAAGTGAGAGGGAGAGAGAGATATCTCACTCCACTTAATTCATTTCCCAGATGTCTACAACATTCCAAAGCAATTAAAAATCATCAAATTATGTGTTCCCTGCTAAAAGCCAGGGAAGACTAGAAATGGATCTAGATGTGCTGGACGCAGGGCCTTCTTTGCTGTCTTAGCAGTCCTACTGGGCAATCCCCATGCTCTTGGGCAAGGTCTGTGTTGTGAGGAGCAACGACTGGGTGCTTCACCTCCATGGGAACTCAGTGTTCCCACCCCAGGCCCCATTGGCATAGGCCAGTAATGACCCCTCTCCTCTAGATCCTGAGGCCAACTGAAAGGTTTCCAGACTTCCATTGGGGGCAATAGTGGGGTCCCTTGGGAATCACTGGCTGTTCTTATTCTTGATGCTGATGGTGATGTAGGCATTGCCTTTGCATAGTTCCCAGTTTCTGAGTTTAAGGACAAAAATTAATTTTCCCTTTGCAACTCTTTTGCTGCTTGAGAAAAATCAATCCTAACGCAGGCAGAAGCTCACAGCTTGAGCCAGCATCCCCAGGTAGGACTCCAGTCACGAACACAGAAGACTATCTGTGGTGTTGGAATGAGATACATAGCCCTTGGTCCTGCAAAACCTTTGGGTCTGTAGGTGGACACAGCCTGCAGAGGGAGCTGCGGATGGTGTGTCCTCACCCTCACCACAGCTGCTGGGACCAATGACTGTTCTCAGTTCCAACCTGAGGTGGAGAGAAAAGGGAAAGAACAGAAAACAGGGATGAGAGTCAGAGAAAGAGGTTGGTGGAGGGGACACTGTGGCCTCCACAAAACTTGAGGAGTTGTCAGGTGCCACGGGTGGTCTGGGCAGCTGTGAGGTATCGTGTGTGTTGGGGCGTGCATGTGTTCCTCTGTCACTGCCCACTTTCCACTCACTGTGGGAGCTGGTAACCCCGGAGTAAGCGCCTTGAGCTTGTGTGGGCGGTGGGGGATTCCTAACCTCTTGTTCCCACTAATCCTGCTCTTCTTTTCTTTTCTGTCAACAGACAACCCGGGATACACAACTCCCCACTCCTTGGTTCTAATTCAACCTCGATTCCGATCCTGCTTCAAGATAACAGATTCCGGTTCAGAACTGAGCCTACCGCGAGGCAGAGCATCTCATGCTGGAGCTTCCGAAATCGCTGCGGATGCGGATACCACAGATGTCGACACTGCAGATTCTTGGAGCTCCCAGGCCTCTAGCGCTCTGCTGAGCTGAAGCGGGTGCTGAATGAGTGTCTCGGCGCCATCGGTTGCTCTGAATTCAGAGGAGCTGAGGAGCTGCCTGGGTTCCTGAGATTGGATGTTGGGGTAGCTGTGGTGGGGATGACTCGGAGAAGGAGGGAAGGACTTGTTAACTTGAGTAGTAAAGATATCAGCCTTTTAGCCGGAGCCTGGACTATGCTGCTCTCTAGTGGCCATACTAGGTACCTGCGGCTGTGTCCACTACACTCCCACAGAGCAGAAGTTAAGGCAGGCCTGGTCAGCCGAAATGTTCCCATGGAAGTGACTGGCAAGATAAAATCTTCCTCCGTAGGAACTTGATCTTGGGACGCCCCTCTTTACCACTCTTCTTTCCACAGATATTCTGGCCTTCCACACAGATTCAGCCCATCCCTGCAGCAACATTTCCTAGATCTGAAAAGGCTGTCGACAGACCTGGTCCCTCAGAAGAACTCAGAGGATCCAAGAGAGCTCGAGTGTTTCCACCCTTTCCACTGAGTGCCGGGCTCACCAGGCTTCTCCACCAGCCTCCACAGCTGGGAAGTGGAGCTCAATGGACCCAGGCATGGGGCCTAATGTCATGGGCACAGCATGGGGGCAGGTGCCATGCAGGGGCAGCCTGACCCTGGAACCCGTGAGCTTTTTCATCAGCAGCATTGAGTGAAAGGTGCTCACTGGGAGAGATCTCCCCTTCTGCCTGAAGTGAGTGGGCATCTGTATGGATCTTGAGGGCAGGGAGGTCAGCTTCTATGCAGCACCAATGACCACATTGCATTTTGCATGCCTCCCTTCTGGAAAAGATCTTCCCTTTCTTCAAACTGCTGTTCTCTGACACTCAGATCACTCTGAACCCCTATCCATGCTCCTTGGCCATCCTCTGGGACTCCTTGGGGCCACCTCACCACTGGGTGGTACGGTTAACAATAGGTTTTCATGAGACATGAGTCTAATGACTGTGATACCCCTTTTTTGAGGATTTAATTATTTTTATTGAAAGGGTTGATTTTATAGAGAGAAGAGGTGGAAAGAGAAATTCTCTTATCCACTGGTTCATACCTCAAGTGACAAATGAACTGAGCTGAGCAAAAGCCAGGAGCCAGGAGCTTCTTTCAGATCTCCCATGTGGATACAGAATGCCAGGACTTGGGTCATCATCCACTGCATTCCTAGGCCAAAGCGGAGAGGTAGATTGGAAGTGAGCATCAGGACCTGAAACAGCGACCATAGAGATGCTGAGACTTGTATGCAGAGGATTACCCAGTTGAGCCATTGCTTTGGCCCTAGGAATCACATTTAAGATGTGCCCCCCGATACTGGTCCCCATTCCTGGTACACTTTCACCTTGCTCTAGGGTCTCTCTCCCTTGGTCTGCAAGTTCTCTGTCTTCACCAATGTCATCCAAAGTCCACTCTTCACTGAACATTAACCTGACATCAAAGGCAGTGGCCAGGGTGTCAGGCTGGCCTGTAGAACTCTGAAAGACTCAGAATCCAGTCATAGGCCTGTAGCCAACGTCCTCCTGCCAGGCTCTACTTTAAGATGTTTCCCATGTTCTTCCACAAAGCCCTCAATAACAACCAGCCTACCTGTAGACTCCTGCAGTTGAGCTCTTTGTGCTCACAAAATTTCCAGAGTAAGCGGGCCTCCTGTGGTCCACCAAACCCATGAGGCACTGGGGTCCCTCAGAGACACTCCCTGCACCCACCCCAGGAGATGACAATGCTCTGTTCAGTTCTGTGGAATGTCTTTGATGTGAGCAGCAGCTGATCGCCTCCTTGTTCTGTGTTTGACAAAATTACCTACTGTCTTCCACCATTCTGATGTGAGCAGTTGGCTGGCTTGCTGACTGTCTGCTGAGTGGACCCAATTTTGGGGATTCTAGAACAATTCCTCCAACCAGGCTGGGGAGTCATTCTATCATACCTGTCCCTGATATTCTGGAGATAAAGCATACCCAGCTGTCCGTGGCAGCACTGTCTGTGACAGGACAAGACAGAAAGCAACTCAAATGTCCATCAGCAGGTTATGGTTTAAAACTGTGATGAGGAAGCCTAGAGGTGTGTTCCGGTTGAGGCGCAGGTGCAGGAGGCTGGACAACTGACCCAAGACTGCCCTTTCTCCTCTACCATCCAGCTCCTGAACCCCCAGGCCCTGAACTTGGCTCTGTTCACCATCCTTTCCTGACATCTGAAAACTCTGATCCTGGACTTGTGTCTCAGCAGTTCAGCCATGCCTGTCCCTGTGCCTTCTGTCCATTTTGTACATGAGGATATCTGCATGTTGTTATTGGATGACTTCATTTAAACATTTTTAAAAGATTTATTCATTTTTGTGTGAAAGACAGATTTACCAAAAAAAAAAAAAGAGACTAAAATAAAGTGGTCTTCTATCCCCTGGTTCATTCCCAAATGCCCAAAATGTTCAAAGCAGGCAGATTCGAACCTAGGAACCCAGAGTTTCTTCTGGGTCTCCCATGTGGGTGCAGGGGCCCAAGCACTTGAGGTGTCCTCTGATGCTTTCACAGGTCACAAGCAAGTATTTGGATTGGAAATGGAGCAGCTGGGACATAAACAGCTCCCATTTGGGATACTGGTGCTAAGAGACAGATGATTAGCTTACTCTGCCACCATATCAGTCTGTAGAAGACCACTTAAAATATAAATTGATACATGGAAAATGTAAGGTGTGGACAAATACACTGAGTATATTACATGGTACCTAAGAAAGGGGAAAATACACAGGTTTGTTGTCTGATATTTATGTTTGCGCTGAAAGGACAAACCAAAACCTGGTAAACAATTCTCTATAATGGGAGGGAAAGCTAGATGAAGGATGGAAGTCAGCCCTTCTGGACACATTTTGTCTTGTATATTTGATTTTACTACCATGTAAATACTTTACATCATTATAGAGAAAAATTTAACTGAGACAAATGGCCTGTGTGGTGTTGGCTGCTCACACTCATTCAGGAGTGATTTAAAGGCAGTCATTTGTGGTGAGCGCTCAGTGCCAGCAGCTGTGTGACACCTGGATGCCTGCATCCCACATCCAGGGCCTGAGTTTGAGTCCTGGCTCCACTTCTGATTCCAGCTCTCTTCTCCTTGTGGGTCCTGGGAGGTGACAGGTGATGGTCCTTGGGTCCCTGCCCTCCCCAAACAGCTTAGCTTGTTTTCTGGGTTCCTGGCCCTGCCCTGGCCCTACCCTGGCCCTGCCCCACCTGTCACATGCATTTGAGAAGAAAAGCAGTAAATGGAAGACAGCTCTCTGACTGTTTGCAAATAAAATGAAACAAAGTAAGTTTTAAATTCAAAGATTTGATTGTAATCCTTTGGAAGATGTATCTTAAGGATAAAAAACAATCACAAATAGATCTTAAATCTGCCACTTAGTTGGTAATATTAACTGTACTGTTCAGAACCTAGTATGTATGTATATGTGTATATATACAGATACAAAAGGATAAAACAAATAATTAAGCTTAAGGTACTAAGAATCAAGGTTTTCAACCTGTAAGATTAGGTTTTGTTATAAAATGTTATGATTAAATGGCATGAGTACATGCTAATAATAGAGTTGTACATGCTAACTTTGAATTGGAAATCAACATGAACTCATGATGTAATTCCTCTGGAAAATAGTAAAATTTATTTCTGCGCCTTGAGTACAAAGTAGCCCTAAACATGGGTAGGAACCCATCAGAATCATGCTGCCATCCTTGTGGAGATGCAGACAGAAAACTCCAATTTGGGGAAGTTTTCTTTTTTTTTTTTTTAAGGATTTATTTATTTTTATTACAAAGTCAGATATACAGAGAGAGGAGAAGAGGTAGAGAGGAAGATCTTCCGTCTGATGATTCACTCCACAAGTGATTGTCGCGGCTGGTGCTGTGTCAATCCAGAGCCAGGAATCAGGAACCTCTTCCGGGTTTCCCATGCAGGTGCAGGGTCCCAAAGCTTTGGGCCATCCTCGACTGCTTTGCCAAGCTACAAGCAGGGAGCTGGATGGGAAATGGAGCTGCCAGGAATAGAACCGGCGCCCATATGGGTTCCTGGTGCATTCAAGGTGAGGACTTTAGCCGCTAGGCCATGCTGCTGGGTCTGAATTTGGGGAAGTTTTCAAGAAAATAGACCAGTTTTCTTTACCAAAAATATTATTAAGGAGAAAATGGGAGCAAATAGGCTTAAGAGACTGAAGGACATATCCACCAAATATAATGGTACTCTTGTTTTGACATGATCTTTATAAAACCATAGCAATTTAAATTTTAAAAGTATGGGTCAGAAATCACAAAATACATCTATATTGAAGAATTGAATTCTACAGATGCATTAATTGTGCTCTGATCATGGTGTCTCCCCTGCCAGGTAAGTATGCATTAATTTTACTCTGAAAGGAGTTATTTGCATACTGAAAGATTAGAAATGGTATGATAAGAAAGCTGGAATTAGCTTATAAAAAAAAGTCCTTGAAAAACTCTTGAGCATCATTTTTTGGGCATGCATCTGACTCAGAGGTCAGACATCCTTCAGAAGAGCCAAAAAGATTGGAATTGTCAACCAAGGTTGTTTACCCCTGGAGCAGGAGTGGATCAGGGATTCTGTTTCAAAGACAAACATATCTTCCTTCCCTGGTTGGTGACTCATGTGTGGAAGCCAAAGCTAATCCCTGGTCTCTTGCATCCTCACCTCCAGTAGTCACTGCCATCATGCACACTGATCATGACCTGTCCATGATTGCCACGTGAGGGACCCCAGTGTCACTGAACTCATATTTTCTGGGTGACACTGAAAACTAAAAGAAATCCATGGCTTGAGAGTCAAGGGGATGCCTGCAGGCTCCTTCATGATGTCTCTTTCACCCTGTGCTTTGGTCAACAGGGCAGTGGCGGGTGGCATGCTTTCCTTGGCTGTCCCACTGGCCTATAGGGCTGTAGAGGCCAGGCCAGCAGGCGGGCACATGTGTCCCACCATGAATGACACAATGTCCTGCATGGATTCCCGGAGCACAGGGTAAGCTCTGGCCTTGCTCCTCCAGCCAGTTCCTATAGTGGCCTGTGAGGTGGTGTGGGTGAAATAAGCCACCTGTCCTTGGCTGTCCAGGGGGACACAACTTTAGACTGGGGGCACATAAGGGCTCCCCTCCAGAGGCTCATTCAGAGACTCTGCTGCTTGGGCCTGATTTCCTAGTTCCCTTGTGTGACACCCTGGCCAGGGTCTTCTCACATTGGGCCTTCCTGGTCCCTTCAGCTACATGTCCCTTGCCAGAGAGGGGTCTTCCACTCATTATAAGTCAATGTCCAACTTCCTGCCCCTTCTAGCCCCTGGCGCTCAAGCACAGACCCCAGGACTAGGTAGCCAATGAATTAATTGAACCCACCCTCTAGTTCTCCTTGGCAGTCTTGGAAGGCCCACTGGGTTTTCACAGACCAGCTCCAGCTCACCTCTCCCAGGAAGCTGTCCCCAGGAAGGGCTGCTGGGTTCTCCTGTGGTAAATGTGCCCATTCCCAGTCATTACAGCAGGCCTAGATCACCCAGTGATCAAAGTGGCCACTGTCTCCTAGAGCACAGAAGCAGTCCCTCAGCTTGTCTTTACTCTTTCACCTTTCTTGAGCTGTCAGAATCCTGGTTTGTGGTGAATGAAAGCAGACATTTTTCTGAGGTTTAAATCTGAGGCAGTCCACTGCTCTGGACCTTACCCCTGAGGTATAACCACACTTCCTGGACCCTGGGGAGAGAGAGGCCCCATCTGTCAGAGCCTGAAGCACCTAGAGGCTAAAGCATCTGAGGCATTGTCGCTGTCCCACAGCAATGGACTTGGTACACGGAGCTGATAATAACACACGTGGACCCTAACTGATGGTCAAACCTGAAGTTTATTAGGGGCATCAGACTTTATACACTGAGAGTCCATATGGGATAAGGGAGGAAGTATTGAGCTCATCAACAAAACCCATCAACTGTTTCCATACTCTTGATTGGAATTCCTTTTGTTTTGTATATTCCACCAGGTGTTCTCATTTACATGCTGTTTACTCAACTTATACAAATTATCTCCCATCAGGTATACAAAAGGTAGCCATTTGGTTGTTCTCATGCAAATACTGTCCAATGAACTGCAATCCTGTGCTTGCTGACCTTCCAGGGTCACAATGTCCTCCTACAAATCCCCTTTCTGTGTTTTATAAAATTAGGCCTGAAAGTTGTAGCTGGGGGAACATGCTCTTGGAAGAGCAGAAGAATGGGGAGAAACAATATTATATATTATACAAAGATGACTTCACCAGGGACCACACACCCTAACTGCCTATCATCCCATCTAGCTCCTCAACATCCTTTTTCCCAGGAGATTGAACTCTGGCTGCTGTCAGGAATATGGGTGGTGACCGCTCTGGTTTCTTCATGCTGAAAAGGAACGGAGAGAGGGAGCCACAGCAGCCAGGCATTCTCCAGGGAATACATCTAGGGGTCCCTGGTAGAAGGTAGAAAAATAACAGCTATAATTTCTCCCAAGGTAACATGTTTTTGTGTTTAACCTAAATCAGAGTGGCACAGGAACAGTGAAAGGATCAACATTAACATCCATCATATAGCAGCTGATTACAAATTTAACATCCAAGTTTCTATACAGTTAGCATTAACAGTTGATGAAAGTTTTGGGGAGAATCTCAACTTACAATTTAAACCTTGCCATTTATATAATTCAAGTGTGATTTTACAGATTTCCATGCATTTAGGATAACCAAAACAATTTTATAATTCTATCAAATCATAGAAAATGTTAGGCAGGTGAGCAGGGAAATCTCCAACAACTTAGTGAGTGAGGAAGGGTTTAATTCTACATCCTAACCTAGGAAAGTCCAGAGAAAGCAAATAGGGAGCGCAAATCAATAAGTACAGGCTGAGTGATTATAGGTTAATTGGCCTTTGTTCTGACTGTTCCAAATGTTCTATATCCATGTCTCTCTGTCTATCTGAAAAGCCAAATAGGAGGCCTGATCAGTAAGGTACAAGTTGAGTGATTATCAGTTAGCTGACCTTTATTAGTCTCTATCTAAAATAATTTTGGGGCTCACAAGCAACCCTGATGGTTGGTGTAAGAGAGGGCTGGGAGCCAAGGCTGGAGCTAGGTCAGAACTAGAGCAAGCTCCTCCTCTGAGTCCAGTTGTCTCTGAGTGCCACCCGGGGCTCCTGGCTGAAGTTCCGATGTCACCAGACCCTATCACGAGGGAACTGGGCTGCTTCAATCCCGTGTGGGAAATTCAATAGGAAAGGACTGACCTCAGAGTTCTTGGCCTCCAAGGGCACTCACCTTCCTTGTAATCCCCTTGGCAGTCGGGATATGTCCTTGATGAGGCAGGCATCCACTGCTTCTGCAGTGAAAGCACATGGGAGGCCTCCGGGGGTCTCTGGGACTAGGATAGAGAGCTCCTCTTATCCTCCTGCTCCGCCTTGAGATCCCTTCCTGCTCTGTACACACAACCTCCTTTAAGAGGGTGTCAGAGTCATCCTTGGATCCCACCACAAATTAATATGGTTTTTCTAATGTCTAAAGCAGTTAAGAATCTGTTATCTATGACACTTAAAGTCTTCCTCAAACATTCTAAGAAGGTGGAGAATTTCTCTGCACTCCTGACCTGTAGTGGAACAAGAGGAATATTAAACAAATTTAGTTTTTCAGTTCTTAGAGGCAGTTCCACTGGGGGTTCCATCTTCTCCAGGGGCAGCGTTGCATTGAAGGGAGTTGCTGCACTTCCAAGGTCAGATGAGCCATAGGGAAACCACAGTTTTGAGGATCCATCAGGAAATTCTAGGGACAAGAGCATAACCTTTCCCATGGATTATTAGTGTTCCAGAATATCAATCATTCAGTTGTATTATCAAATATATCATGAGGTCAGGGACAGTTGTGCTTGATGCACCAATCTCTTAGAACCCCCCATGTCACCTGGTGTTGGGAGGGGTCTGGCCTCCTCCTCCTCCAATGTTTCCTTGATGGTGATGGATCTTTCAGGATGAGGTCGTGAAGCTGTCTTACTGCAGGTGCTTCCTCCAGTGAATGGAGTCCAGGGCTTTACATTACGAGTAGGCATCCACACAGGCTGCAGCTCAGTTTCTGGGAAAATAAGCAAACCCTCTTCCCACAGTTAGCAAGGGGTCAGGACCTCTCCACTTGTGAGTGGCTGGGTCCCTCCATCGAACCAAAGGCATCTGTGTTGGGCCTGCAAACGGCCTCCAGTAACGCAGAGCTGGTGCTCACCAGAAGGCAAAATCTGAAGAAAATTTAAGGTGAATAAGACCAAATTAATGCACTCACAGGGGTAGCATATTCCCCCCTCTGCTTTTAAAATATAACCTTATTATGTTGGTGTTTCCTTTTAACTATGTCCCAATCTTGAGGATATTGGGGGAGGCCTTAGATCTGAGCTATCATGTTGTTTACCTTAGGAACAGTATAAAGTGAAAACTGCTAAATATTAGATTTACAAAACATTATCCCAAAGGCCTATTGCCTGCTATAAATGAGACAGGAGTACAGGTTAACAATAAACTTAAATATAAATGTATCAATGATGTAACATTTTGAAAACAGCCTATTAGTAATTTAAATTACATAAATCAAAGAAATCTGTGTTAACTAGTAGTATTATTGTTGGACAAAGTAAATCAGATTTAGTAACAGTTTAAAATCACATAGATACTTTTACAATTCTATCAGTGAAGAACCTAGGCGTTTTCTGCCTTTTGTGATTCTGCCTTAATGGCTTGGCTGGGGGCTGTGTGAACTCCAGGCCTGATAGTCTACATGACACCCGGCAGGACACCTGGCAGGTCACGTAGGCAGACCACTCCTCAGGAAGGAGGTTCCTGGTGTTTGATAAGATTCAAGGCCCAATAGCTCATCGATTTGTACTTTTTGAAAGTTGCTTGTTTCAAACCCACCAATAGAAGCCTACTAAATCATGACTGTATAATTAATAGCCTGAAATGTATAAGAACTGGGGGGCTTGGGCTCTCGGCCCCTTCCCTTGGCTCTTCTGGCTCGCGCTTCTTTTGTCCTCCTTGTGGATCCTTGCAGCCTCATGCTGGGCTGGGGGAGGTGGCTGGGAGACCTAGGCTAACCTGAATAAACCACCTTTTTGCCTCAGCACCGACTTCAGACTTGATGATTATCTGGGGGTTTCAAAAAACCGGCACAACATCAGAAAGCTCTGGGGAGTGGCTGCAGGTTGCCATAGTCCCAAGGCAACCTGCTCTTGTTGATAAACAAACAGCAACACATGATAACAATTTTAAACAACTTTTACAAAAGACAAAATGTTAAGACACACATGTATGCGTGTGCACACACACAGACACACACACACTTTTGGAGACTTAAAATATTATTCTCAACCAAGCTTAGTAGTAGTGTTCACCAGAAACCTGTAAGTGAAATGATATTAAATCAATAGTCTTGAACCAAGAAACTCAGAGAAAAACATTGATCACCGCTATGAAATCCCTCCATCAATCTAAAAATGCAAATTTCAGTCTTCCCAGTAATATAGCCATCTTAAGAATACATAGTTAACAACCAGATACAACTTTAGAGCTAAATCATTAAAAGCGTGCAAACTAAAATTTAAACCTTCACAACTCCATGGATGCATACAACATTTTGACACAATAAAATTTTACTCCATTTTGCATTTGGCAATAATCTTAATATAATCCAATAGCCTGGTCAACTGTCTCCACAAAACGGGAGATAGATCTGTTGGCATTCTTGAGGCCTTGTAAGAATACCAAGGGAAACCCTAGGATTTGAAACCTTTGAATTCTTGGATGCTTTTTTAAGGATAGCTGAAAATATCTGAAACAAGATTTGTTGTTGAAGTTAGCATGACACATTATACATTACAATTGGTTATTGATGTGAGATTGAGAGAGGAGTTAGTGGGTAGTAGGCAGTTAGGGTATTCTGGGTCCCTGAGTAAAAGAGAATTTCCCCACCATGTCTTGAACTCACCAGGGCACGTCTCTTCCAAGGGACAGTGGTGCTATTAGCATATCAATTCCCCACCTGAAGTATCGGCCATTACCTCTGGCCATTGTGGGAGGGCCTCAGGCCGATCTCTTTATCATTGAAAGGAGAGCAGGAAGAAGTAATACACATCTGCCTAAGGCCTGGAATGTCCTATGTCTGGTATCTCTGTGACCTTTTGTCCCAAGGCCAGGTACCTTGGAAATCAGGAATTTTCTTTGTTTATGGAGAAACATCTTTGAGGGAAACCTTTAAAAGGTGCATTCCCCACCATTGATACGGGTTTTGCTTCTTGTCCTCCTGCCACTATGGCAGAGCACTAGGGTTTTACTTCTTTGCCTCCTGCCACTATGGCAGAGGACTAGGGTTCTCCTTTTTCCTCCTGCCACATGGCAGAGCACTAGGGTTCTCATTTACTTTTCCTCCTGCCACTATGGCAGGAGGTAAGGGTCCTTTCTATCTCAAAACCCCCTCCCATCGCTAGGACGGGAGTCTTCTTTTCTCAGCCTTTCTAATAAATCCTGCTTTAAAACTAAACTGTGTCCGCATGAAAATTCTTCTTTCCTGCGAGACAAGAATTTGAGGTTGCTGCCATACTCGGAGTCAAAAATTCCTGCAACAGTTTTGGTGCCGTGTGACTCGGATTCTACCAGCGAGACTTGAGTTCATCTCCAGCCAGCCTCCAGACATCCATCTCGTCGGATGGTGAGCAAAGCGGACTCTCTATCCTGTTTTTCGGAGACACTAGCTCTCCACAATTAGTAACTCTCGGAAAAAGAAACACCGGGTCCCTGTCAGCCAGTTAAATGCGGTTAGCGCGGCTGCCGGTCTTAAGACTCAGGGGCGAGGCTTGCTGAGTTTGGCTAAATTGATCCCCTGGAGCTGGGGTCCTTGGCTCCAGGAATGTCGGTTTTGTCCAGACTCAGTTTCCTTTCACGGACTAAGCCCGTCACGTGAGACTGGGAGAAGTCTAAGGGCGCCTCAGAAATTCTGGTCAGGGCCACTCCCTGATGCTTTTCGAAAGGCCTCTGGACTGTACCCCGGACTCCGACAGCCCGTCAGGGTGTCGGGCTGAAATCTGCACTCTTTTCTTCCTTCTGCGGGGACTCAGTCGTCACCACTGCGAGGCCACGAGCCCTGGGCTGCGTGCCTCAATTCCCAAACAGCCTCAGGCACTGACGAGTCCTCCGTTACCTTTTCTGATATCTTCTCCAAAAGCTTTTTCTCACTAAGTCTCCTCATTCTCTATGGATTCAGTTTTTGGGTTTTCTTTTACTGGTCAGTATGTGCTAAATATCAATTGGTCTGTGATGGGGAAAAGGAAAAGGCAGGCAGAGTTTCTTTCTAGGCCCCTCTATAGATGAGATCTAAGATAAACTTAACTGAAAAGTGCTTTAATTCCTTCACAAGGCAGTCAGCAGAGACAGTTTCTCCAGGTTAGCTCTTAACGAGTGTAGTCGCTAAAAACCAGAGTCAACACAGGTACTCCCTCCAGCTCTAGTTATCAGGCCGAAGTTTGAGGTCAGGCTTGTCAGCTCGAGGTTAGAACAAATTTCAAAAGGAGAGCATATTTTGTCCGGCAGAAGTCCCAGATGCAGCATGGTGCAGGGGATATTTTTTGGCACATGCTGCTTCTGACTTATATGTTCTCCAGGACATCAGAGTATTGCACCAGGCAGAGGCCTAGGTCTAGCATGGCGCAGGAAACAGGAGCGGATTATTCACTCCTGGCACATGCTGTTCTAACCGAGACATCCCACAAGGCCTGGAAGGTCGAGCGATGTGAGTCAAGTGTGCTGACTTCACTCCCACCTTCCTCCCTTCTTCTGTGGTCTTCAGCAGCGCACACCTGGACACCACGGGCGAGCTATAGGAGTCCTAAGAGACGTCTTAGACTCAGGAGAGATAGAAACTGAGGGACGCTTCTAGTTTCTATCCTCATTTCAGTGCTCCCAGCACATGCTATTCTGACGAGTATGTCCAGGTGCAAAACCAGGATTTACTTGTACTGGCAGGAGTCCCAGAGCTAGCATGTCACAGGAATGGGGGGCTGAACGGAGATACCCCTTGGGGTGCCTCCGCAATTACAGGGATGCCACAGCCTGGCTGCCAGCTTTGAGCTTTAGAGTGGAGAGAGTCTGGATGGGCCTCTTTGCATAACTATGCTGCTGTGCTGTGCTGGCTCCACCGCCACGTGGAGCACACAACTGGCTTTTACCTTGGCCCTTCCCTGTTCTGTCTTTTAGCTTTAATTGTTTCATTTTAGGCTTAATTGTTAGAGATATCTAACAGGAGGTAGAAGTTCATTTTGTCTCTCCTTGGTCACTGATCTCAGGAACCAACGGGAATATTGCTAGTTAACAATGGGCCAGACCCCAGACTCCTGCACCCCCGGAGAGAACTTAAATTTCATTAACTCTTTGTAGCCTGAGAGATTCTTTCCCTTTACAGTTCCCTCTGCCCCCAACTAGTATTTCATTCTATGTGCCTTTTGCTTCATAGTGTATCTCACTGTTAATGCTGTGTTCATGTGCTAAATCAAAGTTTTTCTGTGTCATTGCAACTGGCTTCAGCGATGAGTTCTCAGTGTTTTTGCAATGTTTTCTGCTGCTTTTGTTGCTGTTTGGTCTTGAAGTTTAACCATCTACTGATTTATAGTGCCATCCTAGCTCTGATCAGATCCGGCCTACAGTGTTTACACCCAGAGTGGTACTTGCTATGAGGAGGAGCAGATTCTGCGTGTGAGCTTGTATGTTCTATTAAAGTGAATGAATATTTGCATAATTACAAAGATTCTTGGTGAAGTTTCAAAAACTGCTAATGCATATACTGGTGGTTATGTTTATTGGTCAAGTTGTCTTTTAATCGTGAAGCTGTATCAAGTTGTGGAATTATTTGTATTCTTGCATTGTCAATTATTTATGTTCTAATTTGCAAAAAGCATCGTTTGTGAGATTTTGTCTTACAGGAAGACAGCAAGTTCTTAAAGGATGTATGGTATGATTGAATATTGTGTACAACATCTTAATGTTCATCTTTGGGACAGTGGAATTGAAATCTGATTATTTGTCAAAGCAACTTTTTTAACTTCAAGTTATTTTCATCTTATTGGTGACTAAATCTGCTAGCTAGCTCTAGTTTCAGTATAATGAAATATTAACATAACAGACTGTTATTGGTATAAATGTGAAACATCACTAAAGTCTAATAATCTTATTGCATTATTGTTTACAGCTGTTATCCTAATGAACAAGGCCTAAACAGTACAAGTGTGTATAAAGTCCTACAGGTGGTTCCACAGTGTGCTGTGTAAATAGATGTTTATATTTGTTATTATAATTCTGACAATGAATGCTTCATCTTCTAGTTCCAACAGATACTATTGCATCCATTGCAGATAGAACTAAAGCTAAGCAGTAAGCTACAGGTTCCAACTAAAAGCACCTTCAACTAGTGTTACTAAGAGCAAGATGTGGTAACTTTAAAACACTTAGAGAGATTTTTCAAAAGCTGTTACAAAAGTTTTGTTTTATAATGTATGTTATCTGGTATACGTGGCAAGCTATGTAGTCTATTTCAATTGACTGTGGGCAAATGTTCATAAATGAGAATTGCTAAGCTGAATCTTATTTTGATTTAAACAAATCTGAGTTTAAGAGCCACAGAGAAATCCCCCAGCTTCTTAAAATGCTTGAGGAATGACTTTAAATATATTCCACTAGATTCTATGTAGAGAATAGATGATATAGATAACAGATTCTGCCCTGGACATTAGGATAGGACTTTAGACAAATGGGACCTGAATGTGCCCTGATATCCTCTTAAAGGGGTCACCATGGTCTTTTACCTCAGAGACCAGGAGGGGATCCCATGGCAAAGCAGGATGAGAGAGGTATGTGCTCCTGGTTCCAGTGAGACCCCCGGAGGCCTCCCAAGTGCTCTTCATTGCAGAAGCAATGGACACTTCGTCAGAAAGGACGCCCAGGGCCATGTCCCAACTGCCAAGGAGGTCATTGGAGATCTGACTGTCCTCGAAGGCCAAGTACTTCAGGTCAGTCATCTCCCATTGGATCTCCCACATGGGACGGAAGCAGCCCTGGAACCTGCACAGGCTCAAGGCCATCCACGGACTTTGGTGACACCTCGGAACAGCATCGAGGAGCCCCGGGTGGTTCTCACAGTGGAAGGGAAAACTGTAAGTTTCCATCTGGACACTGCCTTCTCTGTCCTAGCTAGCTTTGGCTTCTTCCCTCTCTTAGGGTGACCATCAGGGTCTCTCAGGAGCCCCAAATTAGCTTAGGTGACAGACAGATTAATCTAGAAGCTCAGAAAAGAAGTTTTTCTAGGGAAAAGTTAGTTAGCCTGTAACTGCTCAGCCTGTATCGCTGACCAGGCTCCTGACAGGGCATGTTTGCCATCGCTCTTCAGTTTGTACTAGACATCACTAGGTAGAACACCCTCACCATTCTGAAGCAGGGTTCATGTCTTCCTCATTGACTAAATTATTGGATCTCTCTGTTCATATATTTAAGACTCTTCTGTTCTCCAACTGTCAATGTATGGCTTGTTACAACTACGGGACTAGTTCATTGCCTTTGCCTCTAATGTGTGGAGTTTTGTGAATTCTTACTAGAATGCCATAAGCTGCTGGGTTATTGTAATTCACAACTAGTTTAGTCTTTTGCCATCCATGCTGTGATCCAGATAAGTCTTGTAATGAAATGTTTTCAGCGCTGTGCTTTATATTCTAGGCTCAAGGTCTTCTGACACTCTTAGGGTTTCCAGCAACTGGTAAAGTACAATTGTTATTTGAAAAATCCACCATTTGTATACAAAGCAACTGTAGTATTTTCAAAAGTCAAGTAAGTTTAAATCTTAATTCAGAATTGTCAATGCTAAACGAAATTGTAACTCCATGGAAACTTAATGTTTACATGCCCTATATGGGTTCAAGTCCTAAAGCTACATGTTAACTTTCATTAGTTCTGTGCCTTCTAATGGACCTAGATAGCAATTTCATGTAGCTCAGAAAGTTTCATGTGTTCTATAATGTTCATTGAGTTTAATTGTTTCAAAACTTGAGCTTAAAAAGAATTATTTCAAACTGATAAATCTAGTTCATAGCCTTAAACACTGCTCAAGTCCAATGTTCAACAAAATGTTTCTCATATCTAAGTTCTAAAACTCAAGTATTTAAACTGATGTTTCCACCTATCCCATTACATACTAGGTTGGGAGATATAATAATTGTCTTTGTTTTGTCATCTAGACTTCAACAAGAAGGAACACCCAGAGCCAAAACAACCTGCCAGGCACCTCTGATGACTTCTGCCAGGCGTCTCTGACTTCTACGTTCCACTGGGGACCCTTAGACCGACCCCCAGAGGAATACCCAACTGCTGCCTTTTAACTTCGTCCCATGTCAGCAGGAAGCAGCCAGAGTGGTCGCCGTCCCAGTCCCCTAACAGCAGTTAGGGTCACTTCTTCTGGGGGGCGGAATGAGAGAGGAGTTAGTGGGTAGTAGGCAGTTAGGGTATTCTGGGTCCCTGAGTAAAAGAGAATTTCCCCACCATGTCTTGAACTCACCAGGACACGTCTCTTCCAAGGGACAGTGGTGCTATTAGCATATCAATTCCCCACCTGAAGTATCGGCCATCACCTCCGGCCATTGTGGGAGGGCCTCAGGCCGATCTCTTTATCATTGAAAGGAGAGCAGGAAGAAGTAATACACATCTGCCTAAGGCCTGGAATGTCCTATGTCTGGTATCTCTGTGACCTTTTGTCCCAAGGCCAGGTACCTTGGAAATCAGGAATTTTCTTTGTTTATGGAGAAACATCTTTGAGGGAAACCTTTAAAAGGTGCATTCCCCACCATTCATTCGGGTTTTGGCTTCTTGTCCTCCTGCCACTATGGCAGAGCACTAGGGTTTTGCTTCTTGTCCTCCTGCCACTATGGCAGAGCACTAGGGTTTTACTTCTTTGCCTCCTGCCACTATGGCAGAGGACTAGGGTTCTCCTTTTTCCTCCTGCCACATGGCAGAGCACTAGGGTTCTCATTTACTTTTCCTCCTGCCACTATGGCAGGAGGTAAGGGTCCTTTCTATCTCAAAACCCCCTCCCATCGCTAGGACGGGAGTCTTCTTTTCTCAGCCTTTCTAATAAATCCTGCTTTAAAACTAAACTGTGTCCGCATGAAAATTCTTCTTTCCTGCGAGACAAGAATTTGAGGTTGCTGCCATACTCGGAGTCAAAAATTCCTGCAACAAGATCATCACTCAAATATCTTTAAAACAAATACAAAACCTTGACACATTAAAGGCAGTGAGAGATTTGATAACTAGCCAAAAACACAAGAATTACATTAATATATGCACTTTGTAGACAATGAATATCACATTAATTTAACTTATACCTTGAAATAATCTAACAGTGTGTTAGAGTTCAATTCTATACCAAAATTACAATAAAACTTTACTTTCTTTTAAAGTCCCCCCAAACCCCTAAAGATTTACAAAAGCCTAGTATCTTCTTTGAATTCCAAGTTCCCAAAAGTTGCAATGGATATGCAGATGAAATCAGTTAGCTAAACATTTATCACAACAAAAGACCTTGAAATTGGTCATTATTGTGAAATCTAGCCATTAAACTGAAGGCCTGTATTCCAGCTTTCTTGTATTCCAGTTTCCTCAGCATTATAAAATATTCCAAAAGACATGCAGTTACATCCTCTGTACATTAACATACAAAACAGCAAACTTTCACCTTATAATGACATAATGCCATCACCCAAATACTCCTTAAAGCAAGAACATCACTTTGTTAATTTTAAACAATGAGAACTTAATGAGACAGAGAACATAAAAATTAACTTAATATAAAAACTTGTACTTAAAAAATTAGCATACATGATTAAGCAATGCTGTATAGAAAAAGTGCTATATGAATAACATGCATTCACCACAATTGATTGGAATTTCAGCCTCCAGGATTTACTTGCAGGGTGAAGAGCACAGGTGGGGCATTGAGACAGTGGCTGTTTTAAGTTTGAAGCTTCTCCTCAAAATGTTCCTGTTTTGTAAACCTCTGAACGTTTGGGACCTGGGGCTGGCCTCTCCAGGAGTCTTCTGGCCACAGGCATCTGCCATCAGGATCAAATTTAGATTTACATTCTTTTTTCCAGTGCCGG